>NW_024871193.1:3470000-4112500 GCF_019054845.1 Dipodomys spectabilis
GAACTTGAAAGAAATGGACCTTTTCCTAGCAAATATTGACATGCCAAAACTAAACCAAGATGAGTTAAACCATCTTAACAGGCCCATATCAAGCATTGAAATAGAAACAGCAATAAGAGACCTCCCAGCGAATAAAAGTCCAGGACCAGATGGTTTTACAGCGGAACTTTACAAGGCCTTCAAAGCAGAGCTCACACCAATACTCCTCCAAATCTTCAATGAAATTGACAGAGAAAGGTCACTATCGAACACATTCTATGAAGGCATCATAACCCTCATCCCAAAACCAGGCAAGGACTCATCAAAGAAAGAGAACAATAGTCCCATTTCTTTGATGAACATTGATGCAAAACTTCTCAACAAAATTTTGGCTAATCGACTTCAACAATTCATCCAAAAAATAATACACCACGATCAAACACGATTCATTTCAGGGATGCAAAGCTGGTTCAATATACGCAAATTAATTACTATTATTCATCACATCAACAGGAGCAAGAATAAGAACCATGTGGTTATCTCAATAGATGCAGAAAAAGCATTCGACAAGATCCAACACCTCTTTATGATGAAGGTTTTGGAAAAACTAGGAATCCATGGAACATTCCTCAATACAATAAAGGCTGTATATGACAAACCTACAGCCAGCGTTATACTTAATGGTGAAAAACTAAAGAAATTTCCTCTTAACTCAGGAACAAGACATGGATGTCCACTCTCTCCACTTCTCTTCAATCTAGTATTAGAATGCCTAGCTACAGCAATAAGACAAGATGCAGCCGGGTCTGGTGGCTCACGCCTGTAATCCTAGCTACTCAGGAGGCTGAGATCTGAGGATGGCAGTTCAAAGCTAGCCCTGGCAGGAAAGACCATGAGACTCCTATCTCCAATAAACCACCAGAAAACTAGAAGTGGCGCTGTAGCTTAAGTGGTAGAGCGCTCACCTTGAGCTGAAGAGCTGAGGGACAGCGCCCAGGCCCAGATTTCTAGCCACACGACTGACAAAAAAAAAAAAAAAAGACAAGACGCAGACATAAAGGAGATCCAAATATGAAAAGAATAAATAAAACTCTCCCTCTTTGCAGACGACATGATCTTGTATTTAAAGAATCCCTTAGAATCCACTCCCAAATTACTCAAGGTGATTCAAAACTTTGGCAAAGTAGCAGTATATAAAATTAACCCCCAAGAAACAATGGCTTTTCTGTATGCCAACAATGAGAAAAGTGTGGCTGAAATTAGGAAAGAAACTCCATTAGTATTAGCCCCACAACAAATAAAATACCTAGGAATTAACTTATCCAAAGAAGTGAAGGACCTCTAGGATGAAAACTTTAAAATCTTGAAAATGGAAATCAACACAGGACTTAAAAAATGGCAAAACCTCCCATCTCCTAGATTGGAAACATTAACATCGTGAAAATGGCAATACTTCCCAAGGCTATCTACAAATTCAACACGATACCTATCAAAATTCCAACCTCATTCTTCAAGGAAATAGAAAAGGCAATCCAAAAATTCATATGGGACAATAAAAGACCCCGAATAGCAAAAACGCTCCTCAACGGAAAGAACACTGCTGGAGGAATATCAATACCAAATTTCAAACTCTACTATAAAGCTATAGTAATCAAAACAGCGTGGTATTGGCATAAGAATAGACCTCAGGACCAATGGAATAGAATTGGAAACCCAGAAAAGAACCTACAGACCTATAGCCATCTAATCTGCGATAAGGGAGCTAAAACAAAAGAATGGAAGAAAGACAGCTTCTTCAGTAAATGGTGCTGGCAAAATTGGTTAACTACTTGTAGAAAACTAAAGCTAGATCCTTATATATCCACCTGCACCAGAATTAACTCCAAATGGATTAAAGACCTCGAAGTCAAAGCAGACTCTGTGAAAACTTTACAGGATGGAATAAGAGAAACCCTAGGTCTGCTTGGCTCAGGCCGAAATTTTCTGAATAGAGAGCCGGAAACACAACAAATCAAAGAAAGGTTGGACAAACGGGATTGCATAAAGTTGCAGAGCTTCTGCATGGCAAAGGACATAGCTAGCAAGATCAATAGAAAGCCCGCGGACTGGGAGAAGATCGGCACTAGCCAAATAACGGACAATGGCCTCATATCTAAAATATACTTGGAACTCAAAAAATTAAATCCCCCAACAAATCCTCAAAAAAACAACTGCCCAATAAATAAGTGGGCTAAAGACTTGAAGAGAAACTTATCTGAAGAAGAAAGAAGGATGGCCAATAGACACATGAAGAAATGCTCAACATCCGTAGCCATAAAAGAAATGCAAATCAAAACAACATTGAGATATCACCTCACTCCAGTTAGAATGGCAAAAATCAAGACCTCTAACACCAACAGATGCTGGAGGGGATGTGGAGAGAAAGGAACCTTGCTTCATTGTTGGTGGGAGTGTAAACTTGTTCAACCACTTTGGAAAGCAATATGGAGGTTCCTGAAAAGACTTCACATAGAGCTCCCCTATGACCCAGCAATCCCACTTTTGGGCATTTTCCCAAACGTTTACAAACAAGAACACACTAAAGCTACCAGCACAACTATTTTTATTGCAGCATTATTTACCATAGCTAAGGTATGGAACCAACCCATATACCCCTCAGTGTATGAATGGATCAAGAAAATGTGGTATATATACACAATGGAATTCTATGCCTCCATCAGAAAGAATGACATTGCCCCATTTGTTAGGAAATGGAAAGGCTTGGAAAAAATTATATTAAGTGAAGTAATCCTGGCCCAAAGAAATATAGGTCCCATGGTTTCCCTTATTTGCAATATCTAGTATATGTATGGGTCAAGAGGAAAAGGTCAGATAATTTGATGTTATGAAAATGAACCCTTAGATATGTATTTTAATGTTTTTTTCTTTCATGCATGTGTTTCTAATGCATTTATAAGATTATTTCTTTGTTGCTTTGTATGTCCCTCCCCCACAGTATAACCCCTGCTTCCACTATATTTGATATCAGTATAACTTGTGGAGGAGATGGGGAAAAACAAGTCGTTTAAGGATACAGGTATACCTGTTGCATCAATGAGAAGTACAAGTTTTCATGTCGAAAACGAGCTTTACAAGGTTGGTGCGGGGGTGGGGGTGGGGAAGGGTTGGGTGGGATGGGAATGTGGAGGCTGGAAGGGATGTGAAGGGTAAACAAAGGAGGAGGCTGCAATGCTTGATAAGAAATGTATGCATTATCCTGCCCATGTAATTGTAACCCCTCTGTACAGTATGTTCACAAATAAAATAAAAAAAAAAAAGAAATCTGAGGTGATTCTGACTGGTTTCCCTTTATAGATGGTTAATCTTTTTCCTTGACAGCTTTAACGATCTTTTTGTCGGTCTGAATTGATCTTGTATGGATTATAATGTGACAGTGGGATGGCCTCTTCTGGTCTGGTTTACCTGGAGTTCTAAAAGCTTCTTGTATCTGAATAGGCCTATCTTTTTGCATGTTTGGGAAGTTCTTTGCTAGGTTCCTCTTAAAAAAAATGTCCTAGACCTTTAATTTCTGTCTAAAGGTGCTCCTCTACAACCATTATGCTTATGATGGTGTCTTCCAAATGTTGAATAGATCTATCATATATCTTGGATTTGTCTTCGATGGTTGTAGGTTCTTAATCTATAATATCTAGGCTGTCTTCAATCCCCAAGATTCGATGTTCTGGATGGTCTCACCTACAGTCAAAAATTTCTACTTTTTTTTGTCTATTCCTTCTAATTGGTCGCCTTTGATGGCTTCAAGTTCTTTGCTGGAGCTTTGTTATAGAACTTGTATGAACCATTTTACGTCCTTAATTTGGTGTTCAGTGTTTATTCTCAAATCACTTAGTTGATTGGTTATGGTTTCCTTGGACTCCTATTCATTCTGTTGGGTTCCATTCAGCATTCCCTTTGTAGTCTCCCTGACTTCTTTGAGCTCTCTGTTTATGGATTCCATGGATGCCTCTATTGATCTTCGTCTATTCTCGTCCCACTCTCTCAATTCCTGTATTACTCTGATTAGCTTCCTCACATGCGCCCAATTCCTGTAGTTCTCTTTAAGTGTTCTCAGCATGCTCACTCCATTCCTGATTTTCTCTTTGTCTGTTCTCAGCCTGCTCACACAATTCCTTTATTTCTCTTTTAGTCTTCTCAATCTGCTCATGTAATTCCTGTATCAGTCTTTGAGTAACATCCTAACGCTAATGAGATTCCTGTATTGATCTATGGCTTGCCTTCTCTTTCTCCGTATCATGCTCTCACTGAGTCCTTTGCAGGTTTTCAATCTTTTCATTTACCATGTTTACCAGTAATATTTGTAGAGTTTTTTTTGTAGATTATTCATTATCTATTCTGCTCCCTGATTATAATGAGTGGGAGTTGAGCTCCCCGGACTTGCCATTTTTCTTGTGTTTTTTTCCAGCTTGTTCTGCCCATTTGGGATAAGAGTAACACCAGCTTTGTGGTAGAACACTATTTTAAGGCAACCATCAACCAATGTCCTTAGTTGCACAGTCAAAATTCTGCAGATACAATCTAATTCAACAGATACAATCTATTCAATATCAAACAGTTATGTATTAATGGTCCACAAACAGCAAAGAAGAATTTGGCAGAAATTAGGGAGAAATGTGGGTAAAAATAGGATTAGAGATGTGAAAGGTAAAGGGAGAGTGAAATTAACCAAGTACTTATCTCAAAGAGGAAAATGGATTGGACAGGATGATAGTAGAGAGAAAACAAGAAGAAAAAGAAAAAAAAAGACAAGAAAAAATTGGAAAAAAAAATTAAAATTAAAAAGTGAAACACTTAAAATTATGCAATTTTAAAGAAGTAGTATTCTGAGAACAGGGATAGGAAGAGAAGAGGTGAGGGATAGAAAGGAGACATGAAAAACTAAAAAATAAAAAATGTTTAAAGTATTTTGTAGGTATAAAGAGGTAATACTGCTACTAAGGAATTTACTTCTAAGAGGTTTTGAATTGAGTAATAAATTTTTGGATTAAGTGTGTACACAACATGGGATAAGGTCTAATAATCAATGTCGGGTATATCTGGGGATGAGTAGAACAGCAATTAAGTCATTCAAAAAAGAACGAAAGAGAAGAAAAAATGAAAACAATGAGAAAGAAAGAAAAAAGGATAAAAAATTCAGTAGAGCTAAATGTAGCACACACAGATATACACCTAAAGTCTAAAATAAAAGTTATGAGAGGAAGAAAAAAGAGATTAATAGAGAACAATTTTTTCATACAATTAAAAAGTAAAATTTTTTTTTAAAATTTAAAAAGTTAAAAAAAAGGTACAAAAGATTTCTTTGATTTTTGGGGGGGATGGGAAGATCCTATATCCCCTTTTGTCCATAGCCAGTATCCTGTTGGAGTCTCTGGTCTGCTTGTGGTGTTTGGTTTTCCTGTGGCTTGATTGGTTACATAAGTCAGTTTGTTTGGACAGGCAGAAAAATGCACTGCTTTACCCAGGATTTTGTGATCCTCATCCCAGGCTAATTCAGTGGAAGGGAGATCTGCTTTGAGTATCACAAAAGAGGGAGATGGCTATTTCCTGTAGTTTGGAGATTCTGTGATGAGGCTATGTTCTGGGTAGAGTTGAGGCCTTTCAGCAAACAGTAGCTTTTCCCTGAGGGGCTAACTTCTGAGACACTCACAGAGCCTAGCCTGAAGCCTTTCTCAAGGTTTATGTTTACTGAATTTCAATTGATTGTCTGTAGGGAGTGACAGCCCCTGGCTCTCTTTACCCAGTGAAGAAAGTCCCTCCCACAGAGAAAGAGTTTTCTCTGCTTGGTCTGTGTGAATTTTTCCTGGGTGGAGCTGAGCCTGGCAGGGCTGGTTAGGTTCCTGTGACCTGCTAAATGACTCTTTTGTTTTCTTCCAAGGCTGAGTTGGACCTAGCTGCTCAGCCAGGCCTTTCTCAGTATCAAAGATGGAGATCTCCAGTAGTGGGGGGCGGAGAGGTGGCCTTCCCTCCTCTGCTCCTTGAGAAGGAGTGAGAATGTTAGTGTTTTTCTCAAGATAGTCTTGGTTCCTGGGTCTTCTCTGGTCTGCAATCTGCAGGATGAAGATATCTGCCCCTTGTCAGTTCTTGCTGGTATTGAATAGAATTCACTCACCTGCTGCCTCTGGCGCCTTTGTCCCGGACCCTTTGTGTTGTAGGTATGGCAGCTACAGCCGTTGCTGCAGCTGCCTCCAGAGCAGCAGCCATGGCCTCTGGCAAGTGCTCAAATCTGTCTCCTTGTCTGGATTTTCCCTCTCTGGCCAAACTCTCTGTACTGTAATGGCACACTTGGTGAAATTCTCTGGCCTACGAGTGTTCACTAGAACACTAAAAATGCTTCCTATGTGAGAGCTTGTTTATCCTCCAGGTTCTCCTCCCCCATCTTCCCAGAACTCCTTAAGTGTGTTTCTTAAAAATAGAAATATTTTTAAATTCGCATGCATACTTCTCATTAGACAGTTCAGATGATGTTAACTGAATTGTTGTCAGATTTATTTGTGTATATGTGAGATTGTCTTTGAATATGAAGTTTGGCCCTGGATGCTGTCCTCTGTCCCCACCCCTCCTTTTGTTTTTGCTTGCTCAAGGTTGGCACCTTCTCACTTGAGTCACATCTTCCAGCTTTTTGGTTTTCAGTTGGAGGTAAGAGTCTCTTTTTTGCCTGCCTGACCTGGTTTTCAACCATGATCCTCAGATTTCAGCCTTCAGGTGATCTATTGAGTGTTTTCCTCTCCTCTTTTGTGAAAATACACACCCACCTGGCATCAAAGGTAAAAGAACAAATAAAAGTTGTTATAATACTCCCAACCCAAAGAATATACCTGATATACTTGATTTAAGTGTTAAGATATAAAATTTGGATTTGTGGAAAGACTGAGTCTCTTTAGTGTCATTTTGGGAAAAGTGAATCAAATATTCATAGCATTCCTAGATAAAGGGAATAAAGTAAACCTCTTTTCATGAGGAGTATTAATGAGAAGAAGAGTAGTTTTTGTCATTACTGTAGCTTACTTGAAACAGTTTCAAAGTACAGATGCTCAAGTATATTTTCTGTGTAATAATCACTGAATTCTAAAATTATTTGTTTTCCTTAGCATTTTCTGTTTGTCCTCATCTGCTGTCTCATTTGAGACATACACCTTTTATAAGGGCCTTCTGTAGTCAGTTTACATTTTATAAATAAATAATTTTAGGTTTTTAAGAATAAGAAAAGCTAATAATAATAATAATAATTTTCTGATGTCCTTCACATTTCTCCACATTTCATTATATTGGTTTCATATGCTATCAGTATATTTATAGGCTATGAATTATGATTTTGGTTTCAGTTTTTGTGCTGGTATTGGGGTTGAAATCAGTACATTGGTCTGTCACTAATGCCAGCATTGATGGCTCACATTCCTGTGATTCAGGCTAATCAGGAGGCTGAGATCTGAGGATAAAGGTTCAAATCCATCTTGGTCAGGAGAGATTTTCTTGCTCTTGTCTTCAATTAATGACTAAAAAGCCAAAAGTTGAGTGTGGCTCAAGTGGTAGAGCACCAGGATTGAGCAAATAAGCTAAAGTGTAGTAATGTGTAGTTCCTAAAGGATAGTTCCCAAGTCCTGATTTTAAGTACCAGTACCAACACACAAGCGCACACAAGCACACAAGCACACACACACACACACACACACACACACACATACACACACACACACACACACACACACACACACACACATGTTTTCTTTGTCCCCAAAGAACTATGGTTCTCTTTATGTGCCCCTGAAATCCACTTTGCTTTATTTTTCATTCAGTTGGTGATGTTTCCACAGGGAGAGCAAAGAAATGGCTGTTACCTGAGTCTTGGCTGTCTGTGCTTTTGCTGGAATGACCGAGGTCTGCCTTATTGAGCATTGAGTCCCAGAGAAAACTCCATGAAGCACATGGAGGGAAACATATGAGAAGACATTCATTCAGGTAATTCTTCAGTCTATCTTTCTCCTGCCAAGGGTTTTTCTCTCTCTGTAGGGTGAGTTCCTTTTTTTTCCACGTAAAGCTGAACATTGTATAGCTTTCTATGAGTGCCCACATGCAAATAAGGCTTTTGTAAAATATCAGCCATTGAAAACTTGCTCTTTTTTCTCCTCTCACAATTAGTGAGTTTCTTGGCAGCCTTCATTGTTCTGAGAAAAATGGAATGATCTAGAAATTGTCATGGGATGTTTATAGATGTAAGTCAGAATTTATAGTTCTTTTGCTCTAGTGAATTGAGCAACATCTATGTGAATTTATAGACAGCCTTTAGGGAACTTATTTATATGGTATAGATGAAGTTTTGGATATGATATCTCTATGGAAGTCCAAAGATATCTTTAAGTACTTTGTCCAAATTAAACAGAAATTGAAAACCCTTTAAAGTTTTTTTGTTTTAATCAGAGTCTTCTATTAATTTGGGTTGTAGGATTTTAAGTGCTGGAATCAATTAATTTTCATTTGTAGGAAAAGTGGCAGAAAGGAATATACCTGAAGATACAGTATAAGTTTTCCCTTTTGATGAGTGACAAAGTTTAAGTTTGATTTCAGATAAAGTATTGTGAGAAGTATCAATACACAAATCTAGTTTCTGAGATTAATTAGATTAAATTAGTAGGAAAGGTACTTTGTTTGCAGTAACAATTACAATATGCTATATTGAAAAGTGTGTGACCAACATGTTTGTGTAGTTGTGTAGTTAGATATCATTAAGGTGGTGTTATAGATTTTAATAAATTTCTTCAAGCACAAGAAAAAGTGTGAGAGATGTTAGAGTTTTACACAGAGTAGAGAAAATACCAAATGGTCTTCAATAATTGCTCTCATTTTTCCATTCTTTTTTGTGTATGTGCTGGTATTGGAGTTTCAACTTAGGGGCTTGTGTTTTACTTAGCTTTTCCCTTAAGGCTGGTGCCATACTACTTAATCCATACTACCATTTCCAGTGTTTTTGCTTTTAATTGGCAATATGAATAACACAGATATTGCTGCTTGCTGCTTGAGATCTCTTCGAATCTGGATCCTCAGATCTCTGCCTCCTATGTAGCTGGGATTACAGGTGTGAGGCACCAGTACTCTGAGAAATGCATTCATTTAGTCATGATATGTGGCAAATTACCACAAATGTATTTGTTTTTCCATTAAATACCAACAATAGTAGGACATAATTTTGGTAGCTTGGGTGTAGTTTGTCTCTAGCAGCTGCTCACTTTCTACCATGGGCCACCAGGCTATAGTCTCTCATGGTATGTATGGATCTCTTCCAAGCTTAAGGGATGCCTGGTATGCTTTAGGTTCTGTGGTATTCTGAGAGATGCATTCATTTAGTCATGATATGTGGCAAATTACCACAAATGAATTTGTTTGTCCATTAAATACCAACAATAGTAGGACATAAGTTTGGTAGCTTGGGTGTAGTTTGTCTCTAGCAGCTGCTCACTTTCTACCAGGGGCCACCAGGCTATAGTCTCTCATGGAATGTAGGGATCTCTTCCAAGCTTAAGGGATGCCTGGTATGCTTTAGGTTCTGTGGTTGTGAGTCTGTGTTTCTGGTCCCCTATCATACAACCACTTTTGTCAGCTCCTAGACACCTCCGTACTTTATTGACAAACATATTCTCCTTACTGTTTGATTCATTCTGTTGGCGTCACTGACTTCTAGAAAGGCCTTATTTTGCACTCACTCCTTGGAAGTAACTCACACCCAAATCTTGTGGGAACTAATTACATTTGTAGAATCTCTTTAATTTTGTTGTCTAGCAGGGCATATTGTGGGGTTAGATCCTTCCCAGACTGGAAGATAAAAGATATCCCAAGGTTCTGACTTGTTGTGTATCACCTGATACACATAAAAACCTATTTATTAGCTGGGCAGCGGTGGCTCATTCCTGTTATCCTAGCTACTCTGGAGGATGAGATCTGAGGCTCCCGGTTCAAAGCCAGCCATGGCAACAAAGGCTGAGAGACTATTATCTCCCATAAACCACTTAGAAAACTGGAAATGGCACTGTGGCTCAAGTGGTGGAGCACTCGTCTTGAGCTGAAGAGCTGATGGACAGCGCCCAGGCCCAGAGTTGAAGCCCCACGGCTTAAAACCTACGTAGAAAAAGCTATTTAGTATTCTAAGTGTCCTCAATTTCAGACACTGCTAATGTTGAGTTATTCTTTGATTTTTAGCCAATGAAGTGTGAAATTTAAGAAAAGGAAAGATAGTTCCTTTGGTGGAGTGGAAAACAATTCAGCAGTTATAGGGAATGAAAGGCAGTTAGGAGTAAAACTGAGGATAGATTCAAGAGCAGTGGCAGTGACTTTAGAGATGGGACAGCGGTAAACATGACAGATATATTTTAAAAAGAGATTATGTGGCTGGAATGTGGTTTAGTGGTAGAGTGTTTGTCCAGCATGCATGAATCTCTGGGTTTAATTACTTAGTACCACATAAAAAGAAAAAGCCATAAGTGGCACTGTGGCTCAAGTCATAGGGTGCTAGCCTTGTGCAAAGAAGAAGCTCAGTGACAGTGCCCAGGCCCTGAGTTCCTGCCCCAGGATTGTCAAAAAATAAAAAGAGAGAATATGTTAATAATGGATGAGAGAGGGATGCAGAGAACAAATTCATCACTGAATTTTTCCTCTATTTCAAAATCAAGACATCATTGCAGAGACAATAATGGAGCATAAAGATGGTCCAGAGAGAACATATCTTATGAAGAAATACAAGAGTTTTACTGCAACTTTCCTGTACAGATAATCCATTAGACATAATTGTGACTTTAAATAGCACAAGAGCTCATTGTAATAGCACAAGTGTAATCTGTAGATTTTGTATGGGTGCTGGTCCTTTACCTTGATAAGAGCTTAGGTGCTATTCCTATTTTTTCCTCGAGAATATTACTCTATTACTTAAGCCACAGCTCTTCTTCTGATATATTTGGTGATTAAGTGGACATAAGCCTGCCATGGACTTTTCTTGACTCACCTGGTTTAACAGTGTTATCTCAAAATCTCAGCATTCTGAAGAGCTAGGATTACAGTTGTGAGCCACTAGCACGCAGAGAACAATTTCTTTTTCAGTGAAAGGAATTAGAATGCAGAATCATCAGGAAGATTCACCCTCAGTACAAAATAAATCATCAAGACCAGTTCACGAATACACACACACACAAGCACACAAACAAACACACATAAGCTTCTCAGGGGTCTGTATCTCTTTCCCCGAAGGAATAGTATATTCTAAGGGTTAAATTGTGGTGTCACAGGCTCTAATCCCAGATATTGAGAGTTAGAGGTATACGAGGATGGAGTAATGAAGGTGGCTTGAGTGAAGTTAGCACAAGACTATATGAAAAGCCAACTGAAAAAGAAAAAAAAATGGTTGGGGGAATGCAGGCACAAATGGTAACGTATTTGCCTAGTAAGTGTAAGGCTTTCAGTTTATTCCTCAGTTCCATGAAAAAGCCAAAAAGAATAGCATCTCAGTCCATTTTGTCATGGTTTAACAAAATCATTGAAGCTGTATACTTCATACGGAAAAAAGGTCTATTTCAATCACAATAATAGTGGATGCAATGTCTAAATAGCATGCCAACACATGGGCTATGGCCCCCTAGGTGCATCATATCACAGAGGACCTTGGCATCATGGCATGTGCTAGAATGACGATGATGTTAGTCCCTTCAGAGTTGATGAGATGACATTAATCTATTTATGACTGCAACCTCTCTTAAAGGTTTCACCTCCTGACACTGCTACATTGAGAAGTTAAGCTTCAGTGTGAGCTTTGATGGTGACAGACCATCAACAGGCTTCTGACAGAGGCAGGTGCGACCATTGGAAACCGAAGTCATTCATAAACTAGGCACCGTGGACAACTGCTTCAATCTCTTTGATTCTGATATTTTCTGTATTTGGGGCCATGTCACAGCTAGGATCCATCGAGTTCATGTCTGTTCCATGTGCCAGCTTGTTATGCTGAGTGTGATATATGCTGTTAAACAATAGGGAGAACAAGGACGGAGATGGACACAAAAATAGAGGTTTGGCATTCTTCATGACACTTAATTAACATTAATAGATTTTATAGGTAAGTCATTAGAAAGCTCTGTCATTATACAATACTTACATAGAGTCATGTAATACCTACTGTATGACATGGAAAGATACCTTGTAGAGCAGCCTGTTTACACATAATACAGACAATCCTATGAACACAAAGGATGGGGAAAATATAAGTTCTGGCCATAGCAAATAATCTCCTTCATACTGTCTTGTTCAGTGAAAATCTCCTTTTCCTAAGAGCTTGAGGATAATTCACTGTGTTCCCCCATCTTTTGCTAGGATGGCAAAAAGTAAATCTACCTAAATTTATCTAAGAAAATAACAACCACAGAGCAATAACCAAAAGGAAATACTCAAACCCAAACAAAACATAGCCCCCCTCCAAATAAAAAAAAAATACCACACACTCAAAATTATCAATGAGTCCAGCAGGTCACCAGGAAATCCCAGCACTTTAATGGACTGCAGAGACCACTCACAATGGCTGCAATGGACCAATCACAGGTTGGCATGAACCCACTGGCTCTTTTAGTCTTGAGCCTGTAGGACTGTTGCCAAGGTTTCTACAGGTATGCGAGGTGCACAGAATGATGCCATTGCTACAGCCATGGCAGTGTTGCAGGAACTACAAGGGCATCAGCCAATGCCTTCTGTCCTTGGTGGCTGCCAGGTCCTAGTGTTTGATCCCAAAATTTTGTCCTTCAATACTATCCATGTCCTCATGTGTGATCCTGTTAGAACGCTGGTCATGTGCAGGAGCCAAACATACACCAGTGACTTCCATTCAACATATGTGGAGGTCTTGGAACTTGCTCCAACAATTTAAAAACAAAGTGAATTCTTATGTATTTTTAGGTGCAGAGGTTACATGACAAAGGGTCCAATTGGAAATTTTCACTAAAGTGGATCCAAATTTTTTTTAACTTGACAATAAAGAGAAAATTCAAAGAAGTAGTTAAGGCATATGAGGTGTCCGTATTTGTTGAATTATAACCCCCTTACACAACTGCTTAAAATAACATTAAAGTCTTTATTTGTTATGGACTTTATGTATTGTTGGAAATATACAATAGATCATTTTTGGTCTTTAAAAATCGTAATATCAGAGCCGGGCACTGGTGGCTCACGTCTGCAATCCTAGCTACTCAGGAGGCTGACACCTGAAGATCACGGTTCAAAGCCAGAACATGCAGAAAAGTCCGTGAGACTCTTTTCTCCAATAACCCACCAAAAAACCAGAAGTGGCACTGTGGATCAAGTGGTAGAGTGTTCTCCTTGAGCTGAAGAGCTGAGGGATAGTTCCTAAGCCCAGAGTTCAAGCCCCATGACCAACAAGAAAATAAATAAATAAAAAGTTATAATATCAATATGCACTTTGGTGTTTTCTTAATGGAATCCAAGATTAGCCCCATAGCTCTTGAGAGGAACTAAACAATAACACACGTTTGAATAATAACATATAACAATAACATGCGTTTGAAAGAAGGCAGGAAGGATCAGCCTACTGCAAAGTGACTATTGCCAGGATGAATCCCCTATAGAAATACTTTTTTTTCCTTTTCAGTATTTACTAATAAAATCCATCCTTGTATTAATGGCAATACATTACTACTTTAATATAAATTAAGCACGTTCTCTATTCAACTCAGTAAATTTTGACAACTATTTAATTATGTAATCCTGAGTCCCTTATAAAGTCAATAAGTTGGCACTTTTGTCATTTACCTTAAAATGCAACGTAACTAAGACCAAGAAAGTTTTATAGTTAGGTGAGTCATGAAAGCAGCTGTTTTCTCATTTAAAAATTAAATCCAGTAGGATACTTCATGGAATCCAAAATCTGAACAGCTGCTCTAACTTTTGGATTTTAAAGACCTCATCAATTTACTCAAGATATTCAAGGTCTTTTTCTTTAAATCTAGAATGATTGATGTTAAAAGAATAGTGGTATCACTTCAGAATCATCTGATACTCTAGCAAAATGCCTTATGCCATACAGCTCCATGAAATGGGTTATTAACATCTATAAGAGTGAGAGAAAAGAAAGCATCATCCTTTCCAAAGACAGATTCTTAACAGATAGTTTACATCTGCATTCTTGAAATCCATAAGGCAGTGTGCTGATATGCTCAAAGTGAAGAACAAAGGTTGGAGTAGGGGACTTATGTAATAGAACTCCTGCCTAGAATATTGGAGGTAATCAGCTTGAACTCTCCTACGGCCAAATCCATCAGTATTCCTTTAGACAAAGAGTTATAGCTGTGTATTTCAATTTCATTGTGATGTTATAAAAAATTCCTTAAGCCTTAAGAAAGCCCCCATTTGACCACAGGTGTGCATTGTAGGAAAAACGATAAATCAATAAAAGCAAATTCAAATAGTCTGAAACACTTACAAAAGTTCTGGACATCATTTTCTCTTGGGCTGCTGCTGTGCAGGCCTAATATTTGATCTGAAGTGAAACTTGGAATTACAAAAGTTAAAACCCAAAGTCTAGTAACCTCTAAATGGCATGTGTAACTCCTTAGTTCTCATACCTGACACTGTGACTTAGTGGGAAAGGCAGAGAGCAGATTCCCAGCTATTGCAGACTTCTTCCATAGTGAACAATGAGCTACCAACTTCAGTCATGTGGTTCCAGCACAGACTTGGTTCAGGTCTTTGAACCTGAGTGTAGAAGTTTGACTCTCCATAGTGTGAATTGGAAATTTGGCTTCTTAGTAAGATAGGTTTGGAGGACCTTGGGTAACTGTGGGCTAGTCTATTTTTAATAGCTTCTCCTTTGTGCACATTTGGTTTAGATGCAGAGATACATAACTAACTAGTAGGAGTGGTCACCCTAGGGTAGAGCAAGACAGCCACAGGAGAGGGACAGAGATCAAACTCATGCCGTCTGCCATTTTATGCTGCTTGAATTGACATGTTCTGCATGAATTTTAGTAATTCAAGAATAAAAACTATGGGTTGGGAAAGTGGCTCAGTGGTAGAGTGCTTGCCTTGCATGCATGAGGCCCTGGATTCCATTCCTCAGCAGCATATAAGCAGAAAAGTGCCCGAAAGTGGATCTGTGGCTCAAGTGGTAGAGCTCTAGCCTTGAGGTGAAGAGCTGAGGGACATCGTCCAGGCCCGGAGTTCAAGCCCACGACTTCCCCCTCCAAAAAAAGAATAAAAATTAACATTACATATAGATTTTTTAATTGCCTCTTTGCTTCTGACAAAAATTTAAAGTAAAAATGAATTTAAATGGAAAGGCAGTATGGTAAGAGCAGGGAAAAGTAATGCAGCAATGATCGTGGACAGCTCCTGAAGTCCAATCAGGAGGCTTTATTTACAAACAATGGGAAATAAAATGAAACTATGTAACAACAGAGGGCCTGCCTGCCTTTTCTCAGCAACAATGCATCCCTGTCTGCTTTCCTTAGCAACAGCCCTGTCTTTCCTCATTTATGCCAGAGCCAAAGGACTCAGTATACCATGACTAAGGGAGGATGTTAGAGCTGTCTTTGTAAGATGAAAATGAACAAGCCCTGGATCCCTGGATATGTCTGGAAACCTAGAAAGCCTCTGGAGCCTTAAACTTTTAGGCCTTTAGATACCAGTCTTCCACAGAAATTAAACATTTAGAGAGAAAGCCAAGATGTGCTCTGAAGTATGTAGATTCCCTTACTCAAAGAACATAAAGACCTACCAATGACACAATCCTCCCTGCAAACAACAGCCCTTCCTGGTGAGGCTCAGGGATTAGAAGGCACATTAATCTTTTCTACCTGCCAGAAACCAGCCCACACCCTGAGGGCACCATGACAGCAGGAAAGGAGGGCTCATCCCTGTCACAAACCAAGGATGAAGCTCAGAGGAACACACATAATCTCATAATGTACTCAGACCTCCTAAAATTCCAACACCTTCCAGAAGGTGTTGGATCAAAAAGATCAAGCTGTCATGCCCAGCTCTAAAGCCCAAACTTCCCACCCAGTGTGAGCCCAATTGAGTGACATACAAGCCAAGTACGGCTCTCTGATAAATTTCCTAAAACCATTAGACTCCATGCCAGCATGATGTTACTTGTCTTCTGGTGACAAAGCTTCGGGATCTTTCAAGAGAAAAGCTGTCATGACCTTAACTCCACCTGCCATGGGCAGTTCAGCAAGCTTTACTCTTTTGCTCCCTCAGCGACTGTTTAATTTTGGGATAATCTCACCAACACAGTCTCCTAATACCACTGTCCCCAAGGGGAGACCCCCCATCCAACCAAACAGTCAAACAAACTGGAGGTGTTCTCTTTGGGCAGGACAGACCAGCCTATTTCCAGGGGCTCCCCTTCCCCCCAGATGCCTTGGAAGGGGCATCTGCTCCCTCCAGCAGCAGGCCTGCCATTCCTCCCAGACCTGCACTGACCATAGCAGCTTCTAGACAGCTGGACACTGCATGTCCAAGTTAGGAGAGGTGCTGTCCAAAGTTCTATGATTCAGGAGATGCTAGGCAGTTTTTTTGTGCTGGCAGGTGTGCCACGTTGAGGACTCTGCAAAGCCAACCAGCAAGGTTTCACCTACCAGCCTGCCCAGTGTGCAGGTGGCCAAGCCTGGTGTCTGCTTGGGCTCATGTTTCCCTAGATCTGCAGAGTTAGGGAACCTTCAGATTCCCCCTGCCAGAGCCAGCATTGAATTGCCCACAAAGAGCGCCAACTGCTCCTCGTCCATCTACTGCTGTCTTTAGCAGTTTCCCCCCACTTGCATGGGACTCTCTGGTGCAACCAGTCTTAGTGGAATATGTCTGGGTAGCAAGCACGCATCACTTTTCATTTGTAAGCCAGCAGACTACTAATACAGGCTCATCATCTGCCCCGTGCCAACCTGGACAGCCCTGTCCCTCCCAGCTTCATTGCCCACCCTGTGTTTAGGGGCCCCCGAGCTCAGGTTCTGCTCCCGAACCTGCCCATATATTCTGAAAAGAGCCCAGAGAAATACTTGGCCTTTTTTGTGCCCGAGAAGTCAGGCCACAGTGAGGCTTATTCAACCCCTGCCTTGCTCCAAGCATATCCTCCAACAGAAGAACACCCCCAGGCTCCACTGCAGACTTCTGATAGGTAAAACAAGAGGCTGTGCTTGTGCTGTCCACAGTCACTAGCCAGCAGTCCTGTCAAAGGGGCATCTGCTAAGGCCTCCCAAGTGGATACAGGGGCTCTGACATCAAGACAGAGGCAGGCAGGTGCATCCATGCAGGTTGACTTTGGAACAGCTCCTCTTCCAGGTGCAGACCTCGTGGCCTTTGAATCAGATCATGACATTGCAAAAGATCACAGCACACACTAGAAGAACCCAATAAGAAATGACCCTGTGCTCAAAAACCTGACAGAGGCAGGAAATCAGAGAGAGAGAGAGAAAGAGAGAGAGAGAGAGAGAGGCTAGCTGTGCTTTGATGCTGTTTCAATATCCTTGCCAAGAAAAGCATATTTTTATCTAGAAATAAAGAGGAAAACTTCGAACTCTAATATAGATCAATTAAACTTCCTACCATAAACAATCACAAAAGTGGAAGCTGTGTGATAATAAATATATGTATATAAATGTATATGTAATATAAATATGTAGGTATGTATATGTATATTCAAATATACAATTTGAATATATATGTATAACGTATATATGTTTAAAGTACAGAGGGAAAAAAGTAATACATAGTATTTGAACGAATAATAACCAATACTTTCCCAATTTTGATTGAAAGCATGAACCCTTCTATGCAGGAATCTAGCAGCTCAAAAAGTCAATTAACATAATTACCCAGGTCCACACTAAGACACATTTTAATTAAATAAAGACAGAAAACCTCCCAAAGCACAGACACAACTCATCACACCCAAGTGATCTTCAATGTTATTATGAAAACTTTCTCATGAGAAAATAGGTTAACTATTAGACAGCAAGGGAAACAATTTAAGGTGCTAAAAGGACATATTGAAAACCCACCTTTCTAACAAATATACTTGTTCCAAATGTAAGAGATGAGCTAAGTACCTACCGATGGCTAAGGCCTATAATCCTAACTACTCAGGAAGGTGAATTGTGAGGATTGTGGCTCAAATCCAGCCTGGAACTTGTCTCTCAGGAGGAAGTTGTAGGACACAGGTGTCCTTGAGAAGGAGGGGGGCCTTGTGCAGGGCCATTGCTGGAATAAGACATAGGATAAGGTGGCCATCAAGAATGGAGGCTATTAGCTAGTGTCTCCACTGAAGCAATTTATAATATGCAGTAGTCCTCTAGAAAATCAGAGGATTTTGACCACTGTCCTAGTGGTTTCAGAAATGCCATGATAAATACCAGAGCAACTTCAAACCCACCTGGAGTCCTTAGTAACAGTCTTTGAAGCCTAAGAGCTAGAGTGTCAATTTTGGCAGGCTGTGATTGGTCCACTATTTCTCGGACCTCACTGGTCCAGAGTCTGATTGGTCCATTTCCTCCATGATATCACTATGCCTGGTTGTGATTGCTCCAAGGTGTGAGGCCATGCAGGATATATAGGAAGCCACCATGTTCCAACCTATGTCAGTTAACAGATCTGGGAGATCTTGCTTGATGACCCGCTGGACTGACTCAAAGCTGATTGTTTTGGTTGTGGGGACTGGTTGTCATTTGGATTTTGGTATTTCTTTTTACTTTTTCTGGGTTTTCCAATATTTTATTTAGTTTATTTTAGGTAGGGATGCTACCTGCCATAATAGCAGAAGGATGGAAGAACACAAAAATCAAGCTCAAGCTCCTTGAAGGAAGAGATCAACGAACAATACCAGATGAAAGAGCTCATCCACAAAGGTACCAATGGACAAGTGAAGCTGGCACATCCCCAACTCACAGACAAGGATGTGGCATTTAAAATACTCTAGAAGTGAGAGTCCTCATCATTGGATAAAGAATGAGGTGAACATTTTTAAGACGGTATGGCACAAACACATGATTAGGTTGTACTAAAGTGATGGAGAAGGAAGAGTATGTATGTCTCATCATGGAACTGGCCATTAGGGGATACCTCTTGGGGTGGATCTGAAAATCCTGCCATCAATATGAGGATTAAACCAGGAGGCTCATCATACAAATTGTAAGTGTTGTTCACCACCTATACCAAAACAGAATCACACACGACCTTAAGTCCAACAACATCCTATTGGACACCAAAGGCAATATCAAGGTCAGTGGTTTGAGTCTGAGCATCTGGCTCACCCCGGGGCAAATCCTAACAAATGTATGTGATGCTGTGCTATTCTATCCCCCTGAAATATTCCTCGAAGGAAGAAATGATGCCAGGTGCAAGGGAGACTGAGATCTGAGGATCAGGGTTCAAAGCCAGCCCAGGTTGGCTCTACCATCTGAGCAGATTCATACTGATACCAAAGACTAATTTGAGGAGGAGACTGCAGAGGACAGAGTTGGCTAGCAAAATAGCTACCACTCTTCTCAGAACAAGCTGCTGAATTTGGGCCTAGGAACAGAGCAGTTCCAGCCAAGAGTGGAGAGCCCTAAGAGATATCAAAGATAACCTCACTTGAAAGCCAGGAGGCTGTTATTGGGACGGGAGAGATTTGTAGGGGGTCTACTAAAAAAAGATTTGTAAGTGGGACCCAAGAATGGAGATCAAAATATTGTTTGCCTAGCAACGCCCTCAGTCCATCCCAGAAGACAGGTGCACCAACTGTCTTAGGATGGATTCCAGACAAGGGGCACCTTGTACTGCACTGATAAACTGACATTGTAGTTATTAAAGCACATAATTTTTGTGCATTATATCAGTTCCTTGCACATGCAAAATGATTTGAATTATATTTAAACTACACCTTAGTCTTTAAAAATGTAGTTTGATTTATTTTATTCTATGTTATTCAAGATGAGTCTCATTATGTAGCCAAGACTGTTCTTAACTTCATAATTCTACTGCCTAGGTACAGGTGTGTACCTCCATGTCATCCATCATACTATAATATGCACCTTTTCTTAAGTGTTAATATTTTATTTATCCCTTGGCAGTACTGGGGTTTTGATTCAGAGGCTGCTTGGCAAGCAAGTGCTCTACTCCTGCCCCAGTCCTTGCTCTTCATTTTACTTTAGATGAGCTCTTATTGTGTTAATTCGCTTGGGTCTTTATCAGACTGTGATTGTAATGTATTTTTCTGCTGGGAAGCTGACATTTAACTCAGATAGTTCAAACCCTTTTTGTCTTTTTATAGTTTTAGTAAATATATTTTTTCTTATAATAAAGATGGTACACAGAGTCATTACAATTATATGTCATTTTAAAATTCAAAACCTTATTTTAAAAGAGTTAACATGCATATAATCACTAAAATTTATCTCTAGAAAAAATGACTACCAGAATAAATGTTTTTGGAGGCTGGGTCAGTGGCATTTGGTATTGTTCTCACTTCAGCTCTAGACAATGCTACATAGTTCAAGACCTGCATGGCCTAAATAAAACCAAGTAAAAAGTAAAAAAAGAAAATGATCCTTTAGGGCACAGCTGTGGAAGATTTGAAGTACTTTTGTATATTTTATTGACCATTTGTACATTTCTGTGGTGATGAAAGTGATATAGCAATTATGTTAGAATTTGACACATTCTTCTAAGATAGCATAGCATTACCACATGACCCAGCAATTCCGTTGCTCATTGTATACCCAAAAAAACTGAAAACAAAAACCAATAGCTTACATGCCAATGATAACATCAGCAATGTTTACAATAGTCAGGAGTTGTAAACACCTGGAGTGTCTATCCGATGAATAGGTTTATAAAACGTGAGGTATGCATAAATGATGACTCATCCACAAAAGGCTGCAATTAATATATATCTGTCATCGATGGACACAAAAATAATCTATTATGTGAAATATATTGACTAAACCATTTCATAAGAGAAAAATGGAAGATTAAAAGTTTCTGGGGCAGGTCATTGGGGGTGATTAATACTCAATGATTGTGTGGATTCCATCAGTATTGAAAAGAAAGTTCACGAACAGAGGTAATGGTTACAAAGTAGTGTGGATATAATTAATATCACTGAATTGTATTCCTTCCTAGCAATCATAAGGCCCTGTTTTCAATCCCCTGCACATCCAAAAAAAGAAATGCTAAATCTTCCTTCTGTTACCTGCCTTGAGTGGTCAGTGCTCTTCTACTGTGATGATTGTATTCCTCAGAGGATCTCTGGTGGATCTCTGATGTTTATTCATACTTTTACATATGATCCATCATTTGAATATTGAGTTTGAGTTTTAAAAGATTTGTGAATTAAAATGAGGGTAGTGGCTGTAGTTTAAATTCGAGGCTAAAGAAGGAAGATCCCTATTCAGACAAGGCTGCATAGAAAGGTCATTTCCAAATCACCATACTAGTGCTGAAACTGGAGGGACAATTGCTTGTAAGCAATTACAAGTGAGAGAAAAGTAAGAGATAAGTTTCTGATAACATTAGATTTTGGTCATGTCAGTTTAGATTTAATATTTGCATAATTTTAAAAATTTTCCTTTCCCCTTACTTTCAGTATATTATTTTGAAATTTTGTAGTGTGTTCTTGTTTGCTGCATTTAAAAGAAACATAGTTTTCCTTTGCATCATATTAACATTTTTTGTATTACATTGTGTTACTTATTTTTGAAAGTTTTTATGTTTTTTTTTTCTCAATCTAGAGACTGGCCACTGCCTCAGAGATTTTGCTCAGTTGTGCCAACTGAGTCACAGCACAACTTCCACCTTCTTTCTTTTTGAAAAGTCCAGGCAAAGCCCAGCACAACTAAGGAAGTTGAAATCTGATGCTCTTGGTTTGAAGCCAGTCTGAGCAGCAAAGTCTGAGGTTCTTTTATTTTCCATTGGTTGTGGGGCCTGAACTCTAGGCCTAGGGGTTGTCCCTCAGCATTCCAGCTTAAGGTTAGTGCTCTATCAATTGAGCTGCAACACCATTTCCGGCTTTTTTTGTATATGTGGTTCTGAGGAAACAAATCCTGGGTCTCATGCATGCAAGGCAAGCACTCAACCACTGAGCCAACTTCCCAGCTGGAGTCTGAGATTCTTATCTCCAATTAATCACCAAAAAGCTGGAATGGTAGGACTCTAGCCTTAAGTAAAACAGGGCAAGTTCAATTCCTCGTACTGGTAATTACATGCACAAGTCTCATGGACATTTGGTAGGTCTGGCTTTGAACTGCAGCCCTTGGATTTCAGCCTCCTGGGTAGCTAGGATTTACAGGCATAAGCAACCAGCCTCTGTCTAATTTTAATATTTTTAACCAGCTCTTCCCTTCAACCTCAATGCTTTTTTATTGCGGTCAGTAGACCTAATCTCTGGGCCTCATTGCTGTTTCTTACCTATTTTTACGGAGGGTAGGGTTTGAACTCTTGGCCTGAGTGCTGTCTTTGAGCTCTTCAGCTTAAGATGAATGCTCGAGTTCTTCACCCACAGTGTCACTTAAGGTTTTCTGGTGGTTAATTGGACATAAGAGTCTCATGAACTTTCCTTCCCAGGAAGGCTTTGAACCGTGATCTTCATACCTCAGCCTCCTGAGTAGCTAGGTTTACAAGACAGAACCACAAGTGTCCTTGTGTTTCTTAGCTTTTTGGCTCAAAGGTGATGTTTTACAACTTCCACAGCTCAGCTTTTAGCTTTTTTTCTGGCTTATGGACATAAGATTCTAATGTACTTTTCTGTGTAGTCTGGCTACACACCGATCCTCAGATTTCAGATTCCTGAGGTGCTCCAGTTATACACATGAACCACAAAACCATTGCTCATTTTAAAATGTTAATATGTTCTTTTTTCCATTTAAAATTTTTTTTTGCATTTTTAAAAAATTTTTATTGTATATGTGCCAGTCATGGGGCTACAAATCAGAGACTGGATACAATCCCAGAGCTTTTCCTTCAAGACTAGTGGCTTACCAAATGAGTCAAAGGAAAGCTTGTAGATATACTTGTTTTGTCTTGGTGCTTGAAATACGACCCTAGGTGCTGTCCTAAAAAGTGATTGCCCAGTTTGCCATTTAAGTCACAGCTCAACTTCATTTTTTTTTTAATTCTTGGTAGTTAATAGGAGATGAGCCTTATGCAAAGCCCCGAATGAATCAGTTGCCTGAAATCTGAGGATCATGGTTCAAAGCCACCCAGGGCAGGAAAGTCCATGAGACTTTTAGCTCCAATTAATCAATGAAAAGTTGGGAGTGGTGGAGCTCTATCCTTGAACAAAACAGTTGCAAGCCATAGGATAGCACATAGATGCACACAGAGAGAAAGCCTCATGGACTTTCTTGTATGGGCTAACTTTGACCAATGCACCTCAGATTTCATCCTCTCTTCATCCTCTCTCCGTTTAAAATGTTATTGATCCTGCGGCTTCGCCTCTGACTCTGGGATCTATATCTTAGCTTTCACAATCAATGCTGGTGTTTTTAACACCTCTGCCACAGCTCAAGGTTTTGTGCTGTGTAACTGGAGATAAGAGTCTCAAGCAGGTTCCTCCCCTGGCTGACTTGACACTGCAATCCTCAGATGTCAGCCTCTTGTGTAGTAAGGATTACACACATGACCAGCAACATTTGGGTCATTTTAAAACTTTAATATGTGCTTGCTTCCACCTCCTTTTATTTTTATTATTTTTTTCATTTTTGCTTGTCCTGGGAGTAGAAATTGGATTTCAGATGCTCTCTCAGTGCATACATGGGACTAACCATAACATTTGGCTTTTGTGGGGAAGTTAATTGGAGAGAAGAGCTATGCCAGATTCAGGAGGCTGAAAATTGAAGAAAGTCCTTAATGCTCTCTTCTCTAATTAACCACTAAAGGCTTACTTGGACTTCCTATCACTCTACAATCCCTCACGACGGACCTGGTCATCTACAGACACTTTCTTGTAAATGTCATCCTTTGAAAACATGTACAATTCTATTTGTTCCTCATCTTAAGATCTAAACCTACATAGCGCTGATCTCAATTAGTCATGGAATACCAAATACGATAGGAAGACAAACCTGAGAGAGACACATGCAATACAAAAGCAGAGCTTGCTCAGTTCCTCAGCACTCAAAGAGGGGAGGATGTGGAAGGGGGGAGAACTTCATGAGCCTTTCTACTCTTTATTTTAGCAGTGGGTTGTGGGAAATGTGTGGTTTCATTTCAACATGAAAATATCTCAATGCATGGCGATCTTGCCTGATGGGTTTATATTTTCTGCATAAATATTATGGAAACTCATACATAACTCTTTTCATCCTGCAGTAAAGGTCAAAGCAGCAGCAAATGGAGATGAAAACAGATGATCTCCAGAGTCACAACTTAAGAAGGTTTCAGAGGATGGGGATTTTCCCTTGACTCCTTTTCCTCTTTCTTCTGATAGCTCGTAACTGTAAGGGTGATGTTGACAGTTGTTTTTAGGAATTTTTGTTTTTCTCCAGATTCAAGTCTTATCTCTGCTTAGTTTGTTCTCTATGCAGTATTTGACTTGCTCAGCTTCTGCCTGATGGCATCAACGAACTCCTCTTTCAGCTTGGTTAGTTCTTTTCTCATCTCATCTAAAATATCCTGCTTCAGTCTGTCACAGTCAAGGCTTTCTGTCTGGATCCGGTCGGCACTGGGCTAGGACAAGGGTGTGGACTTATAATGGCTCATAGGACCTGTTGTCAAAAACAATCTGATTTTTCCTTGGAGAGTCTCATCTGGAGATGACGGGTGACTTGCTGCCATTCATTGTATTTGTTCTTTCCCAAGGTTTCCTGGTTGGTTCAGGTGTACTTGTTGATAAGACCTTAGAAGTTACAGGTTCTGATTCTTCATTTTTTGCTTCTATTGTTGATCCCTTTTCAGCCATTCTCCTCCTTCTGGCCAGCAGGAGACTCATTTCCTCCATTAAGCTGCTACCTGCCAAGGGAACGGGTCCATTTCCACCACCCATGTCTGTTTTAGCTGACACGGAGTTCACATCTGTGAACACCAGGCAAAGAGGCATCTTCCACATGTGACAATTTCCTAAGCTTGGCTCCAGCAATCGCAACTGCAAGTCCAATTAAAGGAAGATTGTCTTCTGAAAAGGATCCTGAAAAAAAATCTGGATGCAGGAAGGGCCGGGCAGGAGGTGGTACAGGAGAGGGTCTTGATTAGGAAGAGTGCGTGGGGGAGGAGGGCTAATGGATAGCAGTGGGGTGAAGGAGGAGGTTCTGGGGGAGGAGAGAATACAGAGGCCTGGGCTGGACCTGGTGGGAGTGTTGGAGGAGATGGAGGTGCACGTGGTCCCAAGATAACACCCTGGGGGGCTGGAGCCTCCTACAGCAGAGACTTCCTGAAAGCCTGACTCAGAAGCAGAGGGGTCTCCCAGCTCAGAGTTTACAGGGGTCTCCACAAAGGCAGAGGTGGCATTACTCGGCACTCTGCTCTCTTGATCCCATTCCACTTGCTCCAGCTGCTCCAGCTGCTCCCCCTCCAGCTGCTCCACCTCTCTCTTTCCAACCTCTCTCCAGCCTCTCTCTCTCTGGTCTTTCCCTCTCCATTCTTTCTCTCTCCAGCCTGTCCCTCTCCAGCTCCTTCTGACGTTTCTGTTCTTGCAGTTGTCTTCTTTGGATGTCCAACTCTTCTTGGGATGGGCCATTTTGAACTTGATCAGTCAGTTGTGAATTTTATCTAGGCAATTTTGGTCCTGCCTCCTGTGAATTCAGCACTTCTAAGGCATGCATCATTGCACTTGCGAAGACATTAGCATCCTCTTTGCTGCCATAGTTAAGACTATATACCTGCCTGGCATCTCGCCACTGGTGGAAGGTCTGTGTTGCTTGATTATACTTTAATCCTTTGGGGATGGCACAACTGATCACCAACTGATGATCCTGGATCTTCCTGCCCAGCACTCTGAATGTGTTGTTGCATGTATGGTGATAGATATGAACTCTGCTGAACCCAGCTGAACCACAGCTGGCACCCACTTTTATTGGCATCATCACAAACCAATGCAGCAGCTCTTCCCTGACAGATACTCTGTTCACTCATTGAGCCGGTGGGACTGATGGATGCGGCACGGGATTGGGCTCCTCTGGAACGGCAGGGTTGGCTCATTCAGTGCTTCTCTGCTACACTGGCAGCCAGCTACTCCATCACCTGCTGTTGCGCCGGCCAGGTCTGGGTTGCAGGGTAGGTGGGCCGCTTTGGCTGCCTGCTGCTGCCGCTGCTGATGCACAGGCCCCTGAGGACCGCGCGGACCAAGAGGACTGCAGCTGTCCCAGCCGTGGGAGGAGAGTGGGGCGTGCCACGAGGCGCTGGTGCGGGATGTGTGGAACACTCAGGCTCTGCCCTCCCCCCCGCCCTCCCCTACCGCTGTCGCCCTCCCCCTCTCTTCCCCCGTATAAGTAAACTTTTATATCTTACAAAAATAACTTTTAGCTGGGGACTGGTGGCTCATGCCTGTAATCCTACTCAAGAGGCTGACATCGAGGATCACAGTTTGAAGCCAACATAGGTAGAAAAGCCTGTGAAATTCTTATCTCCACTACACTACCAAATATACTAGAAGTGTGGCTATGTATGACTCAAGTAGTAAAGTGCTAGCCTTCATCAAATGATCTCAGTGCCCAGGCCACGAGTTCAAGCCCCTGGACTGGTACAAAAAGAAAAGTTTCATTAGTTTACATTATACTAGGATTATGGTGTGAGACACCAGTGCTGGGATTAAGAAACAACTTTTGTAGTAGCTACCACTTTTGATCTTTTCCCTAGGAGTTTTTATGATTGTTTTTATCCATGCCTTATATTTACATTCCACTAATGGAATTATTTTTTTGGTTGGAGGCACATTTCAATAATTCAATAACATATCAAAAACACATTTTTCGTTATTTTAAATAGAGAAGGGAAACATATGATGAGTCTGAGCCCAGCAGAGAATGAATGATGGTTTGATTGCAGATATGTGGAATGTATTCCAGGATGTAGGAACCTACCAATTTGGGTGCTTCAGTTATCAGGTCTTCCTGAAGCTTCACAATAAACTTCTATGATGTCATAGCTACCTTTGCTATCACAACCGATAGGTGTCAGGCACTGATCTCACCCTTAGGTGGACTTAGATACACAGGGAGGAAAACATAATATTTAGTAGAAATGACGATTTACCATAAGACCACAGCTTGATGAGCTTTCCTGATTGAACTTTGAGATTTCATGAGCAGAACAGGCTCATCTCCTCACAAGACTACTAAGCACTGAGGACCAGGCACTATTGTAGGCAACTAGAGAGACAGATGTGAATACAGATGTGAATGGCCTGCCTCCATGCACATGTCATGCTGTTGGAGAAAACCATAAATCAAAATGATAATGTCAATAAATCAGAAGGATGGTCATGTGGGGAGACAGCTTCACTTTGAGGATTGGAGGAAAAGACATGATATGATAGTAGGAGGCATCATCCATGCAATTATTGCTTTTCCAGGTTGGCTCCAATCTCAATCACAGATCTCATCCTCCTGAGTTGCACACTATAGGTGTCAGGCACCTGCAGTGGACTCTTTGATATAAATATAACAAATGTGTGTTAAGTTTCTTGGAAGTTTTTTGTGAGAAAGGTTAAAAATTAAACATATTATGCACCCTAAACTTTCTTTTCACTATCTTCTAATTATTTCAGTATGAGCAGTCTTACTCACTTTTTGGAAAAGTCAAGACATTTTTTTTTCATTGTTCAAATCCTGGAGAGGGAATAAAAATGACAGCTTCTTTGCCAAAGTACTAGAATGTACTAGTCATTTTAACTGACCAGTTTTGCCAAATAATATGTCTTGCCCTTCATGGATTTTTCATCTTCAATAATGTTAGATGAATAAAACTATAAATAGGAGAAAAGCAACCACATAGTAGCAAATTTATCACAATGACATATATAAGCTGTCCACTTTTTACCAAATGAAAACAGTTGCCACAAGCATTAAAAATTTGAATAAAAACTTGGAGATTCTTCCTCTTCATACAGTTGGTTTTTTTTCTTTTTTTCTTCTTGTTTTGTTTGTTTGTTTTGGTTGGTTGTTGGCCTTGACCTTTTGGTCTGGGGACAGTCCCTCAGCTATTCAGCTCAAGGAGAGTGCTCTACCACTTGAACCACAGCACCACTTCTGGTTTTCTGGTGGTTTTTTTGGAAGTAGGTCTCACAGAGTTTCCTGACCAGACTGGCTTTGAACTGCAATCCTCAGATCTCAGCTTCCTCAGTAGTAGGATTGCAGATGTTAGCCACCAGCAACTGGTCAAAATAGTATTTTTTTCAATTTGGCTAGCTTGAATGATTGCCAAGGAAATAAATAGACCGTAAAATTGTTAATTTGTGCTAAAATTTGCAATAGTTTTACCTTGACGAGTAGTGAAATATTTAGAATTACATATTTTGAGAAAATGTAGCTGATTAGCTTTTATTGATTTAAAATACTAATATACATCTCTTTTTTATTTAAAATACTAAAATATATCTCTCTTTGTAGACACTGAATTCTGAGTTCAAAACTTGTACTTGTTGGCAGTCACTCTGAGAGTTAATTCTGTCAGCTCATTTTTAAATCAATCATAGATTAAGTAACTTGAAGCTTACAAGGTGTCTTTTGGTAAGAATAAGTGAAATAAGCCTAAACTCCTGCCTTTCGAGTAACAGAAGAAATCCTAACGTCTAGAATGTATAGACTCAAAATATGAAACACACAAAGAACATTAAGGGAAAAGAACAAATAATCTTATCAATAAATAGGTAAGTGAATTGACTAGATAGGTCCCAAATTAAATATAGATGTCTACAGAATACACGAAAAATATTCAATGTCTTTAGCAATCAAGGAAATGCAAATCAAATATATGTTGAAGTTCCATCTCTGCCTAATGAGAATGCCTATTATCAAAGAATACACAAATACTGGCAAAGAGGTGGAGAAAGACACTCTACACAGTGTTGGCCATTAAGTGAATCAATGTAGCCACAACAGAAATCAGTGTGGAAATTCCACCCAGGAAATCCTACATATACACCTGAAGAAATTTAAGTCAGCGTTATAGTGGAGCTGTGTGCACACACATTTTTTACAGCAGGATTCAAAATAGTCATGTTTTAGAATAAGCCACCACAGGCAGGAAAGTATGTACAACTGTTATCTCCAATTAACAATAAAAACAAATCTGTGAATAGAGCTGTAGATCAAGTGGCAGAATACCAGCCTTGATGGATAAAAAGCCAAGCAAGAGAAGAAGACCCTAGGGTCTAGCCTCAGGACTGCCAAATGTGCATGTACGCATGCATTGCCCCCCTCCCCCGCACAATGCTGCCTATATTTTTTAGCCAAGCTTCTTATTCCCCTATGATTCATGCACCTATGACAGAGCTAAATATAATGGGAAAGTGATATTTAAAATGGAAAACTTTTACTGAATACCCAGGTATATTTCTCATTATTTTTTGTAGTCACTGGGCTTGATCTCACAACCTGAGTGCTTTCCTTGAGCTTTTTCACTGAAGGTTGGCTCTCTACAACTTGGAGCTACAGTTCAACTTCCGGTTTTGTGATGGTTCATTGTAGATAAAGAGTCTTAAGGACTCAGTCCTCCACACACTTTCTAACGGCAATTCTCAGATTTCAGCTTCCTGAATTGATAGAATTACAGGCTTGATCCACCAACACTGGGCTAGAACCTGAGTATTTTCACCATTGCTCATTGGAAGAATTCAATTCTTTTTCCTCTGGAATGCTTGCCATGCATATTTCTCTCTGGATAGCAATTGAGCAAAGAGAGAGGTTCCAGTAGCTCACACCTATACATCCTATCTACAGAAAAGTCTGATATCTGAGGATAGTCGTTCAAAGCCAGCCCAGACAGCAAAATCTGGTAGACTTTTCATCCCAATTAACCACAAAAAAGCTGTATGCTGAGCTGAGCCTTAATCAGTAGAGTTCTATGTTGATCAAATACCTCAGGGATAGACCTCAGGCACTGAGTTCAAACCCCAAGATCAGTGAACACGGTTACACACATGATGTGCATAGACACACACACACAATTTTATAAAAGAGTTCTCAAACCTAACAAGGTGCCATTCTAATCCCTTAATGTCATGCTTTGCTTGGGCTGCAATCCATGCTGGTAAACAGCATCTACAGGGATTAAGAAGCTCAGAGCCAATCTGGACCCACCCAGACCGGAAGCAGGAGTGAAGTAACACAAGCATGAGGACCCCACTCACTCACACTGGAAGGAGGAGTGAGGTGACACAGGCATGCGGCCCCCACTCATCCAGAGGGGACATAGGAGTAAGGTGACACAGACAATGGCAACTACCCAGCCAGACCAGAAGCAGGAGTGTTGTGGTGAAAGCCCACAGCCCCCACTCACCCAGACCAGAAGCAGGAGTGAGGTGTGCAGTCAAATGGCCTTACCCACCCAGACCGGAAGTGGGAGTGAAGTGACACAGGCATATGGTCAGACTTATCCTTCCAGGAAGCAGAAGTGAGGTGACGGTAGCATGCCACACCAAAGGAGCCTCACGAACCATGGTGGCCCCCTGAGAAGGAAGGTAAGGTTCTATGTCAATCCAGCCTTCTTTCCTGGCCTTTTATGAAGGGCTGCTGGGTTCAATGGTGCACTCAGTAGGTCATAGGGCTCAAGCTATGGACACTGCTGTCCTCTCCCAACTGGTACTGCACCTGCTGCAGCTTTGGCAGCAAACTTAATAAGTTCTAATTCACAGAATGTATACCATGAACCATTAGTGTCTTCAGGTACCATGTGACACCTGCTAGTCACTTAATATTACAGTTGCCAATGTCTTAAGTGCTTTCTGAAGAGAGGGAGAAGGGGTCATACATCCAACTGTTCAAAAATGCCTTTGGATGACACTGTATTGGCCCAAGAATGAGTCGACACAGCTGGCATCCAGGTATTTTGGGAAATTCTTTTTGGCCATGCTTTCTGTTTGGCCTTGGAGAGTCTTAGGCTTTTCTTTGTTGACACAGAAGATGGGAAAGTAATTGCTAAGGCTTATATAGTCAGGAGCCATTTCCTTCCTGCCCTTCTGAGATGGCATCTCACTACATAGCCAAGACAGCCTTGAACTTAATGTGTTTCTGCCTCAGCCTCCCAAGTGATGGAATTACAGGCTTACACCACCATGCCCAACTATCTGTCATGGGCCATTTGAAATAGAAAAATCATGACATGTGTTCTATATCTACTAACACTCTTATGCAAAGATCAAATAACTTACAGCCTGGTTGTTAAGAATATAGACTCAAATTCAAGTGAATTTCAAATAAAATTCTGGTTTCTTACCTGCTTTTGGTTAAAGAGGAAGACACTATATCACTGAGCTTTATTCACTTGTATACAAATGTGAATGGAGCCAAGAACAGGTGGCTCATGCCTACAATCTTACTCAGGAGGCTGAGATGGAAGGATTGTGTTTCAAAGCCAGCATAGGCAGAAAAGGCCATATGAGATTCTTAGTTCCAATTAATCCCTCAAAAACCATAAGTGGGCTGAGAAGGTGGCTCAGTAGAAGTGTGCTTTCCTTGCATGCATGAGGCCCTCGGTTGGAATCCTCAGAATCACATAAGAAGAAAAAGCCGGAAGTACACTATGGCTCAAATGGTAGAATGCTAGCCTTAACCTGAAGAGATGAGACACAGCACCCAGTCCCAGAGTTCAGGCCCCATGACTAGCAAGACTAACAACAACAACAAAATAAAACATAAATGGAGCTGTGGCTCAAGTGGTGGAGTGCTAGAAAGTGCATCAGGGAGAGCACCCAGGCCCTGAGTTCAAGCTCCATGACCAACTAAACAAAAACAAAAACAGAAATGGAGCTGTGGTTCAAGAAGTAGAGTTCTAGAAAGTGAATCAGGAACAGGACCTGAGTTCAAGCACCACAATATACAATTGGATACTGGTATTTCCCATCTCCTAAGGTTGTCATGATTATTCAATGAACACAATTTTTTGAGCATTTCCTATTGAAAAGAGGGGTTTTTAATGACCAGCAAGTGATTTATGATGCTGCAGAGCATGCAATGGATACCCTCTACTTCAGTGGAGAATTGAATGTTAATTTTGAGTCCAGAAGCCAAACTGATGAGCCAGATACTCTTTTGGAAAATGGTTTCATATGGTAGACTCAGTTTCCCACATGTCAGTTTGCTGTTCTGCTTCTAGTCAGAAGATCTCTAAGACTCAGGAAAGGATTCAAGCTCTCTGTTAAACCATGCTGTAGCCATTTTATTTTTATTAAAGGAATAAGTAATCTAGATATTGCTGGCTCATGCCTATTATCCTCGCTGCTTAGGAACCTGAGATCTGAGGATCATGATTTCAGACCAGCCCACGCAACAAAGTCCATGAGACTTGTCTCCAATTAAGCAGTGATAAACCCAGAAGAAGAAGTATGGCTTAATAGAGTATCTTTCCTAAGAAAAAGTTCTATTTAAGCTGTCCCATATGTTGGGACATTGCCACCTACAATACTTCCGGACCATGTCTTCCTTTAGTGTGTTGGCCTATGGCCTGGCTTTCACTCCTGTGGATATAGGCTGTTTGGCCATCCACCCTGGGGGTGGAATGATCTGTTTATCGAAAATACTGCCCAGAAAAAACAACTATGATGTAAACAATGTTTGACAAGTTGTTAAGTCCAAAGTTACAGTGGTAAGGATGATTATTGTTTACCTTTTTTTCATTAAATAGTTAATTGCTTTTTAAAGTTTATCTGCTTATTTAATGTTATGTAGGAAACCAAAAGTTAATACTTGGGTTTTTTGGTGAAATTTGAAACTAGGCAAGTAAAAGCACTCATTGTCCCCAAATTCAACATTTAAAAATATTAAAACATTGTTCATATGTTTTAGTCACCAGAAATTTAGGACAGGCATGGTAGCTCACACTTGAATTGCTAGCTGCAGAGAGGATTATTAGGATTTAAGGCTAGCCTAGGCAAACATTCACTTTATTGGATCTCTGGGACAGACCAGCTCGGCCGGAGCACTGGGACCGATGGGACAGGGATCTCGGGATAGGTGGGCAAAGGAGTCGGCGAAGTGACAAACAGACACAGACTCAAAAGAGTTGCATCTGAGTGTATCTTTATTGAGGAGAATTAACATTTTTATACAGTGTGTGATTGTGACATAGATTCTTTGTTTATTTAAGCACGTAATCAAATTTTTTTAAAGGCAAAGCATTGATGAATTACATGAAAATTAATGACTATCCCACCAACTGTTTAAGCTAAGTGGTGCGAAACAAGTCTAGCATATTGTTTAATAGAATACATCATCTATTCAGCCTTTTTATGTTTAATAATTAACAAAGTTGAGACAAGGCTGTACTTACATTATACTCTTTTTAATTTTATTTTTATCCAACTAATTTCATCTTTATAAGCTCCTCTATAAGGAAATGGTTCTTGGTTGGTTCAGGAAATATGTTACTAACTTTATATTTTGTGTGAAAACACCATCTATTCCCCATAATGTAAGTTGGACTAAACTTAATCATAACTGTTGGGAGAATCTTTCTTTTTCTTATCTAATCAGAGGTCTCTTCTTTTTTAGAACTCTCTAAACTACTAGGATAACTCTTTCTAACTTAGTTTAATTTATTGATTTTGTCTGTTGGACATATCTGAAAAATTTAAGTCTCTATATTTACTATGCGTGAGCTGTAAAACCGCTTGTGAAGTTGTAGGAGTTTCTGGAGGCAACGTCACATCAGATGATAGATTGATTGGGGGATTGCCCACATTTAATATTTGGCCTTAGTCTTTATTACTTAGAGAAGCCATCTCTATTGGACTGAAAAAATACAACATGCTCTGTTCGTGGATCAATAAAAAAATAGCCAAAATGAGAATAAAGGCAACAAATGTACAGCCAAGAAGAATATAGTAAGAATAAAGGTAGAGGCTATAAGAGAAGCCTTGAACCAACACCCCCTTCCTGGTGGCATGCTTCCTTGAAGCTCTTTGTCCAACACAATCTCTCACGCAGACTCCGCAGAAGGTGGCGTGACACCCACTGGTCACAGAAAGATGTCCACTCAGCTGGAAATACCAGGAACCACTGGAAGTACAGAAACAAGCGTTTGACCTTGTTTCTCTGGCCAGAGACTATTCATTGAACTTGCAGTCCCTTATTCTGTTGTCGATGTCAAATCAGAAGCCATCTATCCACCACAGGCAGCTTTATGGAAGTGCTCTGCCCACCTGCGCTGGCCTCTCTTTGCTGAACCCAGCTAAGGACTCCTTGCAGACACATCTTCATGGCTGCTTTGCCTGCTGTGATCTCTGCTCCTTTCCAAACGCTTGCTTCGGCAGCTTCTTCTCCATTGTGCCTCTCGGACTGAGTTCCAAAGGTGGTTGGATACTGAGCTGCTTGTTAGAGGAGGAAACAAGAGGTATTGTATACGATGGCAGGCCTGAACTGGCCTGGAGGCAGGACAAACGCTCTCCCAGGTGGGACTTGTCAGGGCACAGGGCAGGCATCCTGCCACTGGGCCCTGGGTCACTGTGGTGAGCAGCAGTCACACTGGAACTTCTCTTTCTCAGAGAACAACGGGTTAAGTCTGACCAGATTGTCTTTTTTAGGGAATCCAGTTCTCCACCAACTCCTGGGGGATGCCTGGGGCTTGAGTCTATGCCAGGCTCCACTCCTGTCCAGAACTTTTCATTCCAAAAGTTTCAACCAAGTGTATGTGGCGTGGCAGATCTCAATCAATATCTGAACCAAAATCATTGTGCTTTTAATTTCATCTACTCAGAAAGGGTAAAGAGAAGGATTGTGATCCATTCTGGCCTGCTCATAAACAGAAAACCCTGCCATAAAAATGGCTAAAGCAGAGCTGGGCACAGGTGGTTCATGCCTGTACTTTTATTTACTCAGGAGGCTGAGGTCTGAAGATCACAGCTCAAAGCCATTCTAGGCAGGAAAGTTTGTGAGATTCCTGCCTCCAATAATCCAATAGAAAACCAGAAGTGGAATTGTGGCTCAAACAGTAGTGCACTCGCCTTTAGCTGAAGAGTGCAGGTACAGTGTATTGGCACAGAGTTCAATCCACATGACTAACAAAACAGAAGTAACTAAAGCAAAAAGCGCAGGTGTATGGTTCACCTTGTAGAGCACCTACCTAAAATGCATGAAGCCCTGAGTTTAATTGCTAGGATAGAAAGGAGGAAAGGATGTGAAGGAATGGAATGAAGAAAAGAAAGAAGGGAGGACTTATGATATAATCAAATACTAGAATGACCTGAAGTATTAAAGGGATTACTAGTAGTTTATATAAAAATATACTGATTGTTTACTAAAAGGCAAATTTTAAAATGTGGAATTCAGGTTAAAATACATGTACAACTTTTGTTTTTCTGTAAAATGATACTTATGTGCTCCTTTAGTTTAAAAGTAGTAAATGAGTTTAAAACAATACAAGAGTGGTTAGAATGAATAATTATTTCTTATCACTTTCTCTGCTACATCCACCACTTATAAAATCAAAACAATGTTGATCATTTTAATTATTAATTCATTCGTATAATCTTTCATCTTTAGTGTATAGTCTATTGTACACACCATTTAAATGTTTGAACCCTTTTTGTTGTTTGTTTGTTTTTTGTGGGTCATGGTTCCTAAACTCTTGCCCTGGGCACTGTCCCTCAGCTCTTCAGCTCAAGGCTAGCACTCTACCACTTGAGCCACAGTGCCACTTCTGGCTTTTTCTGCTCATGTGGTACTGAGGAATCAAACCCAGAGGGTCGTACATGCAAGTCAAGAACTCTACCACTGAGCCACCTTCCCAGCACTGAACTCTTTTTTTTTTTTCCTTCAGATATGGGGCTTGAATACAGGGCATGGGTGCTGTCCCAGAGCTCCTTTGCTCAAGGTTAGCAGTATAGCATACCAGTTTAAAACACAGTGCCATTTCTTGCTTTTTAGGGATTAATTGGTAATAGGAGTCTCATGGGAACTTTTCTGCCCAGGCTGGCTTTGAACCACCATCCTCATTTCTCAGCCTCCTGAGAAGGTAGGATTACAGGCATGAGCCACCTGCACACAGCTGCTCATTTTTTTCTTTTAACAGTTATACAAGTTTAGTTACACCCCAAATAAGTGCAAACTGAGATGCAAATTGGCTTTAAATAAACCACGAATTGAGGATGTTGAGATCACAAGCGATTGCAAATTCGTTTTTACTTATTTTTTTTATGTGGTGCTTGAACTCAGGGCCTGGTTGCAGTCCCTGCTCTTTTGTGCTCAAAGCTATCACTCTACCAGTTTGAATCACAGTGCCCCTTCTGCTTTCTTGGTAACCAGTTAATGAGATCATAGTCTCACAGACTTTCTTACACAGGTTGTCTTTAAACCTCCGTTATCAGATCTCAGCGACCTGAATTGCTAAGATTACAGGCATGAGCCACTGTCACCAGCTTGTTAAAAAAAGAACGACAATTCATAAGCCAGGTACCTTGGCTCATGGCTGTAATCCCAGAGGATGAGATCTGAAGATAATGATTTGAATCTAATGATGGTAAAACGTCTCTGTGATTCTTTTATCTCCAGTAAACTGCACAAGAAAATCCAGAAGTGAAGATTTGCCTCAAGTGGTAGAGTGCACTCGAGCAAAAATAAAGCTCAGGAACAGCACTTAGATCCTGAGTTCAAGCTCCATTTCTGGCACACACACACACACACACACACACACACACACACACACACACACACACAAAACAAAAAGTAAATAGAAAATGTGAAGAAATCAAGGGAAAAAAATGGAATATTGTAAGGACTTTTGGGTTTAGAGGTATGACTCAGTTGGTAGGAAAAAAGCTAATGATTGTAACTCTCAGGTACCAAGGACTTAAAAAAACATAATTATCTGCTCTTTGTTTCCCTTTTCTCGTATGTTCTCATTTGGGAGCTCTTTTCTTTTAGAAAAAATATTGTTGTTTTAGCGGTGATATACAGCAAGGTTCTCTTTCTGTATGTCAGGTAACTAGTATATTTCCTTCCTTTTACATAGTCTAATCTGTTCCCCCATTCTGTTCCATTCCCTCCCTCCCATGTCAATCCGCAAGTTGCATGGTTTATTTTCATCAATGTCCAGTAGAGCCAGTGGGCTCCGCGGCTGCAATTTTTCATCCACTTTCCACTGATTCTGTGCCCTTCTCCCATCTTCTGTCAGATATGCATGCATATATAGTGTATATTGGGTAAAGAATACAGAGTCATCAGAAAATGAAAAGAGAAATTAAGAAAAGTTCCTTGTTTCTTTATCTTTACAATTCAATTTAGTATATATATATATATATATATATATATGCATATGCATATATATATATAGTTTTATATACATAAGAAGAGGTGCTTGTGTATCATAACTTGGTGATTTTCTACAAAGGCTTTCCCCTACTGTACTCACTGTACATGATGCCTAGAATCCTGTACAGTTTTCATATCCCATTGTGTTTTAAATCTAACTTCCACATAATCAGGAAGAAAATGTGCCATTTGTCTCTTTGATCTTGGCTTAACTTTATTAACATCATTTATTCTACTTCCTTCCATTTCCCTGCAAATGACATTATTTTATTCTTTCTAATGGCTCTGTCTGTAAAATTTCATTGTATATAGATAGCATAATTATTGGATCCATTCATTTATTTTGGGGCATCTGGGTGTGTACATATCTTGTCACTGTGAATTGAGCAGCAAGGAACATGGTTGTGCAAGTGTCCTTGCCATATTCTGGTTCATGATGCTCAGGGTAGATGCCTATAAGTGGTATGGCTGTAGGGAGGGTATTAGGGAAGGTCTGTGTTGCGATTTTTGAGCAACTTTCAGACTGCTTTCCAGAGTTGCTGTATTAGTATACATTCCCACCAGCAGTGCAGTAGGATTCCTTTTTTCTCCACTTCCCCATCAGCATTTGTTGTCAGAATTCAGAATATTTGGGTAAGATTGTATCTCAGGATTGCTTTGATTTACATTTTCTTTATGGCGAGGGATGATGAACCTTTCCTAATATGTTTCTTTCCCATTCTTTACATTTTCTCCTGAGAAGTCTCTTCTTGGCTCCCCTGCCCATTTAGTAATTGGTTTATGAGGTTTTGGAGGGGTACTTTCCAGAGATCCATTTATACATTGAATATTAGCCCTATGTCTGATGTGTTGCAGGTAAATATCTTTTGCCAATTCCTTGGCTGTCTTTTTAGTTTAGTGACTATGTCCTAGCCTGTGCAGAATTTTTTTTTCCTTTGATGTAGTCCCATTTGTTGGATCTATCTCCTATCTGTTCTGCCCCAGGAACTCTATTCAGGAAGTTCCTGCCTGTACCTATAAGTTCTAATATCATCCCTATTATGTCTTACAGTAGTTTGGCTGATTTTAAGGTAGTTAATCAATTTTTAGTTGATATTAGTGAAAGCACAGATCCACTTCGAGTTTTCTGCATATGGCTGCCAAGTTGCCCCAACAGGAATATTTGAAGAAGCTCTGATTTGTGTATGTGTGTGTGTGTGTGTGTGTGTGTGTGTGTGTGTGTGTGTGTGTGTGTGTGTGTATGGTCGGTCGTGAGGCTTGAACTCTGGGTCTCGGCGCTGTCCCTCAGCTATTCAGCTGAAGGCTAGTGCTTGAGCCACAGTTACGGTTTCCATTTTCTTGTGGTTTATTGGAGATAAGAGTCTCATGGACTTCCCTGTCCCTGGTGGCTTTGAACAATTATCCTCAGATCACAGCAGTTACATAAGCTAGGTAATAAGTATATTTCTTATCATCATTGTTACTTCCTCCTTTGTTTTTTCCTACCATCCCTTTCCTCCCATCACCAAAACTACACTCTCACCCCACCCCCGGCCTAAATTGTAAAGCTCATTTTTCCACATAGTGTATTGTGCATCTCATTATTACAATGGGTCAACCTAACCTATATCTCTATTTAAGCATTTTGTTTTTCCCTTCCCCTCCCCAAATTAGAAAAGTGTATATAAAAGTTGCAAGGCACCAACATAAAATACAGTGAAAACAGGGGTTTTACGATGAGGGAGGAACATACAAAGAAACAAAAAAAAAATCACATGGTATATTGTGAATACGTTAGAAACAATAGAAAGAAAAAAAACACTTCTGTCCCTATCTTGAGGTTCATTTCTCTTAACATCATCTTATTGGGTCATATGTACATAGCTTTTGAACTTTTCTGATTGTCCCTCAGATCTCTGCTTGATGTATACTAGTTATTAGAAATGAGGGAAACCATGAGACCTATGTTTCTTTAGGCCTGACTTACTTCACTTAATATAATCTTTTCCATTGGTCTTCGGATCTTTTTTTTTTTTTTTTTTTTTTGTATTTTTCTTTTTTTATTGTGAAAATACCGTAAAGAGGAGTTACAATTACATGGACAAGATAATGAATACATTTATTAACAAGCATTGTTGCCTGTTCTTTGTATCCCCTTCCCCATTCCTTCCCATTCTCCCCCCCACCCGCTACTACCCCCCCCACCAAAGTTGTAAAGTTTGTTTTTCGACATAACTACTTGTACATCTCATTGTTGCAATGGTTATGCATGTATCTCTAGTTACATGATTTGTTTTTGCCCTTCCCCTCCACAAATTATACCACCATCAAATACAGTGAAAGCAGGAGTTATATCATTGGGGAAGGACATACAAAGCAACATAGAAATCATTTTATAAATATGTTAGAAATAATTTTTATACCGATAACAAGCTGTTTTTGTTATTGTGGCTCTTTAGTAGAACTTGAAGTCTTGTATAGTGGTACTGCCTGAATGGCTTATTTTGCCAAGAATTGCTTTGTCTGTTTTGGTCCGTTTTTTTTTTCCATATGAACTTTTGGATTCTTTCATTTATCTGAGTAAAGTACATCATTGGGATTTTGATGGGGATTGCCTTGAATTTTATATCAATTTTTTGCATTATGGCCATTTTCACAATATTCTACCTATCCATGAACATGGAAGGTCTTTGCATATTCTGATATACTCTTTGATTTCTTTCTTTAGATTTTTGCAATTTTTACATCTTTGGTTTGGTTAATTACTATTTTTTGAAGCTTTTGCAAATGGTGTCATTTTCATTATTTCCCTTTCTGCTTGTATATTCTTTGCCCAAGGAATGGTTCAGTAACCATTTGTTGTTGTTTTGGGTCATGGTGCTTGAACTTTGAGCTGGGCGCTGTCCCTCATCTCTTCACCTCAAGGCGAGCAAAAGCGCCACTTCCAGTTTTCTGGTGGTTAATTGGAGACTCATGGACTTCCCTGCCTGGATTGGCTTTGATCAACGATCCTCAGATCTCAGCCTCCTGAGTAGCTAGAATTACAGGCATGAGCCACTGGTGCCTGGCCAAGGCTACTGAATTTTATGGATTGATTTTGCATTCTGATACTTTGCCAAAAGTATTAATTAGCTGTAGGAGTTTGGGAGTTGAGCTTTTGGGTCCTCAAGTATAAGAAATGGTCATCAGCAAATACCGTTAGTTTAAATTTTGCGTACTCTGTGTGGCTCCTTTAATGTCCTTTTCTTTCCTTATTGGTCTGGCTAAGAATTCCAGTCTAGATTGAAGAGGAGGGGAGTGAAGGGGCAACTTTGCCTTGTTCCTGATTTTAAGGAAAATAGTTTTAGTTTTCCCCATTTAGTATGGCCTGTTGTCTATGGCTCTTATTGTTTTTAGGAATGTTCCTTCTATTCCTTGTTTCTCCAGAGCTTTTAATGTCAATGCGTGGTCTTTTGTCGAAGGTTTGTTCTGCATCTACTGAGATGAGTATGTGGTTCTTGATATTGGCTCTACTGATGTGAATTATTGATTTGTATATATTAAATCAACCTTGCATCTGTGGGATGAAGCCTACTTGATCATATTTTTATGACTTGTATTTGTTTCTGGGTTCTGTTGGCTAATATTTTATTGAGGAGTTTTGCATCTATGTTCATGAGAGAAATTGATCATTCATTCGCTTGTTTTGTTGGATCCTTACCTAGTTTTGGGATGAGTGTAATATTGGATTCATAGAATGAGTTTGGGTTTGCTCCCTATTGCATCTATTTCACTGAAAAGCTTGAGGAGGATTAGTATTACTTCATCTTTAAAAGCCTTATAGTGGGCTTGGAAGATGGGTTAGTGGTAGAATGCTTGCCTAGTATACATAAAGCCATGTGTTCCATTCCTCAATGCCACATACACAGAAAAGCCAGAAATGGCATGGTTGCTCAAGTGATATAGCACTAGTACTAAAACTAGCCTTGAGCAAAAACAGCTTTGGGACAGGTTCAGACCCTGAGTTCAAGCCCTACGACTGGACAAAATAAAATGTTTTATAGAATTGAGTAATGAATCCATCTGGGCTTGGGCTCTTTCTTGTTGGAAGACTTCTGTTTACTTTTATGTTATTCCTTTGTTTAGTTTGTTGATATTTTCTTGGTTCAGTATAGGAAGTTTGTATGGGAAACTCTATTTATGGTCATGGGTCACTGTCCCTCAGCTCTTCAGCTCAAGGCTAGTGCTCTACCACTTGAGCCATAGTGCCACTTCCAGCTTTTTCTGCTTATGTGGTGCTGAGGAATCACACCCAGGGGCTCATGCATGCAAGGCAAACTCGCTTCCACTGAGCCACCTTCCCAGCCCAGAAACTCCATTCTAGGTGCTGGCACCCAGACAAAGAGGTTTGTTGGGCTTTTTGAACTGATGATGGAAAAGTGGGATTGTATGACAACTATTTCAACAAGTAAGAACTTGATAATGCTTACTTATTACTCAAATGACTGAGGAAAATATCAGCATTAATTCAATTTTGAGTTAATAAACATATATGCACATCATTATTATCTGAAAGACTTTCAAAAAATCTACCATGCTAAGATTCAAAACTCAAAAATAAATAAATTTACTTATTTATTTTGGTGCCAATCCTACGACTGGAACTGAGGGTACAATGGTAAGCACTTACTACTTGATAAACCACTCCCATTCCAGGTTTTCATGGATAATTGGAAATAAAGATTATTAACAAATGTTCTGGCCCAGGATGGTTTTGAAAATCTACGCCCAGGTCTTAGCCTCTTAAGTAGCTAGGGTTATAGGTAATTGGCCAGATATATTTATTTATTTATTTATTCAACCAGTCTTGGGACTTGAACTCATGTTCTGGGTCATTACCTGGACTTTTGTGCTCTAATACTTGAGACAGAGCTACAATTCCTGTTTTTTTTAAAATAATTAATTGGATATAATTGCTCCCTGAGTTTTCTTCTGGGTCTGGCTTTAAACCTAGATTATGTGATCTCAGCCTACTTGCTAGCTAGTATCACAGGCCTTAGCCACTGCTGCCTTGCTCAGAAATTTATTTTTAAAATATCTCTTCATTGGGCTTTAGGGGGAAACAGAGAAATGTATACATTTCCTGAATTGTGAACACCTTACAATACCTTAATAATAACAATAAATTATGGTTTTTTTTTTTCATTTTGTAGTAATTTGGCATTTGCAAACCACCAAAATGAACTCATTCTCTTTCAAAAACTATCATGCCTTTATGAAGTTGAAAGTCACATATTAAGTTAGGTTATGGTGGCTCAAATCTGTTATCCTAGCTACTCAGGAGGCTGGGTTCAAAGCTAGCCCAAACAAGAAATTCTGTGAATTTGTAGGCAGGGGCTAGGTCTTCCTCCTTTCTGATCATAGTGAGCACAGTCCTTCACACACTTGGTTCTTAAAAATCATACTTAGGCCAGGCATTTGGTCACTCATGCTTGTAATTGTCACTGGCCAGGATACTGAGATCTGAAGATAAAGGTTCAAAGCCAGACCCGGCAAGAGTTAGAGTCTTATATTGAGCTAAGCATAAAAAGTTTGAAACAGAGTTGTGTTTCAGATAACAGAGTGCTATACTTGAGTGACAAAACCAAGCAGGAGAAAGCAGACCTGAATTCAAGACCCAGTACTGGTAAAATATATATATATATATATATATATATATATATATATATATATATATAATAAAATAAAATAAAGCCACCAAAAAAGTGCCTTCGTTCTTTTTAAAATTTTTGACATTTTTTTCCTTACTTTTTTATCTGTATGTTCCTATATAAACACACAGAAGCTTATGGAACAAAGTTAAATTTTAAGAATATTCTTCCATTATAGACCATTATACCTTCATTATACTTAAGAAAATTAATGATATTTTCATAATACTGTTATTATATCAAATACAGATACACATCTCCTTGTTTGAGACAGATATTATTCTTGCTATTTTTCAAATTAAATTTTCAAATTAATTTTTCATTAGGGTTCATTTCATGTTGTTATGTCTCTTTTGTTTTTAGTACTCTAAAATATCATCCCAGCCAGGCATTGGTGGCTCATGCCTATAATCCTAGCTACTCAGGAGCTTAGATTTGAGGATCGTGATTCAAAGCCAGCCCAGGCAGGAAAGTTCGTAAGACTTTTTTCTCCAATAAACCACCAGAAAAGCGGAAGTGGTGGTTTGGGTCAAGTGGTAGAGCACTAGACTTGAGCATAATAGCTTAGGCACAGTGCCCAGCCCAGATTTCAAGCCCTATTCCACACCCAAAGTAAATAAGTAAATTAAAATAAAATAAAATAACATGCCACCCCAGTCTTCCCTTTTCATGATACTGCCCTTTAAGTCAAAATATCCTAATTTAGTTTTTTAATAAGATATTCTTTATATTTTACTCGCCTAGCTATTTCTTTAAGGTGGATTCTCATTCGTTTTCCTTTTTTGTTGGTTGTGGGGTTTGTACTCAGGTCCTAGATCCTGTCCCTGAGCTTTTGTGCTCAAGGCTAGTGCTCTACCACTTTGAGTTACATTGCCACTTATGGTTTTCAGTGCTTAATTGGAAATAAGAATCTCATAGATTTTCTTCCCAGTCTGGTATTGAACCTTGATCCTCAGATCTCAGACTTCTGACAAGCTAGAATTACAGATGTGAGCCATTGGCTATGGGCGCCGATTTGTTTTTCTTTTATTTAATTTTTTGTCAGTCTTAGTGCTGTCCCTGAGCTTTTCATCTCAAGTCAAGTGCTCTATCATTTGAACCAATGCCCACTTTTGGTTTTCTGGTGGTTAATTGGAGATAAGAATCTCATTAGCTTTCCTACCTGTGCTAGCTCTGAACTGCAATCCTCAGATCTCAGCCTCACTAGTAGCTAGGATTACATGTGTGAGCCACCTGCACCCAGTTTCCTCATTTATTTTCTTATGGTGCGTTCTATCTGATTTCTCTACTTCTTGTATTTCCTACCAACTACAAAGTAGGCCTAGAGTTCCTCATCCATTACAGTAGTTCTTAGGTCCAAGTGATGGCTGAGTGCAGGAATGGAGATGAGTCCAATATAAAATACAATGCTGTCTTGGTATTTAAGAAAACTAACAATCACATGCTAGTCCTTCACATCTGTAATCCTAGCTACTCAGAATGCTGATCTGAGGATTATGGTTTAAATACAAGATAATTTATGCTGAATTTCGATAAAAGCTCCCTTGGTGTTTTTAAATGTAGGCTTTTATTTATTTCTTATTCTAGTTTTTCTTATTGTGACTACCAAAAAGCTGAGAGACTTCAATGGCTTCTATTGATGGCTGACTTTTGAGGTGCTTTAGAGACTTCATCAGAAGCCAGACATGTTATAATCAATTGAGTAGCCAGCCACAAAGCTGTAAGTGACAATACTTCAAGTAAGCAAAATACATAAAACTAAATATTCACTCAGTTTCAATAGCCATATTTCAAATAAAAATAGAATTCAAGTTTCAGGGAATGTTAGTAAAGTTTTAATGCATTCATTCTATCTGTGTCCTCTGTCATACTGCTACAGCAGAATGGAATAATGACAGCTTACCATGTGGCTCCCAAAGTCTGGACATACTTACTCTGATCTTTACAGAAAATGTTTGCCTGACCATTTTCCCTAGTGAACATCATTTACTATGCAGAGCTACCCTCTTTTCTATATGCAGTTATCTCTCTCCTTTCCTCCCTCCTTCTCTCTTCCCTCCCCCAATCGCTTCCACAATCCCTCCCTTTCGTTGTTTTAGGGATCAAAACTCATGCATGTTAAGCTGCTAAGCTGAATCCCAGCCCTGTGTATGATTTTGTTTTTGGTGAGGGTATAGCTTTCCAGGGGCTTAAACTTTGGTCCTGGACACTTTCTCTGACCTATTGTCCTCAAGGTTAGTGCTCTGCCTCTTCAACCATAGCTTTACTTTTGTGTTTTTGATGGTTAATTGGAGATAAGAGTCTCACTGGCTTTCCTTCTTGGGCTGCGTTGGAACCACGATATTATAAGCTTGTGATTACAGGAATGAGAATTAGCATCCACCTTACATTTTTTTAAGTTTTTAAGTAGAACCTATATCCAAACAAATTCTATACCTTCTTTTAATTTAAAAATGGACTTGTGGGAACCATTCCACAGAAGTAAACAACTTAAAACTGTGTAAATTTAAATAATTCTGTGAATATGTTAGAAATAATGGCAAGAAAGAAAAAAAAATTGAATACTTATCTTGGGGTTCATTTCACCTAACATCAACTTATCTGACCTTTTCTGCATATGTCTCAGACATATGTTAGTTATGGCAAATAAGGGAAACCATGGGACCTATGTTTCTTTGCACCTGGACTACTTCACTTAATATAATTTTTCAAAGTCTTTCCATTTCCTAACAAAGGGGCAATGTCATTCTTTCTGATGGAGGCATAGAACTCCATTGTGTATATATACCACATTTTCTTGATCCATTCATCAAATAATTCTGTATCATCACAAAATTGCTAAATAATTTTATTACTAAAATATTATACGGTGAATTTTCAGGACTAACACTAATAATGTAAATGGGGAAATGATATTGCTTTATTTTTAGGCATCCAATCCAGATACTTTATTCTATGTCTTAGCTGAAGAAAATCTGGGTCATTGTATACAATGATTCCTATCAATTTGTGAAGTACATAAAAATAATGACAGAGCTGGTTTAGTCATTGATTTTAGAGTTCTAAAACGATACCTACAAAATACTCTGTATTTTAAGTCATATAGTATAGCGATTTTGTCTAAAGCATGCTTTACTGACACACATCACTAGAAAAAATTTCCTTAAAAAGATAGTCAATTTGGAAAATCAGTCTATACTCAAATCTTGTCAAATTAAAAATATATTTGAATACTGATGATGTATGGCTAAGCAATAACTTAAAATAATTATCACTGTCTTGACAGGTAGGATTTATAGCTTCTTAAATTTCTAGTTGTCATAGTATTTATACTTCAGTAATGCTAGAGCTGTATTAGAATACTTGGCAATTTTGAAATAGGCTGCCTCCAGGGACAGATAAGCCAGACACCAGTGGCTCACACCTATAATCCTAGCTACTCAGTAGGCTGAGATCTGAGGATCGCCATTCAAATCCAGCGCAGGCAGGGAAGTTTGTGAGACTGTTATCTCCAACAGACCTCTAAGAAAACAAGAAGTAAACCAGAAGTGGTGTTGTGGTTCAAGTGCTAGAGCACTAGCCTTAAGCTGAAGAGCTGAGGGACAGCACCCAGGCCTAGAGTCCAAGTCCCATGACCAATAAAACAAACCAAAACAATACAAAACAAAACTATCCCACACTGGTTGAGAACTGACTATGTTTTCTAGATAAGGTATATTTAGGGCTAGTTTTTCTATATTTTGGCTTACTTCATATATTAAATATTTTTTCCAATCAACTGAAGAAGGTTCTGAAATGATTTTTAAATGAATAACTGAGTTTGTAGTAAAATCATTTTTGTAAAACATTGTTTATTTTCACTATTGCTTTTTAACTTTTAAATCTTCCTCTGTTCTGCACCACCTTCCACTCCAAAGACGTCCACAGATTTCCAGGGTGTACCATAAGAAGTCTGTGTACACTTTAGCCTGGGGTTCACCAGTACCTCCCATTTCGTTTGGTAAGGATATGCATCATTCTTTAACAAATATGTAGGGTGTTTCTTTCCCTTTAATCCAAATGCATTTAAATTAGAAGAAGTTAAAAAAGTTCTAAATCAGTGACTGCACTTGTGTTTTGCTGTGTACCCAGAGATCGATGGAAGCAGTAGTAGCATGTGATAATGGAGCATCTAGGAGTTACTATTTACCTGTAAGCTCCTCTAACCTCTAAAGCACTGATAGGACAGATATTTTTCATTTTACACATGTTTCATTTTAGTGTCCTGACCTTTGATTAATACATTTGGTCACTTTTTCTCTTCTAGCCAGTGTAAACATTGTTTTTGTTTTTTTTTATTGTGAAAATACTGTACAGAGGGTATACAATTGCATAGGCAAGGTAATGAGTACATATCAAGCATTGTTACCTCTTCCTTTGTTTTCCCCTTCCCATCACTTCCCACCTCCCCATTCTGCCCTATACTCCCGCATCCACCCCTTCCCCCGCCAAAGTTGTAAAGTTCGGTTTTTGACATAACGTCTTGTACATATCAAAGAAATAAGTCAAACAGAGCATCAGTAGCTCATGCCTATAATCCTAGCAACTCAGGAAGCTAAGATCTGAGCATCATGGATCATGGTTTAAAACCAGCCTAGGTAAGAAAGTCTATGTGCTTCTTATTTCCAGTAAAATTATGGTATTTCTTTATTACAATGAAACATCTTAAATATCTATAGTTCTTTTCTTAGATAGAGGAGCTAGATTATTAAGTCATTAAAACTTAATCAGTTAGTTTTTTCCAGCAATATAAGAATTGCTGTATATATGAGGGAAATACATGCTTTAGAAATGGTATAGTTGCTAGGCACTTGTGGCTCATTCCTCTAACACTAGCCACTCAGAAGGGTGAAATCTGAGGATCATGCTTCAAAGCTAACTTGGGCAGTAAAGTCCATGAGACTTTTATCTCTAGTTTACCACAAGATAACTGGAAGTGGTATTGTGGCTTACATAGTAGAGCACTAGTCTTGGGCTGAAGAGCTGAGGGACAACGCCTAGGCACAGAGGTGAAGTCCTATATCCAACAAAAAAAATCTTATTGTTTAGTCATAGCAATTTTTGCAGTTCTGTATATTAAAATACCCAAAGGGTAGAATACTTATTTGTGTGTGTGTGTGTGTGTGTGTGTGTGTGTGTGTGTGGCCTTAGCGGAACTTGACCTGAATGGGCTCCCTAATTTTTTTCCAACCAAGCTTGGTACTCTACCCCTTGAGCTACACTTCCAGTTCTGGTGTTTTTGCTGCTTAATTGGAGATGAGTCTCAGGATTGAGTTTCTTGCCCATGCTAGCTTTAAATTTCTGCCCTCAGATGTCAGCCTTCTGAGTGGTAAGGATCACAGACATGGATTTCTGGTTCCCAGCTTAGAATGCTGATTGGTTTTCTTGTAAATGAGAAAATTAAAGCTTGGTTTGCTAAAATTTTAGATTTTTTATGAAAATTGAAATAACTATTTTAGAAAGTCTTAAAAGTTTTAAAACATACTTTTAAATAAAGGGAATGCTCAAAGACTGGTTAATTTATGAGCAATGAAATTTTATTTGGCTTATGGTATTAGAAATTTCAAGAGCATGGTGTTCACATATGTGACTGAGATATTTTTTCTGTCTCTCCCCATGAAGGAAGGTAGAAAGGAAAAAGAGCATAAATGAGAGACTGAGAGGATAAGATGGAACTGATTTTGCAATAGGATCATTTTCATAATGAAGTCGTCTGTCTATGAGGGCAGCATTCTCCTTCATGATCATCTCTTAAAGATTCTACCCCTTTTTTTCTGTTCTTTTCTTTTTTCTGGATATAGGGCGAGAATTCAGGGCCTGGATGTTGTCCCTGAGCTCTTTTGCTCAAAGCTAGGACTCTACAACTTAGAGCCACAGTCCACTTCTGAGAATGCCTGGGCACTGATGTCTCACACCTATAATCCACGAGACTCTTATCTCCAATTAATCACAGAAAAATCTGGAACTGGCACTGTGATTCTAGTGGTGGAGCACAAACTTTGAATAAAAGCAGCTTAAAACCCAAGACCAGAAAAAAAGAAGAGAATGCTAGACAGATACCATGAAGGAAAATATAGGAATGTCTAGAAATAAAGCAATGCTTTCCAAAAGCAGTGATGATTAGGCTATGATCTAATATATTAGATATGAATTATCTAACTTAATACTGAAGCTGTCTAAAATCCTAGACTCTTTTCCCAAAATAACAAACAAAATTGAAATAAAAAAGGCTTTGATATTAAATATGATATGATTTTAAAAGTATGAGTCTTTATATATTGGCTGATAAACCTGCATGACCAAAATAATTGATTTCAGGAGATGTGGAATATGGGTTACAATTCTCAATTTTTGCTTTAGGAACAATGTCTTTTCAGATTCCAGCTTTGATGTCCCAGAAAAAATGTTTAAAGTAATAATTTTCTGTCATAGAAATTATCACAGAATTAAGAATATCTCTTTTAATCTCTCTCCAACTGCGCAGAGCATCGTAAGGATAGTTTATTCCAGTGTATTAGATTACTTCAGATTTTTATTTTTTGATTTTCCTAGTGTTATACTCTAAAATCAAATCCTTAAGATTTTATAAGCATTTTTTGTGCTACAGGGGTAGGACACAGAATTTGCTTCACTTTATATAGCTGTGGAGGGGAAGGGATTGTCCTACATCATAACTTTTGAAAGCTTAGTGGTGAGGTCTTTGACATCAACATTCACATCAGGGACACCAATTCAACCAAAGTGAGTTGCTGTGATCTGAATTCTCCCCTCCCCTTCCTCTGTTGCCATTTTGCAAGCTACATTTCCCATGTGATACCCTTCATGCTAGCCAGACTACTTAAGTTTTGTTGAAAGGCTATGAGTGAATGAAGGTGTTATCTTATGGTACTTTATCATTGAGTGACATGAACAAATTAAACACAATAGAAATCAATCCTCAACTGCAGTGATTTATGAAGAGATTTCATATCTTAAAAATAAAGGTTTCTTTTATGCCAAGTACTTTAACTTGAACCAAAATTATGTCATGGCAAGTAGAAACTATAACAGGGTTTTTAAATCCAACCAATAAGTTTCTGCACATGACAACATACAGTGAGCTAGCCTCATTTCCAGATTTAATAATTGTTTGACCATATGAAAATTCTTTATTATGATTAAAATTTTAATCTATTTTTAAAAATAAAAAATAATTTAAATTCCCATATTTGCATCCCATTAGGAAGTTGAGGTGAGGCATAGAAACACTCAGAACTGAATTTATGTCACTTAGATTTTTTTATGTGTGCTAGTCTTCTTTTTGTTTGTTTTGTTTTGGTTTTACTTTAGGCTAGTGCTCTACCACTTGCCATAGATCTACTTTCAAATGTCATTTTTTCTAGTGGAGGTATAGAATTCCATTGTGGATATATACCACATTTTCGTCATCCATTCATCTACTGAGGGGCATCTAGGTTGGTTCCATATCTTAGCTATGGCAAATAATGCTGCAATAAACACAGTTGTGCTGGTAGCTATAGTATGGTCTTGTTTGTTTTAATTTGGCTAAATGCCCAAAAGTGGGATTCCTGGGTCATAGAGGAGCTCTATGTGGAGTCTCTTGAGGAACCTCCGTACTACTTTCCAAAGTGATTGAACAAGTTTACACTCCCATCAACAATGCAGTAGGGTTCCCTCCTGGTCACATCCCCTCCAGCATTTGCTGCTATTCGAGTTCTTGATTATAGCCATTCTAACTTAGGTGATGTGGTATCTAAATGTTATTTTGATTTGCATATCTTTTTATGGCTAGAGAGGTTGAGCATATCTTCATGAGTCTATTGGCCATTTGTATTTCCTCTTCAGAGAAGTTTCTCTTTAAGTCTTAAGCCCACTAATTTATTGGGCAGTTGTTTCTTTGATGATTTGTTGTAAAATGAAAATTGCGGTTATGAAATGGTAGCCATTCTATACAACACATTAACAACATCATAAAATTATTATTATTATTAAGAGGAGAAGTAGTAGTAGTTTGTATGGGGATTGAACTCTGGGCCTGGACATTGTCCCTGCACTCAAGGCAAGTGCTCTTCCATTTGAGCCACAGCGTCACTTCTAGTTTTCCAATGGTTAATTGGAGATAAGGATCTCATGTACTTATGGGAAGTTGGCACAGTGGTAGTGTTTGCCTGGCATGCATGAGGCCCTGGGTTCGATTTCTCAGCACCACATAAGCAGAAAAAGCCGGAAGTGGCAATATGGCTCAAGTGGTAGGTCTCTAGCCTTGAGTTGAGGAGCTGAGGGACAGAGCCCAGGCCCGGAATTCAAGCCCAGGTCTGGCAAAAAATAGTTTCATGGACTTTCTTGCCAGTGCTGGCTTTGAACTATGATCTTTAGATCTTAGCCTTCTTAGTAGCTTGGATTACAGCCATGAGCCACCAGTGCCAAGCTAAAATTATTTTTAAACCATAATTAAACTTTCTTTTATCATAATGTGGAAATTGCTATGTATAATGCTTGTTGTGGAGCCTGATGGATGGCTTCTTGTTCCAAAAATGCAGTTGTTTCTGTGCCCAATCTAAAAACTTTATTTCATCTTGGATTCAGTAACTTCTCATTCTGAGATTTGGTTTTTAGTTCCTTTAGGCATTATTATTTCAAAAATTACATTTGTTTTACTTTAAAATTCACGCATGCCAAAATGGTTAATGTAGAAAGTAGTTGCTAGTGACCAGTGGCTCATGTTTTTAATCTTAGCTGCAAGGGAGTCTGAAATTTGTAGGTTCTCATTTAAAGCTTGCTGTTCAAAAAATTTGAGACACAATTATATCTGATTAACCAACCAAAATCCAAAAATAGAGATGTGACACAAGGGGTAGAGTAATAACCTTGAACAAAAACACTAAAATTACTGAGAGGACTAGTTCAAACTCCATTTCTCACTTATGGCAAAGTGCATGCATGCACACACACACACACACACACACACACACACACACACACATACACACACACACACACAAAACACATTTCTCTTATAATCTCATCCTTTAGTAGTAATCAATGGTATAAACAACACCAATTTTCTGCAACTTTTTCAGATATTAACCTAAATATATACATATAATCATATGTAGTTTTACCTTTCTGTGTACTAATGTAAGAGAACATTCTGCTTCATTTGATGTAGAAGTCAAGGAATTGTTTTGTCCTTAACCTGTCCTTAACCCTGAGGTTTCTTTCCTATACATTCAAACCTAAAAACTAAGGAAACATCAAATTCTGTCTCCCTTTGGCCAGTTATGGACATGTTCTCCCTCCCTTCATGTCATCAGCTCTGAGCTCTAGAAGCCATTTTGCTTCTTCCAAACCCTTAAAGTAAGTCTGGATTTTATACTTAGAAAAAAAGGAAGGTTGTGATAACTATAGCATCCCTGTAAATCATCTTAAAAATAAAAAGAAATTAGAAAGTATGCTAGAGCTGGAATTTCAATAAAAATCTGATAACTGCTAAAGCTAAGAGGATAAACATTGTAATTTATAGATATTCAGTATGGATGCAGAGGACTTTTATTCATCTACAAGGAGATATCAATCAATTTTTCAGTATGTTGATAACATTGTATAGGTTCACACACCACTATTGGGTATAGATGCTCCAAATCACTTGGATATATAAACTTTAATTGTTTCTTTTTTCATCTTCTCATAAAAAAAGTAACGTAGTGATAAAATATTTTTACACATTTCATTCTGATTTTCTTTTTTGCCAGTGTAGGGGCTTGAAATTAAGGTCTGCACACTGTCCCTGAGCTTCTTTCACTGAAGGCTACCACTCTACGACTTGAGCCCCAGCTTGTTTCCAGCTTTTTTAGTTTATGTGTTGCTGAGGAATCAAATCCAGGACTTCAGGGTAGAGCCCCAGTGGGAGCAAAGAAGGAATGGAAGACAAAAGCTACATCCAAGAGATGCTGGAGGCAATGACTCAAGAACTAAAGCGAGAAATAGACCAGAAATGTAAAGAACACTGGGTCAAAATATGGAAAGAGATGCAGGATATCAAAAAGGAGATGCATGCGAAAATAGAGGCAGCACACACTTCACTAAGAAGTGAGATTCGTGTAAAAATAGAGGCAGTACACACCTCATAAGAGGGGAGATTAGTAGTTTGAGAACAAACATCGAATGCATAAATGAGTCCATTTCCTCCATGCAAACCACCATGGAAGCCATAGATAACAGAGTGAACGAATTGGAATTTAGTGTCAGATACAAAAGACAGAATACACCAACTAGACCAAAAAATGACAGATATGGAAAAATCACTTAAATTATGCCAAAGGAAATCCAAGAGCAAGTGGATAGTGCCAAGAAATTTAACCTTTGTATAATTGGAGTGGAAAAAGTTGGGGAATATCAAAGCAAGGGACTGCAACACCTATTCACCAAGATAATCGGTGAAAATTTCCACCATCACAAAAGAGAATATCTTACCTACATAACAGAAGCATATAGAACACCAAAGATGCAAGATCCCAGGAGAAACACTCCTAGACATATTATAGTAAAAATGATAGATCTGAATAATAAGAAAACAATTTTGCATGCAGAAATAATGTAGAAGGAGCTATACTAGAATGGGAAAAAAATTAGAATCACTGTAGATCTCTCCACAAAGACATTGAATGAAAGAAAGGCCTGGGAAAATACCATGGGCCCTGAAAGCCAATAACTGCCAACCCAGGCTGATATACCCGGCAAAGCTATCATTCACATTTGCTGGAGAACAGAAAAATGTTAATAGCAAAGAAAAACTAAATGAATACATAAACATTAAGCCAGCATTACAAAGAATACTAATGAAGGGAAACACAACCTAAAGAAAGCAACCAGGAACAGGGACCCGCACCCAGACAATCATTAATAGAAGTCTAACTGAGCAAGCACAGGAGGAAAGGTAAGAAGAAAAACTGAGGAAAACAGGAATGACAGGGACCACAGTGCATCTCTCCATACTATTTCTTAATATTAACGGTCTTAATTCACCAATCAAAAGAAAAAGAACTGCAGATTGGATAAAAAAAAAAAACAAAAAACAAAAAAACATGACCCATCCACCTATTGCCTTCAGGAGACCCAATTCTCAGCCAAACATACAAAGAAACTCAGAGTGAAGGGTTGGAAAAGGATCTACCAATCAAATGCCCCCAGTAAGAAAGCAGGTGTAGCAATCCTGATATTGGACAAAATAAACATTTCACTAAAATAATAGAAAAAGACAAGGAAGGACACTACATATTAAAACAGGGAACAATCCAAGAGGAGATATTACCATTATTAACTTATATTCCCCAAACATTGGCACACCCAAATATGTTAAGCAAATACTCTCAAATTTACAGAATAAAGTAGATCCTAACACAAAAATACTAGGAGACTTTAACACCCCACTCTCACCAAAGGACAAGTCTACCAACCAGAGGATTGGCATAGAAGCTACCGAATTAAATGAGGATATACTTCAAGCAGAACTGACATCTATCAAGTATTTCCCCTAAAACAAGACAGTACACATTCTTCTCAGCAGCTCTAGGAACTTTATTCAAAATAGACCATAACATAATTCATGCAAGGAACTCAAGCAAATACAAGGGGATTGAAATGATCCCCTGTATCTTATCTGACCACAGTGGAATCAATCTAGTTCCTAAAAACAAAGCATACCGCAGAAATTACTCAAATACATGGAAATTGAACAGCACACTTCTAAGTAATACCTGGGTAACAGTAGAGATTAAAGAAATAATTAAAAAATTCCTACAACTCAGTGACAATGAAAACACATCACAAAGAAACTTGTGGAACACAGCAAAAGCAGTCCTGAGGGGCAAATTTATTACCCTCAGTGCCCCCATCAAGAAAATAGAGACAGACCAAGTATATAATCTCATGTTGCAATTAAAACAGCTAGAAAAACATGAAAAAATGGAATCTAAAGTTACTAGACGGAGCCAGAAAACCAAATTAAGAGTGGAAACTAATGAAATAGTAGGAGAATCATAGCTAAAATTAACAAAACAAAAAGCTGGTTCTTTGAAAAAATAAATCAAATTGATGGACCATTGGCAAGATTAATTAAGAAAAGAAGAGAGGAAACCCATATTAACGAGATAAGGGGTGCCACGGGGAAAATCACAACAAGTACCCAAGATATCCAAACAATTTTAATGGACTGCTTTCAAAAGTTATACTCTCTAAAGAAAGAAAACCTGGCAGAAATGGATGCATTTTTAGAGAAATACAAGTTGCCCAAACTGAGCAAAGAAGAAGTAAATCAATTAAATAAGCCAATATCTTACAACGAGGTGCAGGAAGCAATCAGAAGTCTTCTAACAAAGAAAAGCTCAGGACCAGATGGATTCACAAGGGAATTCTATAAGACCATGAAAGAAGAACTAATATCCATACTCCTTAAGCGCTTCAGAGAAACAGAGAAGCAGGAAACTAACTCAAACTCATTCTATGATGCCAATATCACACTCACCCCCAAACCAAGCAAAGACCCAACGAAAAAAGAGAACTAAAGGCCAATTTCCTTGAATACAAATGCAAAGATCCTTAACAAAATGCTAGCTAACAGAAGCCAGAAACATATAAAAAAAAATCATACACTACGACCAGGTAGGCTTCATCCCAGAGATGCAGGGATGGTTTAACATACGTAAGTCAATCCAACACATCCACAGAGCCAAGGTCAAGAATAACATGATTGTCTCCACAGATGCAGAAAAAGCCTTTGATAAAATTCAACATTCATTCATGCTAAAATCTCTGGAGGAGATAGGAATAGAATTTTGAATAATGAGATTCATCTACTCACTCTTATCTGCTCAGATTCCAAATAAGGAAGCAGAAGTTCTCACAAATATGGTGATAAAGTATAATCAAAGTGAAGAAAGTTCCATTGGATCCTAATTGCATGCCTGTGAATTATCTTAGCTTTGTGTCTTATAGAATTCAGTCATCACTCACCGAGCTTCTCTGTCTTTTTTTTTTTGTCGGTCGTGGGGCTTGAACTCTGGGCCTGAGGGCTGTCCCTCAGCTCGCTCAAGGCTAGAGCTTTTCTGTCTTATAGAATTCATTCATCACTCACCTAGATTGACAGCTGGGACGAAAGGGGTGGAGATAAACACAAGCTGCTTGGGATACAGAGAATTGCTCCCTGAAGGTGAGGGTTGAGCATGAATTTTTGTATATTTAGTGGACAGCAAAATGTGAAGAATCCTGTAGGTAGAAAAATAATGTTTGTATTTCAATATGTCAAACAGGTGCTTAGTTTATCAAAATGGAGAGAAGTCAGAGAGGTGAATTCTATAAATAACAAATAAATATAGAAAATTTGCTACATTCTATTCCATAATAGGGCCTGGAATGAACTTTGATTCTTTGCACATACTCTGTAAATATGCACACACTAAAAAACAGAAATGTAATCCTTTATTACCGTTAAAATGCATAGAATATCTTCTTAAAATATATTTGTGGATGTATTTTTCCCTTAATTTCTTCCACACCTGCATTAAGAAATGGGTCTAAGAGAAAAGTTTCTAGATGTGTAAAATTTGAACTCCATCAATTTCTTTTGTTGAATTGTACTCTGGATAGGATTGATGTCCCTATTTCAACTTAAGGCTTAGAACTAGAAAAAGAATAAGTATTCTCAATAAATTGTCATGCCTCATTTTTAAGGAGAGCTTTGTATTTAATAGGAGAAATATGTATTGGTCTTGGTAGCTAGGAACCTTAAAGAAACAAAAGAAAAAGAAAAATTCCATGGCAGTCTCAAGTACTTGCATATCTAGAAGTGAACACTAACTCCTCTATATTCTATATTACATTTTCAAAAATATTTTTACAAGCTATTCCTCAGCTATTGTCATCCTCTAATGTAAAGTTCAGGCATGCCAATTGCTCATTATAGAGATCGTAGTTGCTCAAAGTCACAATCCATTGTTTGTATAGGTTTCACATGGATATCTTTACTTAGTGGCACTGAAGGCTGGGAGATTCACTTCAAATATATAAATACACACACAGACACAAATATACACACATCATAAATCGTCTAGCATCTTTAAGAATGTGACAAGTTCATTATTAACTTTCAAGTAGCTTAGATCTCTAGCTTCACAAAATTCTAAATACTCATATGAAGAAAAATATATACCTAGAATTTTGGTGTGATTCTATATTATGAAGCTCTTACTTTTCATTTTATTTGCCTGGTGGAGGCAACAATGTTCCACAGGAAATGTACTCATTACCTTGCTTATGTAACTGTAACTCCTCTGTATTCTTACAATCAAAAACTTACAAAAAGGAAAAAAATGTAATTGAAAGTCACATATTTCCCATTAGAACTAACTAAATTTTAGGGCTGTAACGTTCTACAGGTTTTTAAGTACCTAATAATTTGTGGATATTCCCCAAGGCCTTTACTAAAAGCTGAAGGAGAGAGATCCAAAAGTGGAAGTAGATTGGCGACCAGAGCATAATTATGTAGCTTTAGTTCACTGTTACAATAACAGAAGTGTAAATCAATATGATGGTTAATAGTTAGAGGACCAGAAGCCATACAGGAAACTGACATCAGAGAAGGGTTATTCATTGCAGGGAAACACAAATAAGAATGCACCAAAGGATTTAATCAACAGTGTCCCAAAAAGAATTTATGTTGTGACAGATGATACATTATGGATTAATCTTTGGGACACTCTGCTAAGTGAAATAAGCTAGTCATAAAAAGATCAAATATTACATGATTCTACTTATATCATTTACACAGAACAGTAAAATTGATAGATACAGGAAGCAAAATCGAACTTGATGCATATCTTGAAGCAGAGGAGAGTGGAAAATTGTTTTAATGAATATAGAATTTGCATCATGGAAGACGAAAATAGTGTGGACCTTGAACTTGTACAATATTGTACATTTACTTACTACAACTATGCAGTATTCTTAAAATGATTAAGATAATAAAACCTGGGAGAAGAGAATGAGAATGATGAAGGGGTTAGTATAATCAAGGTACGTTGTATGTCTATGTGGATATATCAAAATGAAATCCACTTATTTATCTAGCTAATGCTCATACAGTGTTTATAAAAGATAATAAATTCTAAGTTGTTTGTGTTTGAACACAAATATGGATAAAAAGGAAAAAAAAAAACAACCACAGGCTGGGAAAACAATTAAAATTGCCAGCATTCACGAAACCTGAGTTCAAAATTATATCTTACTTAATTGTGTAAGACCATTTGTTTAAACATGTTTTTATTTTTATTATCTTTAAGCAGTTGCATAAACAAGTTCCCATTCTACAAAACAGCCTATGAATACAAGGGGGCTGACAATATTATCACCCATCCTTCTTAAACCAACCTTTCTCCCACTGTTTTTTTTTTTAATTGAGATAAGTAATTAGATTTTACTCATATATTTCACAGTATTGTGGAAGCATGATAGTTAAAGTCATAAACATGTTTTAAACTACACAAGGAAAATTATCATTTCCATGCTCAATAAAGTTTGTGAATTCTATGAGCTTTGACAATACAAATTATTATTCCACATCACATAATGTTTACGTTTCTTGCCTTATGCTTAATGTAGGCTATTCCTTCTTTCACTCTTATTCCTCCCTTCCTATCAGTGTTTTTGGATTGCTTAGTTCTTTTCCTTCTATGAGCAGTGCAGCTGATGGGCCTCTTGGTTGTATGTTGTTCTGTTTCCCACTCATCCCTCCTCCTGGCTTCCCTCCATAGAGTGCGGTGAGATTGTTTTTTAATGTAATGGGAGTTGGCTCAAGGAAAAAAAAATCACCTTTTGTCAAAATACATTGTAAATTTGCTGTAATTTGGATGTTATAATACACATTTTCAATATATTATAACATATGTAACATATAAGGTACCTTCCTCTTTTTCTTATACTTGAAAGTAGTTTCTAATTGCAAATAAAATGCATCGTCTATTCCCTATGAAAAATAGTAAAATATTACATATTAGGTCTAGAGCCCTCGATATACATAGCAAAACATCTCAGGTGCCTACCATAATATCCACTCTTCTTTTCTGAATCAATAGAAAGACCTTGATCGATATCACTCCTTTTATCATTTTTCTTTCATTTGTTCATCAAAATGTCATTACCAGTTATATATTGAACATACTGTTCTGCTACTAAGAGCTTGCGTCATCTGCAGTTTAGACTCCTAGGTATATGCTTTCAGATGCACAAATATGATCTTTTGCCTGAATGCAGCTCAGAATATACCTTCTGGAGAAATTACTTCCCACATCAAAATATAGGACTATGAAGATAATACATGCACTCTGGGAATGGTGGCTCCTACTTCAACGGACTTTAGAAATACAGTCCATTTATTTCTCTGCCCTAGATTTGCTAAAGGTATCTTACTATGTTGGCTAAAACATGAACTGAATTTGCCTTCTGCAAATAGAAATCAAATTGCATTCAAAGTAAGTGTGCAATTTTAATTCAGAGGGCTTTGCTGCTTCAAAACAGCAAAGTAGACAGCCAATCTCTTTGTCATCATAGTGTTTCATGGGATACCACAAGGTACAGTGCCCTGTGAGTGACAAGTGGAGATGTGCCACTCAGAGGGAGTTAAATCACTTCAGCTAGGTAGTTATGGATAAAAGATGATGGTTAGAACAGGTTCCAACCAGGCGTGGCTGAATGACACAGCAAAAAATACACACCTTGCTCCCATCAAGCTTTAAGAGCTAACACATGCACTGTTTCTGACTATGGTCTGGGGAGTGTCCCTCTACTTCCCATCCAATCAAAAGTGTTTTCCGCACTTGTGCTCTGAGATGGGGCATCCAATAAGGAAAATTCTATCCTTATGCTTTGAGACTGGGAAACCAAATATGAAACGCCATGTAGCACAAGCCCACCCATTGACCAGTCAATCCAGGAACATGCCCTTAGGAGCAGAGACAAAGGGCTCTACATGTACCTGACGGATGTGGGCCCCTTCCAACCAGCTCTTGTTCCTCTTTTCCCTGAGGAGTCTGTTTCACTGCTCTGTTTTCACTTTGATGAGGAGTCTGTTGCACTGCTCTGTTTTCTGTTTGAAGGAGACGGGCTTTAAAAACATTTCTGCTCTCGAATTCTTTAAAGAAAACAAAGGCCAGACATAGACAATACTGCTATTCTGAAGATGTTGGTTGGAGGGAAGCCTTGGTCTTCAGCTTTGAGACTAGATTTAGAATTTGATAACTTAGATGGTGTGGTTTCAAATTAATTTGAACCAAGCTAATGTCTGCATTGGCTCAAGTCTTCTTATTAGAATCTCTAAAAGAATTAGCAATGAGATGTACAAGATGTTATGTCGAAAAAAGAACTTTACAATTTTGGCACAGCAGGAGGGGCGAGGAGGGAAGGTGGGAGATGGAGGCAGATGGGAAGGGATTGGAAGGGGAAACAAAGAGGAGGCACAAAAAATAACATTAAAAACAATTAGGAAAACAAAACAAAACGAAAACAACAAGAACCCAGTACTAGGGTAGCAAAGGGTCCAGAAATTATCAGCATTTCTTTTTTTTCTTCTATGAATCTAACAATGAAAACTTAATGCAGAGGCTAGTATGTTTAAGAAGTTAAATTCTGTAGAATGTGATTTCTTTTCTTCCTCTTGTTCTGACATATAATTTTATCTATTCTAAAGCCGAAAGATATGCTTTCCTCACCAGCTAGATCACCAGCTAGACCTTTTTCTGTCTTAGAAACTGCTTAACTCCTGTAAGAGCAAATTGAAGACTGCCAAGCAGGAGGGATTGAGTGTAAGTTGTGGGCAGTGTTCTCATCCTCTGCAACTAGAGGGCTAGAAAACATGTTGATCTGCTCGCTACCTCAAGAACTCAGAAAGTGGCTTGCATTTTCTAAAATCTAAATCCAAACTTTCACCTTCTCCTTCCCACCAAGAATTCTCCCTCAGGCCTCTTCCTACCATAGTGTCTTAGCAGCTTAGAACTGCTTTGCCTCAGAAATGTGGCATCAGAATTGTGCCTTGTGGTCAACCAAGAAGCTGGGATCTGACTGATTCATCTATGGCTCTGAAAATGCTGCAGCCCAATCTGTGCTCAGGGTTCAATATGTGTCCTCCAGCTGCGTGCCTCCAGAGAGAGCAGACTTTCCTCTTTCTATTAGCAGTAGGAGCAGAGGTACAAGACCGGTTCTTTGTGATGAAGCAGCCACACATAGCTTTTGGTTTCATAACCACTTGCGAGGTGAATTTGCCTAATGGAGTCAAGGCAATATATGAATAAGTTGTTTTTACCTGGAAGCACGTAAGCCTCCATTCCAAAGAGGGAGCTGCTGGTAATAAATTCTGTCTGAAAATGGACTGTGTAGGAGAATCTTTTTTCTCTGAATGTGATTGCTTGAGGGAAAGCATTAACTAAGGGTAGCCATCATCTTACAAAAAGCTATTTTAAGTAAAGTTTATCCTGTAACTAAAATCGTTCTAGAGACTTAAGGCATAGTTTAATCCACAGTGCACCTGCTGAACAAGAATTTTCTAGCAATTTCTGTTCTGGTTGTCCTGGTTTAGTGGAGTGCTCTGAAACTGTTGACCCCTTTCAAACTGGCCAGCTGAACTACAAAAGAGACAATTGAGCAAGTTTGTGAACACAACTTATGATCAATACCAGAATTAGTAACTCAATATGGGTAAAACCTGGGCAGAATTACTACTAAGAGTGGTTGTTTAATTGGCTTCCTGTCAATAACAAGCCCTTGAACAGAACTAAACTTTGCCGTGCTAAGTTCCTTTCAAGCTGGTGATCTTTCTTGGGATATTGGATTACACTGTGAGAGTAGTCGAACAATTTGGGGAGTTGTCATGCAAGGGGAATGCGGGGAGCCCCTCAGGAGGAAACTCATTTTGCCTTGTTGAAGTAGCTCAAGGTTGGGTTAAACACCATCCATTATGGTTAATGATGGAAAGCGTATCAGCAATGTCAGGCAAGGGCCCAAGGAAGAACACAAATAACAAGCAACCTCATGCATTGGCTATGAGAGGAAAAATTGGACTGGAGCATATTACCTTGTTGTTTGGGATTTTCATGGGCTGAGTGAGCCTTAAGCACAAATAGAACATGAGTCTTGATTTGTGTTTTCATTCTCTGACCCAAGAATAAAAATTTGGGAGCTGAAGGAAGCCATTTTTTAGAAATCTCCAGTATGGGGAGAGTTGAGTATGAGAGGGGTGCACAAGAAACGTACAATAGGGAGGATTAAGTGCGTCAAAAAATCACAAGAGACTTGCTAAAATGGGGGATAAGAAGTCTAGGCCTAAAGAACCCAAGAAAAGGGCTGAGAAGATGGCTCAGTGGTAGAGCACTTGCCTTGCATGCTAGAGGCCCTGGGTTCGATTCCTCAGCACCACATAAGAAAAAAAAGCCGGAAGTGGAGCTATGGCTCATGGGAGAGTGTTAGCCTTGAGCTGAAGAGCTGAGGGACAGTGCCCAGGCCCAGAGTTCAGGCCCCACGACCAGACCAAAAAAAAAAAAAAAAAAAGAACCCAAGAAAAATGATCCAAGGACAGGACTCTGTTAATCCATTGGGAGAATGGTCAAAAAGGTCTGAGAACACTATTATTTAATGGATGATTTTCATTATTGAGCTCCATAATGTGCACTTGTCCAAACGAAAACTTGCTATGCATATGTGCTTGCATGTGTGTGTTTTTCAATCTTATATCCTGAAAGGGGAACTCAAAAAAGTTCTACTCACTAAACTCCTTCAGCTGCCCACTTTGACTCTGAAGCCTGGATTGATCCTCTAGCTGATCCAAGGATATATGACATTGCAACCTCAGTTTCAGAAGCAGACTCTCTGGGTAGACTTGCAATTCAAGTCCAAAGTCGGGAGCCAGTGGCTTGCACCTGAATTCCTAGCTACTCATGATCTGAGGATTGGGGTTCAAAGTCAGCCGGGCAGAATAGTCCTTGAGACTCTTACCTCCAATTGACTGCCAGAAAACTGGAAGTGGCTCTGTGGCTGAAGTAGTAGGGGTTTCACTTTGAGCTGAAGTGCTCAAGGACAGCTCCCAGGCCCAGAGTTCAAGTCCTATGACTAACAAAAAATAATGCTTGTGAGAAATGGATTAAATATTCTGCCCACCATTACTGTTAAGATTGTGTGGCACAGAGACCAGAAAAACAAGTGGTCCACTTCCCAGGGAAAATATCTGATGGTATTGTGGAGCACCAGTGCTGGAGACCTTCCTGGCCAACTAGAGTAGAACCTGTGTTTTGGTTCAATTTACCATCACTTACATCCTAGCATTTCATCCACCTGTCCATTCTCAAACATTTTATACTAGTTAGGAGAGACCCCTTCCCTAGAGGGTCATTCATATTTCATATTTACATAGGTACTATTCAGGATCCTCCCCCAAAAGTTTCCAAAAATTCAAGCCAGGCCCCAGATAGCAGCATATGAATCAGTATAATTAGTATAAATAAATTAGTATAATTAGTATAAATAAAATGTAGTTTGGAGGCTAGGAATATGGCTTAGTTTAACTTGTTTGCCTAGCATGCATGAAGCCCTGGGTTTTATTCCTCAGCACCACATAAGCAGAAAAGGCTGGAAGTGGCACTGGGTCTCAACTGGTAGAGTGCTAGCTTTGAGCAAAAGAAGCTCAGGGAGCAACAGGACTGGCCAAAATAAAATGTAGAGTAGAACAAGATCAACAGAGATTTATTAATTATACTAAAAGATTTTTTAAACCCATAAATTAAATGCTCTAGTCGGATGCCATTGGAAAATTAATTCTAGAAACCTTATCTGTAAAGGGTAGAGTTTGTGTGGTGATTGGAGGCAAAGCTGCACAAAGGCCTTAGAAGAATTCCACATTGGCAAGTGAGTGAACTAAAAACTCAGATAAAGCGCTGAGAAAGTGGCTCAGCGGTAGAGTGTTTGCCTTGCATGCTTGAGCCTCTGGGTTCGATTCCTCAGCAACACATAAGCAGAAAAAGCCAGAAGCAGTGCTGTGGCTCAAGTGGTAGAGCGCTATCCTTGAGCTGAAGAGCTGAGGAACAGTGTCTAGGCCCAGAGTTCAGTCCCAAGACTGACCAAAAAAGAAAAAAAGGCAAGCTACACATAAAGGGTTTCCTACCAAGAGAAACGGAGGGTTTCCTACCAAGAAGGAAGGAGTTTGGTAGATTTCTATCTAGCAAGAATGCAATTTCCCCTTCTAGTGGGAGAAGGATTGCCTTCTAATAAGGAGGGTGTTAATAATCAAATTGGTCAAAATCATCATTCAGTTTCATAATGCCCAGATAAATGTCTAATGTTTGTCAGGTATTGACTTGTGATAACATCCTGCTTAGGGAACTCCAAACAGTCTTAATGCCCTTAATGTGACCTTGCTTAGTTCCAGGGCCTCAATGGACCCTCTAGTTAATGCTACAATATGATTGCAAATTCAGTCATGGAGCAGACACTCTGAATGACTTCCAATTTTCAGTCTAGCCAGATTGAAATTGTTACTGGATAAGCGAGGTAAATATTGTGGTGATTCTGTCCACATACTGAGTACTGCTATGACTGTGTGGTAGGGAGGCCACACAAAAGGTTCTCTTTGTGCTGTCATGGGGCTCAGACCGATGGGAATGAAATTCATGATAGGTCAGCAAAATATGATATGAGACAACTTGGAATACACTGTTGCTCTTATCAAAAGAAAGAGTCTATTTCAAAAACCCTGAAACTGACCAGCTCCATTCTTTCAAGGTCAACTATACCTGGGGAAAATTTGGCATTTCTGGGAAATTTACCTGGATGTAGTGAATGCCAACCCTTTGAGATGAGCAATAAGTACCAATAGCCAGGGGAAATGTCTGGTGGTATTTCAGAAGACCACTATTGGAAAGGTTACTGGCCAACTGGAATGGAATCTGTGCTTTGTGTCAATTGGCTAACCCGCACCTGACCATTCTCAAACACATAATTTAAGTAAGGAGAGACTTCAGAGTTAGGTGGTCATTCAAACTTCATATTTACAACTGTGTTATTTAAGGGCCCCTGAAAATTTCCCAAAGGACTGAAAACTAGAAACCAGAAACAGCAGCTCAAATTACTTTTATTCTGTTGATCTCCACAATCTATGATCTTCACAATCGAATTATGCCCATTAGTGCTTTTATTTATCATCAGGGTTTGTTAGTTGGAAATGCCACCATGGAAAACTAACTAGGAATCACTGGGAGGATTGAACAGAAAAAATTAGGTCAGATAAGATGATGGTGTGAGAAATGAACCCCAAGATATGGAAATGAGTGGTTTTTTCATTCTTGCTATTGTTTCTAACATATTTATAATGTTCCTTGTGATTTTTGTTTCTTTGTATTCCCCATCACCACCACCACGGTATAACCCCTGTTTCCATTGTGTTTGATGTTGGTGCCCTGCATCTTGTATATACACTTCTCTAATTTGGGGAGGAAAAGAGGGGAAAAACAAAATGCTTAAATAGGGATATGGGTTGACCTATTGTAACAATGAGATGCACAAGACACTGTTGAAATACAAACTTTACAATTTAGGAGGGGGTGGTGGCGTCTGTATAGTGTAGTTGTGGAGCTGGGAGGTTAGGGATGGTAGGGGGAAAACAAAGGAGGAGGTAACAATGCTTGATAGGAAATGTACGCTTTACCTTGTTCATGTCACTAACTCCTCTGCAGTATTTTACAATAAACGTAATACAAAAGAGAGTAAATATAATTGAAAGGGAATCTGTGTCGTGGTTGGAAGCCAATGCTACAGAAAGACTTACAAGGATTGAATACTGGCAAACAAGTAACCTAAAAACTGAGATGAAGTTGAGTGTAATCCTAGATGTACAGTTGGCTGAGTTCTGAGGATTTGTGTTTGAAGGCAATGCAAGCAGGAAAGAAGAGACTTTTATTTCCAATTAACCTGCAAAAAGATACTTCTGGAGTTGTGGCTAATGTGGTAGCCTTGAGCAAAAATGCTCTGTGACAATGCCCAGATCATGAGATCAAACCCAAGACCAACCCAGAGTCACTTTAAAAAAAGGTTCTGTGTCTATGTGTCATGGCAGATCTCGTTACTAGGTTGATGATGGAACAAGCATTTTAAAAATGAGTCATTATGTCAATATTTACCTCTTTAGCAATTGTATTCACAGTAATGTGTGGATGGGTGCATTATCGCTTATATAAGTTTTGTTCAGTGACTCAAAAACTTAACCAAACATTTTTTTAACGAAAATATCCTATTGGATACTGCTGGATAGGAAAGTCAGTGCTTACTAGGTTGGAAGAAAAGAAAGTAAAATCACATGGGAGAATTGTAGAAGGTAAATCATGAAGTGGTTGACTGATATGAGCACTGCCCTTGTAAAGGTATTCACAACTTTACCAATGCTATTTTGGAGAAGTGCTAGAGGCTAGAGGGCATGGCACTAGTGGTAGAACACCAGCTGGGTAAAAGTTGGTTATTTTTCTTTTACTATGGCCAGGTGTTCTTGATTTGGTTGATTATTAATGCTTTTGACTAGTTGAATGGGGTCAAAATTTTGAGTCACCATGAAAGACGATCCCAAATTTCAAATTCGTGGGAGGCAGTGGTGTGCTTATTTAACTTGGAGATGCGACAGACAGGATGCCTTCTGCAGGATTAAATGTTGCCTGGCTGAATTGGTGTTGGTAGGATACCTTAATTTCCCTCGGTATTTCCAACACAGATCTTCCATGCCATTCATGAGGGACTCTATGAATCCCACCAGAAGAGACACATCCAGCTGCCCTGTTGAGCAAAACTCCTGGATGGGCTAAACCTGCCATACTTTGTAGCTGAAAATGGACCTGAAATGTAAAGTTAATCCACAACATCAGGAAGTAGCCCAAACAGGTACCCTCAGAAGCAAGCAATCTCATGCATTGGCCTTAGTAGAAAAAATATGAAACTATAAATACTGCTTTGGTGGTTTTGCTTGAAGGGACTGTGTATGAGAGAAGAGTCTTAGATTCAGACTCTTCAATTCTTTGTCTCTAAGAGTCTTGATGTGCCGCGTCATTTGTCCAGCTGGGAAGAATGAAAAGTTGGAGACAGAGTCAGCTCTGAAAAAATCTCTAATAAGGGAATTGAGAAAAGCAGTAAACAAGAAACACAGTTCTAAATTCTAAACCTAGGAAGCCCAGGAAAATTGGAGCTAAGAAGGTTCCATCAGACATAAGTAATATTGCTGTCTTTTTGGGAGAATGTGGGGAAAGATATGCAAATATTTGCTAAGCCTGATTTTTATTTTTGTGCTCTAATTTTTATGTGCATTTGGTATACTAAATCCTCTAGATGCCTGTCTCTGTGTAAATATATCCAGAAGGATCTGTTACAGGCATTCACTAATTAACTGAGTAGCAAAAGGCTCTTGAAGTTGTTATTTACAATGTTCCAAGTCTAAAAAGTTCTTTTTATGACTACTGTATAAAAAGCTTCATATAGGATTACTTTTTCCTGGATATTTTATTGAAAAGTTTGTTATTTATGTTTGAAGGTTTTAAAGACCAGCAAATAGAGGAAACAGGAATGATGAGTACATGTTTTTGGAATAGTTATATATTAAGCCAGTCAAGATTGTTTCAAAGGCTGGGAAGGTAGCTCAGTGGTAGAGTGTTTGCTGTGCATGCATGAGGCACTAGGTTCGATTTCTCAGCACCATATAAACAGAAAAAGCCAGAAATGGTGTAGTGGCTCAAGTGGTAGAGCACTAATCTTGAGCTGAAGGGCTGAGGGTTAGTGCCCAGGCCCAGACTTCAGGCCCCACTACTGAAAAAAAATGTTTCAAACAGCCTTGGGTGAGGAATGTGGGTGGAGGGGGGGATGATTTACCATCTAAGCAATTGTGTAAAACCAACAAAATATTTAATGGGAGGGCTGATGTCAGACCTTATCAAGCATGACTGTCAGAATTTAAAGAGCCAGAAAAGATCATCCCGGACATGTAAGAACTTTCCTTTTTATAAAGATAAACTCCCTGGATCTTCCAGGGTAATTGAAAAGGTGGGAACCACATCTCAGTTGAGCCAGGCCCAATACTTACCGGTCAGCTCAAATCCACCAACTTTTATGAGCAAGGTTTGATCATCAAAGGACAAAATAGAATCCAAAAACAACTTTATTATTTAAGTCCTAGAAAGGTGCCTGGTATTGCAGAGGACCAGTGTTGAAGAACTTACTGGCCAACTGGGTTGGAAACTGCACTTTGTTTCAACATACACCCATTTCGCTCAGGCTGTTTGGACTGGTCAGGTTGAGAAAATGCTAACCACGTAAGAAGAAAGATCTCATCCCCAGAAGGTCTTCCAACCCTCATATTTATGTAGATGTTATTGGAGTCTTCCAAAGTGTTCCTCACCAAGACCTGCTATTTTATTTCCAGCTTTAAACTGGTAATACCTATAAAATGTAGATTGGGTTAGACTTATGTAGATTGGATTCGATTTATCAGCAGAGCCTTGATAACCATCAAGGCAATAACAAAACAACTGAATGCCACTAGTAGGATGTCATGGAAAGGCTAGCTCTAGGTATGTTAGCTGGAAAGGGAATTGTCTCCGTGGTGATTAGAAACCAATGGTGCACAAAGGCCTTACAAAGATTGAAGGCTGGCAAAAAGTAAACAATTTCCTAGCTAGTTTATCAATATTTTTGAAGACAAAGGAATGCTGCAATCCATATTTGCCTCTAGTACTCGTTTTCATAGCAATGCCTGTGTTTGTTTTGTAAACTGCCCTCATTCATACAGCAAACAACACCCATTTCTTAAATATTTTCCCTTTGTATACTGCTGAATGGGAAAGTCTATTAAAGCTGACCAGGTTTGAAGAACAGATAAAAGAAGGCAGAACTATAGGACTTAGAATCTTTACTGCCAAAGTACTTGACATATGAACTGCCTTTTAAAGGATAGCTGTTATCTTACAAGAAGTTAAGATTGTTTTTCTGACAAACTTTGCCCAGATGTATTGGTTTTGTCTAGTTTGAAAGTTTGTCTGAGCAAGAAAGTTTATGATCCCGAAATTGTGATGAGTGAGAGCCAATGGTAGACTGCCTGTTCAACATGCTTGTTTGGCTTCCTGTCAGTAGCACATTCTTCTACAGAAGTAGATTATGCCTTACTGGGTTCCTTTCGAGTTGGGATATGAGGTGTTGTATAGGAGAAAATACCAAGATATTGCCAACAACTGCTCTGATACACTTAACTTCTTATTTGGGATAGCTTTGGAAAAACACAAGTTAATATTGTACATTAATTATACAAAGGGATTTTAACTGATGCTTCCATGCATACAAAGTGTATTATAAAAACAGAATTTGATCACTCTTCCCTTCTCTTTTTATGGCCACTCTCACACTTTATATAATGCATTTCAATCATCTTCATCTCTATCACATTCACCTTTCCTGTTCTCCATCTAGCTGCTTCTTACTCGAGTCCTAGAGTGTTCTTGTTTACCTTTAATATCTTTTACATAAATGATTGTAAGCAAAACTACTTACTGAATATAGACTATAGATTGTGCCAACAAGGTTAAAAAGTCTTAAAAAGCAAGAAGCTTTATGTTAACTCAGATAGTGCTTATATTCTAACTTTTCTATTTCATTCTTTTCCATGAGGGGCCTGCTTTCAATTCTCAAGTTTTTTTTTTGTTATTTTCTGTTTAACATTTGAATTATAAGCATCTCCCATTTTTTATTCTGAAAATGTAGGCACCCATTTGTGGTGAGCCTGCTGGGTAGTGAGCAAATGTAGGGTTTTTTGTTTTGTTTTGTTTTGGTCGGTGTTTTGGCTTGAACTCTGGGCCTGGGCGATATCCTTCAGCTCTTCAGCTCAAGGCTAGCACTCTACCACTTGAACTGCAGCACCACTTCTGGTTTTCTGGTGGTTTTTATTGGAGGTAAGAGTCTCACAGAGTTTCCTGCCTGGGCTGGTTTTGAACCACAATCCTCAAGATCTCAGACTCCTGAGTAGCTAGGAATACAGGTCTGAGCCACCAGTGTCCAGTGGTAGTTTTTATTTTATTGGAGCTTTGGTTCTGGTTATCAGCTTTTTATCTGCTTCTCCCCCTGCAATCTGCTTTTCACTCTGCAAAGCTTCCTGAAATATAGCTAAGCAGTGGCTGAGAAAGTAATCAAATGCCATGTTCACTCAGTGTGCTAGTCACCAATCTGCAAAGTGGGTGTGTGCTCAAGGTGCTCCATTGAGGCATAGGTAAGTTATAAATATATACACACCAGACAGTAATCTGTCTTTAGTAGAGATGTCATGAATAAAAGATTTTGAAAATATTTTGCGGACTTCTCTACAATTGTGCTTGAGTTACTTAATTATTGGTTGCTATAATAAATATTTGAGATAGACACCAGAAAAAGAAAGGCTTATTTTGGCTCAAAAATTTTGAGGTACCAATCCATAATCAGGCAGACCTATTGTGTTAAGGACTTGTATGTGGAGGTTGGGGATGACTTGATGGGTGTATGGTGTAGGAAAACTATTCATGGTCAAGAAAAATCTGAGGTCCTATTTCTTACTTCAAGGATACCACCTAGATAACCAGAAGATCTCCAAGACACACCCTAAATAACCAGAAGACCCCCCCACTAGGCCTTACATTCTCATTTGCACCATCTCTGAGAAGCTAAGGGCTGAATCTTTCAAACATAGGTGTTATGTGGACACTTAAGATCCAGACTACAGCATTGCTTTATTTATTTATTTATTTACTTACTTACTTACTTTTATTGTGAAAAAACTGTATAACGGGGTTACAATTAAATGGGCAAGATAATGAGTACATTCTTTATCAAGGATTGTTTCCTCTTCCTTTGTTTCCCCTTCCCATCCCTTGCCATTTCTCAGCACCCCCAGGCCCGCCAAAGATGTAAAGTTTGTATTTCTCCATAATGACTTGTACATCTCATTGTTGTAATGGGCCCACCTGTATCCTATTTAAACGATTTGTTTTTCGCATTCCCCTATACAAATTATACTGACATCAAATACAGTGAAAGCAGGGGTTATACCGTGGGGGAGGGACAAACAAAGTAACAAAGAAATCATCTGATAAATATGTTAGAAACAATCGAATTAAATAAAATAATCATTTGGATACTTATCTTGTGGTTAATTTCACCTAACATCAACTTATCTGACCGTTTCTGCTTGTCTCAGATGTATACTAGTTATTGCAAATACAGGAAACCATGGGACCTATGTTTCTTTGGACCTGGCTTACTTTACTTAATATAATTTTTTCCAAGTCTTTCCATTTCCTAAGAAATGGGGCAATGTCATTCTTTCTGATGGAGGCATAAAATTCCATTGTGTAGATATACCACATTTTCTTGATCCATTCATCTACTGAGGGGAATCTGGGTTGTTTCCATATCTTAGCTATGGTAAATAAAGTGGAAAAACCTCTCATGCTAATGAACCCTAAGATATGTATTCAAACGTTTTTTCATCCATGCGACTTTTTCTAACACACTTATAAGATTATTTCTTTGTTGCTTTGTATGTCGCTCCCCCACAGTATAATCCCTGCTTTCACTGTATTTGATGTCAGTATAATTTGTGGAGAGGAAGTGGAAAAACAAATCGTTTAAATAGGGATACAGGTGGACCCATTGCAACAATGAGATGTACAAATCATTATGTTGAAAAATGAACTTTACAACTTTGGTGCGGGTGGGGGGGGGGTAGTGGGGAGGACTGAGTGGGGGGGCGGGAAGTGGATGGGAAGGGACGGGAAGGGGAAACAAAGGAGGAGGCTACAATTCTTGATAAGAAATGTACTCATTATCTTGGCCATGTAATTGTAACCCCTTTGTACAGTATTTTCACAATAAAAAAATAAAAATTAACAAAAAAGATTTTTGTTTCACTATAATGTACATTGTTCTGCACATGAACTTAGATATATGTACATATTTCCGATGACAAATAATCTCTAAAATTGGATGTCTTTCCACACGTAACATATATTATATGTATGTATATATATATATATATATATATATATATATATATTTCTGAAGACAGACTTCCTCTAACCTCTAAAATTTTTTGCTTCTATTTTTGACCTTTTTCATTTGAATGATACAGTCTATTTTTCTTAAAGTTTCCTAGAATAAAATAAATAATATTTCAATAGAAAGTATAATTATTATTTTCAAGGGAATTTTAGATATACACATGATATTATAGTAACATTTATAGTATATTACTTGAAAAAATTGTGTTCCAACTCTTAAATATTTGTGTGTAGTTACGGAGAGAGAGTAATTTAATTCATAATGCTTAAGAATTTGGAATGCTTAACAAAGCTATTCAATAATTAGTTATAAGCACATAGTCAAACTACCTGATATGTTTTGTTGTTGTTGTTTCTTTATTTGTTCAAAATTTTGGTATGGCTGCATGCACAATGGTAACATTAAAATTATTAATCACCCAGAACCTAGCCTCATCACAACATCTCCAAACTAGAAGAAACAGCCATCTCCCTCTTTTGTGATACTCAAATCAGATCTCCTTCCCATTGAACTAGCCTGGGAGGACAATCACAAAATGGGTAAAGCAGAGCATTTTTCTGCCTGCTCAAAAAAACTGACTTAAGAAACCAACCAAGGTACAGAAAAATCAAACAACACAAAGACCAACAAGAGACTGGTTTATGGACACAAGAGAGATATAGGATCTTCCCATCCCCCCCAAAAATCAAAGAAATCTCTTTTTGTATCTTTTTTCTTTTTAATTTAATTTTATTTTATTTGTGAACATACTGTACAGAGGGGTTCCAATTACATGGGCAGGATAATGCGTACATTTCTTACCAAGCATTGCAGCCTCCTCCTTTGGTTTACCCTTCACATCCCTTCCCAGCCTTCCCCCTCCCCCCAATCCCAATCCTTCTCCTTCCCCCCCTCCCCCCCCTCCCCCCCGCACCGACGTTGTAAAGCTCGTGTTGGACATGACAACTGTACTTCTCATTGTTGCAACAGGTCCACCTGTATCCTTAAACAACTGGTTTTTCCCCTTCTCCTCCACAAGTTATACTGACATCAAATATAGTGAAAGCAGGGGTTATACTGTGGGGGAGGGACATACAAAGCAGTACCATTTATAAAATTTTTTTCTAAAACTTTTTTTAATATTTAATTTCTAACTTTTCAAAAACATTGATTACTATTAACTTTTTTTCTTCCTCTTATAATTTTTATTTTAGGAGTATATGTGTGTGAGCTTTTTTTCTTTTTTAAATTTTTTTTTATCTCTACTGACATTTTGAACCTTTTATTTCACTCCTCATTCTTTTCACATTTTCTTCTCTTTTGTAACTAAATTGCTGTTTTGCTCATCCTCAGATATACCTGGAGTCGATTATTAGACCTTATCCCCCATTGTGTACACACTTAATCCAGAAATTTATTAGTCAGTTCAAAACCCCTTAGACTTTAATTCTTTAATAGCAGTACAACCTCTTTATTCCTATGTAATATTTTAAGCATTTTTATATTTAAGTTTTTCACATCTCCTTTATATACTTCCCCTTCTCTTATTCTATCCACGTTCTTCTCTGAATATTACAGTTTTAAATTTGCATATATTTAAGTGTTCCACTTTTTATTTTTTAATATTTGCTTTTCTATTTTTTCTTGTCCCTCTTTTTTGTCTTTCTTCTTTTTTTCTCTCTCTCTACTATCATTCTATCCAACCACTTTCCCGCTTTGAGTTTAGGACTTAGTTAACTCTCCCTCTGCCTTTCCACATCCCTCTATTCCTATTTTAACTAACATCTCTCCCTAAACCTAATAATTTCTGGTTTGCTAAATTCTTATTTGCAGTTCGAAGCCCATTAATACATAGTTCTTTGATGTTGAATAGGTATATCTGTTGAACTAATATGTATCTGTGGAATTTGACTGTGCAACTATAGACTTTGGTTGATGCTTTCCTTAAGATAGTGTTCTAGCACAAACAGGTCTTACTTTCAACCCTCATGGGCAGAGCAAGTAGGAAAAATACAAGAAAAATGGCAAGTCCAGGTATCTGATCTCCCACTCATGATAATCTGGGAACAGGACAGATAATGAATAATCCAGTAGAGACTTCCCAAAAAGCTCTACAGACACTACTGGTAAACATAGCAAATGAAAAGATTGAAAACCTGTAAAGGACTTTGTATGAGCGTGATAGGGAGAGAGAGGAGGCAAACCAAAGGTGAATACAGGAATATCATGAGCCAGAGGAATCTACTCAAAGAATCATATAGGAATTGCGTGAGCTGCTTGAGAACTCTCAAAGATAAATGAAGGAATGGCATGAGCAGGCTGATATCAGTCAAAGTGAAAGTCAGGAATGGCGTGAGCAGGCAGAGAACACTTAAAGAAAACGACAGGAATTGCGTGAACATGAGGAAGCTAACCAAAGAGTAATATAGGAATTGAGAGAGCAGGATGAGAATACAGAAAGATCACTAAAGGCATTCATGGAATCCATAAACAGAGAGCTGAAAAAGTTAGGGAGACCACAAAGGGAATACTGAATGGAACCCAACAGAAGGAATGGGAGTCCAAGGAAACCACAACCCATCACCTGTATTGGATAGATCAACATCGTGGAAATGGCAATACTTCCCAAGGCTATGTACAAATTCAAGCTGATGCCTATCAAAATTCCAACGTCATTCTTCAAGGAAATAGAAGAGGCAATCCAAAAATACATATGGGACAATAAAAGAACCCTAATAGCAAAAACGCTCCTCAACAGAAAGAACACTGCTGGAGGAATATCAATACCAAATTTCAAACTCTACTATAAAGCCATAGTAATCAAAAGAGCTTGGTACTGGCACAAGAACAGACCTCAGGACCAATGGAATAGAATTGAAAACCCAAAAATGAACCTACAGACCTATAGCCATCTAATCTTCCATAAGGGAGCTAAAAAATAGAATGGAAGAAAGACAGCCTCTTCAGGAAACTGTGCTGGCAAACTTGGTTAACTACTTGTAGATAACTAAACCTAGATCCTTATATATCACCCTGTACCAGAATCAACTCCAAATGGATCAAAGACCTCGGAGTCAAAGCAGACACTCTGAAAACATTACAGAATGGAATAGGAGAAACCCTAGGTCTTCTTGGCTCAGGCCAAAATTTTCTTAATAGAGACCCAGAAACACAACAAATCAAAGAAAGGTTGGACAAATGGGATTGCATGAAGTTGCAGAGCTTCTGCATGGCAAAGGACATAGCTAGCAAGATCAATAGAAAGCCCACGGACTGGGAGAAGATCTTCATTAGCCATACAACAGACAAAGGTCTCATATCTAAAATATACGTGGAACTCTAAAAATTAAATCCCCCAACAACAAATCATCAAAGAAACAACTGCCCAATAAATAAGTGGGCTAAAGACTTTAAGAGAAACTTCTCTGAAGAAGAAAGAAGGATGGCCAAGAGACACATGAAGAAATGCTCAACATCCCTAGCCATAAAAGAAATGCAAATCAAAACAACATTGAGATACCACCTCACTCCAGTTAGAATGGCAAAAATCAGGAACTCTAACAACAACAGATGCTGGAGGAGATGTGGACAGAAGGGAACCTTACTTCACTGTTGGTGGGAATGTAAACTTGTTCAACCACTTTAGAAAGCAGTATGGAGGTTCTTCAAAAGACTTCACATAGAGCTCCCCTATGACCCAGCAATCCCACTTTTGGGCATTTACCCAAATGTTTACAAACAAGACCACACTAAAGCTCCCAGCACAACGATGTTTATTGCAGCATTATTTACCATAGCTAAGATATGGAACCAGCCCAGATGCCCCTCAGTAGATGAATGGAGCAAGAAAATGTGGTATATATACACAATGGAATTCTATGCCTCCATCAGAAAGAATGACACTGCCCCATTTGTTAGGAAATGGAAAAACTTTTATTAAGTTTAATAAAAATTAATAAAAATTTTATTAAGTGAAGTAAGCCAGGCCCAAAGAAACATAGGTCCCATGGTTTCCCTTATTTGCAATATCTAGTATATGTATGAGTCAAGTGGAAAAGGTGAGATATTGTGATGTTAGGAAAATGAATCCTTAGATATGTATTTTAATGTTTTTTTCTTTCATGCATTTGTTTCTAACGCATTTATAAGATAATCTCTTTGTTGCTTTGTATGTCCCTCCCCCACAGTATAACCCCTGCTTTCACTATATTTGATGTCATTATAACTTGTAGAGGAGATGGGGAAAAACAAGTAGTTTAAGGTTACAGGTGGACCGGTTGCAACAATGAGAATTACATGTTGTCATGTAGAAAACGAGCTTTACAATGTTGGTGCGAGGGGGGTGGGGGGGAGTGGGGGGGTGGGGGGGAGGCGGGGAGGATTGGGTGGTGGGAGGGGAGGCTGGGAAAGGATGTGAAGGGTATACAAAGGAGGAGGCTGCAATGCTTGATAAGAAATGTATGCATTATCCTACCCATGTAATTGTAACCCCTCTGTACAGTGTGTTCAAAAAAAAATAAAATAAAATAATAAAAAAAGAAAGAAGCAGCCAAACTTTTTTTTTACATTAAGTATAATTGGTTTCCATTTTAGTAATGATGTATATATATTTTGGTCATCTTTAAAAAATCTTATTGCTGTGGCTGGGAAGTTGGCTCAGTGGTAGAGCGTTTGCCTTGCATACCTGAGGTCTTGGGTTTCTTTCCTCAGCACCACATAAGCAAAAAGAAAAAAGCCAGAAGTGGTGCTGTGGCTCAAGTGGTAGATTGCTAGCCTTGAGCTGAAGAGCTGAGGGGCAGTGCCCAGGCCCAGAGTTCAGGCCCCACGACCGGACCCAAAAAAAAAAAAAAAAATCTTATTGCTTCATAAAATAATTAGAATTGAAATATTTCTTTCTAATTATTTTTGGCTTTTAATTGAATCCTACATGTAAATAAGTTACTGGAATTTCCCAGATAATGTACGTAATAAATTTGAATCATTCAAAAGCAAAAAAAAAAAAAAAAAAAAAAGGATACCATAAACAGAGAGCTGAAAAAAGTTAGGGAGACCACAAAGGGAATACTGAATGGATCCCAACAGAAAGAATGGGAGTCCAAGGAAACCACAACCCATCAACTAAGTAATTTGAGAATAAACACTAAGAACTAAATTAAGGAAGTAAAGAAGTTCATACAAGATCTAAAACAAAACCCCAAAAAGGAATTTGAAGCCATCGAAGCTGATTAACTAGAAGGAAAAGAAATTTTAAAAAAAGTAGAAAGTCTTGATAGTAGGTTAGGCCATGCAGAAGATTGAATCTCGGGGATCGAAGACAGCCTAGATATTACAGAGAAAGTACATACAACCATTCAACACAAATCCAAGAAATATGATAGAGCTATTCAACATTTGGAAGACACCATCAGCAGGCCTAATCTGAGGATAATGGGTATAGAGGAGCATCTAGAGACAGAACCATAATGATCTAGGAAATTTGTTTAACAGGATCTTAGCAGAGAACTTCCTAAACATGCAAAGAGATAGGCCTATTCAGATACAAGATGCTTTTAGAACTCCAAATAGAACAGACCAGAATAGGACATCCCACCGTCACATTATAATCCACACAGGATCAATTCAAACCAAGGAAAAGATCCTTAAAGCTGTCAAGGAGAAAAGAGCAATCACCTATAAAGGGAAACCACATAGACTCACCTCAGATTTCTCAGCAGAGCCAATCAAAGCAACAAGAGCCTGGAATGATGTATGCCATGCCCTAAAGACAAACAATTATGAACCAAGAATACTGTACCCAACTCTCCTTCAAAACCGAAGGTCAAATAAAAACGAAGGATTTTTTTTCAGGTAAGGGCTAGGTTTATTCAGTAGACCTGCTGGGACCAGGCAAGGGTGGCACTTCACATGGCTCAGAAAGGCCTGGGAAAGAGATAGAGAGCTAGGAAAGAGAGAGAAAAGAGCTAGAAAAGAGCTAGAAAAGAGCAGAGAGAGGGTTTCTGGGCCTGGGCTAGGCCTTATCTAGGGTATGGGCAGAGAAAGGTGTGGCCACATCAAATTCAGATGTGTCCTCAGCGGATGCAGATGTGACCTCTTCCAGGTGCCCCAGGTGCCTAGGTAATGCAGGTACTGGGTGGAGACTTTGCTGTGAGGAGGGTGGAGTCTGCTACTATCCAGGAGCAGACCATACATTCCAGTCTTTTAATAATCATGAAAGAGGGTGAGGATTCTCTCTGGTTCCTTCCTGCTGACAAGGGGCGTCAACAATAGTGGTAAAAGGCTGGAATTTGGTACTCTTCCAGAGAAGGCAGTGAGTAGCAGCTGTCCGTTGTTGGCGTGAGTCCTTAGTTGAAGTCTGGAAAAGTCTCATGAGCATTGAGGGGCTGGAAAAAAAAATACTAGAGAGCAAATAAATGGCAAGAGGAAGGACTTGGGCATAAAAATTTTGGTAGAAATGTCCCTAGCTACTTCTGACATCTGGCGACTAGGTAGAGAAGTCTGGTGACAAAGGCAAGAATATAAATTCCAGTTCAGTTAATAGGTAGACAGGTATAGACATCGGATGGGCAGGCTTCTTACTTCTACTGACTTCCCAGCTCTGGTTAATTTTGAAAGGGCAGGCACAAAGTTGCTGATGTGACATCATCTCTTACTCTTCTCCATGGTCCCTTGTTCCCCAGACTGGCTGAGTCTAGGTGCTCGTTGCTGGGATGGCTTGTCCTAGTTTTTATTCAAGGAGGTTTTAACTCAAGGCCTGGGCACTATCCCTGAGCACTTCTGCTCAAGGTCAGCACTCAACCACATTGAGTTACAGTACCATTTGCAGTGTTTGCTGGTTAGAGATGGTAGTCTTGAGCCATGCTTCCAGCCTGAATCTATGCAGGTTAGTTGGGAGATAGAGTCTGAGGGATTTTTCAGCCAGGGCTGGCTTTGAACTGCAATTTTTGCCATGAAAGCTCTTTATTATTTCAAATTAAAGCAACAAGGAGATCAACTAGAATAAGTAGAGTTTACCTGTTTCTTATCAAGAATTGACCAACACATATTCTGAAATGACAAACCTCATTGGATGTGATGAGAATTTTAGCACAGATATAGTATTGCTTTCTTTCCGATAACCCTAACAATTCTTAACTTAATCAACGTTACACAAAGAGCCTTAGCTTTTACAAATCCAAAGTAATTTTTCACCAGGAAATCAGCTGCATGTGATGGAAACTAACAAGACTCCAGTCTACTTTTACCATGGTGGAGGTAGTCAGGATGGTCTAGTCAGGAGTGAGGCCTGTCTTCCAGGTTGGAGGAGATGGACTGGATCTGGACTGCATGTAGACTGGCTTTCACTGAACTACGAATCCAAACTAAACACACTTCAGGAATCTCAGACAATTTAAGAAATAACCTGATAATAATGCCAGATAACAAGTTTACACAGACACAGACATACACACATAGGCATATACACAAAGAATCAAGTTGAAGTGGTGCAAAATCAAGTTGGTGGGAAACAGCAGCTGAGCTCTCAAGATGCCAAGATGGCACATCCGCCACTTGGTCAATAAAAACAAAGATTTTTATAGCAAAGAAAAATTGAAACAATATATCTCCACCAAACCAGCCATACAAAAGATTCTAAAAGATGTCTTACACATAGAAAACCAACGAGACCACAATAAAGGCCAAGAAACTGCATCCAAACTGTGAATCTAGGAATCATAAGAAGAACCCAGTTGTTGTACCACCAAAGAAGGTGGATAAAATGGTAGGAACTCCCAAAAACCTCTCAGTACTATCTCTCAATCTTAACGGACTTAACTCTCCAATTAAGTGACATAGACTGTCTAGTTGGATGAAAAAGCAAGATCCTACTATCTGCTGTCTGCAAGATGAGTCACATCTTGCCCATAAAAACAAACACATTTTCAATATGAAAGGCTGGAACACAATCTACCAAGCAAACGGACCGCATAAACAGGTGGGAGTTGCAATCCTAATATCAGATAAAATAGACTTCAAATTAAAATTCGTGAGAAGAGATAAAGAAGGTTGCTACATGCTAATTAAGGAATCTCTCCTTTGGGAGGATATTACAATTCTAATTATCTATTTGCCAAGCAAAAGAGCACCCAAATTTATCCAAGAAACACTACTTTCCCTCAAATCTCACATAGATTCAAAGACATTAATTGTTGAGGACTTTAACACACCACTTTCCACACTAGATCAACTCGGCAAAAACTCAACAGAGAAATCACAGACCTAAACAACTGCAGAGATCAACTACATTTAACAGACGTCTACCGAGTATTTCACCCAACAGCATCAGAATACACGTTTTTCTAAACAGCACATGGAACATTTTCCACAATAGACCACATTTTAGGTTACAAAGCAAACTTGTCCAAATTCAGAAACATTGAAGTTATACCTTGCATTCTCTCTGACCACAAGGGAATAAAATTAGAACTCAACACCAAAAGCCACCAAAGAAAGTCTGGTAACACATGTAGGCTGAACAACACACTGCTGAATCACCAGTGGGTCATGGAAGAGATTAGAAAGGAAATTCAAATGTTCATGATATTCAAAAAAAATGAACACATAAATTACCAGCTTTGCTGGGACACAGCAAAGACAGTACTCAGGGGCAAGTTTATAGTCTGAGTTCCTATATCAACAAATTGGAGAGCTCTGAAACTAACAGTTTAATGTGACATCTGAACCTCCTTGAAAAAAATCAGCAAGATAAACCCAATCTAGTTGACGGAAAGAAATAATTAAAATTAAAGCACAATTAAATGAATTAGAATCCAAAAAAACCATAGAAAGAATCCACAAAACAAAGAGTTGCGTCTCTGAAAAAAATAACAAAATAAAGAGACCATTAGCAAATCGTATCAGAAAAAGAAGAGAACACACCCAAATGAATAAATCAGAGATGAGAATGGAAACATCACCACAGAAACAACCAAGATTCAAAACATTATAAGGGAATGCTTCTCAAAACTTTATGCTAATAAGTTTGAGAACCTGGCAAAAATGGACCTTTTCCTAGCAAATATTGACATCCCGAAACTAAGTCAAGATGAGTTAAACCATCTTAACAGGCCCATATCCAGCATTGAAATAGAAACTGTACTAAGAGACCTCCCATCTAAGAAAAGCCCAGGACCAGATGGATTTACAGTGGAGTTCTACAAGGCCTTCAGAGCAGAGCTCACACCAATACTCCTCCAACTCTTCAATAAATTTGAAAGAGAAAGTTCACTACCAAATTCATTCTATGAAGCCATCATAACCCTCATCCAAAAACCAGGCGGGTACTCATCAAAGAAAGAGAACTATAGACCCATTTCTTTGATGAACATTGATGAAGAACTCCTCAACGATATTTTGCCCAATCGACTTCAAAAATTCATCCAAAAAATCTTACATCACGATCAAACAGGATTCAATTCAAGGATGGAAAGCCGCTTCAATATATGCAAATTGATTAATATAATTCATCACATGACAGAAGCAAGGATAATAGCCACATGGTTATCTCAATAGCTGCAGAAAAACATTTGACAAGATCCAACACCCTTTTATGATGAAGGTTCTGGACAATTTGAAGTCAGCCTGAGCTGGAAAGTCCATCAGTCTCATCTCCAATTAACCATATGAGAAAGGAAGTAATAGTTTTAAACTTGAGCAAAAAAAAACCCCTCAAGTTCAAACCCATGTCTAGCACACTCAAAAAGAATTTAGTTGGGCTTTCCTGCAAAGGCTGTCTTCCAACTGTGATCTTTAGATTTCAGAATGGATTAAAGGTATGACTGTATATTTTTGTCTGATCCACCTCGACCAGCAAGGATGATACGACCCAGGATTCTCCTCAAAGCAGTTTATTCAGGAACCTTGATTATTAGCTTTTCTTTCGCCCTGCACCCGCACTCTGGTTATAAGCCTCCTGGATGGCCAGTCCCGAAGTGCCACGTGGCATATACCAATAGGGTCGCAAACACGGAAGCAAGCCAGTAGCCAAGCCATAGCCATATAAGTTGTTTTTCACAGAGAGCACTCGCCATCGGGAAGGCGGAAGGCGGAAGCCAGCGCCATCTTTGGCTTGGTTGTGCCATGCGGCCGTGCCACCTTTGGTCGGCTCCCGCAGCTCTCCACAGCTCACCCTTTTTGTTTTATTAAGCGACAGGTAAGAGTAGAGGTTGGGCCTCTGTCTAAAACATTAATGAGAGGACCTTGCACTGGTGTTCGCCTGAGGGGCGCCTTCCCCAGAGACGACCAGGCCCGTCTGATGCCTTTTTTGCAGAGTTGGGACCTTGGGCATCAACCCACTTGCAACCCAACATGCTCTTCTTGGGCTCACGCCAGGAAGTGATTCCCATGTGCAGTGCGTTTGCCCAAGTGCAGTGCGTTTGTCTTACACCCTGTGCTATTCCTTTAACATGGCAAGCCACACATGGGGGGACTGTCTGGCCTCAATGGCAGTGAAGGCCTGGACCACCATAGCCATACTCCTGTGCTGCGAGCTCCTAATCCGGCATATGTACCACAGGCACAGCAAGATCACCAATGTCAGGATACCGATGAGGGAGCCTATTTCTGCCCACTCCTTCAAATGATCCACAGCTGTCAAAATCCAGGAGGAAACATCTGGTAACAGGGCATCATCCATCCGGGTGGAGTTTACCGTGACAATGGCCGATCATAGCTGCAACATCAATTGGTCGAATTCTCCCGTCCAGTTGCCTAAAAGATAACTTGACAGTTGTTTAGACAAATTTGCTGCCTGGGTATAGTTATAGTACTGAATAGCAGTAATACAAAGCCCTTCATATTTTTGAATACATCCCAGCTGAGCCAACTGCCACATGATATCAACCTGTTCCTGCACAAGATCAATCCTTTGATTTAACAGCATCAGTCCTTTTAATTGTGCAATGGCCACTTGTTGTAAATCCAGAGCTCTGGCTGTAGTAGCCGACAGGTTATTTAAAGTCTGAGCTGTCTGCACAGTATGTGACATGGTGACAGCAGCAGCCGTCGCACCCGCAGCAGCCACAGCTATAGCAGTTACAATGGCCACAGTGATGCCAAAATCTCTCTTATGTCTAAACAAGGTTACAGCTTGAGAAGCATCTACTGGCACAGGCACCCAACGCGGAATGCGTGTAACTATAGGTAACGGATACTGAGAACTCCAGCAGTTAGCATAATAACAGGTTTTATTAGTACAAGCACACACATCATCTGAGCATACAGAGGTGTTGTTAATTATCAAAAACTCAAAAGGGGAAACCACACACATTAGCAAAGCGGCCTTGTCCTAAGAGCATATCTCTATCCCAAGCCTGGTGTCCGTTTGCTTGATTGATGGCTGCCGGTTCATTACAAAATTCCAGCATAAATGCCCTCCAATCCAAGTATTGGCCTGGACTCAAACATGCCCGTGCTAGGCTCGCCCAATCAGAGGGGGTCATACAGTATCTCTTTATAGCCTCCGCTTGAGCTACAGTAAAAGAGGCTGTAATCCCATACATCCGAACAGATTCAGCCAGGGACTTAACTGCTTTAAATTCTAGAGGCTCATGAAATCTCTGTTGATTACCGTCTTGAAAAACTGGGAAGGCGAGTTCTGCTTGGGCAGTCCGCCAAGTATCCAGGCAAAACGTATGCCCATTGGCTCCATGTTGATATGGAGGAGGACCTAAGGGGACTTGACCGGAAGTTCTTTTTACGTCATCTAAAGGGGCCTGACCAAAAGTTCTTTTCACATCCTCATTAAGCACAGGTTGGCTTAGCTTATGTTTTCCCTTTTTTATACGACTCCTTTTCATCTGTTGAATAAGTGTTCTCACTTCTTCCTCCTCTAACTCACTGGAACTTTCTCTTTCCGATTTTAGCTCAGACAGATCTGGGTATAGTTGTCCCCTTTTGCCCTGTCTACTGTCTCCCTTTTCACTGATCGCCTTCTCTGGCCTCTGCTCCTGTAACTGCTCCAGTGCTGATTGTCCATTTTCTATAACCTCACAGCAGCGCTGGTCCTCCAGGCAGCCCCTTATCAGTTTCCAAATGGTGCGGACTCCTGCCTTTAATGTACCCTCTTCATAGGCAAAGTCCAAATCCCTCCCTAATTTTTCCCATGAAGCTACTGTAAGGCTCCTGGACACTATGAACCAAGGAGCTACAATGTTGCATTCTTCAAGGAAACTCTGTAAAACATCCTTCTTAAACTTTAGTCCTTTTGAGCGTAGGAGCTCATTCAGGGCCAGAAAAATTGGATGAGACGTCGCGGCGCCCATCTCAGTTATAAAAATTTTATCTTTTTTTTACTCTCTTTTTTATTTTTTATATTTATATTTTTACTTTCACTTTAGGCCTTTATTTTTTCCCGGGTTTCCGCTCTCTCTTTATCTACAGAGAAGAGCCCCGTATTATGCCCGCTTTAATTGGGGATTCCCACTTACCTAGGAACTTACCGGTGCACCACCCTGACTGCCAAGAGTTCTGGATCCCTTGTGGAGTTAGGTCCCCGTACGGGCCACCACTTGTCACATCCAGCTCGACCAGCAAGGAAGACACGACCCGGGATTCTTCTCAAAGCAGTTTATTCAGGAACCTTGATTATTAGCTTCTCTTTCGCCCCACACCCCCACTCCGGTTATAAGCCTCCTGGATGGCCAATCCCGAGGTGCCACGTGGCATATACCAATAGGGTCGCAAACACGGAAGCAAGCCAGTAGCCAAGCCATAGCCATATAAGGAGTTGTTTTTCACAGAGAGCACTCGCCATCGGGAAGGCGGAAGGTGGAAGCCAGCGCTATCTTTGGCTTGGCCGTGCCATGCGGCCGCGCCATCTTTGGTGGGCTCCCGCAGCTCTCCACATATTTTAAAAACTAATTGGCTCTTTTCTTCTTCACATATATTTATTTGTTTATTATGTTGGTTCTCTGGCTTGTTTTGAGGGCCTATCCAATCTTGCTGAAGGATAGCATGCTCTAAAACTTTAGCCACAGTTTCACTTTGGTTCACTTTTTGGTTTTAGTGGTTAGTAGGAAGTAAGTATACAGACTCCCTCAGCGTCCTGAATTGTGCTAATTGTGATTCACTGTCAGGGGGCAAGGAAAGTCCATGAGACTCTTTTTTTCACATATTTTTTATTATGAAAATACCATATAGAGGAGTTACAATTACATGGGCAAGATCATGAGACTCATCTCAAATTAACCTCCAAAAAACCAGAAATGATCAAGCAAAAAATTGTAGTTCCTATCCCAGAAAGGCGCGCGCACACACATACACACACACACACACACACACACACACACACACAAACACACACACACACACACACACACACACACACACACACACGCACGCACACACAATGATTTTTCCTGTCCAGGCTGGCTTGGAATGGTGATCCTCAATATCAGTGTTTTGATGACCTAGAATTACAAGTGTGAGCCAGCAGTTTCTTGGTCATTTTATCATTTTTAATAGACTGTGCTCTCTTCCACTATTTAAAAAATATATTTTGTGGTTGTCTTAGTGCTAAATCTGTTTTACACTTAGCTTTTTTAAGCCTTATTTTCTTAGCTTTTTCTTAACTTTTTTTATGCTCAAGGTTGCTGCTGTACGAATTCAGCCACAGCTCCACTTCTGCCTTTTTGCTGATTAGTTGGAGATAAGAGGCTCATAGATTTTCCTGCCCAGGCTGGCTGTGAACCACAGTCCTCAGATTTGAGGATACTGTGTAGTGTCCTTGGCTCCTGTGGTACATTTCTGTCCTATTTACCACCAAAGGAAAAGAGGGTGGGGCAGAAGTTGATCTGTGGTTCAAATAAGAGAGCCTGCAATCCTTGAGTTAAAAAAAATGTAGAAGTCTAATTCTGGTACTAATTGTACGCACTGCTTGATCTATTCAAACAAAACAAACAAAAAAACTTATGCACAGTGACCAGGTAATAAGGATTCCTGACTGATAACCAGGAACTAATTCTTGAACTCATCTCCTATAGCCTTTTTTTAGATATACATGGCCATTTGTGTAAGCTGAGGAGAGATTAACGACCACACTTTGAGGGCCAGTTACACATTACTTGGAAATCAGGATACATTGACTAAGCTTTTCAGAGAGTGACTAAAAACTTACTCTTCAACATTGCAAATGGTTCTTCCCTCTGTGCAAGGGGAAGAGTGATGAGAAGTTATAAATATGGGAAAACTAAGAAACCTCAAACAGGATTAGTAATGTTAACTTTATAGATAAAGTAAAACCTAGGTGTACAGTTTGCAATCCAGAAAAGGACATGTCACCTCTGTGTGGATCCCAGTTAACTTACTTAATAAAATTAATCGATGGTAAGGAGAAAAACCCACTAATGTATTTATGGAAAGGAGGTACATGGCAGGCAAATCAGTTCACTAACCTCCAGGATTTTGAACACAAAGGAGTGAAATTGTTTGGCTCTGGTTGAGAAACAGGAAGGAACAGAGCTGAAGAGGACTGAGATGTGCAGACATTCCCAAGAAAGAACTCACTGACATCAAGTCTTCAGATGTGTGCTGGATGCTAGGGCTCATGCTTGTAATCCTAGCTACTCAGAAGGCTTAGATTTGAGGATTGTGGTTTGAAGCCATCTGGGATAAGAAAATTTGTAAGCCTTTTATGTTTTACACTCAAGAATGGTCTTATTTATTGCTAATCACAACCCAAGACAGTGCAAATGGATACCAAGCTGAATAAAATTTAAAAATACACAGACAAGTGTAGAGAAAAAGAACAAAATCAGTGAGGACACGGGATCCCAAGGCTCACTTGCACCTGGGCCCCAGGTCACACAAGCAATCATATTTATTTGAATTCACACTGGGAAGGTTACTATGGATACATGAAAAAATGAAGCATCGATACTACAATCAGAGCCACACGGTGAGTGAGAAACACTGGCTCCCTTGTTGTTTTGAGAAAGAATACTGCAACCCAGAGAAAGTCCAGACATGTGGTCTACTTTATCTAGCCTCCTAGGTTAAGTTGTCAGCTCTTTTACCTCCCAGGCTTCAAGGACTTTAAAGCTCCATGTGTGAATGTGGGGCAATAGATTTACCCTCTCCAGAGTTGTGTTTTAACCCTTCCACGGTCAGATCTCAGCTTTCTATGTAATATTGAGTTGGCGTTCAACCTTTCAAACTTTTTCCAGGTTCAACATCTCAGCTTGAGTCCTCTACTCCTATTAATATTAATAGCATGGATTACAAACACAGTAAAAACAGAAAATAATATTAGACATTTAAACAGAAATAACTGACTGCATTCTTTTATCCAGTACAAGAAATTTGGCACTGCTGTTTAAGTCACGAATAACACTTTTTTAGGTATAATTTCATGGCTTTCAAAGAACCTCCTAGATAGTCCTTAGAGTGTCTTTTTGCTTCCCATTTTTATTTATTGCATTTGCATAGTAGTATACTATATCATCTTTAAAAGCATATTACCTAATAATTAAAGTTTATCTTGTAAGTAAATACTTGTGAGGATCAAAAAAAATTAAAAAAGCTGGAAGTGGTGCTGTGACATAAGAGCTATAGTGCAATCCTTGAGCAAAAGAAGCTCAGGGGCAGTGTCCAGGCCCAAAGTTCAAGCCCGAGTGTCCAAACATACACACCTCCCCACCCGCCACCCCCACAAACAATCAGATGATAATGTCTATCAGATTCTTCCTTAGGATGATTTTTTGATGTCAGCAACTGTATCAAGATTCTATCTCTCTTCCATGCATTTGTGGTAATAGACAGCAGAGTCACTGTAGTATAATATGTGTCCAAGACCTGTCCATTAGTAAAGGCTGTCATGTAACATATCCAACACAATGTCCAACTCTCTTGATGGTAGATCTGCACATCTTGGGTCTTTGATGGGACCCATGTACTCTTCAATTGGCTTTCCCATATTCTGTGTGACCTGCTTCAATGATTCACCATCCATGCCAAAGAGGCTTTCATAAACTTTCCCAAATTATCTGAATCTTGGATGCCAGAGATGTCATGGAAAACCTCTGTGGCTATTCCCCTCCCTGACAGGCCATTTTACCTCCTATGCTCTCCTCACAGATGTGGGCAATGGTCTCTGAGAGACTTCAGTGCCAGATCTTGGAGAAATTTAGTTTTATTGTGTCCATAAGCTTTGGGAAATCATGCAGTGAAGGGTCCAGTTTAGAAATATAGGGGTATGCATACCTCCTCTTCCTGGAAGTTTTCACATGTGTTCTCTTGGCCACTGAAAAGAAGTGGGGTCTCTGAAAGGAAACTTGTATAGTGATCTCTGACTGCCTTGGTCCATACAGCACAGAACCACTTTCCCATCCCTTTAATGATTTTGACATGCTCCATGTTATTTGTGCTGAACTGCTCTCAATGTTTAAAAATGTAGAGGTCACAACTGGATGGTGTGTGGATAGCTGTCCATGCTTAGGCATGAGTCCCCTTTCCAGGCAGGGCCCATAACTCCATGCTAGGAAAGTGAGAAGATGATTAGCTGGCTTATATCTGTGTAGTCTGAATGACCCCAGTAGGCATTGAGGCCTCATCTTCTTGTCCAAGGACCCTCAGCATATTGATAAAGACTGGTTCACTATGGCCAGTCATCATCAAAATGCTTAGCTGTTCCTGGGCATTATCTCCAGCATCTCACCCATTTCTAGCAACTTCCATTCTTTCAAGGTCTTGCCAATTCTCCTCCTTGTGTTCTCAGGTAAAATGCTGCTGTCAGTGAGTAATGAGCTGAGGACAAGGAAGCAGGTACCATAGAGAAAGTGAAAACTGGAGCCTCTTCCATGGTGAGACGATAATGCAGCCTGCAACTATAGAATAGTCAAAGAGTTAAGATGGTTGTGCACAGTTTATTCACAAAAATTCCAGACTTAGTATGCCCTGTTCAGAGTTTCAGTCAATAATCTTCTGTAACAAAGGCATCACAACTTCTGTGCCATTCTGGGTCTTGCACTCAGGAAATGGACACTATCCCTGAAGTTTATTTTTTCCCTTTAAGGCTACTGCTTTACCACTGGAGCCACAAATCTACTTCTAGATTTATTTTTATTTATTTTTTATTTTTTTATTTTTATTTTTGTGCACATACTGTACAGAGGGGTTACAATTACAAGGGCAAGATAATGAGTACATTTCTTATCAAGCATTACAGCCTCCTGCTTTGTTTACCCTTCTTGTACATAATTGGAGGTAAAAGTCGTACAGGCTTTCCTGCCCAAGTTGGCTTCAATCACTGATCCTCAGCTTCATGAATGGCTAGGATTTCAGGCATGGCCGATGAGCCTGGCAGCAACTCTCTTCCTTTTTTATTTTCTTTTCTATATTTTCTTTGTCAGTTATGAGCCTGAATTCTGGGCTTGGGCACTGTCCCTCATCTCTTCAGCTCAAAGCTAGTGATCTATCACTTGAGCCACAGCGTGACTTCCAGGTTTCTTTCTGCTTATGTGGTACAGAGGAATTGAATCCAGGGCCTTATGTATGCAAGGCAAGCACTCTACCACTGAGCCACCTTCCCAGCCTCATCTTTCTTTTTCTTAAAAAAAGTATTATTAGGAAGATGATGTTCAGAGGGTTAACAGTTAAGTAAGTTGAATTAAACTGTCATCAGGTAAAGAATACATTTTTGGGGGACAATTACACCCCTTCCCTTGCTCTCAGTTTATCCCTCCCACTAACCACTTTTTTGTGGTTAACTGGAGATAAGAGTCTCCCAGAATTTGCTGTCCAGGGTGACTTTGAGCCACGATCTTCAGATATCAGTCTGCTGATGAGCTAGGATTACAGGCTTGAGCCTGAAAGACAGGATGACTGTTCTGAAGGTTGTTCTATATTGGCTATAGGGCTTTTGGCCTGAATGGATTTAAGCAGTGAATGCCAGGCAAGTCACTCATCTGGAAGCATGTGTCCCTTTTTAACCCTGACTGTCTCTCAGAACAGATAGGTGATGCTTTCAGAGCAAGAACCAGTGTGTACTAGTACAAAGGAGGTCCTCATTGTATTTGTCTTATTCAACAAATATTGTGTTGCTTATATTATCAACATTTTTGCTTTCTTAAGGAAATTTTATTGTGAGATTGCAATAACTACAGATTCATAATGACCTAGGAATACATGTCTTTTATCAGCTTTAATATCTAAGACACATAGCAGCTCCAAATCATGTTTTGTTGGTCTTAAAGTCGTTCTTGAATATCACTCTTTATTAGTAATGATATTATTAATATAAGTATTAAAGTTCTTCAAACATATTTCTCTTATTAGATGAATCCTTACAGTGACATTGAAAACATCTTCTGGAGCAGCATTGGAAAAGATACTTGGTTAATACTAAGAATGAAGGATGAGAAATGTGAAAACCAGAACTAAGAGACTTACCAGTGTGACTAGGAAACATCTTCCACAGAGCAGAATCTCAGACTTCTGGAGGCATGTAAGTTTGAGAACAAGTCTTCAACCAGTACACGTGACCACATGGGTGAGTCTCAATGTTGCCACATAGATATTATTCTGATTCTTATATAAAAGTCTCATGTCTGATGGGCTTTCACATACACAGATTCATGAAAGTTTATTGTCTTCTTTCCTTCAATATTACTTCATAATTTTCTATTTAGTGCAATTTTTCTTTTAAAACAGGAAAACTCAACACCATCTCTTGGACTGAGGCATTTCCTGTCTCCCTGTGAATTGATCTGTTATTTAAGAGGCTTCCTGACAGGTGCCAGTGCCTCACTCCTTTAATACTAGTACTCAGGAGGGTGGGATCTGAAGATCACACTTGAAGCCTCCTGGGTACGAAAGTCCATCAAACTCTCATTTCCAATTAACTACCAAAAAAGCCAGAAGTGGAGCTGTGGCTGAGGTGGTACAGCACTAGCCTGGAGCAAAAAGCATAAGGTCAGGCAGCACCCAGCCTGAGCCTGGGCCACAGACCAGCCTTCAGGCACACACACACACACAATCACACACACACACACACACACACACACACACAAGTGGCTTCCTGCCAGACTTGTCCATTTGGTCCCTGAAATGGTTGGAGACAGCTCTTCAAATGGATGTGCCCTTCCATTAATGTGCAAATTGACAATCAGTCACATATAGGTCCATTGGTTCAGGTTGTGTACATTGTATCCCACTTCCTCTGCTCCTTTTCTGAGGTGAGTCTTGTAGCTCAACACAGCTGTCCATACACTTCAAGATGCTACTTAGGGTCTCAGGGCCTGGGTTCACACTCCAAATGGAAAAATAAAAACTGACCTGAGACCCTCTGCTTACATTGAGGACCAGCTATCCAAGCAATGGCAGCTCCCTATGAATGACAAACTAGAATCCAGGCACAGGGTGTTCACAGTAGAAAGAAGTGAGGTGTGTGGGGCTTGAGTTAGTCTAAGGAAAAGCAGAGAATGGAGGAAGAAAGAGGAATAGGGAAAAGACAATCTATCTTCCCATGTTTCCTTGCAGTTCCTGATCCACTGTATAACGTTTGCTAATTGCTCTGCTGTGTGTTTGTGTGTGTGTGTGTGTGTGTGTGTGTGTGTGTGTGTGTGTGTGTGTGAGTGAATGTTTGCATGTGTACAGTGGTTCTGGGCCTTGAATTCAGGGACTTCACACTGGCAAGGCAGGGTGAATGTGAGCAAGTACATCATATGCGTTTATGGAAGTAACTCCATAAAACCTCTCACTGTGTGCAACTAGTATATACTAATGAAAGTGAAAAAATGATTAAGCAATGCTCAAACTCCTTCATAAGCTATTTAGAGATAACTTCAAAACGGGTATCAGAAAGCATGGTTGGTAGGGGATATGAAAACAGCTGTAGTTAAAACTATGGGATTATTCAAGCCAGGTTGTGGTGGCTCATGCTTGTACACCTAGATACTCAGGAGGCTGAGATCTAAGGATCATTACTTGAAACCTGCCTAGGCTGGAAAGTTATGACATTCTATATAAGATATACTACTCAGAAAAAGCTCAAAGTGGTGCTATGAGGCTCAAGTAGTAGAGTGCTCAGGGTTCAAATCACAGGACTGGCAGAAAAAAAAGAAATAGTCCAAACTTAAGATATCTAGGGAGTTTTAGGTTAAAGTTCTATAAAAACAAGTTACTATATTTTGGGGTTCATTTGTTGTTATTTTAAATATATAAGTTTTTGGTTTACTTTGTATATTCTTCTCCCTTAGGTATATCAACTTTTGTCACTGTACTTGACTTTGATACTCTGCCTCTTTTCTATACATTTTTCTTATTTGGGGAGGTGAAGGGAAATAACAAAACGCTGAAACAAGGACACAGGATGACCCATTGAAACAATGATACCCATAAGACAGTATGTTGGAAATTAACTTTACAATTTCGGGTGGGGATGGGAGGAGGGGGCGGTAAGGGATAATAGAAAAGAAAAAACAGGGAAGGGGTAACAATGCTTGACCAGAAATGTACTCATTGCCTTATTCATGCAACTGTAGCCCTTCTATAGAATCTTTACAATAAAATAAAATTAAAAAAAATGAAAAATAACTAGTTACAGCTAAAGTAGGAAAGAAAAAAAACTTTCACATATTGGCCTGTGGCAACAGGAATTAGAAATACACAGTCAATAGATATTAATTGCAAACCCTCCACAGATTCATGCCCATAGCTACTTCACCCTCCTTGTACCCAGGGGAAAGTCAAAAGAAATCAGTACAAGCTTCCTATCCTATGATAGTCTACTCAATTCCTGTACCATCTGGAGGACATCATATGGAAAAAGTTAACTTTCCTTCCAAAAGGGTCTCAAATGAACCTTAAAACCATAGCCTCTTACTGTCCTGATTTAAATCTTATTTTCCTTCCCAACTACAAATGCATATAAACTTGTGGAGGGTTCTAGAGAGATGGACAAAGACTTATAAAACATATACTATGTTTCACTTCTGTAGAAAACTAAAACTAGATCCTTATATACCACCCTGCAACCGAATCAACTCCAAATGGATCAAAGACCTTGGAGTCATAGCAGATACCCTGAAGACATTACAGAAAGGAAGCGGAGAAACTCTAAGGCTCTTTGGGACATGCCGAAAGTTTCTTAATAAAGACCCAGAAACACATCAAATTAAAGAAAGCTTGGACAAATGGGATTGCATCAAACTTCAGAGCTTCTTCATGGCAAAGGACATAGCTAGCAAGATCAATAGAAAGCCAAAGGACTGGGAGAAGATTTTCACTAGCAATAAAATGGTCAAGGGTCTCATATCTAAAATATATTTAGAACTCAAAAAATTGAATCCCCCAAAAACAAATCCTCAAGGAAACAGCTGCCAGATAAATAAGTGGGCTAAAGACTTAAAGAGAAACTTCTCTGAAGAGGCAATATGAATGGCCAACAGACACATGAAGAAATGCTCAACTTCTCCAGCCATAAAACAAATGCAAATCAAAAAAACATTGAGATACCACCTCACCCCAGTTCGAATGGCTAAAATCAAGAAATCTAATAATAACAGATGCTGGAGGGGATGTGGTCAAAAGGGAATGCTACTGCATTGTTGGTGGGAGTGTAAACTTGTTCAATTACTTTGGAAAGCAGTATGGGTAATCTTCAAAAGACTCTATAGAGCTTCCCTATGACCCAGCAATCCCACTTTTTGGCATTTACCCAAATGATCGGAAACAAGGCTATATTAAAGCTACCAGCACAACCATGCTTATTGCAGAATTATTTACCATAGCTAAGAAGCAACCCAGATGCCCCTCAGTAGATGATTGGATCAAGAAAATATACACAAAGTAATTCTAGACCTCTGTAAGAAAGAATTACATCACCCCACTTGTTAGGAAATGAAAGACTTGGGAAAAAATTATATTAAGTGAAGTAGGCAAGCCCCCCAAAACGTAGGTCCTATAGTTTCCCTTTTTTACAATAACTAGTATATGTCTAGGACATGCAGAAAGGGTCAAAAGCTATATACATTTGACCATATAAGAGATGTTAAGCAAAATGTATCCCAAGACAGGAACTCAAGTGTTTTTTTTTTCTTGCTATTGTTTTTAACGTATTTATAATGTACTATGCGATTTTTTTTTTATTTCTCTGGTATGTTCTTCCAACACAGTATTACACCTGTTTTCACTGTATTTGTTTCTGGTGACCTGCATCTTGTATGTATGTTTTTTATTTGAGGAAGGGAAAGGAAATAACTTAATACTTAAATAAGGATAATGCCCATTGTAACAATGAGATATATAAGACAGTATTTTGAAAACAAACTTTACAACATTGGGGGAGCAGGGGAGGCGTTGGTGACGTGGTGAGGGAAGAATGGTAGGGGAAAAAGAAAGGAGGATGTGCCAATGCCATTAGGAAATGTACTCATTACCTTAGTCATGTAACTGTAACCCTTCTGTACAATATTTTTACAATAAAAACATTTTTAAAACAGCTTAAATAACATATACTATGTTTCAATAAATTGAATGAGAAATCAAAGCAAGCATGTTTTGAATTTTCTTTATTTTTAAAATGAAATGAGGTCTGGTAAGGTGGCTTAGGAGTAGAGTGATTTTCTTGCAAGCATGAGGCGCTGAGTTTGATTTCTTAGCACCACATAAGCAGGAAAAAACCAGAAGTGGTGCTGTGGTTCAAATGGTAGAGCACTATCCTTCAGCTGAAGAGCCGAGGGACAGCACCCAGGCCCAGAGTTCAGAATTCAGGCCCCATGGCCAACGAAATGAAAGAAAACAAGAAAGAAAGAAAGAAAGAGAGAGAGAGAGAGAGAAAATAAGGAAGAAAGAAAGAGAGAAAGAAAAGAAAAAAGAAAGAAAGAAAAGAAAAAAGAAAGAAAGAAAAGAAAAAAAAGAAAGATGGAAAGGAGGGAGGGATAGAGAAAGGAAGGAAGGAAGGAAGGAAGGACGGAAGGAAGGAAGCAAGGAAAGAAGGAAGGAAAGAATGAAGGAAGGAAGGAAAGAAAGAAGGAAGGAAGGAAGGGAGGGAGGGAGGAGGAAGGAAAAAAACAAAGAAATAAAGAAGGAAGGAAAGATATAGAGAAAGAATGAAAACATGTACACTGAGTCTGATCATATCAGGGAATGTTTGATGGTTTGGTTGCTGAGCTATTGGACTGGCTTCAACTTGATTGTCAGATTTCAGCGTGCTGAGTAAGTAGGATTTCTAAGTATGGAACCCCACTGTCTTGTGTGCCTCAGGTGGGGGTGTGGGTGGTGGTGGTGGTCCCCCCTCACAGCTTCAAAAAACAATAGCCATATATTACTCCTTTTATTTTGCCAGACTTGGGACTTGAACACAATGTGTGGGCACTGTCCTTGTGCTTTTTTTCTGAAGGCTAGCTCTCTACCACTTGAACCACAGAGACCCTTTTGTCTTTTTCTGTTTGTGTGCTGCTTAAGCATTGAGCCTAGGGTTTTATGCATGGTAGGCAACCAGTCTACCACTAAGCCAAATTCCCAGCCCAGGCCATTAACTTCTATGATATCACAGCCACCTTTCCCATGGCAACAAGTAGGTGTCAAGCACTAATCTTGTCTTATAGTGGACTCAGCTAGCCAGAGAGGCAAAAAGAATGAGAGGAAATGACAGCTAGCTACCAGACTACAGCTTGATGAGTTTTCCTGATTGGATTCTAAGATTACCAGAGCTGAATCAGGTTCGATTCCACAAAATGCTCCTCTGATCTAAAAGACTAAGGACTACTGCTGTCTTTGGAGAGACAAAAGTGAGTGCAGCTGCCTCCATGCAGCTTTCACACTGGAGAAGAAAAACAGAAATCACTATGATAATTTCTGTAAATCAGAGGCATGAGGTTAGTGATGTGGTGGGAATAACTTCACAGTAGGGATGAGAGGAGACATCCCTGAGGAGGAGACATTTGAACTGAGAGCAAGGCCATCGTCCATGCAATTATTCAGGAGAAGGTTTTCCAGGCAGTGAGAACAGCAAGTAAAACCCCAATGAGGGGAATGGACATGACTTGCTTCACAGCACTGACATGTTGAAACTCACGAAGCAAGAAAGGAATGGTACAAAAGAAAGAAATAGAACAGATGTGAAGACAGGAATAAATTAGATAGATATTGTATGTTACAGGTTACAAGGAGAAACAATTAATTTTGTTCTAATTGTTTTGTTACCCACTGCAGCCAAAGTGTTCAAATGGTAGCCACATATATCAGAAAAACCTAGAGAATATTTTAAAAAAAAATTATCATGAAAATAGCATACAGAGGGGATACAATTACATGGGCAAGGTAATGAGGACATTTCTTATCAAACATTGTTGCCTCCTCCTTTGTTTCCTTTTCCCATTCCTTCCCATCTCCCACCTCGCACCCCCCACCCCCCACCCCCACCCAACCCCTGGTGAAAGTTGTAAAGTTCGTTTTTCCACATAACGACTGTACCTCACATTGCTGCAATGGGTCCATCTACAAATTCAATGCGATACCTATCATTATTCCTACCTCATTCTTCAAGGAAATAGAAGAGGCAATCCAAAAATTCATATGGAACAATAAAAGACCCCGAATAGCAGAAACGATACTCAACAGAAAGAACAGAGCTGGAGGAATGTCAATACCAAATTTCAAACTCTACTACAAAGCCATAGTAATCAAAACAGCTTGGTACTGGCACAAGAAAGCCTTCAGGACCAATGAAATAGAATTGAAAACCCAGAAATGAACCTAAAGACAAATAGCCATCTAATCTTTGGTAAGGGAGCTAAAAAAATAGGATAAAGAACACTTAAAATGTGACTCTAGCCAAGTTAAGGTACCTCAATCCTGGAATCCCACTTACTCAGGAGGCTGATATCTGAGGATTAGATTTTTTTTTGGGGGGGGGGAGTCTGGTCGTGGGACCTGAACTCTGGGCCTGAGTGCTGTCCCTCAGCTCTTCAGCTCAAGGCTAGCATTCTACCACTTGAGCCACAGCGCTACTTCTGGCTTTTTTTCTTTTTGCATTTGTGGTGCTGAGGAATCGAACCCAGAGCCTCATGCACGCAAGGCAAGCGCTCTAACACTGAGCCACATTCCCAGCCCCCTAAGGATTAGAGTTAAAGCCAGACCAAATAGGAAATTCAATGAGAATCTATCTTCAATTAAACACCAACATTTTGAAGTGGAGTTATAGTTCCAGTAGTAGAGAACTAGCATGGAGCAAAAAAAAAAAAAAAAAAAAAAAGTCAGTGACAGTTCCAGGGTCTCATTTCAAATTCCAAGATAGAGATGAACAAACAAAATGTGACTCTGATTCCTTTGCTTGGGGGTTCTAGTTCATGAGCCCTGGAAATGATATCACTACCAAATGTTCTCCTCCCAATCCTGCTTCACAGACACTTTTCAAGACTCCAGCATCACCACTGTCTCCTGACAGTTAGCATAGCAGTCTACCACTGAAAATTGGAAGCCACAGCACCACTTCCAGTTTTCTGGCGGTTCGATGGAGATAAGAGTCTCAGGGTCTTTCCTGCCAAGGCTGGCTTTAAACTGTGATCCTCAGATCTCAGTTCCTGAGTATCTGGGATAATAGCCATGAGTTACTGACACCAGGCCAAAGATACTTTTCCATGCTTTCACCCTATCTCCTCAGGAGACTGAGATCTGAGGACTGCAGTTGGATGCCACCTTTGGCAGCAAAGTCCATGAGAACTATTTATCTCCAATTAAACACTCAAAAGAGTTGGAAGTGGAGCTGTGGCTCAAATGGTAGAGTGCTAGCTTTGAGCATCAAAGACAAGGGATAGAACCCACTCCCTAGTTTCAAGCTTTTTCTATCATACACCCACCCAAGAAAAGGAAGCAGGTGGGCACACGGGAGCTCAAAGCTCACACATAATACTCAAGCCTCCTAGAACAGACCCCATCTTGCTCTGATTCTCTATATTCTGTGTCCTATATCATGGCAGTCTTAGATGGGACTGACCATGCACCAAGTTAGGACGGTCAAGTACAATCTCATACTGAGGATCCCCTGACCTTATCAAAGACTCAGGATTTCTCACTTTTCTGCTTTGACACTAGGCAGTGATGTGAGGTCTAGTTATCCAACCACAGGATGTGGGAATGAAAGGATTTCTCAGCCAAGGGATGCAGATTGGAAGGCTCTAGGTCCCTCTATCTCAGGAAGGAGAAAAGGGCTGATCCATCCCAGCAATGTTCCTGGGTTGTGAGTATCTTCAAAGAAACAACTCTGCTCAGAGCCCAGGGCCTCTTGTTTTCCCACCAGCCTCTACCCAACCCTGCCCCACATTCAGTTGGCCCTCTCTGCATCCCAGATCTGCCATCTAGACTAAAGGCTAAGCCAGAAAAGAGACCCAGCTCTGCCTCTAAGAATGGCAGTCAAGGGGTCCTAGTGGCCCCTAGAGGAAGTCTCGGGGATACACGGGTCCCGACTCCTGCCTTTATTCCCTGGCTGTCCTGTGCAGTGGCACACTTACTTCTGTCTCTGGTGGAGGAATGAACACCAGGGGTGTTGTAAAGCCTAATTCAGGAATCCTTACCCAAAAGACCACCAGAGACCATCACCAAGGCAACGGTTACAACACTTTTTATACACTTTTTTAAGGAAGGCAGGGCTTTGCATAATCATAATTTCTTGTAACATATCACTATAAACCACGGGAAAAATAATAAAACAACTCTATAGTATGATTGGCGCACTACAAAGTGGGAAAGGACCAGAAACAAGTTGTTGGTTATGGGTCCCGATGTTCTTTAAACTGTGGCTTGCACCACAGGGGAGTCTCAAGAGGATACATGCTAAACTGCAAAGTTCCTTTCTTAAACAAACACCACCTGTGGCCTGACTGCTGGTTCACCAAGCCCTCCAGCACCTGCCTGCCTGTGGTTTTACCAAGGATTGTTTATGTTCCTAGTCACCTGGGAATTGCTTCTTCTGTTCATTCTCAGGTAGTGTTAATGGTCATCTGCATAACTCATACCTCAGAAGATGCTCACTAATTCAAGATAGAGTCACCCGGGCCTCAGGCTTCTCAGGGTCATCTTCAAATTGAGCTTGGGAAAGTCCCAGTCCCCAAGCATCCTGCAGCAGATGACAGCCGGGTGGTCAATGGTGAACCCAAGGTGCCAGGACTTTTAATACCCATATGGCTGGGTTGAAGGCTCTATCAATGATGGTCTAGGTTTCAGGCAAGGTAATGGCTCCAATGTCCTGACACACCTGACCTGGGATTGTCCTCCCTCTTCATCTTCCTGCTTGTACCTTGCCCCACTCACCCGCTTGACACTCCCTCACCCCAAAACCTCCCTAGCTCTTGGACTAGAAAATAAACTTGTTGGGGCTAGGGATTTTCAAAACCTGGTGACACACCCTAAGCCCTAGGGTCTACCTGAGGCTGCTTCCCTCTGCAGTCGGTGACCACAAAGCTCTTGGATGTCATGAAGTTGCTGAGGGGTCAGTGGCTTGGCCCTACATACTGGCTTTAGGCTCTGAAACTGTCCCACAGAGATTGTGAATGGTTGGCTCCCTTGATCCAAGGACTCCAAACAAAGGCTCGTATACTCCTTTCTTCCTTTTCTCCCACCATCCTTCCCTCCTCTCTCACTCTTTCCTTTCTTTCTCTGACTCCTGTGCCTTGAACTCGGAGCCTGGGTGCTGCCCCTGAGTCTTTTTACTCAAGGCCAACAGACTACGGATTAAGCCACACACCCACTTCTGGTGTTTTCTTTTTGGCAGTTAGTTGGAGATAAGAATCTTACAGGCTTTCCTGCCCAGAACTTAAGCCTCAATCCTCCCATCTCAGCCTCCTAAGTAGCTAGGATGACAGATACAAAGCACCGGCATCCAGCTCAAACCAAGTTTTCTTCATGTGTTGTGGAACCAGCACTGGAAATTTTCATCATCTATGACCCCCCGGAGCCTGGCGCACACTGTAACTCTGTTGGATAAATAAATGAGCATCAATCAACAATACTACAAAAAAGTCCCATCCGATTCTGGCAAGTATCTTGCGTGGGGGCAAAGCCTCGTGTAGCTCTCCCACAGTTCTCCCTACTCCCTCTTCCTGCCTTTCTGGTGCTACTGCACTTAACTTTTTGACTCCGAGGATGTAAGTCACTATGTACTCATTGGATTCTGGGGCCTCTTGGATGCCTGTCTTCCCAAAGATCTCTGTCCAGCGGCTGAGTAGCTTTGTGGCACTCAATTCCCCACTCAGGTGTGAACAAGTTTGCCATGAGCTGAACGCCTGGCTCAAGTGTCCTCCTTTCCGGCCCTGAGGCCAGACAGGATGGTCCACCATATGCGGCTCCCAACTTTCATGTTGCTTGAGGCATCCCGCTTCTCTGAATCTCCCAGAGTCCAGTACAGGTGCTGGGAATCATCTCTGCTCAGAGCTGGCAGGCTGGGGATGGTAAGGTCACAATCTCTGCTCCCCACGATGTCCTTGACTGTGGTGGTCACCCTAGAGAGAGCCAGAAGCTTATCAGTAGCTGCTGGAGAAAGGCAATCAGGGCACAACATTGATAGCAAGAGAGAATCTGGCTTGGGAACTCTGCCTGTGCTGCTTTGAACATCATTGTTTTGCAGCTGAAATGGTCAGTCTAATTTGACCCATAATCCCAGGTGTTAGTGGAAATTGCCAACTTCAAGAAAAAAAACCCTGGAAAAAGTGGCATTTCACTTTTCCCAATCAAACTTAAAGGGTTCCAAAGTCAGTGGGCCCTTTTCCTTCCAGACAGCCCTTCAGCAGGCTACAGAAACTGGCATTCAGAGAGTCCTAGCTAACTGCCATGTCCTCATACTGAGCAGGCTCCAGCAGGGAGAATGCACTTGCCTACCACTACCCAGCTGGAAATGGCCTAGTCGGAACACAGATTTGAGTCTACAGGACTCCAGGGAGGACTGCATAGGAGTGCACTGACCCAGAAGGGAATCCACACCACCAGTGGGGTCCTGGAGCCCCCGCCCAGATGCCCACCGACACCATTAATGCCCTGTGTAAGGTTCCCCTCTCATCCTCTGTCGTGGTGAGCCATCTGCCATATCACACCATTCGCCACTACCCAGACCCTCCTAGCTTCACAGCCCCTGCCCTACCCCCCCAACTCATTCCCTAATTATGTTTTGCAGAAACATTCCCAACCCTTGAATTAGCTCCAGCTATACACACGAGAGCAGAGTGTCTGGCTGGAAGAGTGCGGCTGTGGTCACACTCGCCTCATGAGCCTTCTGGATGAAGACAGAAGGACAGGTGTCCACTCTGGTCTGCAGTTCACACAGGCCTCCTATGGGAGACCCACACAGGCCCAGCAGATACAGTGGGCTACGGAAAAGGGGAAGCGGGAGGTGGAAAGAAGTGGAAAGGAAATCTACTGAAAACTTCCCCAAAGGAGCCATGAAACTTTGAAGGAGAAAACAAAAATTGTGGCTGGGCTTGTACTGGGTATTCATAAAAAGAACAACAAATACATATACACACAAATAAAATGCTTTTGCTCTTTTTAGACATGGTGACTTAAATATATCATCTCCCTACTCTCCCAACACACACACACACACACACACACACACACACACAAATCTAAACCGGTGACAGAAGACTCATCCATGCAGCATCTGCCATTTGCCAACTGATCATTTACCTGAGCACAGTCAGGCTGTGATCTCTCTCTCTGTCTCTCTCTGTCTCTCTCTCTCTGCCTCTCTCTCTCTCTCTCTCCTCTCCCTCTTGCTCTCTTTTCTCTCTCTCCTCTCTCTCTCTCTCTCTCTCTCTCTCTCTCTCTCAATCTCTCTCTGTCTCTCTCTCTCACACACATAGACTCAGAGCAGTGTCTCTCCCAAGTTAGTTGGTTCCTCATCTGGGAAATGTACAAGCTTGAGCTTGGGGGTTCCCTTGTCACAACTAGGACTCCCACCCAAGGGGAATATTGCTCTAATAACGCAGAACCACCCTGCCTTGCCCTTTCTCCAGGGCCAGACCCTACCCCTTGGTAGCAACCAGCTTTGACTCCCCATTCACTAAAAGCCTAGGCCAGGACGCTGGGTGAAGGAGACCCGGAATAGGTGGCTCCTCAGAACCGGGAGAGAAAACAAAGCAGAGGGTCATGGTGCCTCCAGAGGGGTGTCTGACCTGGGGTGGGGGCATTGTGGGGAATTTGATAGGGTCCTAAAGGCTATATACATGGATGACCTCCCTACTTCCATCCTAGGTGCTTCTAGGTGACTTTGTGGATTCTTGGGGAGAATGAGGAGACCAGATGGACCGGGAGCACTAGCAGAGCTGGCAGAACTGGGAAATGTCATCACCCTGTGAGAACTGTTAACAGCTGGGGTGGGGGTAAGACAGGACAGGTGTATGTGTGTCAGAGGGGGTGTGTTCCTCTCAAATATTCACCTCCTATCTGACCACCAGTGCCTTTGCCTCCCTACTGGGCTCTTCTGGGACCCTCCTCAGGTGAAAATATGACTGAGCACAGAAGACAAGGGCTCCTAAAGCACCGGGGTCTCCATGGCAGAGTCCTCTACGTGGTCGGGAACCCTGACCTCTCCTTTGGCAGTTGTCAAACTGTCTTGAAGTTGCAATTCTTCAAAACCTCTCTGCTCCTCCATCCTTTCACCCATTTCGGAGCCTGAGACGTCTGAAGTGGCGGTGGTGTCGGGGGGCTCAGCCTGTGCTGGCATCTGAAGCATGCTGTCCACGCCTTCCCCTGCGAGGAGCAACAGCAGCTCCCACAGATCTCTCTTCTTCTCCATCTTCTCCTAGGAGAGCTGGCAAACGTGCTTAGCTTTCTCCTGACACAGCTCAACCAGGACAAACTTCTGCTCTTTATACGCCACGATGGACTCTGCTATGATGCAAATGTGTGCCGACAGCTATCTGCATGTATGGTGGAGTTCATCCGCTGGACTATGGATGTCCACCTCATCATGCAGGTTTTGAACGAAGAAGATTTTCTTCTCAGATGCCCACGTGTGCCACATCCTATCTTCACCCTTGCTGTGGTGGAAGCTCACAGAATGGGGGGCCTGTGGCTCCAGCTCTGTCTGGCACTGAGCTGCCTGGTGGGCCGGGCACCTACACTAGGGTCGCCGCTACTGCATCAGGAGTTTCCACCTGTGGATCTCAGCCTCTGAGAGTGCTCGCAGAGCCATGTCACTCTAGGTCTGGGGCACGTCTCCAAACTCTGCAATGGTCACGTTGGGAGGCGTCACCTCCTCACATTTTGCTTCTCCCAGGCTCACACCTTCTCCTCCCCAGGGAAAGCCAGGAAGCTCAGTTGGGCCTGCAGGTGCTCCTCTTGTGGTCTAGTCACTTCCAGGCACTTGAGAGTGTCCTGCCACTTTGGTGGCACCATCTGGTCCCCCAGTTGGTTGGGCCCTACACTTGCTTCAGCTGCACAAGCAGCTGGGTCTGCCTCTGCAGGTGCTATTGCAGGGCCTCCTTTTCAGAGTTCAGCCTCATATTGGAGGGAATGTGTTGCTCACAGGTGGCTCTGAGCTCCTGTAGGTTGTCCAGGGACTGCTCCTGCCGCTCTTACAGCTCCCAAGCCACTTGGCTCTCTCTCTCAGCTTCCTCTTTCAATTCCTCTATCTTCTCCTCTGGGTAGTCTAGCTGTTCCAACAGATGTTTCTTCACCTGCTGATCTGAGTCCAGGATGCTAGCAAGCTCCTCCTTCTCACCGCTCACGCTGTGGAGAGCATCCCACAGCAGAGCCAGCTGTTCCTCTTGCTATGCGTTGCACACACATGCGCATCATGGGATCTTGGGATCTCCTGCAGATACGTGACCTTCTCCTCTAGTCTCCATAGTTGCTCCTGCTGCTCTGCATTCTGGAGACAGAGACTCTGGTTTTCCTTGACCTGGATTTGAAGTTGTTCCTACAGGTTTTTCAACTCCACCTGCGTGTGGTAGGCCTGGGCCAGCCACTGCTGCTTGGCCTGAGATGGTTCTGCCGCTTCCTTCTTAGTTCCCCCAGCTCATTCTCTATGTCCAGCACCTGCCTCATCCTTTGTTCCTTCCCCTCTGTCAGTTGGTTTACCTGGTCGGTGAGCCACTGAAACACCTCCTTCCATGCAGACCTCTCAAAGCTCAGATCCTCCGTGATGGTGTCTCTCTTCAGATTTGCGGAGGTCACCATCCAGTTCATGTTGTCCAGTAGTCCCTTCAGTACACATGCCTCGCCAGCACTTGTTGGAATATGAAGATTCTGTTCTTCCTGTTACTCTTCTCTTTTCAGAACACTTCCAGCTTCTCCTGCAACTCTGTGTTCACTTGCTCCAGTCGTCGAACCTTTCGGTCTTTTCCTCGAGCTGAAGTGTCACATCTTTCATCTGTTTGAAGAACATTTCTATCTCTTTCTGTGCAGTGGTGACCACAGAAGCCACCATCTCCAACTCCGCCATGCGCCACTTTGCGACCTGCAGGCAGCTGGTGAGAGCTTCTCGCTCCATTTCTTTTCCATTGACTGCGTGCTTGACTTGGGCTGGTGCAGATTGTAAATCGCTTTCTGCTGAAACCAACCTCTGTATGGGTGGCTTGTGGATCTCTAGCTCTGATTTTGGTGCTTTGTGCGCCTGAGCTATCTTCTCCCTCTCTTTCTCCAGTCAATCCCACAGGTCTGTCTTTTCCTGCTTCAGTGGTTGGATCTTGGCACAGAATGCCTGGTTTCTTTTGCTGAAGTCCAGGGTGGGCATCACGTGTCGCTAGCACCTCTGCAGATCCTTGGTGGTATCGGGAACATTGACACTCTGGACCCTGGTGGCTATGACTGTGGCAAAAGGCAAGGGAGGCCCGCAATCAGCATCACCTTTGGCCAGACCCTCCATTGAATCACGCTCCCCAGTGGTGTTTGTCTTGGGGATCCCTCCCTTTTTCGTGTCCTTTGTTTTCTTGAATGTTGCAGGTCTGATGGGAAGATTCTTCCACCGGTGTTCTGGCAGTAGTTTCTTGTCTGTAGCTCTCTTATGGAGTCTTGTTTCAGACATCTGAGCACTGGGATGGGAAAGATGGGCTGGCCACATTCATACCCTCTGGGAAATCCTCTATTCTCCCACTCACTGACTAGGACATCAATTTCCTATTCTAATCCAAAGTCTCCTCGAGTCTCCTGCTCCACTCTACGTTCCTAAACTGCTGGTGGTAGTGTCAACCAACTGAGGGAATCCTGGTGATGGGCAGCATGGAATGTGGGCATGGCTACAATTCTTGTATCGCATTGATCAGAAAGATCCATGAAAAAATGGGGGTGTGGCCAGAATTCTGTGATGCAAGCAGCATGGCCAGAGTCAAGCTGACAGCACCTCCCCCAGCTCCTTTCCCAGGGAACTTGGTCCAATTCAGTTGGTACAAGAGGGTGACCTGCTTTAGCCAGATAGCTGCACAGATCGTTGTATATATCTGCTTGTTGCCAGTCCTGGACCTTTTACTCAGGATCTGGTCACATTCCTTGAGCTGCTTTTGCTCAAGGCTAGCCCTCTACCACTGGAGCCACACAGCTCTACTTCTGGCTTTGTTGGCACTGAAGTTGGATGGGGGTCTTAAGGACTTTCCTGCCTAGGGTGAATTATACCATGATCCTCCTATAGCAGCCTTATAAATATCAAGGATGACTGCTGAGAACCACTGGGGCCTGCCTAATCATTGATCTTGCTATTCTTAGACAGACCAGTGAGTACCCTATCCTCAGGTTTAAGTGGTGGGAGCTGGAACCCACAGTTGGAATCCTGGTCCTGCCACCACCAAATGGCAAGAGAGCCATAAAAACCGATTTCTATCTATATGAATACCAGTGGAATGTGATGTATGTTATGACTGAATAGGTAGTTCTTGAATGATTCTAGGATAAAATTATCCACAATTTTATTATAGGATACTGATTGATTCCAATCAATACTTTATGAAGCATTTAAACAATCACATTCATTGAATGTAGGCATAATGAAATACCTAAGAATTGGGCGTCACATAGTATAAAGGTGCCAATTTTTTCTGCCAGAACTGGGATTGGAACCCTTGGTCTGCATAACTCTGTTGCACTGTGTGGGTAGGGGAAGCTTGCCTCCTTGATGTCAAGAAATTCATGTATGCTCCTTAGGTCTGAAATGATCCTCAGCAGTAGATGACATTTTATTCATATACATTTTAAATATATGATATATATTTACACACATATGTTGACTCTATATTGCATTCAGTGTATTCATTTTATGTTTTGTTTCATTCATGTAGTGACTGTTTATTTTATTGATTATTATAGCACATAGAACATTGATTACATTGATTACATAGGATATAGGTCTGCATATGTATTACAGTTATACCTGACACCAAGGACTTTCACAGGAAAGGAAAATATGTGTCACCATCGGCTTCTTACTCCACGATTCATTGTCTGAACTCATGGCCTATAGGGCCAAATTCATGAATGGGTGAGGGTCAGCATGCCATCCTGGGACAAATGGAGCTGACAGGCAGTTCCCAGGACCTGAAATAGAGCCCCAGGGGTTGACAAAATATGAACAGATTAACATTCAGATTGCAGTACACAAATATATATGTTTATAGAGTGCCAGAGATGTCTATACATTATTCAGTTATAGAGACTATATTCCTACCAATTCTTGGGTATTTATTATGCCTCCATGTAATTAATGTTATTATTTTCATCCTTAATAAACTACTAAGTAAAGTAGTGTCCTGAAATTATTGCATCCCTGTGAGAATTAGTATTTTTAATACTTCATAAGATAATTAAATAAAATCTGCCAACTGATATCATGAAGTCTAATTTTATATGACTACCATTCATGAGCATCTTATTCAACCGTGACATTGATAACATTCCATAGTTATTCCTGTGGGTGGGAACGAGTCTCTTAGGATCCCCCACCATCCAGAAGTGACATGACTGGGATTCGAACTGTAGGGCTATGCTGCCGTGCAGGACTATGGCTTCCCCAATAGCCACAATTAAAAATATTATTTAGCTTCCTGGTTCAGAATTCGAGCAAATTTTTCTGCCAGGCCTGGGATTTGAACCAAGGTCCAGGTAAATATGCAGCACTGTGAGGGAAGGAAATCTGACCATTCTTGAAGAAAAGAAATTCAGGCCTGTTCTCTAGGCAAGAATTCAAGCCTCAGGCCTAGAAAACATACTCCTTATATCCATTTTAAAGATAGGATTTGTACTTCCATACAGATATTCAGTCCATATCGTGTTTGGTGAGGTTATTCATTATATTTCTTGTTTCATTCATTTATTTACCATTTATTTTATTGAGTCTGATGACACCTCTACCATTTGTTACATTGTTTACATCCTATCACATAGCATCCAGATTTGTAGATATGTTCTCCATCATGCCTGACAACCAGGACTCTCCTAGAAAAGGAAAACGTGTCACACTCGGCTTCTTATTCCAAGATTAAATTTTTGGCAGTGCTGGGATCTGAATTCAGAGCCTAGCAGGCCCAATTCATGAATGGATGAGTGTGAGCATGGCAGCCTCTAGCCAATGAAGCTGTCGGGTGGTTCCCAGGTGCTGACATCCAGCCTCAGGTTTGGCCAAAACAGTGATATATGGATATGCAGATGGTGGTATACAAATAAATATATATTGGTAAAGAGCACCAGAACAGTCTATCTATGATTGAATGACACCTACTATGTTCCTACCAACTCTTAGGCATGTATTATACGACAATTGAAGGAATATTATTCTTTTCATGGTTAATAAACTATTAATTAGGATCAATCAGTTTCTTAGGATTATTGCATCCAATTTTAGACTATAACAAAGCATGACCTACTCTTTCAATTGGTATTCCTATGCATAGGAACGAGTCTCTTGTTATCTCCTGCCATTGGTAGGTATCAGGACCAGGATTTAAACCCAGGGCCAATGTTCTCAGATTGGCCTTTGGCTTCCCTGATAGCCCGCCATCTTCAGCAATGGCAGGTCAGGTCCACTTTGCAACCGTGTCATTCAGACCCAGGATGGTCACTGCAAAGGATAAAACGTAAAACCACCAGCCTTCTGCAGTTCGCCACGTTTTGTTCTATACTACTTTTTCTTCTTCCTGCAAGCCCCGTGGGCCTAGGATCCCAGGATTGGCTATGGGTCCAGAGGCTGCACTCCAGCCTAGAGAGATTGAAACTGAGGCAGAGTTGCCACTACCTGAGTTCAAGCTGCTTGTTGGCAAAATAAAGAATAAATTAAAAATTAATTCATTATTTAACTAAATTAAAAAAGAAATAAAAATCCCTGGTTGGGAATTTCTGCCAGTTTTGTTTCCTAACCTGGGATTTGAATTCAGCGTCTTGGTAAATCTGTAGCAGTGTGCGGGAAAGTGCAGAGTTGCCACTTCTTGAGTTCAAACCCAGTGTAAAGACAAAAATAAAAAATTAGCTCACTGAGTTCAGCAGGGGGAAGAGATGTGGAGATGGGAGGAAAGGGATGGTAGGTGGAAAACAAAGGAGGAGACAACAATGCTCAAAAGGAGCATTACCTTGCTCATTTAACTGTAACCCCTTTATACAATATTTTTACAATAAAAAATGAAAAAAAAGTAGTGCTCAGAGAAGCAGTTTGGGGGTAAGGGAAAGACAATAGATGTACAAAATTCTACACTGCTTTTATTTTAATATTCAGTATGGAACTGAATAAACAAAACTGTTTCCATTAAAAAAAAATAAGTCACTGTCTTGGAACTGGGACCAGAATTCTCTTCAGTGCAGGGATTTGATCTCATCATCCAGGTAACATTTTTGCACCTTGGGTGAAAGCAAACTCACTGTCCTTGAGGAAAAGTAATTCAGGTTCGAGTTACCAGGGTCTGAATGAAGGCCCTGCAATGGAAAAATATTTCTATATATGTGTAATATATGATATATTTACATATGTATGTTTATAATATATTATGATTTGTATTATTGATTTTGTATTTATTTTAGTTTTTATTTGATTCATTTATTTTAGTTTTTACTTGATTCATTTATTTATTGTCTATTGTATTTAGAATTATTATTTTGGGGGGGGGATCTGGTCGCAGGCCTGAACACTGGACCTGGGCGCTGTCCCTCAGCTCTTCAGCTCAAGGGTAGCACTCTACCACTTGAGCCACAGTGCCACTTCTGGATTATTTTCTGCTTATGTGGTGCTGAGGAATCGAACCCAGGGCCTCGTGCATTCAAGGCAAGCGGACTACTACTAAGCCACCTTCCCAGGCCCAATTTAGTATTATTGTACACATAATGTTTAGTACATGTTGTACATCTATTATAAAATTATACACAATAGTATAGGATATTGACTCATTTTTATTAATACTTTTTTAAGTGTTGAAACATGATACATAATTAAATAGAAGCATTTGTCATAGTCTTCACATGTTTAGATTCCCTCCCAAATATAAGCTTTGTCTTCTGTATCTTTGGACACCTTCCTATACGGATTTCTTTAAATGATTTATACTCAGAAGCCTTTTCTTGAGGACAGGCAAGTTGACGGATAAAATTGTAAGGGTAGGGCTAGAAATGTGGCTTAGTGGTAGAAAACTTGCTCAGCATGCATGAATGCCAGGGTTGAATCCTCAGTGCCACATACAAAGGAAAAGCCAGAAGCTATGGAGTGGCTAAAGTGGTAGAGCGCTAGCCTTGAGAAAAAGAAGCTAGATACAATACCTAGGCCCTAAGATAAAGCCCCATAACTGTCAAAAACAATAGGCCAGATGCCAGTGGCTCACAACTGGAACACTAGATTCTCAGCAGGCTGAGATCTGCAGACCACAGTTCAAAGACAGCCTAGTCAAGGAAAGCCTGTTAGACTCTTAGCTTCAATGAACCACCAAAAACCCTATGTGGTGTTGTGGCTCAAGTGGTAGAGTGTTCGCCTTGAGATGAAGGGCTCAGGGACAGTGCCCAAGTTTGAGTTCGAGACACACAACTGGAAAAAAAAAGAGGGTTAAAGTACTCTTTTCTATTTTCTAAATAGGAGAACATTCTCTGGAAAATGAATGCTGATGTACACCAGAATTGGAGTCAGAGCTCAAGATTCAAGTGTAGCAGCACCAGATGCCCAGCCTATCAGACTCTAGCATTATAACCTTGTATCCTACAGGGTTCTGAAAGATCCAATGTTGAAAAGGTTAATATAATCCCCAAACCCATTGTGATAAGCAGTTGAATTGTATTGTCAATGACATTACAGTTCTGAACCTAGCAGAGCACCAGTAGCTCATGCCTGTCACCGTAGCTCAGGAGACTGAGGTCTGAGGGTCACAGAGTGAAACCAACCAGGGACAGAAAGTCTATGAGACTCTGACTTCCACTTCTGAAAAGTCAGATGTTCAAGAGCATCCTGGGTTTTCCTTGGTGATATATTATTTGCACTCTAAATGTTCTTAGACTTCTTAAGCTATAGTAGCAGGAAAGAAACATTATTTACCAATTTTGGGTTCAAATGAAGTTCTCAGGATCTGAGCCCTAGCCCTGTTAGCAGGAAGAACTCCAGTGTAACACTGTATTTGAAGGACAAGAAACAGTTTCAAAAGCCAGGCTAGGAGAAGAGACCCAGGCCTGCGGGATTAGGAGGCAGAATGTACACACTTAACAGGGAATTGTGCTACAAAACCACTTCATACATTCCAGGAACGCCAGCAATGAGGGGAAACCTGAAACATTTGTTAGAGTTACACCAAGGTTAGGCTTTTCTCAGCCTCTTGAAACAATGACTAATTAACCTTCTCCTTCAGGTGAAGGGAGCCTCAGGCTATCTTTATGTTAACAATAGACTTGGAAAAATATTAAGTGAAGTTATCCAGGCCCAAAGAAACATAGGTTCCATGGTTTCCCTTATTTGCAATAACTAGTATATGTCCCAGTAAAGCAGTAAAGTTCAGATAAGTTGATGTTGGGGGAATGAACCCCAAGACAAGTATTCAAAAAATTTTTTTTTCCTTGCATGCAATTGTTTCTAACATATTTATAAGATGATTTCTATGTTGCTTTGCATGTCCCTCCCCCACGGTATAAGCCATGATTTCACTGTATTTGATGTAGGTATAATTTGTGGAGGGAAAGGGCAAAAACAAATCATTTAACTAGGGATACAGGTGGACCCATTCCAACAATGAAGTGTACAAGTCGTTATGTCAAAAAATGAATTTTACATCTTTGGCGGGGAGTGGGCATAGGATTGGGTAGGGGGAAGGGGGAGTATGTGAAGGGATGGGAAGGGGAAACAAAGAGGAGGCAACAATGCTTGGTAAGAAAGGTACTCATTATCTTGCCCATGTAGTTGTAACTCCTCTGTACTGTATTCTCACAATAAAAAAAAAAAGATAAAAAAAATAGAGAGTCAGTTTAATGGGGGAGAGGGGAGGATTTCTTTGTTGCTTTGTATGTCTCTCACCCACCATATAACCCATGCTTTCACTGTATTTGATGTTGTTATAATTTGTACAGGGGAAGAGAAAAACAAATCGTTTAAATAGGAATACAGGTGGACACATTGCAACAATGAGACGTACAAGTCGTTATGTCGAAAATGAACTTTACAATTTTGGTAGGGGGGCAGGAGGAGGGTTGGGGGGCGGGGGGAGGATAAGATGGGAAGGGGAAACAAAGGAGGAGGCTACAATGCTTGATAAGAAATGTATTCATTATCTGGCACACGTAATTGTAACCCCTCTGTACAGTATTTTCACAATAAAAAAAAGAATAGAAAAACACTGCTCTCTGATCTTAGGAAGTGGGTTTTTGACTCTCCATCTGTCAGATTTGAAGGCCCTTCTACATCTGCCTGTCCATTTTCCTTCCTTCCTTCTCCACATAATTAATGCAAATCCCCAGTCCAAGGAGATGCAGAGTCCTTTTTCTACTGTGTCCGAGCACTTGGGTTAGAACCTGGCTCTGCCTTCTTGGCTTTGGTGCCTTCGGCTGCCAGAGAAGTGGGAAAGAGACAGTCTTCCTGCTCTGTGGTTGTGTGAAGGCGATGCTGGTGTCCTGGCACATTACAGTAGGCCTCATGACTGGGAATTGTTCCCTTCTTTCCTCCTGACGTTCAAGACCGTATTAATCTGTCATCTATCTATCTATCTATCTATCTATCTATCTATCTATCTATCTATCTATCTATCTATCTATCTATCTATCTATCTATCTATCTATCTATCTATCTATCTATCTATCTATCCCATCCACTTACATACCTACCTACTTAACTATCTCTTTGCCAGTTCTTGGGTTGAACTCAAGGCCGGGGTAATGTCTCTAGCACTCTGCTACTTGAGTCACAGCATGAATTCTGGCTTTTTCTGTGTATGTGCTACTGAGGAATCAAACCCAGAGCTTCTTGCATTACTCTCTCAGTAATCCACATTCCCAGGCCCCTCATCTTTTTCTTAGTGGTAGTTTTTACATAATTATGCTACCATCTTACATTTCCAAGTTTAATTTTCTGAATACTGGTTATTTCCACGAAACCGAACCTTCTCTTCCCCTACCTGATTTGTGACTCTACTGGCCTTGGCCTCATAATAAAATGTAAATAAAGGCTGCTGAGCGTTTAAGTGTGCATCATACAACGACACAGACCTGGAACCCTAGAAGAGAAAAGCAATGGGCCTGACATGAAGAGAATGATGTGGTATGTGCAACAAGCATATCTGAAAAATAAATCAGTAAATAAAAGCAGAGGCATTGCTTATGGTCTGTTTGCCCTCTGGGAGGTAATATACACACATAAGTTATTAGAGCACTGATACATAACATGGCCTTCACTTTTTGAATTTTTGTGGCCATCCCAGTGCCTAAAGTCAGGGCCCCATGTGTTCCTCAGATGTTTTGCTCAAGGATGAGGCTCCACCCCCACCACCACAGTTCCATGTCCAGCCATCTGGTTATTAATTGGATATAAGGGCCACCCAGGCTTTCCTGGTCTGTCCTGAATCTCCTGCTCGGCTCTCTAAAAACTGGAGCTCTACCAACTGAGCCACTGCTCCACTGCTGGTTTTCTGGTGGTGTATTTGAGATAAGAGCCTCACAGACTTTTCTGCTTGGGTTGGCTTTCTTTTGATGACGATCTCCTGAGGAGGCTTCAAGCGGCTTTCCTCAGGGATTCATCGAGGAGTTGCTCAACACAATACATTATTCTAAATCTCGGGGGTACTAGAAAAAATCAGAAACATGAAGATGCTTCTAGTGTGTTCTAGATACTTAAGTTTGGAGACACATAACATTCATAACTATTAGATCATTTTATAGGCAAAAGGACCAATGAAGACAGTGTGTGGATCACTCCAGCCTTTGGTCCTCTCATCCGGAGACAGTAAATTTACTGCAACTCAAAGCTAAGTGACAGAGCTGACATGAACTGTGGACCTTAGTTTCCAAATCCTATGACACTCATTTCTCACTTTTGGCTTCTAACCTGTGACCAGAGGGGAAGATGAGGAAAGAAAATCCTTCTCAGAAAAAGCAGCTATAAAGAACATTGGGTAGTTTGCTTATAAATTCAAACCATGGGAATGACCTGGTGAAGAAGTCAGATTGTCCAGATTAAAAAATGAAGAAAAGAAAGGCAGGTGCCAGTGTCTGCTGATTATAATCCCAGCTCCTCAGATGGATGAGATGTAGAGATTCTTAGTTTGAATATAGCCCAGGTAGGAAAGTCCTTAACATGCTTATTTCTAAGAGATCACAAAAAACAAAACAAAACCCAGAAGTGTGATTCAAGGGTAATGAGCTACCCTGGAGCAAAATGAGCTCAGGGACAACCTCTAGGCTCATAGTTCAACTTCAGGACTTTCCCACCAAAAGAGCCTGTACCTCCATGTCTTTGTGTATGTATGGATGCACTCCATATATGCATTCCATATATATGTGAATCTCCAGAGTAGCTATTATGAATGGCATCAAGCTAGGAAATTTGTTCTCAATACAATGATTTCATAGCACAGAGATGGCTTTCATGACAGTGTTTCTTCTGGGGCTCCCCTCACTGTTCCCAGTGTAGCCTGAGTGTTTCTCTGCTCCTCAGGCGTGCTGGAAGAAGTCTTTCATATTGTCTGAACAGGCACACTAAAGGCCTCACTCCTGTACAGCTATATAACAAATAACTCCATCTGGGTCAATTAGTGAGGATGAGTCTGAGTAAGCTCTGAAGGTCAGGAGAAAAAGGCCTCTTTGTACCCCAAGCTCTCTCTCTCCCCAGTGCACTGTTTTGACAGGAATCCTTTATTTGTGCCACCTTCCATGGCAGGCCAAGTTCCCTGCACTTATTCTGCCTTTGTGAGACTGTGTTCTGGTATTCATATACAGTGCTAAATGTAATTCAGGAATCATTCAGGAACTCAACTAGGGCACTGAACCTAATGAAATGTTTCATTGCAGATGAGGATCGGCCTTTGATGCCTCTCCTAGGATTCCTGAAGCTTGGGAAATCCAAGCACATGTCAGATATCACAATACTTCCTGTCATATGGGGCTGGTGAAGCTCATGAGGTTTTGAAACCTTTGACCTCTCCTAGTTGGGCCCTAGGTGGCTAGGTTTGATTGTGAACACAGGGCATGGATGCTGTCCATGAGATCAGAGCAGAAGACTAGTGCTTTATCATTTTGTGTCACAGCTTCACTTCTCCTTTCTCTCTGTGTGGTGTGTGTGTGTTTGTGTGTGTGTGTGTGTGTGTGTGTGTGTGTGTGTGTGTGTGTGTATACATTAGTCCTGGAGCTTGAACTCAGGACTTGAGCACTGTACCTAGTTTCTCTTGTACAAGGATAGCCCTCTCCCACTTGAGCCACAGAGGTACTTCAGGCTTTTTTCTGGTAATGTGGTACTGAGAAATCAAGACCAGGGTTTCATATATGCAAAGAACTCTACCCCTAAGGCACATTTCCAGCCCTCTACTTCAGGTTTGTTAGTTTGTTTATGTCTTTTTGTTGTTGTTGTCAGTTGTAGGAGTTGAAGTCTAGGCCTGGGTTCTTCAGCTAAAGTCGTGTGCCCTACCACTTGAGGCACAGGGCCACTTCAGGTTTTCTGGTGGTTCATTGGAGCTAAATGTCTCAAGGACTTTCCTGCCCATGATCTTCAGATCTCATCCTCCTGAGTAGCTAGGATGACAGGCAGAGCCACAAACACCCAGCTTCCACTTCAGGTTTCTTAGTGGTGAATTGGAGATAATAGTATCATGAGACCTTTTGTGTCCGGAATAGTTTGGAACCCAGGTCCTCAGACCTCAGCTTCCTGAGAAGGCAGGATGATAGTCCTCAGCTATAGACCCCTAGGTCGTGGCACTCTGTTGCAAGGGGGTCCTTGGCTCCACATGGTAGAGTGCTGGCCATGAGCACAAGAGGTAAGGGTCAGCACCTTGGCCCTGAGTTCAAGATTCATGACTGAGGAAAAACAAAACAATTGTCTGCAGGAGACAACTCACCAACACTTTGGTAATACATAATTTTGTCCCTGACAGGGGACATATCTGGGCCTCAATATTCGTGTCTTCATAATCATCTCAGTTGTGGAGCTCTTACAAGGACCAGATGAAAGAATGCACCCAATGAAGGACACAGCACATAGCACTCTTTGAAGGACTCAGCCCACAGCATCATGTGATAGACTCAGCACACTGAACCCTGTGAAGTACTCAGCACATAACTCTATTCCACAAGCTGTCATTAGAATTAGGGTGCTTTCATCAGTATCACCATTCTTTGAGGAACATTTTATAAGCCACACAAGTTCATATCTAATAGTTTATTGGGGTGAATTTTTGGGGGGTTATACATGGGACTTGTACTAAATGCATAGGGATACTGTTCTAATAACATTTGCTCAAAGCTAGAAATCTACCTCTTAGAGCCACATTTCCAGGATTCTCACAGACTTCCTGACAGGGCTGGGTTTTAAAGCCCCCAAGCAGTCAGGATGAAGGGGGTAAACCAGCAGTGTCTGGTTTCTTGGAGCTGAGTTGCAGCAGTTTACATCTGGCTGTCAGGTTAAGTGGCAGCTGTCAGCACCAGACTCCCAGCTTGCTCTGTGATGAGGTATTTGAAGTCCTAGCCTTCTACAGTTGCAGTTAGAACATTCTACCTTTTTTAGGCTGCAGTCCTGGGCTTTGAGTAAGGGCTTAGACACTGTCCATAAGCATTTGTGCTCTAGGCTAGAACTCAATTGATTGAATGACAGCAGAACTTCTGGGTTTTCTGTTTATGTGGCACTGAGGAATTGAACCCAGGGCTTCCTGCTTACTAAGGAAGCACTCAACCATCGAGCCCCATGACTGAATGAGGTATAAGTAGGTAGACATTGCTGCATATAAATATTATGTACACAAAAAGAGACATCCCTATATTATTAACATAGATATTACTGCCAATTATTAGATATTAAATTATGTCTCCACTTAATGATGTGTCCCAGTTGAATAATTAAAATTACTCAATATCCTGTTATTATTTATCATATATGTACATATATACATACATATATTTACATTCTTTATAGAATAAGACAGATGTCTATATATAATTAAATATACATCATGTGTCACTACCAATTATTAGGTATTTAATTATGACTCCATGCAATTTTTATTCTGTTAGTGCTTAATAAAATATTAATAAAACTTAATACACATCCTATAATTATTGTGTCTCATTTTATCTAGAATGATTCACTAATTCAACCCTTCATCATTTATGGTAGTGACAATTATTCCACCTATGACATTTATTACATTTACAACATCCTATTACATAGCATATAGACTTGCATCCGAATTATACATCCTACTTGACACCGAGGACTTTTGAAGAAAAAAAAATGTGTCATGTTCAGCTTCTCACTCCAAGAATACATTTTTGGCTGTGCTGGGATCGAAACTTAGGGCTTAGAAGTTCATGAATGGGTAATTTTCAGCGCAGCAGCCTCTAGCCAATTCAGCTCATAGGCAGTTCCCAGGCCCTGAGATGGAGCCCCATATGTTGACTCCATATTGTGCCTAGTGTAGTTATTCATTTTATTTTTGTTTTATTCATCTATTTACCATTTATTTTATTGACTGTTATTACACATGGAATATTTATTACATTTATTACAGAGGTTATAGATTTGCCTATGTATGAAACTTCATACCTGATACCTAGCACTTTCACAACAAAAGAAAACATGTGTCACCATAGGCTTCTTACTCCACGATTCAATTTTTCGGAGTGCTTGCATCTGAACTCACAGCCTACAAGGCTCAATGCATGAATGGGTGACTGTCAGCACACCAACCTGCTGTATATTGAGCTGACAAGTAGTTCCCAGCACCTGAGATCGAGCTCCAGGGGTTGAGAAAATGAGAACAGATTGACATGTAGATGGTAGTACACAAATAAATATAGATCTTTATAGAATGCCAGAAATGTCTATACAATATTCAGTTATATATGCTACATTCCTACCAATTCTTGGGTATTTATTATGCCTCCATGTAATTAATATTGTTTTCATCCTTAATGAATTATTAATTAAATCAACCACTGTCCTGGAATTATTGTGCCCATGTAATTAAAAGTATTCTTTTAATGTGTCAAAAATATTCAGTAATATCCATCAGCCTCCTAAAATCACTCTAATTTTATAATAGTATCATTCAGGAACAACTAATTCAACCTTGACATTCATAACCTTCCATTGGTATTCCTATGAATAGGAACAAGACTCTTAGGATCTCCCACCATTGGTAAAGGTCAGGACCGAGCTTCAAACCCAGGGCCTATTTTGTCCTGTTGGCCAATGGCTTCCTTGGAAGCCCACCAGTCTTCAGCAATGCCAGGTTACCAGCACTTTTCAAGTCAATCAAACCCAGGAAGGTCACCTTGCAAAGAAAACAAATGTAAAACCTGCAGCTATCTGCAAGTTGCTGGGGTTTTTTTTCCTGTTTTGTTTTATTGTATTTTTTCCTGTCAGCCTTTGGGCCCAGAATCCAGGTTCGGCTGTGGGTCCAATGGCTGCACCCTTGCCTAGAGTGATCGAAGCTGAGGCAGAGTTGACACAACCTGAGTTCAAGCCCTGTCTTTGACAAAATAAAAATACATACAAAAATACATACATACATTTAAAATATTTTTAAAATTTTGAGGCTCCTTGGTTTGGAATTCATGCCATTTTTTTTTCTGCCAGACCTGGGATTTGAACTCAGGGTTGGGTAAATCTGCAGCATAGTGGGGTAAGGGGAAGCTCACCGTGCTGGAAGACAAGAAAGTCAGGCCTGCTCCCAGGGCCTGACTTCAAGTCCTACCACTTGTATACATTTTAAATACATGATTTATATTTACATACACATGTTTACTGCATATTTCAATTAGTGTATTTATTCATTTTATTTTGTGTTATATTTATGTATTATGTATTTTAGTGAGTATGATTACACATATAATATTTTTTACATCCTATTACATAGGACATAGATTTGCGTATGTATTATGCATCATTCCTGAGACCCAGGACTTTCACTAATAAGGAAAATAAGTAGAACAGTTGGCTTCTTCTATAAGGATTAAGTTTTTGGCAGTTCTGTGATTTGAACACCAGGCCTAGAAGGCCCAATTCATGAATGGGTCAATGTTATCCCACCAGCCTGATGCAAGTGAAGTTATCCACAAATTTGAGGACTGGAGATCAAGCCCCAAGAGTGGCCAATATATAAGCACATACATGTGTAAATTACAGTGTGTGTGTATTTACATATATATATGCATATATAAATGTATACAGAGACAGGTAAACATTTATGTAGATTCTAGTGTATAACTATACAAAGAGTGATGTCTATATCTTATTTTCATATGTTCTAATACTACCAATTATTTGGTCTAAAATTATGCCTCCATTAATTAATCACAGAAGAAGACTTAATTAATTATTAAATTAATCAATGACCTGTATTTATTGCATACAATCTTATATTAGAATGTCTAGCTAAGTATTAATTCAATTAGTACATTTCAAACATTCTATTAGTGTTCCTATACATAGGAGTGAGTTTTCTAGGATCTTCAGCAGTGTGTAGGTGCCATTCCCAGGATCCAACTCAGGGCCTAGGTGTGTGAGTTGGGCTCGGGCTTCACTGACAGCCCACCAGCATTCAGCCAGGCAAGGTCAGGTTCAATTTTCAAGCTGAGTCATTGAGACCAAAGATGGTCAAGTTCAAAGGAAACAAAGGTAAAACGGTTGTGTAAAACTTCCTGGTTTTTTTCCTTCTCCATTTGTGTTGATTTGATGTTTTTATGCCAGTGTTGGGAGTGGAACTCAGACCCTAGGATCCCCAGATCATCTGTGGGTGTAAAAGCTGTACCCCAGCCTAGGGTAATCTTAGTTTAAGACACAATAAAATGCTTCCTTTAGCAAAAAGAGCTCACGGAAAATGTCTAGGCTAACAGTTCAAGCCTCAGGACCTGCCACACAAAAATAGAGCCAGTAACTCCATGTGTCTATGTATGCGTGCATGCATTTCTATTGGTGAACATCCAGAGTCTCTCTGAAGAAAGGCACCCAGCTAGGAAATTTGCTTTGAATAGAATGATTTCATAATACAGAGAGTGCTTTCAAGACAGTGCATGTTCGGGGCTCCCCTCACTGTTCCCGGTGTAGCCTGAGTGTTTCTTCACATCTCAGGCTGCTGGAGGAAGTCTGCCTCATTGTTGGAACAGGCAGACAAAAAGCCTCACTCCTGTACGACTGTGTAACAAACAATTCATCCAGGGGCAATTAGTGAGGATGAATGTGGATGAGCTCTGAAGTCCAGGAGATAAAGACCTCTTTGTACCCCAAGCTCTTTCTCTCCCCAGTGCTCTGTTTTGACAGGAAGCCTTCATTTGTGTCACCTTCCATGGCAGGCCAAGTTCCTTGTACTTATCCTGTCTTTGTTAGACTATGTCCCATTGTTGAAACAAACTGCTACAATTAATTCAAGAGTCCTTCTGGCAGACAACTGGGGAGCTGAACCTAATGAAATGATTCACCGTTGGCAATGGTGCCTCACTTGGTTTCCAGAAGCTTGGTAAATCTAAGTACATGTGTAATATCACAATGCTTCCTGTCATCTAGGGCTGGTGAAGCTCACCAGGTTTTGAAACCTTTGACCTCTCCTAGTTGGGCCCTCGGTGGCTAGGTTTTGAGGTTGAGCACAGGGCCAGGGTGCTGACCATGAGTTCAGAGCAGAAGCTCTTTGCTTTACCGTTTGGTGTCACAGTTTCATTTCTGGTATCCTTATCTGTGTGTGTGTGTGTGTGTGTGTGCGTGCATGTGGTGTGTGTGTGTGTGTGTGTGTGTGTGTGTGTGTGTGTGTGTGTGTGAGTGTGTGTGCACCAGTCCTGGAGATTGAACTCAGGACCTGAGCACTGTACATGAGTTTCTCCTGTATGAGGATAGCACTCTACCACTTGAGCCACAGAGCCACTTCAGGCTTTTTTCCCCCTAGGGATGTGGTACTGAGGATTCAAACCCAGGGTTTCATATATGCAAGGCACTCTACCCCTAAGACACATTCCCAGCACTCCATTTCAGGTTTCTTGCTTTATTTTCTTGTAAGTTGAAGGAATTGAAGTCTGGGCCTGGGTGCTGTCTCTTAGCTCTTCAGCTCAAATCTAGAACTCTACTACTTGAGCTACAATGTCCCTTCAGCTTTCTGGTGTTTCATTGGAGATAACCATCTCAAGGAACCTCCTGCCCAGGCTGGCTTTGGACCCTGATCCTCAGCTCTCAGGCTCCTGAGTAGCTAGGATGAGAGGTGCAACTCACCGGTTCCCAGCTTCCACTTTAAGTTTTTAAGTGGTAAATAGGAGATAATAGTCTCATGGGACCTTTTGTGTCTGGGATAATGTTGAACCCAGATTGTTAGATCTCAGCTTCCTGAGTAGGCAAGATGACAGACCTCAGCTATAGATGCCAAGGGTCATTGGCTCCACGTGATAGGACACTAGCCATGAAACCAACAGGGAAGGGTCAGTGCCTAGGCCCTGAGTTCAAAATTTACAACTGGAAAAAATAAACCAAGACAATTGTCTGCAGGAGACAACTCATTAGAGTTCAGAACATCCAAAATTTTGGCCCTGACATGGGACATATTTGAGCTTCAACTTTCTCATATGCACAATCATCTTACATGTGGAGCTCTTACAAGGACCAGATGAAAGAATGCACCCCATGATGGACTCAGAACAGAACACCTCATGAAGGACTAATCACATAGCTCTATCCCACAAGCTGTCATTAGGATTAGGGTGTTTTCATCAGTATCACCTTTTTTTTTCAGAAACACATCACAAACTGCACAAAGTTCACATCTAATGGTTTAATGGGGTGAGGTTTTTTAGGAGGAAGTTATCCACGAAGATTGCACTCAAAGGTTGGGGCTACTGCCCGAAGATTTTAGCTCAAGGCCAGAGCTCTTACACTTTGAGCAACAGCTTAGAGTTTCACAGACTTCCTGCCTGGGCTGGGTTTTAAAACCACCAGTGTTATAGCTCAGCCCCGGAGTATCTTGGATGATAAGGGTGAGTGAGCCAGCAGCATCTGGTTCCGTGGAGCTGGGTTGCAGCAGTTTACCTCTGGCTAAATCAGGTTAGATGGCAACTGTCAGCACCAGACTCCCAGCTTGCTCTGTGATGAGATATTTGCAGTCCTATCCTTATATCGTTGAGGTCAGAACATTCTTTTTTTTCTTTATTGGTGCCAGTCTTGGGTCTTGAGTAAGGGTCTAGACACAGTACCGAAGCTTTTATGCTCAAAACTAGTGCTCAACTGCTTGAACAACAGCACAACTTCCGGATTTTTCTGTGCATGAAGTAGCCAGGAATCGAACCCAGGGCTTTGCACGTACTAGGGGAGCAGTCTACCACAAAGCCCCAGGAGTAACAAGTGTATAAACAGATAAATGTGTAGATTGGTAGATAGATAGATAGATAGATGTATATGTATAAACTAAGATAAATTTCTATATTATGAAATTGCATATATGTTATTACTACTAATTATTGGCAACTAAATTATTCCTTCCTTTTTTAAGTATCATGATTAAATACATAATAAAGTATTAATTGAAAATTAGTCAATGTAGTATAATTGTGTATAATATGAAAATCATACACTACTAATTTGTTACTTTTATAACAATCCATTTGTATGGATGTATCATCAGAATGTATTTCTTAGAACCTCCCATCATTCATTAGTGACAGTTCCGGGATTAGAACTCCAGGCCCAAGTTGCCGGTTTTGGCTATGGCTTCCCTAATAGCCTGCCAAACATCAGCAATGCAAGGTCATGTGCAGTTTCTGGGCCTTGTCATTTAGACCCAGGATGGTCACAATACCAAAGGAAAAAAAAAGTAAAATCCCTTTCTTGAACTTCTCAGTTTTATGCTTTTCCTTGTTTTTGTTTTTTATTTTTGCCAGCCCTGAGATTTGAACTCGGATCCTAGGATCCCAGGGTTGGTTGTGGCAGAGGTGCCAAGACCTAAGTTAAAGCCCTGTGCTGGGCCAAAAAAGAAATAAATAATAATAATAAGGCCCTGGCTTGGAATATGCACCATTTTTCTGGCAGGCCTGGGATTTAAACTCAGGTCCTGGATAACTCTGTGACATTGTGGGTGAAGGAGAAGCTCACCATCCTTGAAGACAAGAAATTCAGAGCAGTTCCCAGGGCATGGACTCAAACCCCAGCACGTGGAAAAAATAATATTCATATATTGTATCTATTTACATACATGGGTTTACTGTATATGACCTTTATTACCCTTATTTATGTGGTATTATTACACATATAACACTTCATTTATTACATCATATCACCTAGATTATATTTGCATACGGATTATACATCATATTGAGACTCAGGACTTTCTCAGAGAAGGAAAAAAAATGTGTCAAAATTGGCTTCTTACTGCATGAATAAATTTTTGGCCATGCTGGGATTTCAACTCCCTGCCTGCAATGCCCAATCCATACATGGGGTCACAGTCTTAACACACCAGCCTCCAGCAAACTGAGATGCCAGGAAATTCTGAGGACCTTTGATCAAGCCACAGTAGTGACCAATATATACATTGATAGATATGTATATGTGTATGTGTACATACATATATATATATACGTACACACACACACACACACATATATATATATATATATTCCTTCCCATATATATATATATATATATATATATATATATATATGGGAAGGAATATATATATATATATGAGAAGGAATGTGAGGATATTAATTTATATATATATATATGTATATTATTATCAATTATTTGTTATTACATTATGGCACCATTTAATGAAGTATCATGGTTGAATACATATAAAAGCATTAATTAAAAATTAGTTAATATCCTTCCATTAGAGGAATCATACCATGGTGCTAAAATGGAAGATATAAATCCAATAATATTTGTGTGGCATTCTAAAATAGAATCATGAATTAACTGCAAATTTAATTATTATTTTATAGCATTCCATTAGCATTCACACGAGTAGGAATGAGTTTGTCAGGATCTCCCTCCATTTTTAGGTAGCAGTCCTAGCATTCGAACTCCAAGCCTGGGTAGCTTACTTTGAATGCAAACAATTAGAATGACACCATGAATATTTTAGATTGTCACTATTAAAAAAATAACAACAAGAAGAAAACAAAGCCAGGTGTCAGCAGCTCCTGCCTGTAATCCTAGCTCCTCAGGAGGCTGAGAATGTAGAGAATGCCAATTTGAATTCAGCCAGGGCAGGAAAGTCGGTGACACTCTTATTTCTAACAGATCACAGGAAAAAAAATGAGTGGGATTGTGTCTCAAGTTGCAGAGTGTTACTCTTGAGCAAAAGGAGCTCAGGGACAGAGCGTAGGCTCACAGTTCAACCCCAGACTTGCCTCCCCAGCCACCCTACCCCGAATAAAAAAGGCAGCAGTAACTTCATGTCTCTGTGTATGAAAGGATGTTGTATGGATGATGGGCATTCAGCAGGTTGCCCATGCTCAGCCCACCCAACTTGGGCAAGCTGGGACAAGCCCTCAGAGTTTCTAGGCTGTAGGAGTGGTGGAAGGTTCTGGATCCATATTCTCTATCCTTAGACCTCTAGAGCCTGGTGGCTCTCACTCATTCATCATTCCTCATTGCCGAGTCAAAGACTGGTTCCAAATCTCAGCAAAGATATGAAATAGTCAGCAATTTCTATGCCTGAAGGGATAAGCCAATAAATCTCACCCTCATAACTCCTGTTAAAAGTCAGCCTTGGGCTATGAATGTGGCTGAGTGGTAGAGTGCTTATCTAGCATGCAAGAAGCCCTGAGTTCAATTCCTCAGTAATACAGAAACAGAAAAAGGCAAAAGTGGCATCATGGCTAGCCCTCAGGAAAAAAAATCTCAGGAACATGCCCAGACCCTAAGTTCAAGCCCCAAGACTGGCAAAAAAAGTGAGCCTGGTAAGACATATTCTTCTGGGACTCAAGAGGGCTGAGGTTATAGGTAAGAGATAGAGGGCAGCTACTTGTGGCTCACCCCTGTAATCTCAGCTACTCAGAAGGCTGAGATCTGAGGATCATAATTACAAGTAGGAAATTCTATATGAGAAACTTTTCTCCAATTAAACACCCAGAAGTAGAGCTGTGTTTCAAGTAGTAGACTGCTAGCCTTGAGCAGAAAAGCTCAGGGATAGTGTCCACGCCATGAATTCAAACCCTAGGACTGGAAAACACACACACACACACACACACACACACACACACACACACACACACACACACACCAAGATAGAGCATTTGCCAGTAAGCCTGCAAAATTTGCACCTCTAGAGAGAGAAATGAAGGAAAGACTTGCTCCAGGAGGTGATATAATCAGTGCCAAAATTCCACAGGAGTTCTAAGGTGTGGAACAGGACAGAACCTCAGGCAGAAGGTAAAGAATAGGCAAAAGTCCTGAGGTGTGGTATAGAGCAGGTGGTGTGGGTGGAATGAAGGTTCTGTGGCTTCAGAAAAGTCTGGCAGGGCATTCAAGGCTGGGTCAAGGTTTGTAATTGAGTCACAGGTTTGGAAGGGGGTGGAGTCCCAGAATGGGGCTCAGGGGGAAGATTAGCTTGGCTTTTCACCATGGACCCCAGCCATTTCCTGTGGCTGGAAGTCTATTTTTCACAGCTCCTGACCCTTGGGCCTCTTTTGCATTGAGGAGTCAGGACAAATGCAGGGAAGAACCCTTGCTTACGAAAAGCTTCTGGGCTGGGAAGGTGGCTTAGTATTAGAGTACTTGCCTTGCATCCATGAAGCTCTGGGTTTGATTCTTCAGCACCACAAAAGAAAAAAGAAAAAAGCCAGAAGTGTCGATGTGGCTCAAGTGTTAGAGTGCTAGCCTTGAACTGAAGAGCTGAGGGACAGTGCCCAGGCCCAGAGTTCAGGCCCCAGGACCAGAGCCCCCCCTCCAAAAAATAAAAAAAGAAAAGAAAAGTTTCTACCCCAATGCCACCATTAGCTCCCTCCCTTTAGCTACTCAGGAGACTGGGATCAGAGATCATGGACCAAAGCCAGCTCAGGAAAGGTATGTTAGTGAGACTTTTCTTGCCAGTGAACTACCAAAAGCCAGAAATTGCACTGTTGCTCAAGTGGTAGAGTGCCAACCTTGAGGGAAAAACTTAAGTGACTGGAACCAGACCCTGAGCTCAAGGCCAGTAATGACATAGCAAAAAAAAGAAAAAGAAAAGAAAAGCTGTCAGGAGCTCCTAGTTCACTGTGATGAATGGCCAGATCAGCTGGGCGCCGGTGACTCACGTCTGTCCGCCTACCTCCTCAGGAGGCTGAAATCTGAGGAGCTTGGTTGAAAGCCAGCCCAAGCAGGAAAGTCTGTGAGACTCTGATCTCCAAGGAAGCACCAGCAAACTGGAAGAGGCACTGTGGCTCAAGCGATAAGCTGGAGAGCTGAGGGGACAGCACCCAGGCCCAGAGTTCCAGTCCCATGACCAACTCCCCTGACCTGCTTGGAACTCACTCTTTGGCTCTAGTCAGAGTATTTTCCAGTGGGCCCCTGAGTTTCTCCCAATGTCTAGGTGTCCTACAAGTCTTGAGAGCAGCCCATTTGGAAGCCTTCGCTACAGAGCAGGCCACATTATCAGAGAAGTTTCCAGCCTTGGGGAACAGAGGTCATCGGCTGGGTCATCAGAATGGCATCTGTCATGGGTGCAGTGTGGATCTGAGCAGTAAATCAACTTCTCAGACCACGGGTTTGGGGCAAGGAGGGCCAGAAGTTGCAACTGGCATGGCAGGTAACAGCCGCTCAAACGGGTATCACAAGTGTGCGAATCTGTCAGGCACACCTCCGGTGGGTGTTTATTTGGGCTCATGAAAGTCTTGTGGGATCGCAAACCAACAGCCAGGTAGCTGGCTGCTGCTCGTAGCAGTCGCTATCCCAGGAGTCCCAAGGCTCGGATCCCTGCTTTTCTCACCAGTGCTCAGGGGCAGATGAAGGTCTGCAAATGGGGCCCAACTACAAAGTTGCATCCACAGTGTCCTTTCCCTTGGTCCTGTGGCCCTATGGATGGTGGAGGTCAGGAGCTCTTGGCTCCCACTCATCATCCTGGCTATTCGGGAGTCTGAGGTCTGATGGTCGTGACTCAGAGCCAGCCCGGCTGGGAAAGTCCATGAGATTATTATCTCCCATATACCACCTGTCCCGCCCCCAACCAACACACAAAAAAGCCAGATGTGGTGCTGTGGCTCAAGTGGTAGAGCCTCAGCCTTGAACAAAAGAAGGTCAGAGATAACACCCAGGCCCTGAATCCAAGCCCTAGGACTCACACAATCATAATAAATGAACAGTGTACACATTTTATCTGACTACCAAGAAAGATGAATTCAGTCTTTGATCTGGCTGGTATTTTTAGCCAAAGTTAAGGGGCTTCCCTTGATGTTCCCCTAAACCTCTCCTTCTCTCCTTTATCTGTCCAGCCTTCGGTTGAAGGACAGAATTCAGATCGTACCCCTGGATGTGACCTTAAGTACCCTCCCCTATCCACCTTCCTTGGGGTCAGAATACTGGATGCACTTCCTGCTGGGAGGATGAGGCACTGCAGAGAGGAGGGTAGGTATCCCCGACACTTACACACACACACACACACACACACACACACATACACACACACACCCTAAGGCCAACTCAGACTAGCCTTTTCCAAAGACACTTTAGTGACACAGCTCCTGATCAACAGCCCACATCCAGAATGAGAGGGCCACCTTGGGTTCCAGCCACATGGGGATGCTCGGCCATCTCTTCCAGCACCCATTCAAGCAGTTCCAGTTCCAGAGAGAGAGAAAGAGAGGGAGGGAGGGAAAGAGAGAGAGAGAGAGACAGACAGATAGACAGACAGACAGACAGAGACAGAGAGAGACAGAGACAGAGACGGAGAGGGAGAGGGAGAAGGAGAGGGAGAGAGGGCCAGAATTACACTTAAGCCAGTTGCCGGTGACTCAGGCCTATAATCCTAACTACACAGGACGCTGAGATGTGAAGATCATGGTTCATGGGTGGCCAGGGCAGAAACATCTGTGAGACTCTTATCCTCAAAGAACCACAAGAAAAATGGAAAAGACATTGTGTCTCATGAGGTAGAGCACTAGCCTCGATCTGAGGAGCTTGGGGACAGCATCCAGGCCCAGAATTCAAGCCCCACGAATGACAAGAAGTGGACTTCCCACCACAAGAAGTGGACTGAATAACACCCACTGTCCTAAGGAGCATGGCAGAGAAGTCAGGCTGAGCTTCCTGTCAGCTGGGGGTCATGAGTAGTTCACCCAGCTTCTCCATGCCACGTTTTCTCCAGCTGCACAACTGATTACAGTGAAGGATCCCCTTACTCATGGGGATAGAGTAATGATGAAAGACAGCCATGTTTTGTTTCATAATCCCACACGTGTTGCATGATTAATAACAGGCCCCATCTGAGCCCTTTCCGCGTAACTTCCTGTCATATGCTCACAGAATTGCTGACAACCGTATCTGACAGCTGCACCATTTGTGCCTGGCCCTACTCAGGAGATCCCTCTGTATAAGTTCCTTCTTTTTCTCACAACTCTCCTGTGAGGAGACTGAGGTCCGATGGATGACGTCCAACCCAGAGCTTCACCTGGGTTCAAGAATCAGCTGCTGTGGACTAAGAGTTTGGGACAATCCATCTAAACCAATGACTGAGCATGGCACTAATGCCTACCATCCCACCCCCCCCCCCCCACACACACACACATCCACAGTCCTTTGCAGGCAAATATATTGTACTTTCTTTTTGTTGGTTGTGGCGCTTGAACTTTGGGCCTGGGTGCTGTTCTGGAGCTCCTCAGATCAAGGCCAGCACTCTACTACTTGAGCCACAACACCACTTCTGGTTTTCTGGTGCTTTGTTGGAGAGAAGAGTCTGAGGGTCTTTCCTGCCCAAGCTTGCTTTGAACCGTGATCTTCAGATCTCAGCTCCTGAGTCCTTAGGATGACAGCCATTAGCCACTGGCACCTGGCCAAAGATGCTTTTCCATTCCTGTCATCCTATCCCCTCAGGCGGCTGAGATCTGTTGCCTGCAGTTGGATGCCACCCTTGGCAGCAACGTCCATGAGTACTCTTATCTCCAATTAAATACCCAAAAACCTTGCAAGTGGAGCTGTGGCTCAAATGGCAGAGTGCTAGCTTTGAGCATAAAACAACAGATGAGACCCAGGCCCTAGTTTTAAGCTTTTTCTAGCATAGACCCACCCAAGAAAGGGAAGCAGGTGTGCACACAGGAGCTCAAAGCTCAAAAATAATACTCAAGACTCACAGAATAGATCCCATCCTGCTCTGATTGTCTGGATTCTATGTCCTAGATCACAGCAGTCTTAGATGGGACTGACCATGCACCAAGTCAGGATGGTCAAGTACAATCTCATACTGAGGATCCCGTGACCTCATCAAGGACTCAAGATCTCACTGTCCTGCATCGACACTGGGCAGGCAGGTGAGGTCTAGTTATCCAACCACAAGATATGGGAACGAAAGGGTTTCTTGGCCAAGGGATGCAGACTGGAGGGCTCTCGGTCCCTCTCTCTAAGGAGGGAGAAAAGGGCAGATCCATCCCAGGAATGTTCCTCGGTTGTGAGTATCCTCAATAAAACAACCCTGCTCAGAGTCAGTGCCTCTGTTTTTTCCACCAGCCTCTACCCAGCCCTGCCCCACTTACAATCGGCCCTCTCTGAATCCCAGATCTGCCATCTGGACTAAAGCCTGAGCCAGCAAAGTGACCCACCTCTGCCTCTAAGAATGGCAGTCACAGGGCCCTAGAATCCCCTAGAGGAAGTCTCAGGGCAACACGGGTCTAACTCCAGCCCTCATTCTCTGGCTGTCCTGTGCCAGTGGCACACTCACGTCTGTCTCTGGTCAAGGAATGAACACCGGGGGTGTCCTCTTCAGATAGAGCCAGCAATAATCCCAGTCCCCAAGGATGTACCGCACAGGCATCCTGCAGTGGGTGACAGCCAGCTTTTCAATAGTGAAACCAAAGTGCCAGGATTTTTAACAGCCATGTGGCTCGGTCGAAGGCTCTATCACTGATGGTCTAGGTTGTCAGGTGAGGTCATGGCTCCAATGGCCTGACACACCTGACCTGGGATGGTCCTCCCTCTTCATCTTCCTGTTTATCCATTGCCCCCCTCCTCTTGACACTCCCTCAGCCTATACCTCCCTATTCCTTGGACACTTTCTTCTTATCTGACCAGAAAATAAACTCGGAGGGCCTGCGGAGACTGAAATTTGGTGACACATCCTGAGCCCTAAGGTCTACTGGAGGCTGTTTCCCTCTGCAGTCGGCGAACACACAGCTTCTGGATGTCATGAAGTTGCTGAGGGTTCAATGGCTTTGTCCTACATACTGGCTTTAGGCTCTGAAACTGTCCCCACAGAGACTGTGAATTGTTGGCTCCCTTGATCCAGGGACTCAAAACCAAGGCTTGCATGTTCCATTCTTCCTTCCTTTCCTCCTTTTCTCCCTTCATCCTTCCCTCCTCTCTTTCTCTTTCCTTTCTTTGTGTCACTTCTGGGCCTTGAACTCAGATCCTGGGTGCTGTCTCTGAGCCTTTTTACTCAAGGCCAACAGTCTACAGTTTGAGCCACTCATCCATTTCTGGCATTTTCTTTTTGGTTGTTTGTTGGAGATAAGAGTCTTACAGGCGGGCTGGGAAGGTGGCTCAGTGGTAGAGCGCTTGCCTTGCATGTTCAAGGCCCTGGGTTCGATTCCTCAGCACCACATAAGAAAAAAGAAAAAAGCCAGAAGTGGCTCTGTGGCTCAAGTGGTAGAGCGCTAGCCTTGAGCTGAAAAGCTGAGGGACAGCACCCAAGCCCAGAGTTCAGGCCCCACGACCGGAACCCCCCCCCAAAAAAAAGAGTCTTACAGGCTGTTTTGCCTGCGAATTAAGCCTCAGTCCTCCTATCTCAGCCTCCTAAGTAGCTAGGATGTCAGGTGTGAAGCACCCGCATCCAGCTCAAATCAAGATTTCTCCATGTGCTGTGGAACCGGCGCTGGAACCTTTCATTGTCTATGACTGCCTGGATCTGGCACACACACTGTAACGGATTTTTGGGCAAATAAATGAGCATCTCTCTATGACAATATTACAGAAAACTCCCATCCAACTCAGGTAAGTATCCTGGGGGTGGAAGGATTGGTGGGGGAGGTGTCAAAGCCTATGTAGTTCTACCACAGTTCTCCCTCGTCCTGCCCTCCTGGTGCCACCGCACTTAACTGTTTTGGCTCTGAGGATGTGAGCCATGATGTACTCGCTGGATTCTGGGGCCTCTTGGATGCCTCTCTTCTCAAAGAACTTTGTCCAGCGGCTGACGCACACTTTGCCACTCAGTTCCGCCCTCTTGCCACTCAGTTCTGCCCTCAGGTATGAATGAGGGTGCCATGAGGTGAACAACTGGCCCAAGGGGTCTCCTCTTCTCCCCCTGGGGCCAGACAGGATGGTCCACCACATACGGCCCCCAAGTCTCATGTTGCAGAGAAAGGATGCTTGAGGCATCTGTGGTCTCTGGATCTCTCAGATTCCAGTGCAGGTGCTGGGAATCATCTCTGCTCACAGCTGGCAGGCTTGGGATGCAAGGTCACCATCTCTGCTTCCCATGTTGTCCTTGACTGTGGTGGTCACACTAGAGAGAACCAGAGGAGGATCAGCAGCTGCTGGAGGAAGGCAGTCATGGTACGATATTCATGACAAGAGACGATCTGGCTTGGGAACTCTGCATGTGCTGCTTTGAACATCATAGTTTGGCAGCTGAAATCCTCCATCTAATTTGATCTATTATCCCAGTCATTAGTAGTAATTGCCAGCTTAAAGATAAAACCCTGGAAAAGCTGGCATGTCAGTTGTCCCAATCAAACTTAAAGGGTTCCAAAGTTGAGGTGATGTGTCTGCTGTGCCAGCTCCATATGCTCTGGGCTCCTGGCCAGGACCTTCACTTCAATTGAGGCCTCAGACAGCCACTGAAGCCGCTTCCTCTCGTGCATGTGCTCGCTCCTCTCTGCTCTCTGTCTCTCTGTCTCTCTGTCTCTCTGTCTCTCTCTCTCTCTCTCTCTCTGCCTCCACTCCTCTTGTGGGGCAGCCTAGCCCCCTCCATGCATGCGTGCCTACCACTGAGAGACCCTGGCCACTGCTGCCACCACAGTGAGCCTCCTGGTCCATGCCTCCTCCTCCCCTGGGCCCCACCCCCTCCTCTCCTCAGCCCAGCCCCCCACCCTTGACTACAAGAGCAGCTCTGACTGGGCCCTAAGGCTTCCAGGCCATGGGAATTGCAACCTCACTTCAGCTCAGCCTTCCCTGCCAACCCTAGTACTTGCCCGGGGGACCGAATCTCCCCTCAGCCCCACCTCTGGAGGAGACTCTCCTCCATTGTTCTCCACTCCACACATCAAGCAAGTGCACAGTGTCCGCTGTGTGTGTGTGTGTGTGTGTGTGTGTGTGTGTGTGTGTGAGAGAGAGAGAGAGAGAGAGAGAGAGAGAGAGAGAGAGAGAGAGATTGTTGGGGATAACTACCTCAGAACATAGCACCCTTTGGGATGTCTCACCACACAGCACACTTCAAAAACCAGCACAAAGCACCCTGCGTAAAGGACTCAGCACAGTGCACCCTTTGAAGGACTTAGCATATAGTAACCTTTGGGATGACTCAGCACACAGCTCCCTTTGAAGGAGGAAGTCCATAGCACACAGTGTATAGGACACAGTGCATGGCAGGCTTTGAAAAACTCAGCACATAACACTCTTTCCCAGAACTCAGCACATAGCACCCTGTGTGAAGACTCCACACACACACCACTCTTTGAAGGGCTGAGTATGTAGCACCTTGTGTAAAACATTCAGTGCACAGCACCCTTTGAAAAACTCAGCACATAACACAGTTTTTTTTTTTTTAGAGTTTCATGATGATTTTTTTAAATTTAATTTAATTTTATTTGTGAACATACTGTACAGAGGGGTTACAATTAAGGACTCACACATACCACCCTGTGAAAGGACTCAGCACACAGCACCATTTGAAAGACAGTACAGAGCAACCTGTGTAAAAGACTCGGCATACAGCACTCGAAAAATTCACCTTGTCTCACTCTTCTCAAGGATGCAGCACATTGCAACCATTCGAATGATTCAGCACACAGCCTCTTTTGAAGGACTCAGCAAAAGTACCCTGTGTAAAGGACTCAGCCCACAGAACCCATTGAAAAATTCACCTGTCCCTCCCTTCTCAAAGGCTCAGCACATAGCACCTTTTGGGATGAATTGGCACACTGCACCTTTTGACGGACTCAGCATAAAGTACATTGTGTAATGGACTCAGGACACAGCACACTTTGGAAAACCCAGCACGGCCCACTGTTCTCAAGGACTCAGAACTTAGCACCCTTTGGGATGACTCAGTACACAAAATGCTTTTTGAGGACTCAGCACAAAACCCTCATGTGGGAAGGACCCAGAAAACAGCACCCTGTGAAGGACTAAGCACATAGCTGTATGTCACAAGTTCAGCTGTAATTAGAATTTGGGTGCTTTCTTCTGTATCACCGTTCATCAGAAACACTTCACAAATCCTACTAGTTCACATTTAGCTAACCTATATTTTATGGGGGAGGGTCAGCTGGGTGTCTTGAACTCAAAGCTTGGGGGCCCTGTCTCTGAGCTCTTTGGTTCACTGTTAGAGCTCTACCAGTTTGAGCCACAGCTCCAATTTTTTGGGGAGGTTGTTCTTTGACAGGTATTATGGGGATCAGGAAGGGCAAGTTGGGGTGTTCGTGGGCAAAGGCTCTTAGCTGGGCCTGGACCTGACCTCTCCCTTCCTTGTGCCCCTGGAAGCTGGGCCTCCTAGAGCTCTCTTGGCCTAGGGTAGAACAGATCTGCTCTGGAATCAGCATTCAGGGTGGGCAAAAGTCAGCGTGGCCCTGGTCACTTCCCCCAATTGAACTCTACAGGACAATAGTCCCCCACAATTGCATGAGGACACATGTCCCACGTCCAGCTACAAGGGGACAGGAGTCTCCCACCATAGGGATTATACCTGCAAGTTGTGTTTACTCTTGCTTCCCTGAGGCCACCATTATGCTTCAAAGCCACCCTGGACAGGAAAATCCTTGAGATTCTTACCTACAATTAACCATCAAAAAACAATTGGGGCTATGGCTCAAGGGGCAGAACACTAGCCTTGAGCAAGAAAACTCAGGATAGAGCCTAGGCCCTGAGTTCACACACACACACACACACACACACACACACACACACACACACACACACACACTACACACACCACAAGCATGCAAAATCAGATTTCTACACTGCAATCTTTGGATATTCTCTACCTTTTCTCCGCTAAGCCTGGTGGTGGTTGACTTAGGTGTTTCATGCATCCAACACCAGGTGGCATCTTTAATTTTGGGGAACAGAATGGCTAGAACATCAGCTTTCCCCCATCCCAGCTCCTTGATTGAGTCAAGGTCTATCCAGGCCCTTTGGAGCTCCTTTTACAGACTTGCCAAGAAGCCTTCAAAAGGCATCACATGCTGGGCACTGATGGCTCATGTCTGTCATCCTAGCTACTCTGGAAGCTGAGATCTGGAGGATCACAGTTCAAAACCATCCTATGCAGGAAAGTATGTGAGACTCTTATCCTCAATGAACCATCAGAAAACAAGAAGTGGCACTGTGCTTCAAGTGGTAGAGTGCTAGCCATGAGAAAAAGAACTCAGGGACAGTGGCCAAGCCCTGAGTTCAAGCCCCAGGACTGGAAGAACAAATCTTTGTTGGAGGCATGTTTTCCCTTTGAAAACAATTCATTCTTTGTGATAAGCATAACATGGGCCTCTTCCCTGGCCACCAATGGTCCATTAGATGTCACTTGAATATGGACCACCTCCTGGCAGCCTCTGCCCTACCCAACCCACAGTTTACCCTTCCCATCACCTGTCAGATGGAGGCCTGAGAAAAGGGCACCTGACCACCTACTTGTGGTGGCTGCTGAGGCTTTTGAGAGTCAGTATGTCACATAGAGGGTCATCATCCACATCAGTCTACAGAAGAAAGGGAGGGAGTGCTCTTCACCTGAGCCCTCGAACTGTGGGCGATCTGGATGTGGTGCTTCTGTGGCAGGATGTGCTCCAAGGGGGAGTCCTCTATGGGGTAGGGAACCCCGACCTCTCTTCTGGAAGTTTCCACACTGTGTTGAAGTGGCAATTCATAAAATCTTTCTGTTCCTCACTCATTTGACCACCCTGGAGCCTGAGGCGTCTGAAGTGGCAATGGTGGCGGGGGACTCAGCCTGTGCTGGTGTCTGGTGCCCGCTGTCCATGCCTTCCTCTGAGAGGAACCACAGCGGCTCCTACAGGTCTCTCCTCTTCTCCACCTTCTCCTGGGACAGCCAACACATGTACTCAGGTTTCTCCTGACACAGCTCATCCAGGAAAAACATCTGGTGTTTAAACTCCACAAGGGAGTCCTCAATGGTGCTGATGTGTGCCAACAGCTGGCTGCATCGATGGTGGAGCTCATCCTCTGGACTCTGGAAGTCCACCTCATCATGCAGGTCGTGGATGAAGAAGATTTTCTTCTCTGACGCCCACGTGTCCCACTTCCCATCCCCATGCAGGCTGTGGTGCCAGCCTGTGGCTCCAGCTTTCTCTGACACTGAGCTGCCAGATGGGCTGGGCACCCACAGTAGGTCTGCCACTCTTGGCACAGGAGTTTCCCCCTGTGGATTTCAGCCACCGAGAGCGCTCACAGATCCACATCCCTCTAGGTTTTGTGGGACGTCTCCATCCTCTGCGATGGTCACGTTGGGAAGAGTTGCCTCTTCATCTTTTGCTTTTCCAGGGCTCTCATCTTCACCTTCCCCAGGGAAAGCCAGGAAGCTCAGCTGGGACTGCAGGCACTCCTCCTGTGGTCTGATCACTTCCAGGCATTTGAGGGTGTCCTGCCACTTTAGGGGCACCATGTGGTCCTTCCAGTTGGTGGGGCCCTGCACTTGCTTCAGCTGCTACAGCAGCTGGGTCTTCCTCTCTAGGTGCTGCTGCAGTGCCTCCTTCTCGGAGCTCAGCTGCTCATTGGAGGTGATGTGTGGCTCACAGGTGGTTCTGAGCTCCTGCAGCTGGGCGAGGGACTGCTCCTGCCACTCCTGAGCTGCTTGGCTCTCTCTCAGCCATCTCTTTCCATTCCTATATCTTCTCCTCTGGGTGGTCCAGCTGTTCCAGCAGGTGTTTCTTCATCTGCTGCTCTGAATACAGGATGCTGGCGAGCTTCTCCTTCTCACTGCTCACCCTGTGAAGAGCATCCCGCAGCAGGGCCAGCTGTTCCTCCATCTGTCCACTGCACACACATGTGCATCGTGGGGTCTCAGGGATCTCTTGCTGATCCTTGGCCTTTTCCTCCGGTCTCCACAGTTGCTTCTGCTGCTCCGTTCTGGAAACAGAGCTTCTGGTTTTCCTGGACCGGATGTGAAGTTGTTCCTCCAGGCTCTTCAACTCCATCTGCGTGCAGTAAGCCTGGGCCTGCACCTGCTGCTTGGCTGGAGATGGTCCCGCAGGGGGCCGTGGTTCTGCCTGCTTTCGTCTCAGTTCCTGCAGCTCCTCCTCTAGGTCAAACACCTGCCTTGCTCCTTGATCCTTCTCCTCTGTCAGTTGGTTCATCCACTGGGTCTGCCACCTGGCCTCCTCCTTCTGCACGGACTTCTCAATGCTCAGGTCTTCCATGAAGGTGTGTCTCTCTAGATTCGCTGCAATCACCATCCAGTTCAGGTTGTCCAGTAGTGTCTTTAGTAACTCATGCCCCACCAGCGCTTGTTGGAACTTGCAGATTCTCTTCTTCATGTTGCTCCACTGTGTCCAGAGCACTTCCAGCTTCTCCTGCAACTCGGTGTTCACTTGCTCCAGATCATTGAAGCTTCTAATATTTTCCTCGAGCTGAAGGGTCACATCATTCAGCTGTTTGAAGAACATTTCGGTCTCATTCTGTGAGCAGTGACCACAGACGCTGCCATCTCCAGCTCCACCAGCCTGCAGGCAGCTGGTGAGAACTTCGTGCTCTCTTCTCTGTCATTGGTCGCGTGCTGCAAGCGGGACAGTGCATATTGTAAATAACTTTCTACCAAACCGACCTCTGTATGGGTGCCTTGTGGATCTCTAGCTCCGTTTTCAGTGCTGCGTACAGCTGGGCTATCTTCTCCCTCTCTTTCTCCCATTGATCCTGAAGGTCTGGCCTTTTCTGCTTCAGTGATTGGATCTTGGCACAGAGCGACTCTACTTCTTTTGCTGAGATCCAGGGCAGGAACCTCATGTCAGTAACACCTCTGTGGATCCTTGGTGGTATCGGGACCATCGACACTCTGGACGCTGATGGCTGTGACTGTGTCCATAGGCAGGGGAGGCCCGTGGTCAGCATCACCTTTGGCCGGACTCTGCTTTGAATCACGCTCCCCATTGGCGTTTGTCTTGGGGATCCTTCACTTTTTCGTGTTCTTTGTTTTCTTGAATGTTGCAGGTCTTTCGGGAGGATTCTTCTGCCAGTGTTCTTGTGGCAGTTTCTTGCCTGCAGCTCTATCATGGAGTCTTGTTGTTTCAGATATCTGAGCACTGGGAAAGATGGGCTGTCCACGTTCCCAGGCTTTGGGAAATCCTCTATTCTCCGACTCATTGACTAGGACGTCAATTTCCTACTTTAGTCCAAATTCTCCTCAAGTCTCTTGCTCACCACTCAGCCACCTCTACCTTCCTCAACTGCTGGTATTGGTGTCAACCAACTGAGGGAATCCAAGTGTTACCGAGCAGCATGGAATGTGGGCGTGGGCACCATTCTTATTTCCCATTGGTCAGAAAGAACCAAGAAAGAATGGGGGTGTGGCAGGAATCCTGTGATGCAGGCAGAATGGGCAGAGTCAAGATGACAGCAGCCCCTTTCCCAGGAAACTCAGCCCAATCCAGTTGGGGACAAGAGGGTGACCTGCTTTAGCTGGATAGCTGCACAGATTGTTGTGTATGTCTGTTTGTTGCTAGTCCTGGACCTTGAACTCAGAATCTGGGCACAGTTCTTGAGCTGCTTTTTCTCAAGGCTAGCCTCAACCAGTGAAGCCACATGGCTCTACTTCTGGCTTTGTTGGCACTGAAGTTGGACAGGGTCTCAAGGAGTTTCCTGCCTAGGGTGACTTTGACCATGATCCTCCTATCACAGCCTTGAAAGTGTCAAGCAGGACTGCTGAGAGCCATTGGTGCCTACCTAATCATTGGCCTTGCTGATGTTCTGGCACAGACCAGTGAGTTCCCTATCCTCGGGTTGAAGTGGTGGAAACTGGAACCCACAATTGGAATCCTGGTCCTGCCACGTCCAAATGGCTAGAGATCCTAAGAAACTCAATCCTATCCATATGAATACCAAAGGCATGTGATATATGTCATGATTGAATGGGCAGTTCTTGAATGATTCTAGTATAAAATTGTACACAATTACATTCTATGAAACTGATTGATTTTAATTAATAGTTTATGAAGCATTTGAACAATCACATTCATTGAATGGAGGCATAATGAAATACCTAAGAATTGGGCATCACATAGTATAGAGCTGCCATTTTTTTCTGTCAAGACTGGGATTGGAACTCATGGTCTGGGTAACTCTGTTGCACTGTGTGAGAAGGGGAGGCTCACCTCCTTGAAGTTGTGAAATTCAAGTCTATTCCTTAGGCCTGAAATTGATCCCTAGCACTAGAAAACATCCTATTCATGTACATTTTAAATATATGATTTATATTTACATACATAGGTTGACTCCATATAGCATTCAGTGTATTCATTTTATTTTTTGTTTTATTCATGTATTGGCCATTCATTTTATTGAATATTATGGCACACAGAACATTGATTACATTGATTCCATAGGATATAGGTCTGCATATGTGTTCCACTTCATACCTGACACCCAGGACTTTCACAAAAAAGAAAAACTTGTGTCACCATCACCTTCTTACTTCACGATTCATTTTTTGGGAATGCTGGAATCTGAACTCATGGCCTACAAGGCCCAATTCACTAATGGATGAGTGTCAGCATGCCATCCTGGGGCAAATTGACCTGACAGGCAGCTCCTAAGACCTGAGATTGAGCCCCAGGGTTTGACAAAATAAGAACAAAGTGACACGCAGATGGTAGTATGCTAATAAATATGTATCTTTATAGAGTACCAGAGATGTCTACACATTATTCAGTTACATAGACTACATTTCTACCAGTTCTTGAGTATTTATTACACCTCCATATAATTAATGTTATTGTTTTCATCCTTAATAAACTATTAAGTAAATCAGTGTCCTGGAATTATTGCATATCTGTAAGAAATAGTATTCTTTTAACACTTCATATTGAATGGAATCAGTCTACTGAAATCATGAAGCCTAATTTTATATGAGTAGCATTCACGATCAGCTCATCATTATTCCTATGGATGGGAACGAGTCTCTTAGGATCTCCCGCTATCTGGAAGTGGCATTACTGGTATTCAAACTCTAGGCCTGCGTTGCCGTGTGAGATTATGGCTTCCCCAATACCCTGCCATCTTTCAGCAATGCAAGGTGAAGTACCCTTTGGAGCAATGTCATTCAGACCCAGATGATCACGGTGCAAAGGAAGAAAATGTAAAAACGCAATCCCATCACTTTTTTTTTTTTTTTGGTCGGTCATAAGGCTTGAACTCTGGGCCTGGGCGCTGTTCCTATGCTCTTCAGCTGAAGGCAAGCACTCTACCGCTTGAGTCACATCACCACTTCCATTTTTCTAGTGATTTCTTGGAGATAAGTGTCTCACTGACTTTCCAGTACAGGCTAGCTTTGAACTGAGATACTCAGATCTCAGTCTCCTGAGTAGCTATGATGACAGTTGTGAGCCACGGGCACCTGGCTCTACCACCTTTTTTTGTGGGGAGGGGTCCAATCGTGGGCTTGAACTCTGGGCCTGGGCCTTGTCCCTCAGCTCTTCAGCTGAAGGCTAGCACTCTACCACTTGAGCCACAACACCACTTCCGGCTTTTTTATTTTTGCTTATATGGTGCTGAGGAATCAAACCCAGGGCCTCAAGCATGCAAGGCAAGTGCTCTACCACTGAGCCACCTTGCTAGCCCTATTTTTTAATTCCCACCACTTTTTTTCTGTGCACATTTTTTCCCCACACAAGGCCTGGAGAGCTAGAATCTCAGGATCGGCTGTGGCTCCAGTGACTGCACCCCAGCCTAGGGTGATGGAAGCTGAGGCAGAGTTGCCACGACCTGAGTTCAAGACCTTGCTTGGCAAAACACACACACACACACACACACACACACACACACACACACACAATTTAGCTCCCTGCTTTCAATTCTCGCCGTTTTTCCTACCAGGCTTTGGATTGAACTCAGGGTCTGGGTAACTGCAGCACTGTGGATGAAGGGGAAGCTCAACATGCTTGAAGACAAGAAAGTCGGGCCTGGTCCCTAGGCCTGAATTCAATCCCAGCCCTGGAAAACATACTGTTTATATACATTATAAAGATAGGATTTGTATTTACCTATAGATGTTCATTCTATATCCTGTTTATTGACTGTATTTTTGTTTTATTCATTTATTTACCATTTATTGACTGTGATGACATATGATATACATTCCATTTATTATATTGATGACATCCCATCACATAGTATCTAAATTTGTAGACGTGTTCTCCATAATGTCTGACATCCAGAGAAAAGGAAAACAGGTTTCACACTTGGTTTCTTATTCCACAATCCAATTGTTTGAACTGCTGGGATCTGAACTCAGGGCCTAGCAGACCCAATTCATGAATGAGTGTGTCAACATGACATCCTCTAGCCAAAAAGCTGCCAGGCAGTTCCCAGACCCTGAGATTGAGCCACATGGGAGGACAAAATAGCCATACATGGATAGGCAGGTGGTAGTATATCAATAAATACATATTTGTATAGAATTCCAGAGACATCTACCTAGGATTCAATGACATAAACTGCATTCCTACCAACTCTTAGGAATTTATTATGCCGCCATTGAAGGAATAGTATTGTTTTCATGCTTAATAAATCATTCATTAAGATCAATCAGCATCTTAGGATCATTGCCCTCTAATTTTATACTAGACTGATGCAGCATCTTAGGATCATTGCCTCTAATTTTATACTAGACTGATGCCCGCAGAAACTTCTCATTCAATCATGAGTTTGCTCACATTCTATTGTTATTCCCATGCATAAGAACGAGTCTCTTGGGAAGTCTCTGCATTGGTAGGTGTCAGCACCAGGATTAAAAATCAGGGCCTACGATGACATATGGGCCTGTGGCTTCCCTGATAGCATGCTAGCCATGGCCATTGCAAAGTGAAGTACCTTTTATAGCCGTGTAATTGGGACCCAGATTGGTCACCATGCAAAGAAAGAAAATTTTAAAAATTCATCCCATGGCTATTTTTCTGTGTGGGTTTTTTTTTTAACTTTTGCAAAGCTTCAGGGCCTAGGATCACAGGATCCACTATGGGCCTGTGCCAGCCCACCAGCCTAAAGTGATTGAAGCTGAGGCAGCGTTGCCATGAACTGAGTTCAAATACCTTGGTGAGCAAAATCAAAACTAAAAAAAGTAATAAAGCACCCTAGTTCAAAATTCACACCATTTTTCTGCCACAGCTGGGCTTCCAACTCAGGTTTAGGTAACACTATAGCACTGTTGGAGAAGAGAAGCTTACCATCCTTGAAGACTACAAGGGCCTAAATTGAAGCCCCAGCACTGACAAAAATAATATGCCTACCTATTTTAAACATAGGATCTCTATTCACATACATTTGTTCAGTATAGTTATTCTTTTTATTGTATGTCTTAGTCATGGATGCATTTTGTTTATTGGGCATGATGACAGATATAACTGTGCTGCATGGATGACAATCTATTCTCATGTCTATAGAATTGCTTAAGCCTTCTCCATCATATCTGAGACCCAGAACTTTCACAGGACAGGAAAACAGGTGGACAGATTGGATTCTCACACCTGCATTCCTCGTTTGGCAGTGTTGGGATTTGAACTCAGAGACTAACAGGCCCAATTGGAGAAAGGGTCAAGGTGAGGACACCATGATGTGAGCAACTAAGGAACTTGGCTGTTCCCAGGACCTATATTGAGCCCTGGGAGTAGGGCAGGTGGAGAGCACAATAGTCTTCCATTCATAAGCTGAAGACAGTATGCACATTTGTATAGAGTAGAAGAGATGGCAACCTGTGATCGAATCCAATCTACCCTGTGACTACTGATTGTTGGATCTTTCCGGATGCCTCCATTTCATGACTGTGATGATTATGGTCATGCTTCATCAACTCTTCATTAAAAATAATTGATACCCAAGGAATCTTGCCTATCATTTCCTGCTCACATCCTGCAGGAACTACTCATTCAAGGATGAGATTGATCACATTCCACAATTCTTACTAGGTCCGGAAATGAGTATCTCAGGATCTCCCACCATTCCCTCAATGAAGGGGGCTGACCGGGATTAGACCTCAGGGCCTCCGTTGCCCGGTAGGCCTGGGCTTCCCCAACAGCTTCAGGCCTTCACCAACTCCAGGTCAACTTCACTCTGTAGGTCTCCGGGTTCAGAACCACCATGGTCACCATGCAAAGGAAAATGAATGTAAAAGCACCAGGTGGAAATTCCCACCGCTCTTTTTCCCCTCGTGGATTTTGATTGTCCTGCAAGCCCTGGGGTCCTAGGACCTGAGCATGGGCTGTAGGTCCACAGGCCACAGGCTAGGAAGATCGGAGCTGAGGCAGAGTTGCCACGACTTGAGCTCAAGCACCGGGTCTGGTTAAAAAAATAAAAATAAAAAAAATATATATATATACATATGTATATATGTATATTTATATATATGTGTATACATATACATATATGTATACATATATGTATACATATATGTATACATATATACACATATGTATATATACATATATATGTATATATGTGTATATATATACATATATGTACGTACGTATATATGTGTGTATATATGTGTATATATACATATATATGAAGCACCCTAGCTCAGAATTCACACCATATTACTGCTAGAGCTGGGATTTGAACTCAGGTCTGGGAAACATTGTTGCACTGTTGGGGAAGGAGCAGCTCACCATCATTGAAGACTACAAATCAGGTCTGGTCCCAGGGCCTGAATTGAAGCCCAAGCACTGGAAAAAATCATATGTCCACCTATTTTACACATAGGATCTCTATTTACATACATGTCTGGAATGCATCATGTTTTCAGTGTAGTTATTCTTTTTATTGTGTGTCTTAGTCAGGGATGCATTTTGTATTTTATTGAGTATGATGACAGATATAAATGTGCTGACATGGATAACAACCTATTTCTATGGCCATGGAGTTGCCTATGTCTTCTCCATCCTAGCTCAGACCAAGGACTTTCACAGGACAAAAAAACAAGTGGACCAATGGGCTTCTCACATCAGGATTCATGTTTTGGCAATGCTGGGATTTGAACTCATGACCTAGCAGGCCCAATTGTTGAAAGGGTCAAGGTGAGTACACTGGCCTGTGAGCAACTGAAGAGCTAGACTGTTCCCAGGACCTGACATCGAGCACCAGGGAGGGCCAGGATAAGAATAAATTCATAATTTAAATGTAGGATATATATATTGATAAATATGTGTGGACAGCATCTTGCATTTGGTGCACTTCTTAATTTGTGTCTAATTCATGGAGTTATTGTGTATTTTAATGTGTATGGTGACAGATATAACTGTGCTAAACTGGATGTCAACCTATTCCCATGGCTATAGGTTGGCTACATTGTATGCTCCATTCGTAGCTGAGAAGCAGGACTTTCACAGCACAGGAAAAGAGGTGGATCAATTGGCTTCTCACATCAGTATTCATCTTTTGACAGTGCTGGGATTTGAACTCAAGGCCTAGAAAGCCCAACTGGTGAATGGGTAATGGTGAGCACACCAGCCCATGAGCCAATAGGGGGTTAGGTCCATCCCAGGACCTGTGATCAAACCCTGGTGGGGTCTATTATTGATATAAATTCGTAATTTACAGAGATGATCTCTATTTACATACATCTGTGGAATGCATCATGTATTCAGTGTAGTTATTCTTTTTATTGTGTGTCTTAATCAGGGATGCATTTTGTATTTTATTGCGTGTGATGACAGATATAACTGTGATGACATGGATGGCAACGGATTCCAATGAGTATAGAGTTGCCTATACGGCAACCTAGCTGAGACCCAGAACTTTCACAGTACAGGAAAACAGATGCAACTCTGGGCTTTTCACACCAGTATTCATGTTTTGGCAGAGTTGGGATTTGAACTCAAAGCTTAGCAGGCCCAATTGGCGAAAGGGTCAAAGGGAGGACACTGGCCTGTGAGAAACTGAGAAGGTAAGCCTGTCATCGAGCACCAGGGAGGGCCAGGATAGGCATAAATTCATACTTCAAACATAGGATCTGTATTGACATACATGTGTGGAACCATCTTGCATTCAGTGCAATTCTCCTTAATTTGTGTCTAATTCATGGAGGTATTGTGAATTTTACTGAGTATGGTGGCAGGTATAACTACTGACATGGATGATGACGTGTTCCCATGGTTATAAGGTTGCCTATGCATTCATTCTCCATCCTAGCTGAGACCCAGGAAAACAGGTGCAACGACTGGCTTCTGATATCAGGATGAATCTTTTGTCAGTTCTGGGATTTGAACTCAAGTCTGGGTAACCCCATTGCCCTGGGGGGAAGGGGAAGCTTTCCATCCTTGAAGACTAGAATGTCAGGCCTGGTTCAGGGCCTGATTTGGAGCCCTAGCACTGAACAAAATAAGAAGCCCCCCTCTTTAATCATAGGATATCTATTTACATACAGGTGTGGTATGCGTTATTTTCTAATTTTGAGTCTTATTCATGGATGTATTGTGTATTTTATTGAGTATGGTGACAGGTATATCTGTGATGCCATGGATGACAACCTATTCCCATGACTATGGAGTTGTGTATATAGCATTTTCCATCCTCTCTGAGGCTCAGGACCTTCACAGGTCAGGAAATCATGTGGATCCATTGGTTTCTCACATCAGGATGACTCTTTTGGCTGTGCTGGTTTTTGAACTGAGAGCCTAGCAGGCAGAATTGGTGAATGGGTCAAGGTGAGCACACCAGCCTGTGAGCCACTAAGATGCTAGGCCGTTCCCAGGGCCTGAGGTAGTGACCTGCGGTGGTCAATATATTCATGAACTTATAATTTAAACACAGGAGCTATATTTCCGTACATAGGTGGAAAGCATCTTGCGTTCTGTGTACTGGTTCTCTTGATTTTGTGTCTTATTCATGGGTGCATTGTGTATTTTATTGAGTGTGATGACAACTATAACTGTGCTGACATGGATGTCAACTGATTCCCATGAGTATAGAGTTGCCTATATGGCATACTCCATCCTAGCTGAGATCCAGGACTTTCACAGCATAGGAAAACAGGTGCAACGATTGACTTCTAACATCAGGATGAATCTTTTGGTAGTGCTTGGATTTGAACTCAAGGCCTAGCAGACCCAAGTGGTGGATGGGTCATGGTGAGCACACCAGCCCGTGAGTCACTAAGCAGCTAGGTTTTTCCCGGGACCTGAGACTGAGCCCCAGTGGGGGCCATCGTAGTCATAAATTCAGAATTTAAACAGAGGATCTCTATTTCCATACATGGGTGGGCGGCATCTTGGGTTTGGTGTAGTCATTGTCTTTATCTGGTGTCTTATTCATTGATGTATTGTGTATTTTCTTGAGTATAGGATGACAGATATAAGTGTGGTGACCTGGATTACAACCTATTCCCATGAGTATAGAGTTGCCTAATCATTCTCCATCCTAACTGAGACGAAGAACTTGCACAGCACAGAAGAACAGGTGCAATGAATGGTTTCTCACATCAGGGTGAATTTTTGGCAGTGCTCAGATTCAAACTCAGTGCCTAGGAGCCCCAACTGCCCAATGGGTCCTCATGAGCACACCAGCCTGCGAGCCACTAAGGAGCTGGGCCATTCCCAGGAACTGAGATCGAGCACCAGGGTGGTCACAAGAGTCCTCAATGCATCATTGAAACATGGGATGTATATTCACATCCATTGTGTGGACTGGCTCGTGCATTGAGTGTAGTTATCCTCTTTATTCTTGTATGCTATTCATGGACGTATTGTGTATGTTTTTGAGTATATATGACAGGTGTAACTGGGCTGACATGGATGAAAACCTTTTGCCATGGCCACTGGCCATGGCATCATAGCTGGGACCCAGGACTCACACAGGTAAGGAAAACAGGTGCAACATCTGGCTTCTGACAGGATGAATCTTTTGGCACTGCTGGGATGTGAACTCACCACTTAGCAGGCCCAGTAGGTGAATGGGTCCATGTAAGCACACCAGCCATTGAGCCACTAAGGAGCTAGGGCGTTCCCAGGACTTGAGATCTAGCCCCGGGAGTAAGGCAGGGGGAGCACAATAATCATCCATTCATCAGCTGAAGGTAGTATGCAAATAAGTACATATCTGTATGGAGTAGGAGAGATGGAGAGCTGTGATGTAATCCAATCTACCCTGTGACTACCAATTCTTGAACCTTCCCCGATGCCTCCATTTCATGACTGTGATGATTATAGATATGCTTCATCAACTCTTCATTAAAAATAATTGATACCCCATGAATCTTGACTATCATTTCCTACTCACATTCTCAGGAACTACTCATTCAAAGATGAGATTGATCTCATTTCGCGATTCTTCCTAGGTCCGGAATCGAGTATCTCAGGATCTCCTGCCATTCCCGCAATATAGGGGGGCTGACTGGGATTCAACCTCGGGGCCTCCATTGCCCTGTCATCCTGTGGCTCCCCTGATAGCCAGCAGGCCTTCAGCCACATCCGGTCACCTTCAATCTGCAGTTTGCCAGGTTTGGTCCCACCATGGTCAACATTCAAAAAAAAAAAAACCTAAAAGCGCCAGCTGGAACTTCCCACCGCTTTTTTTTCCTCCATCCGGCTTTTCTTTTTCCTCCAAGCCCTGGGGTCCTAGGATCCAAGGATGGGCTGTGGGTCCAGAGGCTGCAGCCTAGGATGATCGGACCTGAGGCAGAGTTGCCACAACTTGAGTTCAAGCCCTGGGTGTGGCAAAAACATTTAAAAATTGAAAAATTATAAATGAAGCACCCTAGCTCAGAATTCACACCATTTTATTGCTAGAGCTGGAATGTGAACTCAGGTCTAGGTAACTCTGTTGCACTGTGGGGGAAGGAGAAGCTCACCATCATTGAAGACTACAAATCAGGCCTGGTCCCAGGGCCTGAATTGAAGCCCCAGCTCTGAAAAAAATCATATGCCCACCTATTTTACACATAGGATCTCTATTTACATACATGTGTGGAATGCATCATGTTTTCAGTGTAGTTATTCTTTTTGTTGTGTGTCTTAATCAGGGTTGCATTCTGTATTTTATGAAGTATGATGACAGATATAAATGTGCTGACATGGATAGGAACCTATTTCTATGGCCATGGAGTTGCCTATGCCTTCTCCATCCTAGCTCAGACCAAGGACTTTCACAGGACAAAAAAACAAGTGGACCGATGGGCTTCTCACATCAGGATTCATGTTTTGGCACTGTTGGGATTTGAACTCAGGACCTAGCAGGCCCAATTGGCAAAAGGGTCAAAGTGAGGACACTGGCCTGTGAGCAACTGAAGAGCTAGACTCTTCCCAGCACCTGACATCGAGCACCAAGGAGGGCCAGGATAGGCATAAAATCATACTTGAAACATAGGATATATATTGATAAATATGTGTGGACAGCATTTTGCATTCTGTGCACTTCTCCTTAATTTGTGTCTAATTTATGAATGTATTGTGTATTTTACTGAGTATGGTGACATGTTAACTGTGCTAACATGGATGACGACCTGTTCCCATGGTTATAAGTTTGCCTATGCATTCACTCTCCATCCAAGCTGAGACCCAGGACTTCCACATGAGAGGAAAACAGGTGCAACGACTGGCTTCTGACATCAGGATGAATCTTTTGTCAGTGCTGAAATTTGAGCTCAAGTCTGGGTAACCCCATTGCGCTGTGGAGGAAGGGGAAGCTCATCATCCCTGAAGACTAGAATGTCAAGCTTGGTCAAAGGCCAGATTTGAAGACCCAGCAGTGGACAAAATAAGAAGCCCACCTCCTTTAAACATGGGATCTCTATTAACATACAGGTGTGATATGCATCTTGCATTCAATGTAATTATTTTTTAAATTTTGAGTCTTATTCATGGGTGTATTTTGTATTTTATTGAGTATGGTGACAGGTATATCTGTGCTGCCATGGATGACAACCTATTCCTATGGCTATAGAATTGCCTATATAGCATTCTCCATCCTCGCTGAGTCCCAGGGCTTTCACAGGACAGGAAAACAGCTGTAAAGATTGGCTTCACACAGCTGGATGAACCTTTTGGCATTGCTGGGAGTTGAACTCCGGGCCTAGCAATCCCAACTTTCTAATGGGTCCACATGAGCACACTAGCTTTTGAGCTATTAAGGATCTAGGCTATACCCAGGACCAGAGATTGATCTCCGGGTTGGGATTTGTGCACCATATTCATCCATTCATAAGCTGAAGCTAGTATGCTAATAAATACCTATTTGTATAGAGATGTGGCAAGTTGTGTTGGAATCCTATCTACCATGTGACTACTAATTCTTGGATCTTTCCCAATGCCTCGATTTCCTGAAGGTAATTATTATTGTCACACTTCGTGAAGTCTTAATTAAAAATAATCATTTTGCCAAAGTTCTTGCCTATCATTTCCTATATGAATCATGCATGAACTTCTCAACTCTTCCCTAGACCAGAATTCAAACACTAGCCTGAAAAACGTAACATTTATAGACATTTTAAATATATGCTTTGTACTTACATCTATATATTCAGTCTATATCATGTTTGCTGGAGTGATTCATTATATTTTATTATTGACTGATTGAATTAGCATTTATTTTATGGACTTGAGTGCACCTATATCATTTATTACATTTATTCCAATCTATTCCATAACATGTAGCTTTGCACACATATTATGTATATCATACCTGACACCCAGCACTTGCACAGAAAAGGAAAACAGGTGTCACACTTGTAATCTTATTCCAAGATGAAATTTTTGGCAATGCTGGGACCTGAACTGAGGACCTAGAAGGCCCAACTCATGAATGAGTGAGTGTCAGCATGGCAGCCTCTAGCCCATTCAGCTGCCAAGTGGATCCTAGGACCTGGTATGGAGCCACATGTTTGGCCAAAATAGCAATACCTTTCTATGCAGACGGTGGTATACAGGTAAATATATATTTAGATATTTTGATACTGCCAGTGATGTCTATCTAGTATTAAATGACATATATTACGTTCGTACAGGTTCTTGGGTCTTTAGTGAGGACTCTATTTAATGAATAGCATTCTTTTAATGCATAATAAACTATGATTTAATGCATAATAAACTGTAATTATTGGGTCTAAATTTATATTAGACTGATTGATGAACTACTCATCCAACCATGACATTGATGACATTTCTCTGGTGTTCCTATGGACAGGCAATAGCTTCTTAGGCTCTCCAGCCCTTTGTAAGTGGCATGACTGGGATTCAAACTCAGGGCATAGGTGTCCAGACTGGCCTATGGCTTCTCTGCCAGCCTGCCAGCCTTCAGCAATGCCAGGTGACCTACAGGTTGCAACCATGTCATTTAGACCCAGGACAGTCAACATCCAAGGAAGGAAAAGAGAGAATCTGCCTGATGACCTACAGGTTACAGCAGTGTTATTTGGACCCTGGATGATCACCATGCAAGGAGGGAAAACCAAGAAAACACCATCCATGGTCGGTTCCTAGATTTTTTTTTTTTTTGGTGCCGTTTTCATTTTGTTTTCCTATCAGCCCCTGAGGCCTAATATCCCACGATGGGTTGTGGGTCCAGAGGCTGCACCATCCCAGCCTAGGGTGACGTTAGCTGAGGTAGAGTTGCCACGCTATGAGTTCAAGCTCCGTGCTGGGCAATACATAAATAAATAAATAATAAATAATTTTAAAATATTAAAAATAGTCGGGTGCTGCTGGTTCACGCCTGTACTCTTAGCTACTCAGGACGCTGAGATCTGAAAATCACTGTTCAAAGCCAGCCTGGGCAGGAAAGTCCTTGAGACTCTTCTCTCCAATAAACCACTAGAGAACCAGAAGTGGTGCTGTGACTTAAGCAGTATAGAGCTTGCCTTGAGCTGAAGAGTGCAAGGACAGTTCCCAAGGCCAGATATATATCAAACTAATGCTCCCTGGCTTGGAATTCGTGCCCTTTTTTTTCTGCCAGGCCTGGGAATTGAACTCAGAGACTGGGTAACTCTTTTTTTTTTTTTTAATTTAATTTAATTTTATTTGTGAACATACTGTACAGAGGAGTTACAGTTACATGGGCAGGATAATGCGTATATTTCTTACCAAGCATTGCAGCCTCCTCCTTTGTTTATCCTTCACATCCCTTCCCAGCCTCCCCCCTCCCACCCAATCCCAATCCTTCTCCTTCCTCACCACCCCCCCCCCCCCGCACCAACGTTGTAAAGCTCGTTTTGGACATGACAACTTGTATTTCTCATTGTTGCAACAGGTCCACCTGTATCCTTAAACAACTGGTTTTTCCCCATCTCCTCCACAAGTTATACTGACATCAAATATAGTGAAAGCAGGGGTTATACTGTGGAGGAGGGACATACAAAGCAACAAAGAGATAATCTTATAAATGTGTTAGAAACACAGGCATGAAAGAAAAAAAACAATAAAATACACATCTAAGGGTTCATTTTCCTGACATCACATTATCTGACCTTTTCCGCTTGACTCATACATATACTAGATATCACAAATAAGGGAAACCATGGGACCTACGTTTCTTTGGGCCTGGCTTACTTCACTTAATATAATTTTTTCCAAGTTTTTCCATTTCCTAACAAATGGGGCAATGTCATTCTTTCTGATGGAGGCATAGAATTCCATTGTGTATATATACCACATTTTCTTGATCCATTCATCTACTGAGGGGCATCTGGGTTGGTTCCATATCTTAGCTATGGTAAATAATGCTGCAATAAACATAGTTGTGCTGGTAGCTTTAGTGTGGTCTTGTTTGTAAACATTAGGGTAAATGCCCAAAAGTGGGATTGCTGGGTCATAGGGGAGCTCTATGTGAAGTCTTTTGAGGAACCTCCATACTGCTTTCCAAAGTGGTTGAACAAGTTTACATTCCCACCAACAATGAAGTAAGGTCCCTTTCTGTCCACATCCCCTCCAGCATCTGTTGTTGTTAGAGTTCTTGATTTTTGCCGTTCTAACTGGAGTGAGGTGATATCTCAATGTTGTTTTGATTTGCATTTCTTTTATGGCTAGGGATGTTGAACATTTCTTCATGTGTCTATTGGCCATCCTTCTTTCTTCTTCAGAGAAGCTTCTCTTTAAGTCTTTAGCCCACTTACTTATTCGGCAGTTGTTTCTTTGAGGATTTGTTGTTGGGTGGTTTAATTTTTTGAGTTCCAAGTATATTTTAGATATGAGACCCTTGTCCGTTGTATGGCTAGTAAAGATCTTCTCCCAGTCCGTGGGCTTTCTATTGATCTTGCTAGCTATGTCATTTGCCCTGCAGAAGCTCTGCAACCTTATACAATCCCATTTGTCCAACCTTTCTTTGATTTGTTGTGTTTCCGGGTCTCTATTCAGAAAATTTCGGCCTGAGCCAAGGAGACCCAGGGTTTCTCCTATTCCATCCTGTAGTGTTTTCAGAGTGTCTGCTTTGAGTTCAAGGTCTTTGATCCATTTGGAGTTGATTCTGGTGCAGGGTGATATATAAGGATCTAGGTTTAGTTTTCTACATGTAGTTAACCAGTTTTGCCAGCACCATTTACTGAAGAGGCTGTCTGTCTTCCATTCTATTGTTTTAGCTCCCTTATCGAAGATTAGATGGCTATAGGTCTGTAGGTTCATTTCTGGGTTTTCAATTCTATTCCATTGGTCCTGAGGTCTGTTCTTATGCCAATACCAAGCTGCTTTGATTACTATGGCTTTATAGTAGAGTTTGAAATTTGGTATTGATATTCCTCCAGCAGTGTTCTTTCCGTTGAGGAGCGTTTTTGCTATTCGGGGTCTTTTATTGTTCCATATGAATTTTTGGATTGCCTCTTCTATTTCCTTGAAGAATGAGGGTGGAATTTTGATAGGTATTGCATTGAATTTGTAGATAGCCTTGGGAAGTATTGCCATTTTCACGATGTTAATCTTTCCAATCCAGGAGCATGGGAGGTTTTGCCATTTTTTAAGTTCTGTGTTGATTTCCTTTTTCAAGATTTTAAAGTTTTCATCATAGAGGTCCTTCACTTCTTTAGTTAAGTTAATTCCGAGGTATTTTATTTTTTGTGGGGCTATTACAAATGGAGTTGCTTTCCTAATTTCACCCACACTTTTCTCATTGTTGGCATACAGAAAAGCCATTGATTTTTGGGGGTTAATTTTATACCTTGCTACTTTGCCAAAGTTTTGAATCAGCTTGAGTAATTTGGGAGTGGAGTCTATGGGATTCTTTAAATACAAGATCATGTCATCTGCAAAGAGGGAGAGTTTTATTTCTTCTTTCCCTATTTGGATCCCCTTTATGTCTGCATCTTGTCTTATTGCTGTAGCTAGGCATTCTAATACTAGATTGAAGAGAAGTGGAGAGAGTGGGCATCCTTGTCTTGTTCCTGAGTTAAGAGGAAATGGCTTTAGTTTTTCACCATTGAGTATAATGCTGGCTGTAGGTTTGTCATATACAGCCTTTATTGTATTGAGGGGACTGGGTAACTCTTATGCACTGTGGGGGACAAGGAAACTCACCCTCTTTGAAGACAAGTAATTCAGGCCTGTTCCCTAGGCCTGAATTCAATCCCTAGCCCTGTTAAAGTAATATTCATCCACATTTGAAATAATTAATATCTACATACTTATGTTTATTGAAATTGCTTTGAGTGTATTTATTTTATTTTTTTATTGATTCATTATTTTTGTTGACTATTATTACACTTATGTATTAAATTGTTTATATCTTATGAGAACTATAGAGATTTGCATATGTATTATGTATCTTACTTCAGACCCAGGACATTCACCAAAATTCTATATTATATCATCCCATGCTTAGAAAAACAGAAAGAATACACCAACCAAAATCTAATTTATCCCTAGGCACCCCAGTGGCTCACATCTGTAATCCCAGCTACTCAGGAGGTGAAAAGTAGAAGATAAAGTTTCAAAGCTAATCCAGGCAGCATAGCCTGAGAGACATCATCTCTAATTAACTGGCAAAAAGCCAGGCTACAAGTATGGCTGAAGTGGTAGAAAATCAGCTATGAACAACCAAGCCAAGAAAGAGCAAGCTGAGTTCAATTGCGTGGAGAGCGGGGTAGGGGGATAAAGGGAAGAGAAATCCTCCAAAAACAGAGAACTAAACAACACACAAATCCCACCTAATTTATGGTACCAACAAACTGAAAAAAAATCAAGCTTGTGCAGTTGTATAAATTTACATGAGCACATATGCTCTTAGGTACAATTCAAAGCCATGTTTTTGATAATATATGTATATATAAAAATTAATAATGTATATATATGAATAAACTAAGAAATCAGCCAATGAACAAATACTTCTGAATTAGTGCCTTTATATTTATATTAGTAGCACTATAAATTATTTGTACTAAAAGTATATTCCAAGTTTCTTTCTGCAGAATCGATCTTAAAATGTTTCTTCATGCACCAGGCGTCAGTGGCTTATGCCTATAATACTAGCTACTCAGGAGGCTGAGATCTGAGGATGGCAGTTCAAGGCCAGCCCCTGTAGGAAAATCCGTGAGACTCTTATCTCCAATAAACCACTAGAAAACTGAAAGTGGCGCTGTGGCTCAAGCTGTAAAGTGCTCGCATAGAGCTATAGAGTGCAGGGATAACACCCAATCTGAGTTCAAGCCCCACCACAGACAAAAAAAAAAAAAAGACAGATGTTTGTTCATACAAAATTCTAACATTCTGAGCTTTAGGAAACTTTTCTTCCAGGGTCTTATGCTCTTCAGGCAACTACTCGACTACTCAGTACCAATGTTTTTGTTTTTCATTTTACAACCCAGTTTATTCCCAAAATGCTTACTGTCCTCACAGAAGTGAGTTTATATTCAGAAACCCAACCTTTTCTGGTATGAAGACTCCCCTAGTGTATTTTGTGGTAGGCACTGAGGAAAACTCACAGGACACAATTGCAGACATTTTATAATTATAGAAATAATTCTAAATAAACATAAACTATTGGGCACGGGTGGCTCATGCCTGTAATCCTAGCTAGCCAGGAGGCTGAGATCTGAGATCTGTGAGACTCTTATCTCCAATAAACCACTAGAAGCCTGGAAGTGGTTCTGTGGCTCAAGCGGGTGAGAGCTTGTCTTGAGCTGAAGATCACAGGGACAGTGCCCAAGCCTAGAGTTCAAGCCCCACGACCGACAAGAAGAAGAAGAAGAAGAAGAAGAAGAAGAAGAAGAAGAAGAAGAAGAAGAAGAGAAGGAGGAGGAGGAGGAGGAGGAGGAGGAGGAGGAGGAGGAGGAGGAGGAGGAGGAGGAGGAGGAGGAGGAGGAGGAGGAGGAGGAGGAGGAGGAGAAGGAGGAGGAGAAGAAGAAGAAGAAGAAGAAGAAGAAGAAGAAGAAGAAGAAGAAGAAGAAGAAGAAGAAGAAGAAGAAGAAGAAGAAGAAGAAGAAGAAGAAGAAGAAGAAGAAATAACATCAACTGTCCCATCAACTGTCCCAACCTTCTAGGGAGAAATTATATCCTCATTTTCTTTCTCACTCTTCATGGCAGATGGTCAAAATAGAAAAACCAATGTGCTATGCTGAAATGTAAAAGTTTAAACCCCTTTTTTAAAAAAAACTCTCATGTTATAAAATCAAAATATTTCAAATAAAGGCAAAATGAGCTTAAAACAATATTAAAAATGTTAATGAAGCTCCTTGGCTTGGAATGTGCTATTTTTTCTCATCAAGGCCTGGGATTAAAACTCAGGGTCTGGGTAACTCTGTTGCACTGTGGGGGAAGGGGAAGCTCACTGTGCTTGAAGACCAGAAAGTCAGGCCTGTTCCCTGGGCCTGAATTCATGCCCCAGTCATAGTCCTCATATACATTTTAAAGATAGGATTGAACTTCCGTACAGTTGTTCAGTCTATATCATGTTTGGTGTGGTTATTCATTTTATTTTTTGTTTTATTCCTTTTTTTACTGTTCGTTTTATTGACTTTGATGACACCTAACCATGTATTACATTGTTTACATCCTATCCCATAGCATCTAGATTTGTAGACTTGTTCTCCATCATGCCTGACACCCAGCACTCTCCCAGAAAAGGAAAACAAGTGTCACACTTGGCTTCTTATTCCAGGTTGAAATTTTTGGCAGGCGTTGAGATCAAGCCCCAGAGGTGGCCAAAATAGCTATACATGGATAGGCAGGCGGTAGTATACCAATAAATGCATATTAGTACAGAGTGTCAGAGCCGTGTATCTAGTATTCAATGACATCTACTAGGTTCCTAACCAGTCTTAGGTATTTATTATGCCTCCATTGAAGTAATATTAGTCTTTTCATGCCTAATTAACCATTAATTAAATGCAGTCTGTGTCCTAGGATTATTGTGTCTAATTTGATACTAGACCGCTACACAGATTACTCATTCAATCAGAACTTTTATGCATGGGCAGGAGTCTCTTGTGACCTCTTGCCATTGGTAGGTGTCAGGAATGGAATTTGAACTCAGGGACTATGTTGCGGGGTTGAACTATGGCTTTTCTGACAGTTCGCCAGCCCTCAGCAATGACAAGTCACCTGTGCGTGGCAACCATGTCATTCAGACCCAGGATAGTCACCGTGCAAGGAACCACAGCCAAGAAACCACTTACCATGTGCAGCTTGCAGCTTTTTTTTTGGTGACATTTTCATTTTGGTTTCCTGTCAGAACTAGGGTCTTAGGATTCCAGGATCGACTTTGGTTCCTGAGGCTGCACCCCAGCCTAGTGTGATGGAAGCTGAGACAGAGCTAGGACTATTGAGTTCAAGCCATGTGTATGGCAAAAAAAAAAAAAGAAAAAGAAAAAGAAAAAAAATACAAAATTAAAAAATTAAGACAATTAAAAATATAATAAAATGATTACTTATCTCCCTGGTTTGCAATTCGTGCCATTTTTTTTTCTGCCAAGCCTGGGATTTGAACTCCAGGTCTGGGTAAATAGGCAGCACTGTGGGGAAAGGGGAATCTCACTATGCTTGAAGACAAGAAAGTCAGGCCTGTTCCCTAGGCCTGAATTCAAGCCTCAGTCCTGGAAAACATAATCCTTATATACCTTTTAAAAATAGGACTTATACTTCCATTCAGATATTCAGTCCATATCATGTTTGGTGTGGTTATTCATTTTATTTCTTGTTTTACTCATTTATTTACCATTTATTTTATTGACTCTGATGACACTTATACCATTTATTACATTTTTTATATACTATCACACAGCATCTAGATTTGTAGATGTGTTCTCTATCATGCCTGACATCCAGGACTCTCCCAGAAAAGGAAAACATGTGTCACACTCGGCTTCTTATTCCAAGATTAAATTATTGGCAGTGCTGGGATCTGAACTCAGGGCTTAGCAGGCCCAATTCATGAATGGGTGAGTGTGAGAACAGCAGCCTCTAGCCAGTGAAGCTGTCAGATGGTTCCCATGCACTGAGATCGAGCGCCAGGTTTGTACAAAACAGCGATACATGGGGAGGCAGACGGTGGTATCCAAAAATTATATATTGGTAAAAAGTGCCAGTCTGTCTATGACTGAATGACATCTACTATGTTCTGACCAACTCTTAGGTATTTATTATACCACCATTGAAGGAATATTATTCTTTTCATGCTTAATAAACTATTAATTAAGATCAATTAGCATCCCAGGAATATTGCATACAATTTTAGACTCAACTGATGCACAAACTACTCTTTCAATTGTATCTCTAGTGATCTCCTGCCATTGGTAGGTGTCAGGACTAGGATTTGAACCCGGGACCTATGTTGACATGTTGGCTGTAGCTTCCCTGATAGCCCTCCAGACTTCAGCAATGTCAGGTCAGGTCCACTTTGCAGCCCTGTCATTCAGACCCAGGATGGTAACCGTCCAAAGAAAAAAACGTAAAACCCCCAGCCCTCTGCAGCTCACCACTTTTTGTGCTTTCCCACTTTTTTTTCTTCGAACATACACTCTGGGCCTAAGATCCCAAGATTGGCTATGGGTCTGGAGGCTGCACCCAGCCTACATGATTGAGGCTGATGTAGAGCTGCCAGGACCTGAATTCAAGCCCTGTGGTTGGCAAAAAAAAAAAAAGAATAAATAAAAAAATTAGTAAGTAAGTAAGTAAATTAAAAAAAAAATCTCCCTGGTTTGGCATATCTGCCAGTTTTCTTTCTAGCCTGGGATTTGAACTCAGGCTCTTGGTAAATCCGTAGCAATGTGAGGGAAGTGCAGAGTTGCCACTACTTGAGTTCAAACCTCATGCCAAGCCAAAAATTAAAAAAAAATTAAGTCACTGACCTTGGCAGGGGGAGAAGTTGTGAAGATGGGAGGGAAGGGATGGTAGGGGGAAACAAAGAAGGAGGCAACAATGATCAATAGGAAATGTATTCTTGACCTTGATCATGTAATTGTAACCCTCTGTACAACATTTTTACAATAAAAAGTGTACAAAAAAAGAAACAATGTAATGCTCAGAGAAGCATTTTGGGAGTAAGGGAAGGATGTCTGAATAGCTGTACAAAATTCTACACTGCTTTGTTTTTTATTGTTCACTATGGAACTGAATAAACATAACTGCTTTTATTAAAAGAAATTAAGTCACTGTCTTGGAACTGGGACCAGTATTTCTGCCATTACTGGGATCTGATCTCACTGTCCAGGTAACTCTTTTGAACCATGGGTGAAGGCAAGGCTCACTGTCCTTGAGGAAAAGAAATTCAGGCTAGAGTTCCCAGGGACTGAATGCAGGCCCTGCAATAGAAAAAATATTTCTAGGGGCTGGGAAGGTGGCTCAATGGTAGAGCACTTGCCTTGCATGACTGAGGCCCTGGGTTCAATTCCTCAGCACCACATTACCAAAAAGAAAAAAGCCGGAAGTGGCGCTGTGGCTCAAGTGGTAGATTGCTAGCCTTGAGCTGAAGAGCTGAGGGACAGCGCCCAGGCCCAGAGTTCAGGCCCCATGACTGGACCCAAAAAATAAAAAGAAAAAAAGAAAAAAAGAAAAAAAGAAAAAATATTTCTACATATGTGTAATATATGATATAAACTTACATATGTCTGCTAACTACATATTATGATTTTTTATTATTGATTTTGTATTTATTTATTATTTGATTCATTTATTGTTTATTGTATTTAGTGTTATTATACACATATTTAACTTAAAATTATACAAAATAATTCAGGACATTGACTCATTTTTCCTTAGTACTATATTAAGTGTTGAAACATGATACATAATTAAATGGAGGCATTTGTCACAGTCTTCACATGTTTAGAGTCTCTCCCAAGTATGAGATTTGACTTCTTTATCTATGGACATCTTCCTCTAGGGATTTTTTACATGATTTATACTCAGAAGCCTTTTCATGAGGATAGGCAAGTAGAGGGATAAAATTGCAAGGGTGGAGTTAGAAATGTGGCTGAGTGGTAAAGAGCTCGCTCAGCATGCATAAATGCCAAGGTTTGAATCCTCAGTGCCACATACTCAGAAAATGCCAGAAGCTGTGGAGTGGCTCAAGTGGCACAGTGCTAGGCTTGATGAAAAGGAGCTCAGAGACAGTACCCAGGCCCTAAGATCAAGCCCCAGGACTGGCAAAAACAAATGGCCAGGTGCCAGTGGCTCACACCTGCCACCCTAGCTTCTCAGGAGGCTGAGATCTAAAGACCACAGTTCAAAGACAGCCTAGGAAAGGAAAGACAGTTAGACTCTTTTCTCCAATGAACCACCAAAAGACCCCACATGGTGCTGTGGCTCAAGTGGTAGTGTTCACCTTGAGCTGAAGGGCTCAGGGACAGTGCCCAGGCTTGAGTTCGAGAAACAAAACAGGAAAAAAGTGGGGGATAATCAAAGTACTTTTCTTATTTGCTAATTATGAGAACATTATCTGGAAAAGAACGCTGATTTACACCAGAATTGGAGTCTAAGTTCATTGTTCAAGTGTAGCAGATCCATATGCTGAGGCTCTCTGTCTCTAGCATTATAACCTTGTGTCCTAGAGGGTTCTGAAAGGTCCAATGTTGAAAGGCTTACTATGCTCCCCAAGCCCTTTGTGATAAGCAGTTGACTTGTATTGTCAATGTCATTACAGTTCTGAACCTAGCAAAGCACCAGTAGCTCATGCCCATCACCCTAGCTCAGGAGGCTGAGTTCTGAGCATCACAGGGTGAAGCCAGCCAGGGCAGGAAAGTCTATGACACTTTGACTTCCACTTCTGAAAGATCAGATATTCAACAGCTTCTTAGATTTCCTTTGGTAATGAGAAGTTATTTGCCCCTAAATGTTCTTAGAGTTCTCGAGCTATAGAAGCAGGATAAAAAACATCAATGACCCATCCTGGGTTTAAATGAAGTTCTCAGGATCCAACCTGTAGCCCTGTTAGCAAGATGGACTCCAGTGTAACACTGTATTTGAGGAACAGAAAACAGTTTCAAAAGCCAGGCTAGGTGAAGAAACCTAGGCCTGCTGGACTGGGAGGCAGAATGAACACACCCAACAGGGAAGTAAGCTGCAAAACCACTTCATTCATTCCTGGCACAGCCAGCAATGGGAGGAAACCTGAAACATTTGTTAGAGTTACACCAGGATCAGGCTTTTCTCAGCCTCTTCAAACAATGACTAATTAACCTTCCTCCCTCAGGTGAAGGGAGCCTCAGGCTATCTTTAGTTTAACAATCAAGAGCCAGTTTAGAGGGGGATAGGGGAGGAACAGAGTAGAAAACCTTGCTCGTTGGTTTGAGGGAGTGGGTTTTTGACTCTCCATCTGTCAGATTTAAAGGCCCTTCTTCTACCTCTGCCAGTGCTTTTTCCTTCCTTCATTCTCCACATCATTAATGAAAATCCCAGGTCCAAGCAGAGAGGTAGGGCTGTTTCTTTTCTGTCTCTGAACACCTGAGTTAGAACCTGGCTCTGCCTTCTTGGCTTTGGAGCCCTCGGCTTCCTGAGAAGTTGGACAGACACAGTCTTCCTGCTCTGTGGTTGTGTGAAGGCGATGCTGGTGGCATGGCACACTGCAGAAGGCCTCATCACTGGAAAGTATTCCCTTCGTTACTCCTGACATCCAAGAGCAGGTTCATCTATCTATCTATCTATCTATCTATCTATCTATCTATCTATCTATCTATCTATCTATCTATCTATCTATCTATCTATCTATCTATCTATCTATCTATCTATCTATCTATCTATCTATCTATCTATCTATCTATCTATCTATCTATCTATCCATCCATCCATCCATCTATCTACTTAGGTATCTACATACCTACCTATCTATCTATCTATCTATCTATCTATCTATCTATCTATCTATCTATCTATCTATCTATCTATCTATCTATCTATCCATCTATCTATCCATCCATCCATCCATCTATCTACTTAGGTATCTACATACCTACCTATCTATGTCTTTGCCAGTTCGGTTGAACTCAAGGCCTGGGTACTGTCTCTAGCATTCTACTACTTGAGCCACACCATGCTACTGAGGAATCAAACCCAGGGCTTCTTGCATCTTAGGCAAGCACTCTCTAAGTAATCCACATTCCCAGGCCCCTATCTTTTTCTTAGTGGTAGGTTTTACATAATTATGCTACCAGCCAACATCTCCAAGTTTAATTTTCTGAATGCAGGTTATTTCTACAAAACATAACCTTCTCTTGCCCTACCTGATTTGTGACTGTACTGGCCTTCACCTCATAATAAAATGTAAATAAAGGCTACTGTGAGCTTAGGTGGGCATCATATAAGGTCACATGCCTGGAACCCTGGAAGAGAAAAGCCATGGGCCAGAAATGAAGAGAATGATGCAGTATGCACAAGAGCATATCTGAAAAATAAATCTGTAAATAAAAGCAGAATCATTTCATACGGTCTGTTTGCACTCAGGGAGGTAATACACACACATTAGTAGTTAGGGCTCTCATTTTTTTGAATTTTTTTGGCCTTCTCTTTTTGAAATTTTTTGTGGTCATCCCAGGGCTTATACTCAAGGCCGGATGCATTCTTCAGCTGTTTTGCTCAAGGCTGAGGCTCTACCACTGCCACAACTCCACTTACAGCCATCTGGTCGTTAATTGGACATAAGCGCCTCCCAGGCTTTCCTGCCTGGTCTGGACTGAATCTACTACTTGGCTTTATCAAAGCTGGAGCTCTACCCTCTGGGCCACTGCTCCACTTCTGTTTTTCTGGTGGCTTATTGGAGATAAGCCTCTCACAGTCTCTCCTGCTCAGGCTGGCTTTGGATTGTGATCTCTTGAGGAGGCTTCAAGCGGCTTTCCTCAGGGATTCACCAAGAGCAGATTCACAGAAACCCTTAGTCTAAATCTCGAGAGCAACTAGAGAAAACAGACACATGAAGATGCTTCTAGTGTGTTCTAGATAATTAAAGTGGGAGACAAAAAACACTCATAATAATTAGATCATTTTATAGGCAAAAAGAGCAATGCAGACAGCATGAAGATTGCTCCAGCTTTCGGTCCTCTCATCCTGAGACAATAAATTCACTGCAGCTCAATGCTAAGTTACAGAACTGGTATGTCTTGTGGACATTTGCTCCCAAATCCTGCGACACTCATTTCTCACTTTTGGCTTCTAACCTCTGACCAGAGGAGAAGATGACAAGAGCGATTCATTCTCAGAGAAAGCATCGATAAAGAACATTTGGTAGTATACTTATAAATTCAAACCATTGGAATGACCTTGTGAAGAAGTCAGATTATCCAGATTAAAAAATGAAGAAGAAAAGGAAGGCAGGTGCCAGTGGCTGCTGGCTGTAATTCCAGCTCCTAAGGAGGCTGAGATGTAGAGAATCTGAGTTTGAATCCAGCCAGCATAGGAAAGTCTATGACACTATTATTTCTAAAAGATCAAATTAAAACACAGAAGTGAGGCAGTGACTCAAGGTTAATGCACGACCCTTGAACAAAGGAGCTCAGGGACAACCCCTGAAATATGACCCTTAGGGTCATATTTCAACTGCAGGACCTGCCCCCCCAAAAAAGAGCCTGTATATCATGTCTTTTGTATATATGGATGTATTCCTATAGGTGAAGCTCCAGAGTATCTATGATGATTGGCACCAAGCTAGGAAATTTGTATTCAATACAATTATTTCATAACACAGAGACTGCTTTCATGATAGTACATATTTCAGGCTTCCTTCACTGTTCCCAGTGTAGGCTGAGGGTTTCTCTGCCTCCAAGGCCTGCTGGAAGAAGTCTCTCTCATTGTCTGGATATGCAGACAAAAGGCCTCACTCCTGTACAGCTGTGTAACAAACAATTCCATCAGGGCCACTTAGTGAGGAGGAGTGTGGGAGGGCTCTGACGGTCAGGAGAAAAAGGCCTCTTTGTACCCAAAGTTATCTATCTCCCCAGTGCTCCATGTTGACAGGAAGCCTTCATTTGTGCTACCTCCTGTGGCAGGCCAAGTTCTGTTCACTTATCCTGCCTTCGTGAGACAATATAACTGGTGTTCAAATACAGTGCTCAATATAATTCAGGAGTCCTTCTGGCAGACAACTCGGGCAAGGGGTCTTATGAGATGTTTCACTGATGGCGATGATGGACCTATGACATCTCTTCTAGGTTTGCAGAAGCTTGAGAAATCCAAGTGTATGTCAGATATCACAATGCTCCCTGTCATGTGGGGTTGGTGAAGCTCATCAGGTTTTGAAATCTTTGACCTCTCCTACTTGGGCCCTGGGTGGCTAGGTTTTGGGTTGAACACAGGGCCTGGTTGCTGAGCATGAGCTCAGTGCAGAATCCCAGTGCTTTACCATTTTGTGTCATAGCTTCACTTCTGGTCTGCTTGTGTGTGTGTGTGTGTGTGTGTGTGTGTCCATGTGCGTGCACACTTACACCAGTCCTTTAGCTTGAACTCAGCACCTGAGTACTGTACTTAGTTTCTCTTGTACAAGGATAGCCCTCTCCCACTTGAGCCACAGAGACACTTCAGGCTTTTTTTTTTTTCTAGTGATGTGGTCCTGAGAAATCATGCCCAGGGTTTCATATATGCAAAGTACTCTACCCCTAAGGCACATTCCCAGCCCTCTACTTCAGGTTTGTTAGTTAGTTTCTTTCTTTTTTGTTGTTATCGGTTGCAGGAGTTGAAGCCTAGGCCGGGTGCTATCCCAGAGCTCTTCAGCTCATCTTGTGCTTTACCACTTGAGCCACAGAGCCACTTCAAGTTTTCTGGTGGTTCATTGGAGCTAAATGTCTCAAGGACTTTCTTGCCCAGGCTAGCTTTGAACCGTGATCCTCAGATCTCATCCTCCTGAGTAGCTAGGATGACCAACATGAGCCTCAAGCACCCTGCTTCCACTTCAGGTTTCTTAGTGATGAATTGGAGATATAATCTCATGGAACCTTTTGTGTCAGGGATAGTTTGGAACCCAGATCCTCAGATTTCAGTTTCCTGAGAAGGCAGGATGACAGACATTGGCTATAGAACCCTAGGCCATGGCACTCTGCTGCAAGGGGCTCATTGGCTCCACATGGTGGAGTGCTAGCCATGAGCCCAAGAGGTAAGGGTCAGTGCCTAGGCCCTGAGTTCAAGATTCATGACTGAGGAAAAACAAAACAAAATAATTGTCTGCAGGAGACAACTCACCCACTCTTTAGTAATACATAATTTCGTCCCTGCCATCGGGACATATCTGAGCCTCAATATTCTTGTCTGCATAATCATCTCATTTCAAAGAGACTCACTGACTTCCTGTCAGGGCTGGGTTTTATAGCCCCCGAGCAGCTTGGAGGATGGGGGTAAGCCAGCAGCCTCTGGTTCCATGTAGCTGGGTTGCAGCGGCTTACATCTGGCTAAGTCAGGTTAAGTGGCAGTTGTCAGCGCCAGACTCCTAGCTTGCTTTGTGATGAGGTGTTTGAAGTCCTGCCCTTCTGTAGTTGCAGTTAGAACATTCTACCTTTTTTTGCGGCGGTCCTGGGCCTTGAGTAAGGGCTTAGACACTGTCCTTAAGCATTTGTGCTCCAGGATAATGCTCAATTGATTGAAAGACAGCAGAACTTCTGGGTTTTCTGTTTATATGGCACTGAGGAATCTAACCCAGGGCTTTGTGCATACTAGGTGAGCACTCAACCACCTAGCCCCAGAAGGTATAGAAATTGCATAAGAAGAGAGATGTCTGTATATTATTAGTTTATAGATAATTGCTACCATTTATTACGTATTAAGTTATGTCTCCTTAATGATTTGTCTCTGTAGAACAACTAATAAAACATTAATTAATAATTACTTAATATCCTGCTATTGTTTATAATATATGTATATACATCCATACATATAATTACATATTTTATAGAATGAGACAGATGTCTATATATAATTAAATTATGCATCATATGTTACAACCAATTATTAGGTATTTAATTATGTCTCCATGTAATTTTTATTCTGTTAATGCTTAATAATATAGTAATTTTACTTAATTCACGTTCTATAACTATTTTGTCTAATTTTATCCCAGAATGATTCACTACTAATTCAATCTGTTTTTCATTTATTTTAGTGACAATCCTTCCGCCTATGACATTTCTTACCTTTATGACATTCTCTTACATAGCATATAGATTTGCATCCAAATTATACATACTACCTGACACTGAGCACTTTAAAAGAAAAGGAAAACATGTGTCACGCTCGGCTTCTTACTCCAAGATTACATTTTTGCCAGTGCTGGGATCTAAACTCAGGGCCTAGAAGGCTCAATTCATGAATTGGTGTCTGCAAGCACAGCAGCCTCTAGCCATATTGCACTTAGTGTACTTATTCATTTTATTTTTTATTCATTTATATACCATTATTTTATTGAATGTTATTACACATGGAATATTTACTACATTTATTGTATAGGATATACATTTGCCTATGTATGAAACTTAACACCTGACACCCAGGCTTTTCATAGAAAAGGAAAACGTGTCACCCTAGTCTTCTTACTCCACGATTCAATGTTTGCGAGTGCTGGCATTTGAACTCACAGCATACATGGATCAATTCATGAATAGGTGAGTGTCAGCACTCCAGCATGGGGCATATGGAGCTGACAAGCAGGTCCCAGCACCTGAGATCCAGCCCCAGGTGTTGACAAAACAAGAACAGATTGACATGCTGATGGTAGTACACAAATAAATATATATCCTTAAAATGTGCCAGAGATGTCTACACATTATTCAGTTATATAGGCTACATTCCTACCAATTCTTGGGTATTTATTATGCCTCCATGTAATTATTGTTGTTTTCATCCTTAATGAATTATTAATTAAATCAACCGCTGTCCTGAAACTATTGCATCCATGTAATTAATAGTACTCTTTGAATGTGTCAAAAAGTATTCATTAAAATCCATTGGCCTCCTAAAATCACTCTCTAATTTTATACTAGTATCATTCAGGAAAAACTAATTCAACCTTGATATTCATAACCTTCCATCCATATTCCTATGGATAGGAATGAGACTCTTAGGATCTCCCTCCATTGGTAGGGGTCAGGACCGGGCTTCAAACACAGGTCCTATGTTGCTGTGTTGGTCTATGGCTTCCTTGGCAGCCTGCCAGCCCTCAGCAATGCCAGGTAACAAACACTTTTCAGCCATGTCATTCAGACCCAGTATGGTCAACTTGAAAAAAAAAATGTAAAACTGGCAACCGTCTTCAAGTTGCTGGGTTTTTTTTTTTCTGTGTCATTTTATTTATTTATTTACTTCCTGTCAGTCTTTGAGGCTCAGGAACCCAGGTTTGGCTGTGGGTCCAGTGGCTTCAACACAGCCTAGAGTGATCAAAGCTGAGGCAGCGTTGCCATGCCCTGAGTTGAAGCCCTGTGCTTAACAAAATAAAAATACATACATACATACATACATACATTTAAAATATTTAAAAATTTATGTGGCTCCTTGGCTTGGAATTCATGCCATTTTCTTCTGCCGGACTTGGGGTTTGAACTCAGGGTTTGGGTAAATCTGCAGCACTGTTGGCGAAGGGAAAGCTCACCATGCTAAAAGACAAGAAAGTCAGGCTTGTTCCCAGGGGCTGAATTCAAGCCCTAGCACTAGAAAAAATAATATTCATATACATTTTAAATACATGATTTATATTTACATACACATGTTTACTACATATTACAATTAGTGTAGTTATTCATTTTATTTTGTGTTTTATTTATTTCTTATGTATTTTAGAGAGTATGATTAAATGTATAACATTTTTTACATTCTATTACATAGGACATAGATTTGACTATGTATTATACATCATCCTCAGACCCAGGACTTTCACTGATAAGGAAAACAAGTGGGACAATTGGTTTCTACCACAAGGATTAAGTTTTTGGTAGTTTTGTGATTTGAACTCTGGGCCTCGAAGGCCCACTTCATGAATGGGTCAATGTTAGCACACCAGTCTGATGCAAGTGAAGTTGGCAGGCAAATTTGATGACCTGAGATCAAGCCCTAGAAGTGGCTAATATATAAACCGATAGATGTGTAGATTGCAGTGTGTGTGTATTTACGTATGTATATACATCTATAAATAAATGTATACAGAGACAGATGAACATTTAAGTAGATTCTAGTGTATAACTCTATATGAAGTCATGTTTTATATGTTCTATTACTATAAATTATTTGGTCTAAAATTATGCCTCCATCAAATAATCATGGTAGAAAACTTACAAAGAATTAATTAAATTAATCATTGACCCATATTTATTGCATACAATCTTATTTTAGAATTATTAGCTAATTAGTAATTCAATTAGTAAATGTCAAACGTACTATTAGTTCCTATAGAGAGGAAAGAGTTTTCTAGGATCTTCAGACATGTGTAGGTGGCAGTCCCAGGATCAAACTAAAGGCCAAGTGTCTGGGTTGGGCTCAGGGTTCACCGACAGACCGGGAGCCTTCGGCCATGTAACGTCACATACAATTTTCAAGCCGAATCATAGAGACCCAGGATGGTCACAGTGTAAACGAAAAAAAGGTAAAACGGTTGTGCAAAACTTACTGGTTTTTTCCTCCTCCATTTTTGTTGGTTTGATGCATTTTTGCCAGTGTTGGGAGTTGAACTCACGTCCTAGGAAGACTGGATCATATGTGGGTGTAAATGCTGCACCCCAGCCTAAGGTAATCATAAGTTAAGACACAATACAGTGCTTCCTTGTGCAAAAGTAGCTCAGGGACAGTGCCTAAGCTCACAGTTCAAGCCTCAGGACCTGTCACAAAAAAAAGAGCCAGTAACTCCATGTGTCTGTGTATGTATGCATGTATTTTTATCAGTGAACATCCAGATTTGCTATGAAGAAAGGTTTGAATAGAATGATTTCATAGCACAGAGAGTGGTTTCAAGACAGTGTATGTTCCGGGGCTCCCCTCACTGTTCCCAGTGTAGCCTGAGGGTTTCTGCACACCCCAGGCTGCTGGAGGAAGTCTGCCTCATTGTTGTAACAAGCAGACAAAAGGCCTCACTCCTGTACAACTGTATAACAAACAATTCATCCAGGGCAATTAGTGAGGATGAGTGTGGGCAGATTCTGAAGGCCAGGAGAAAAAGGCATCTTTGTACCCCAAGCTATCTCTCTCCCCAGTGCTCTCTTTTGACAGGAAGCCTTCATTTGTGCCACCTCCTTTGGCAGGCCAAGTCCCCTGCACTTATCCTGTCTTTGTTAGACTATGTTCCAGTGTTGAAACAAATTGCTACAATTAATTCAAGGGTCTTTCTGGCAGACAACAAGTTAGCTGAACCTAATGAAAAGATTCCTAATTGGCAAAGGTGCCTCCCTAGGTTTCCTGAAGCTTGCTAATTCTAAGCACTTGTGCAAAATCACAACGCTTCCTGTCATCTATAGCTGGTGAAGCTCATCAGGTTTTGAAACCTTTGACCTCTCCTAGTTGGGCCCTGGGTGGCTAGGTTTTGTGGTTGAACACAGGGCCAGGGTGCTGACCATGAGCTCAGAGCAGAAGCTCTTCGCTTTACCACCATTTGGTGTCACAGTTCCACTTTTGGTATCTGTTTTGTGTTTGTGTGTGTTTGTGTGTGTGTGTGTGTGTGTGTGTGTGTGTGTGTGTGAGTGTGTGCATGTGTGCGTGCGTGTGCAAACACCAGTCCTGGAGCTTGAACTCAGTACCTGAGCACTGTACCTGAGTTTATCCTGTATAAAGATAGTGCACTACCACATGAGCCACAGAGCCACTTCAGTCTTTTTTTCTAGGAATGTGGTACTGAGGATTCAAACCAAGGGTTTCATACATGCAAAACACTCTACCCCTAAGACACATTCCCAGCACTCCACTTCAGGTTTCTTTCTTTTCTTGTAAGTTGGAGGAATTGAAGACTGGGACTGGGTGCTCAAGTCTAGCACTCTACCACTTGAGCTACAGTGCCTCCTCAGGCTTTCTGGTGGTTCACTGGAGAAAGCATCTCAAGGAATCTCCTGCCCAGGCTGGCTTTGAACTGTGATCCTCAGCTCTCAGGTTCCTGAGTAGCTAGGATGACAGGCATGAGTCACCAGTGCCCAGCTTCCACTTCAAGTTTCTAAGTGGTGAATAGAAGATAATAGTCTCATGGTACTTTTCAGTCTGGGATAGTTTGGAAACCAGATCCTCAGATTCCTGACCAGGCAGGATGACAGACCTCAGCTAAAGACAACTAAGCTGTGACACTTTGCTGCAAGGTGGTGCAAGGTAGAGCGCTAGCCATGAGCACAAGAGGAAAGTCAGCACCTAGGCTCTGAGTTGAAGGTTCATGATGGAGAAAACTAAACCAAAACAATTGTCTGTAGGAGACAAGTCACTAGAGTTCAGTACATACATAAATTTGGCTCTTCTTTGGGGACATATCTGAACCTCAAGTTTCTCACCAGCACAATCATCTTACTTGTTGAGCTATAACAAGGACCAGATGAAAGAAAACCCCCTTTGAATGGCTCAGCACATGGCACCCTGTGAAGGACTCGGCACACAGCATCCCAGGAAAGACTTGTACACTTCAAATTGAGAAATTGTAATAGAGTGGATTGAAAACTACACGTAAATATTTTCTCAGTCTACACATATAAAAGCACACAAGAAGAAGGGTCTAGTGTGTGCTAGGATGAGATTAAATAGGTTTCCTGTCATAGTTCTACCTTGCCTGAGTTGCCTTGTGTTTCCCTTTGTTTCTTACTATAATAAGGCCTGGGACATTGGTTTCGTAGTTTAGCACTGATCCAATGTCTGCAGCATTGATTGAGGCACTCACACCTCTCATGACTGAGACCTGAGTCTCTTGAACTTTGAAAACAACACAGGAACATCTTTCTTGTTCCTGAGCCACAGGCCAAGTGAGCTGGCTTGAGCTGTCAGTTACAGTTACTTGGCGCTCAGAATTCCATTATGAGGGAGGTAGTGTCATCTCTCAGAGCCCAATGTTCTGAGCTGCTTTTTTCACATAAGACCATCCCAAAGACAAACTGGAGGCTGAAATCTCCCCTCCCACATCACTTTATGCACATATGGACATTGTTAAATCCCAACATCCTCAGCTGGGACTAGATACAGGCATTGTCTCACCCTCAAAGAACCCTTCCTAGGTGAGATTCAGGCATTATTTGTCACTATTCTTCACATCCTGCACAAATCATTTTGCTTCTCAGGGCCCTATCAGCCTGCCATGGGCTTCTTGCATGTATTCCTAGGACATTGTTAGGTTTTTGTTTCCTAATCTTCTGTTTGCTCTTGAAGCCCCTGTGTGCTGTCACTTGGAAAAAAAGATAAGTACTTAGAGGTGGGAAAAATCAAAGAAGTATTGAAAACAAACATTACACATATAGTCAGACATTTTTACAGGTGTACAGTCTTGTAAGACAAGAGTATTTTTGATAATTTTATCATATTTTATGACAGATGTGAAGGGGAGAAGGGAAGAGGTGCTGCATTGTATTCTCATAATTCAATGATTATTATTTTAAAATACTGTATTTGAAGGAATGTAATATTTAAAGATAAAAACTGTGCTCCTGTTCTTTTTATAAGCTAGTCGTTTATAAAGCATTCCTCACTAAAGTCTTGTCGTCTGTGTCCCATGAACTATCCTCCTCCTTCAAAATAATCAAGGAAAACCCTTCACAAATAAGTGGACTGTTGTCCAATCTCTGGATAAGAATTTAAGATACAACATTGCCTGTGATTTTGTGCGTGTACATGTGTGCGGGAGTGTGTTTGTATGTAGGTGAACGTGTGTCTGTGCATATGGGTGTTTTAGGACTTGAACAGGGACTATATGACAATCCTAAGCATCTTTACCTTGACTGTAGTGCTGTACCAATTGTGCCACAGTTCCAATGCAAACTTTTCGTAGTGAACTGGAGAGGAGAGACTCATAAAAATTCCTGATCAGGCTGTCTGAACTAAATCTCACGTCTCAACCTCTTGATTAGGTAGAGTTATAATTATGAGTCTCCAGAACCTGGTGATAAAGCACTGTTACTGGAGAGAGTGGGATTGCATGTTTCAGTCCAGCTTCACAACACTCTATATCATGAAACAGCAACAGCAAAACCCTATATCAAAATAAAATGATAAGGTGTAATTAGAATACAATTTAGTGATATAGTCTGCTAGCATAACTTTCAGGAAAAGTTGGTCTTAATGATTTAGCCAAACAAAACCAAACAAAATGAGATAATTTCAGTAGATTCTATGAATTTTTTAAATTCCATCTTTTAATTTCAAAACATTATAAGGAACAAGAAAATATTCATACTTCTAAGGAGAATGTTAAAAAGATAAAAGATGGCAGATTATGAAATGGAATATTCTACATTGCAGGAATATTATTGTCATGGTGAATATATGGTGGTATTGTTATGGTGAATATTTGATAATGTTCTTCAGAGGAGCAATAGATAAATATACACTTACTGCACATAGTTTAACTTGTCTATCTCTATCAACTTCCAGTCTTCTAGTGCACATTATCAATGTATTCATGTTTATGGTGTATTCCAAAAAATAACTATCAGAGGCAGGAGTTACCAAAATACATTAGCTTCAATGTTTTAGGAGATAAACGTGTTAATCATATTGATTATATTATATAAATTAAACATGTAATGTGTTATCATTGTATCTCTAAGTATGTACAAACACTACTTCAAAGTGAAATGAAATACAACAAGGTTTTGAAGGCATATGCCTATAAAGCTAGCTATTTGAGACATCAGTTCATGACCAGTGTAGTTTTACCTGCAATGGTCCCCAACCCCTGGCTCTGTGTGATGGAATACGTCTATCGTCCCAGGTCCATGGGGAGCTGAGGGCAGGAGGATTTGAATTTCATGCCATACTTGGAAAGAATTTCCACATGGCTCCATCTCAACCAAAGAAGGTTCAACACTCCCCCAACTAAGTGAAAATAAAAATAAGAGCATTATAGTATAAAAACGAACAATATTAAAACATGCCAAGAAGAACCATCATGAAGAACACACATCTAGTGTTTGTTTCTCATACCTGTAATCCTAACTATAGCTAGGATTATATATGTGAGCCAGAGGAACTAAGCAGTTCATTATTTTAAAAATGACTATTTGAGTGTCTGCTTTGACTCCGAGTACTTTGATCTATTTGGAGTTGATTCTGGTGCAGGGGGATATATAAGGATATAGTTTTAGTTTTATACAAGTGATTAACCAATTTTGCCAGCACCATTCACTGAAGAGCCTGTCTTTCTTCCATTGTATTTTTTACCTCCCTTATCGAAGATTAATGGCTATGTCTATAGGTTCATTTCTGGGATATTAATTCTATTCCATTTGTCCTAAAAATTTTTCTTGTGCCAGAACCAAGCTGTTTTGATTACTATGGCTTTGTAGTAGAGATTGAAATTTGGTATTGATATTCCTCCAGCACTGTTCTTTCTATTAAGGATCATTTCTGCTATTCGAGATCTTTTATTGTTCCATATGAATTTTTGGACTGCTTGTTCTATTTTCTTGAAGAATGAGGTTGGAATATGGATATCCCATTGAAATTGTAGATAGTCTTGGGAAATATTGACATTTTCGCGATGTTGATCCTTACCATACAGGAGCACGGGAGGTTTTTCCACTTTCTAAGTTCTGTTTTGATTTCCTTTTTCAGGTTGTAAAATTTTCAACCTAGACGTCCTTCACTTCTTTGGTTAAGTTAATTCCTAGGTATTTTAATTTTGTGGGGCTATTACAAATGGAGTTGCTTTAATGATTTCAGCCACGCTTTTCTCATTGTTGGCATACAGAAAAGCCATTGCTTATTGAGGGTTAATTTTACACCCTGCCACTTTGCCAAAGTTTTGAATCAGCTGAGTAATTTGTGAGTGGAGTCCGTGAGTAGGAGAAACCTAGGTCTCCTTGGCACAGGCAGAAATTTTCTTAATAGAAACTCAGAAACACAACCATTCTAAGAAAGGTTGGACAAATGGGATTGCATGAAATTGCAGAGATTCTGCATCGCAAAGGGGATAGGTATCAAGATCAATAGAAAGCCCACTACTGGGAGATCTTCACTAGCCATACAACGGACAAGGGTCTCATATCTAAAATATACTTGGAACTCAAAAAATTAAATCCCCCAACAACAAGTTGTCAAAAAACAACTGCCCAATAAATAAGTAGGCTAAGACTTAAAGATAAACTTCTCTGAAGAGGAAAAAAGGATGGCCAATAGACACATGAAGAAATGCTCAACCTCCCTAGCCATCAAAGAAATTCAAATCAAAACAACACTGATACATCACCTCACCCCAGTTAGAATGGCTATAATCAAGAGCTCTAATAACAACAGATGCTGGAGTGGATGTGGACAGAAGGGAACCTTACTGCACTGTTGGTGCGAGTGTAAACTTGTTCAACCACTTTGGAAAGTAATATGGAGGTTCCTCAAAAGACTCCACATAGAGCTCCCCTATGACCCAACAATCCCACTTTTGGGCATTTATCCAAATGTTTACAAACCAGACCACACTAAAGCTACCAGCACAGCTATATTTATTGCAGAATTATTTACTATAGCTAAGATATGGAACCAACCCAGATGCCCCTCAGAAGATGAATGGATCCAGAGAATGTGGTATATATACACAATGGAATTCTATGCCTCCATCAGAAAGAATGACATTGCCCCATTTGTTAGGAAATGGAAAGACTTGGAAAAATTATATTAAGTGAAGTAAGCCAAGCCAAAGAAACATAGGTCTCATGGTTTCCCTTATTTGCAATATCTAGTATATGTATGAGCCAAGCAGAAAAGGTCAGATAAGGTGATTTTAGGAAAATGAGCCCTAAGTTATGTATTCAATTGTTTTCTTTTCCTTTCATGCATTCGTTTGTAACACATTTATAAGATTATTTCTTTGTTGCTTTGTATGTCCCTCCCCCACAGTATAACCCCTGCTTTCACTGTATTTGATGTCGGTATAATTTGTGGAGAGGAAGGGGAAAAACAAGTCGTTTAAATAAGAAAATCTATTCCCTATTCTAAAACATATATCAATTTAGTGGATATTAGTGCTATCAGTATAAATTATGCATGCATAGTATATGTAATGTATTATATTACATAACATAAATGATATATGTATAATGTATGTATAATTACTGATATTCTATAAATACTATAAATAATATATGTTTAAAACTGGTTTTAGTATTATATTGTGAAGGATACAAAGAATGACAACTTTATTTGAATAAATATATTTGTATGCTTTAATCACATTATTTTTTTCTGTGTCAGTACTGAGGCTTGAACTATGGTCTGGGTGTTCTGAGCCATTTAATTCAAACTGGCTTCATATAGCTATATGTAGATTTCAGCCCCTAAGTAGCTGGGGTTACAATCATGAGTCATGTTATGTTTTTTTTAAACTCCATCCTTGGCATGTTCTTACATAATTATTTTTGAATGTTCAATTATATTATGATATTTCATTTCTAAACCAATTCAGAATAAATAACTACTTATTGGGCAAAGCTATTTGTTGCAATAGAAATTGTAGGGACCCTACTTTACTATCAATTTTCAAAGATATTGCTAGTTTAATACCTGGACAGACGAGTAGAAAAATTAAATTAAGTGTTCATAATATATGTACTATATTATATTACATAACATGTAAATGATATATTTATAATAAATGCATAATTAAGGATATTCTATAATTACTATAAAAATATATGATAAAACTGGTTTTAATATTATACTGTGAAGGATACAAAGAAAGAAAACATCCCTATCTTAACTGTCTCATTTTCAACGGTAGACAAACTATGCTATAAAAATATATCTTCAAGAAAGCACACCTCTGAAATCACGTGTTCATCTTCATCTCTATGAACATCTTCTAAGATTGGCTACACTTATCCACTAGCGTCAGCTTACAATCACAAACATTTTGTGATACTTTCTGTATAAAGTTGCTTGTCCTCATTCTCATGGACCTTTCAGTAACTTCAGTGCAGAACATTTTCTCCTGCTTAGCATGTAGATGATATCATCCTTTGTTATTTCCCATCAAAGAAATTGTGGCTAGCAGGCTTGAGTATTGGTATATTCAGAAGTTTTTTGGTTGTGAATTTTTCCTTTCCTTTCTTGCCAAGTGAGCTGGAATAATGAAAAACATTTAAGGCAATGTGTTTTACTGTAAATAAAATCATACTGATTTGAAAATACTACAAATATTCATTCTTTAAATTTATTTTTAATTCAAATATAATAGGGATGGTTTTAGTGTTGCATGCCTTTAAATCTAGCAATTTAGATGGCTGAAAACAGAGGCTCATAGGTTCAAGCTAGAATAGGTAAATAGACCATGAGTCACTTATCTTCAACCAAGAACTAAAAAGCTAAAAGTGGAGCTGTGGTTCAAATAGAAGACTGCAAGCCTGAACAAAAAGAAGAGTAAAAGAACCTAGGCCCCAAATTTAAGTCATAGTACTAGCACACATATACCATATAGATATATGGTTCCTAATATATTCGAAACCTGGTCATAGATTAAATATGAAGTGTGAAAAAGTATGTAAGTCTGAAATGACTCCGAGGTATTTTGACAAGACAACTGGAAGAGTTATCACTTAATCAAATAGTAATGAGGGATTGGTTTGTAGATAAAGATCAAAGCTCATTTTGGAAACTGTTGAGTTTGTTAAAATCAGTAGCTAGGAATTGTCAGTAAGCAGGTCAGTAAGCAGGATGCTATTAAGCACTGTGATTAAAGAAAGAACAAAGCTGGAGAAAAAACAGAAATAATTACATGTACTCAGTGATAACAACCATGAGAAGGAATATTATAGAACTAAGATAGAAGTAAGCCCTGGGATACAAATATGTAAAACATGACAAATGAAGAAAAACAGTAATAAGTATGCAATGCAGACTTATATGGATAGGTATTTTTAATGTTTAAGGCCTATGAAGTGATTGTGTGATGACATAAAATTTAAGAAATTGGTAAGGTCAACTATCCCTTGTGCCAACCATAGCTGATAGTTTAAGTAAAACAGGGCCACAATAGTGTGTCTTGATTTACCAAAGTGAAAACAGGCCAATATCTGGAAAGCCAATTTTTGGGCATGTGGTTGGAGTGACAATTACTGCAGTTTGTTCAAGTATCAGTAGAAGGGTAAAGTTTTAGCCCAATGATAGAAATCTTTCAGGGATCTGGTAGATTTCCCTCGGTCTTCAATTTTCCTTTTTTTCTGAGTACCAAAATATCATTACTGGAAGCCAGTCCCAAATTTTGCCTTTGGCAATTTAGCAGATATTTAGTTTATCACATGTCCAAATAATAGAGAATGGGAACAGTTCTACATTGAGCACTCACAGGAGACAGGTCTCTGGAATTTCTCAGGAAGAGCTTTCTGCAATCGTGGGATGGATAGAGCTGGATTATATACAAAATAGACATCATAGATTGAAAGTATTCTGCTAAATTGACACTTGAGATATTGGATGTTTTAACTGCATTGTATTGATTTTTATGAATCAATTAATTAGATACTTTATACCATATGATATTTACTAGACAATGAATTGCATGCTTACTGCATTTCCTTTGTATAACATATACTATGTTTTGAAATTTGGTAAAATAAATTCATCTTTTTATTTTTTTTAATAAGGATTACTCCTAGTTCTCAAGAGTGGGGAAATGCCCTGGAACATTGTAACTTCAAGTCATATGATGCCATGTGCCATATCCTATTTTCCTTGTAGAGACTTGGTAATAAATTATATGTAATTAATTTTTTATTTTTATTTATTTTCTAATGTAGCACCTTGATATGTGTAATTAAAACTGTAGTTTTCTTCAAGTATTTCATCTTACACTCAAGTTTTTTTCTTCCAAGCTTTCTAATAAATATGTAATCTATTCAATTTTGAAAAGTACTGCTGTACCTCCCACTTATTTGTGGCATTTCTGAAACCCTGTGTGTCAGGGTGGATACCTTTGCCTGTAACAAGTATTGTTGTTGAATACATAACATTTGGCTACTTAGAGAAAAAAAGATGTGAAGCTACACTAGCCAGATAATGATCTTCCAGGACAATTCAAGGGCAACTCATGTACTCTCTATGTAGGTGAATAGGGAGCATAGAAAAGAAATTCTTACACTTGAAAATGATTGAGTGTGTGTGCACATAGGTGTTCAATTATTTATCTGTTGCTAGAGTTTTACACATTCACAGTTTCCAAAATCCACAGAACCACATCCATGGGCATTGCTTTCCTATGTTGCTCTTTGGGTAATAAGAATGAAATGTGGTATTGTCCTGTGGTAGAGAAATTACTCAGAGATTCAAGTTTTTTCCTTTCAATATGTTGCTTGTTCCTACCTCTAAAATTAGGAAGTCTGTTAATACATAATACATTTTAAATTATTGCATATTTAATACATAACACATAATATATAATATATTATATATAATACCTGACAGTATTATATATTCATAAGGTTAAATATGACAAACGTATCAATGTCCATACTTTCCTAGCCATGATTAGGTTCAGTAGAGTTAGGTGCATTACATCTCCACAGGGAAAGTCTACTGAAGTTATGATGACCTTGACCTAGATATGGAGAATTCCTGTAAAAGGAGCCTCTCCTCAATTATGAGAAAAGATAAGTTTGGAAGATTTTTGGTTTTGTTTTTGTTTGTTTTTATTTTGGCCGGTCAAATGGCCTGAACTTTGGGCCTGGGCACTGCCTTTCTCTTCTTCAGCTCAAGGCTAGTGCTCTACTACTCAAGCCATAGCACCACTTCTGGCTTTTTCTACTTATGTGGCACTGAAGAATCGAACCCAGGGCCTCATGCATACAAGGCAAGCACTCTACCACTGAGCCACCTTCCCAGCCCAAGTATGGAAGTTTTTGAGAAGAGGGATTTGGCATTTGCTTTGCATCCTTGATTATTAATGAATAGGTATTATTTTACTCCAAATTTCGTCTCCTTTTATGTTCCATAAACAGTTACACATGATCATCATTCCATCGCATATCTTTAAGGCCTTCTTTTATTTCTTTTATCATTATTATTTTGTTGTTGTAGTTTTGCTGATCCTGAAGCTTGAACTCAGGTCCTACGCAGTGTCCCTGAGCTCAAGGCTAGTACTCTGCCACTTGAGTCACAGCACAACTTTTGGGTTTTTCAGCCTTGGCTTGCTTTGAAGCATAATACTCAGATCTCAGCCTCCTGGGTAGCTAGGATTACAGGTGTGAGCCACCAGTGCCCAGCAAGTCCCTCTCTTTTAGATATTATTCTAAAAGCCTCCTGTCCAAGGTCACTCCTAAGAGAGTAAATGGACCTATGCCAATAGTTCCTTCAAACTCTTATCTCCTGTTATGGCTATGGTGTGTCTTTTGCATCATATCCTTGACCTAATTCACTGTTCTCTTTCCAATCCATCATTCTAGATGTGTTCCTAATAATTACCTAAATTTTGTGGCTATAAACCCTAAATCACTCAACTATTAATTTCATTTAAATTTTTTTCAATATGATTGTTCTTCAGTACAAATCTGAGCTTATACTCACCTCTTCCACCTACCTCTTGGCATGAGGAGAGCCTGGGCCTATTCTACCTCAAATGCAAGAGGTTAGCCAAAGAATAGCCTACAGTAATCCTGCCTAGGAGTCCGGACAAGTAGTTGAGTGCCTGAAAGAAGCAATGCATTCCTGGCATGGGAACGGGTGAGAGAGACAACAGCCTAGAGAGCAAACTGACAGTCACAACATTTAACAACTTCCTTTTGGAGAAACTGACCTCCTGCAAAGTGGCAGTGAGATGACTCACCTAGCAAATTTTCGTATTTGAAGGAAGTTGTCATGTTTCACTACACAATTCACTTGTAGTCAAAGAGAGGGTCATTCTTTTGTGTCCTCCTTAGGCCCAGTCTCATTTTATCTCCATCTTAGACTTTGCTCATAGTCTGTTCTTTCCAGAAGGTCCTTGATGAAGAAAGTATGATCTTTTGGCTTCTGACTGGCCCTGTGGGAACTGAGGCCACTTTTAGTTTTGAACCTGTTCCTTCTGACATTGGGAAAACTCATTCTCTGAATTTTGCCTGAGCGAGTGAGTTTCTCCAATTCCAAAGAGGGCAATAAATATCTGATTCTAAGACCCAAGTGGAAGTCCTTCACCAGATCCTCCAAGCTGGAGTGGATGTTAGCTCAGACTCTAGGCTATCCTCATATTTCTCCAGCTCTTTCTCATGAACCAAAAGATTACAGGAGTTCAGTTCAGAAACAAAGATAAATGAGAGTAGCAGAAGAATCATTGGCAGGGGGAGGAATTAGAAAAATTGGAGGAAACAAGGACTCAGAAAATCTAGGATCACTCACATCATTTGGGAATGACATCATAAGATTAGGAAATAAAAGTAATATATTACTACCTAAATTAGTAACTCGTCTATTGTACATCACAACTGTTCTGTCAAAAGGTAGCTGTCCTAGTTGTACTTTGATGAGGGAAATGGAGCACATTCTTTCCTAACTGAGTTCTATTGAGTATCTTCATCCATACCCCAGGTTGTTCTCACTCTCTACTTCTCTGTTACTTTCCTTTGCTGGATTCAATCAATGACACTTGAAAGTGTTATCATCTTCAGACATGTAATTACATTTTCTTCTAATCCATTTGTTATCAAATAAAACAAATTAAGTGGAAATATATGTCTATGGTAAATTTTCTCCATGGCATATTTATTTGATGATATTAAGTATTATTTTTATAGTTTCAACTTTAAAACTTGAGGAAAATGTTTTGTTATTATTAGCACTAACTATTTGCACATTTTTTTGTATTTTTCCATGTCTGTGTATTTGGTATTAACCTTCTAACATTGTCTTTTTCCCCAACTGTCGCCTTCTTAAAATTTCAAGTTACAAGCTATATATGATGGTCCTGTATGCATGCAGTGATATATTTAAATTTTGATCTGATATCCACATATTATAGGATATCATCAACCTATTGTAACTGCTCTGAAAATAAATAGGGAGGTCCTCAACTGCATGGATCAACTAGATTTAACAGACATCTACCAAATATTTCGGCCAGCACCATCAGAATACACGTTTTCCTCAGAAGCACATGGGATATTTTTCAAAATAGACCACATTTTAGGTCACAAAGCAAACTTCTCTAAATTCAGAAACATTGTACTTTTACCTTGTGTTCTCTCAGACAACAAGGGAATAAAATTAGAACTCAACACCAAAAGCCACCAAAGAAAGTCCTGTAACACATGGAGGCTGAACAACACACTGTTGAATCACCAGTGGGTCATGGAAGTGATTAGAAAGGAAATTCAAATATTCAACAAAAATTAACACACAATTACCAGCTCCTCAGGGAAACATCAAATACAGTACTCAGAGGCAGTTTAGAGCTCTGAGTTCCTACACCAACAAATTGGAGAGATCTGAAACCAACAATTTAATGAGACATCTGAACGTCCTAGAAAAAGAGCAAAAAGATAAATCCCAGTCCAGGAGACAGAAATGAATAATTAAAATTACATCAGAATTAAACGAATTAGTTTTAAATATGATAAAAATAATCAACAAAACAAAGAGTTGGTTCTTTGAAAAAATTAACAAAATTGACAGACCCTTAGCAAATCTTATCAGTAAAAGGAGAGAAAACACCCAAGTAAATAAACTCAGAGATGAGAATGGAAACTTCACCACAGAAACAACCAAGATTCAGAACATTATAAGGGAATACTTCTCAAAACTTTACGTTAATAAGTTTGAAAACGTGGCAGAAATGAACCTTTTCCTGGCAGATATCGACATGCCAAAACTCAACCACAATGAGTTAAACCAACTTAACAGGCTCATACAAAGCATTGAAATAGAAACAGCAGTAAGAGGCCTTCCATCTAAGAAAAGCCCAGGACTAGATGGATTTACAGTGGAATTCTACAAGGCCTTCAAAGTAGAGGCCACACCAATAGTCCCTCCAATTCTTCAATGAAATTGAAAGAGAATGTTACCTACCGAACTCATTTTATGAAGCCATGATAACCCTCATCCCAAAACCAGGCAGGGACTCATCAAAGAAAAATAACTATAGGCCCATTTCTTTGATGAACATTGATGCAAAACTTCTCAACAAAATTTTGGCCAATCGATTTCAACAATTCATCCAAAAAATCATAAACTGCGATCAAACAATATTCATTTCAGGGATGGAAAGCTGGTTCAATATAGTCAAGTCAATTAATATGACTCATCACATCAACAAACAGCAAGGATTAGAACCATATGATTATCTCAATAGATGCAGAAAAAGCATTTGACAAGATCTAACCAACCCTTTATGATGAAGTTTCTGGAAAAATTAGGAAATCATGGAACATTCCTCAACACAATAAAGGCTGTATATGACAAACCTACAGCAAGCATTATAATTAATGGTGAAAAACTAAAGCTATTTCTCCTTATCTCAGGAATGAGACAAGGATGTCCACTCTCCACTTCTGTTCAATTTAGCATTAGAATGCCTAGCTACAGCGATAAGACAAGATGCAAACATCAAAGGGATCCAAATTGGGAAAGATGAAGTAAAATTCTCCCTCTTTGTAGATGACATGATTTGCTATTTAAAGTATCCAACGGACTCCACTATCAAATTACTGAAGCTGATTCAAAATTTGGCAAAGTAGCAGGGTATAAAATTAACCCTCAATAATCAATGGCTTTTCTGTATGACAACAATGCGAATATCATGGATGAAATCAAGAAGGCAACTCCATTCATAATAGCCCCACAACAAATAAAAAACCTAGGAATTAACTTAACCAAAAAAGTGAAGGACCTCTATGATGAAAACTTTAAAAACCTTAAAAAGGAAATCAAAATAGAACTTTGGAAGCAGAAAAACCTCCCATGCTCCTGGATTAGAAGGATCAACATCGTGAAAATGGCAATACTTCCCAAAGCTATCTACAAATTCAATGTGATACATATCAGTATTCCAACCTTATTCATCAAGGAAATAGAAGAGGCAATCCAAAAATTCATATAGAACAATAAAAAAACCAAATAGCAAAAATAATCCTTAACAGAAAGAACAGTGCTGGAGGAATATCAATACCAAATTTCAAACTCCACTACAAAGCCATAGTAATCAAAACAGCCTGCTACTGGCACAAGAACAGACCTCAGGACCAATGGAATAGAATTGAAAACCCAGAAATGACAGACATATAGCCAACTACTCTTCGATAAGAGAGCTAAAAAATAGAATGGAAGAAAGACAGCCTCTTCTGTAAAGGGTGCTGGCTAAATTGGTTGATCACTTGTAGAAAACTAAAGCTAAAGCCTTATATAGCATCCTGCACAAGAATCAACACCAAATGTATCAAAGAACTCAGAGTCAACGCAGACACCCTGAAAACAGTACAGAATGGAATACAAGATACCCTATGTCTCCTTGGCACAGGTAGAAATTTTCTTAATAGAAACCCAGAAACACAACAAATCAAAGAAAGCTTGGACAAACGGGATTGCATGAAATCACAGAGCGTCTGCTGGCAAAGGATATAGCTATCAAGATCAATAGAAATCCCAAGGATTTGGAGAAGATCTTCACTAGCCATACAATGGACAAGGTTCTCACATCTAAAATATACCTGAAACTCAAATAATTAAAATGCCCAACAACAAACCCTCAAAGAAACAACTGCCCAATGAATAAGTGAGTTAAAGACTTAAAGAGAAACTTCTCTGAAGAGGAAAGAAGGGTGGCCAATAGACACATGAAGAAATGCACAACTTCCATAGCCGTAAAAGTAATGCAAATCAAAACACCATTGAGATACCACCTCATTCCATTTAGAATGTTTATATTCAAGAATTGTAATAAAAACAGATGCTGGAGGAGATGTGGACAAAAGGGAACCTTACTGCATTGTTGTTGGGAGTGTAAACTTGTTCAACCACTTTGGAAGGTAGTATGGAGGTTCCTCAAAAGACTCCACTTACAGCTCCCCTATGACCCAGCAATCCCACTTCTGGGCATTTACCCAAATGATCACAAACAAAGCTATCAGCACAACTATGTTTATTGCAGCATTATTTCCTACAGCTGAGATGTGGAACTAACCCAGATACCCCTCAGCAAATGAATGGATCAATAAAATGTGGTATATATACACAATGGAATTCTATGCCTCCATCAGAAAAGATGGCGTTGCCCCATTTGTTATGAAATGGAATGATTTGGAAAAAATTATATTATGTGAAGTAAACCAGGCCCAAAGAAACATAGGTCCCATAGTTTCCCTTATTTGCAATAACTAATATATGTCTGAGACAAGCAGAAACTGTCAGATAAGTTGATGTTAGGAGAAATTAACTCCAAGATAAGGATTCAAATGTATTTTTTTTCTTGTGATTGTTTCTAACATATGTATAAGGTGATTTCTTTGTTTCTTTGTATGTCCTTCCCCCACGGTAAGGCCTTGATTTCACTGTATTTGATGTTTGTATAATTTCTAGAGGGGAGGGAAAAAACTTATTGTTTAAATAGGGATACAGGTGGACCCATTCCAGCAATGAGATGTACAAGACTTCATGTCGAAAAACAAAATGTACAACTTTGGCTGGGAGGTGGGGTGGGGGAAGATGGGAAGGGATGGGAAGGGGAAACAAACGAGGAGGCAACAACGCTTGATAAGAAATGAACTCATTACATTGCCCATGTAATTGTAACCCCTCTGAAAGGTACGTTCACAATTTTTAAAAAAAGAGGCAAAAAATCACCTCTATGGTTTCTTGTGAAAAGACAGAAGAATACAATCAGTTTCTCAAGGAAATTGACCCATAACTATAGTATTGTCAATTTCATCAATGATGTAAGAAGACATGAAAAAATTTCAACTCAAAGTGTATGTTATAAAATTTACTTTGTCTCCTGTGAACAACCTTTCAATTCTATCTATGTCTTCTTCCCAAAGTGATTGGTATTTTATTCTAATCATATTTTTAAATTAACTTTAAGTAGCTGTATAGAAATTGCTGTTTGACAAAGCAGTTTATGTATAGTATTTAGTGTGGTTTTTTTCTTTTCTTTTTTCTTTCCTGAGGTTTGAAATCTGGGTCTGGGCACTGTCCCTGAGCTCCTTTGGATGAACGCTAGAACTCTTTCACTTGAGGCACAGCAGCACTTTCAGATTTTTCTGAGATTTAATTGGAGATAAGAATCTCATGGACTTTCCTGCCAGGGCTGGCTTCAAAACTCAATCCTCAGCCTCCTGAGCATCTAGGACAACAGGCGTGAGCCTCTAGTGCCAGGCTTAATAAAATGCATCATGTTTATTTTTGGCTAGTCCTGGGGGATGAACTCAGGGTCTTGGCAATGTTCTTGAGCTTCTTTTCCTCATGCTAGCACTCTATGACTTGTCATAGTGCCAATTACAGATTGTTTTGTTTATGTAGTACTGAGGAATCAAACCCAGGGCTTCACACATGCAAGGCAAACATTGCATGATCTAGAAGTCAGAGAAAAAAATGTGTTACCAGGATGAAACAGGTTTGGGATGGGACAAAGAAAAGTAGTGGGTTTAATTATAAAAAGGAAGCATGAGACAGACTCATTTTTGGTAAAGAAACATGTCTGTAAAAATGGTATATTCATATAGAGTTGATAAAATTATGTTGGACTTAATATGTGCGCAAAATAATTAAAACTACTGAAGTCTGCATAAAGTACTTGTGAAATATTAATGTTCTACTTGTGATGTCATGCTATAAATATTTAAAGAAACCAGGAAAATTATTCCAGGGATATTTCTGTGTTCTTCTTATAACTTCATAAAGATCCATACTAACCTCAATAGAATTTAATGATAACTAGAAAACAGAAGTTAATATGGAATGTTTACATTGAAAAATAGTCTGGGTCCAAGCTTGAGCTGAAATATACCCTGCTAATTAGAAGGCAGAGATTTAGAAGACATATCAGGGCCAGTTTTGACAAAAAAATAGTGAGAAATTACAAAACCAAAGTAAGTGAGATATAGTGTAATTTCCCTGTTATCTCACGTTTGTGGAAGTCATAGGGAATAGATCATTGCTCACGAGAGGCTTGGCCAGAAAAATAATCTAAAGTGGTTAGAGTCTTAGCAACTTCAAGCACCAGTAGTGCCAAAGGAAAAAAAGAAAAAGAAGGAAACAGAAAAGGAAAGGAAAGGACAGAAAAGGAAACTATTTCCATTTCATTCTTAGTTTTATGTCACTGGGTACAAGAATTGAAAATATTTTTTTAGTTTTTGAGGATTCAGGCATCTCTAATATGAAAGTATTTATTTCAAGTAACTATTGTATTACTACTATTTATTAAATTATTATTAGGCCTTCTTGGAGATTGAACCCATGGCTTTGTATATATTAGTCTGTTTCTACAACTGAACTGTACCCCAGCTCTCTTGTAAAGTTTAGAAATTGTTTATGAATTCTTGAATAGTTAGCTATTCTAATTTTCATCTTATCTTTTCTCTCCCACCTTTTCCACTGTGTATTTAAGTTTGTGTTGAAAACTTTCCTCAATTTTATCTTCTAAACTTAGAATGTTGCTGTTGAGTTTATAGAGAAGTCGGTTGTCTCTATGACATCTTTTAAAATTATATGCAGATATATGTTCTTCACATGTATGATTGATTATTACAGTTCATTGCAATAATCAACATTTTATATGGTCACATGCACATACGTATTGAGTCATTGTGATCCTCTCCTAAGAATAGCTTCCCATCTTCTTGGCATGTGAATGCTTAGAGTGCAGTTAGTTAATCATGTCCAAGAGGAATTATTTGTCGTTTACTATCTATTGGATTAACTTGTAGATTTATGTACATAGTGTAGTTATTTCAAATGAGGAAACCTTTGCAGCATATATTTAATTGGTCCTGAGGTGTGGTGTAGATGGTATGGGTGGAATGAAGGTTCTGTGGCTTCAGGCAAGTATGGCAGGACATTCAAGGCTGAGTCACAGGTAGGGCAGAGTGTAGGGTCCCAGAATGGGGCCCAGGGTGAAGATTAGCTCAGCTTTTACCAGGGACCCCATCCATTTCCTGTGGCTGGGAGCTTATTTTTTAACAGCTCCTGACCCTCAGACCTCCTTTGCATGTAGGATTCAGGACAAATGCAGGGAATAATGCTTGCTTAAGAAAAGCTTCTAGCCCAATGCCACCAGTGGCTCAACCCCTGTAAATCTTAGCTACTCAGGAGACTGAAATAGATATCTTGTGTGAAGCCAGCTCAGGGGAGGAAAGTTAGTGAGACTCTTCTTGCCGATGAACTACCAAAAGCCAGAAATGGAGCTGTGGCTCAAGTGGTAAAGTGCTAACCTTAAGTGAAAAAGTTAAGAGACCAGAGCCCAGACCCTGTGTTCAAGCCCCAGTACTGGCACAGAAAAATAAAGAAAAGCTTTCAGGAGCTCCTAGCCCACTGTGGTGAAAGGCCATATCAGCTGGGCACTGGTGGCTCACGCCTGTCCTCCTAGTCCTCAGAAGACTGAGATGTGAGGACCACGGTTCAAAGCCAGCCCAAGCAGGAAAGTCTGAGAGACTCTGATCTCCAAGGAACCTCCGTAAAACCGGAAGTGGCTCTGTAGCTCAAGTGGTAAGCTGAAGAGCTTGGGGACAGCACCCAGGCCCAGAGTTCAAGCCCCATGACCAACCCCTGGCCTGCTTGTACCTCACTCTGTGGCTCTAGGCCCACTTTCCACTGGGCCCCTAAGGGTCTCCCAATTCTAGGTGTCCTACAAGTCTTGAGAGCAGCCTGTTTGGAGGCCATTCCCTACAGAGCAAGACACAGTACCAAAGAAGGGTGGAGCCTTGGGGCATGGAGATAATCAGAATGGCATCTGTCATGGATGTAATGTGGATCTGAACAGTAAATTGAAGTCTCAGACCACAGTTCTGAGCCAGGAGGGGCAGAAGCTGCAAGATGTCACACCAGGTAATGCCCACTCATGCGGGTATCACAAGAGTGTGAATTTGTCAGGCGCACCTTGGGCAGATGTTGTGTTGGGCTCATGAAAGACTTGTAGTCTCAGGAATCCACAGCCAGCTGGCTGATGCTTGTAGCAGTCACTGTCCCTGGGGTCCCAGGGCTCAGAGGCCTTCTTTCCTCACCATGCTCAGGGGCACATGAAGGTCTGCAATCATGGGCCGACTACAAATGAGCATCCATAGTGCCCTCCCCTTGGTCCTGTGGCCCAGTGCACAGATGGAGGGACAGGTTCCATGGAACTTACTGCCATGGCCCAGACCCCTCAGCCCAAGAAGTATTTAGGGAGAAACCACTTGATATGCCTATAGAGTTTACTGTGACAATGCCTCAGAACTGCCCCCAGTTCTAGCTCAGCTAATCATTACCACCTTCCTGTGTATGTGTTTTGTGTGTGTGTGTGTGTGTGTGTGTGTGTGTGTGTATGTGTGTCTGCGTGTCTGTGTGTCTGTGTGTGTCTGTGTGTGCACGCATAAGCACCTTGGTACTAGGGTTTGACCTCAGGGCCTGGGCTCTGTCCCTCACTTTTTTCATTCAGGACTAGCACTCTACCACTTAAGCCACAGCTATTCTTCCAGGTTTTGGGTGGCTATTTGCAGAAGAGAGTCTCACAGACTTTTCTGTCTAGGCTGCCTCTGAATGGCAATCCTCAGATCTCGAACTCCTGAAGAGCTAGGAGTATGAGAGCATGAGCTATTAGCATCTGGCCACATTTCCTTTCTTGGCTAAAACACACTACCTCTCTCCCAGCTGAGCACCCATCTACAGCTACCCCTCTTACCCCAGGCTTCAGATGAAACATAACCTCCTCCCCTGAGGAAAAAGAATGGGATCAAGTTTGAGTTATATGTTCTTCACACAGTCAGGGGCTGGTGGAAGCTGATGTGTAGGTCAGAGATCTAGCCCAGGGCAAGTAGACAGCTGTTAGAACAGAAGAGATTAGGAAAAGACATCCATGCAGCTGGATGCCAGTGGCTCATGCCTATAATCCTAGCTACTCAAGGCTGAGACCTATGGATCAATCAAGATTCAAAGCTAGCCTGGGCAAACTCTTATCTCCAAAGAATCATGAAAAAGATGGGAAGCAGAGCTACTGTAGTTCAAGTACTACAGCACCACCCTTGTGCAAACAAGTTAAAGATACCTAGGATACCACCTAAGCTCTGAGTTTAAGCCCTGGTAAACACACACACACACACACACACACACACACACACACACACACACACATCCTTAGCAGTTGCCAGAGGCTCATACCAGAAATCCTAACTACTCAAGTGGTTGAGCTCTTACGGCAGCAACTTGAAGCCAGCCAAGGCAGGAAAGTATGTGATACTCTTCTGTCTACTCAGCTACTAAAAAAATGAAAGGTGAGCTGTGGTTCAAGTGTTAGAGTGTTAGCTTTGAACAAAGGAAGCTCAGGGACAGTGCCAAGCTGTGAATTCCAGCTCTAAGATTTTTTTAAAGACACCTTACACCCCATTCAGGCCATAAATCCCGATTTTGGTCATCCTAGATCTCACCTCTGCTCCTACCACTTCCACAGCACAAGTGGCCGGTGTGTGGCCAGCACTGGGTTAAGAACTTACACAAGGGGGACATAGCCAGTTCAAGGATAATGCCCCAGAACATTGAGGCACTGGCCATACCAGTCTCTCATCCCCTAGTTCTCTGGCCCTGGAGCTCAAAGTCTGTGCCTCTGTATTCTGACATCTGGAATTGTCTAGAGGCCCTGCTAGGGTTGGAAGATAGACTTACCTGTGAAAAGATATGTTGACATTTCTTAGACATCGACCTTGGCCTCACCTCCCATGTAAACCCTGATCATCCTTGCTGGGTTAGCCTTCAGTCAGCTATCAAGCTCGAGTTGGTCAGAGCCACTGGCAACCACCCTTCCCCCACTCCACTGCCAGACTGCTGAGAGTGGGACGTACAGCCAGAGGCCCAGCTGAGGAAAATGACAGGACATCACATGACAGACCCTGCCCCCCCAGAGGCAGGGGAGAACATATGCCAGCTGGCCCTGCTGACCCAGAATCCTCTGGAGGTGTACAAAGATATGGACAGCAGAATTTGGGCTCCAAAGGAAAAGTGGAATATTCAGGTCTCTGGCAATTTAAGACTCATTACAGATCCTGATCGAGGCTAAAGGCAAATATGCAATGGAGAAGGGGCACTATCCGAGATTAGGAATAGGCAGACAGGCACTCACAAAGTGGACAGGGGAAAATGAGGGAAACACACACACACACACACACACACACACACACACACACACACACACACACACACACACACCAACGGGTAGCCCAAGGCCTCAGGGAGTCCTTGAGCACATGAATATTCCAACCCCCGAGAAGATGGCACTATTGTTATCAGAACAACTGTAGACAAAACTCAGAGCCTCTACACATCTGGAATGGCTCCTAACACAGTAGGTCATTTCCTACTATACACACAGCTTTTCCCAGAATTTATTTTTTATTTCAGTTTTCCCAAGGCTAGCATTTTATTGCTTGTACCACAGCTCCATTTCTAGTTTTTGCTGGTTACATTCAAATCAGAATCTAATGGACTTTTTTTTTCTTGGTCTGCTTTCAAACCACAATCCTCAGATTTCATCTTTCTGATTAACTAGTATTAATGACATGAGCCACTAGTGTGGCTTCTACTTTTTTTCTCTATAACTATCTAATGCACATACTTAGATAGTAATGTAAAACTGAGAGTATGGAAGCAAGATGTACAGTGATGATACTGTCCTGTCAGAAATTCAAGTTAGTTATGTAAATTTCTTAAGACCATAAACAAAAAATACCATGATACAGTGTAAGAGAACTCACTATTGAACATATGAGCTTTAAGAGCCTTCTAATAAATCCATTATTTATTGTTACCCAACATTATAAAAAATGTATGAGGCATTGGTAAAATAGAAGTCCTATGCATGACTACATAAATTCTTTGTTTTTTAAAAGACACTTGTTTTCATCTAATAAAGTAGGCCTGTCTATTTTCTTCATGTGATTTTGATGATTGAAGGTACTTAGTGAGAAGTTCAAAATATATTAGTATTCCTAAATTATCAATTCTCATTTTTTCTTCTTGGAGAATATAATGATCAAAGCAATAGTTCAGAATCAGCAAGCAATACTTCAGAATCATGCTTCCAGTGCAAGTGGATCACCAGTGAGAAGTCCTCAATACCATTTTCCACAAAGTTTTGTCACAGATACAATCTTCCTGCCTTCTCTAGCTGCTTTACTAGCTTGGACCTATTTCTTCATTGTACAGGAAAAGTGTGATTCAACTGATTTCAGTCAAATTTTACTAGAATTACCAAGGATTTACTAGAATTACCAAGGGTTTAGATTCTTGTCTGTAATTTAGTCAAAGCTATGTCTCTTTATGTAGGCTACTAAAATGTATTTACTAATTCCAAGTAAATATATAAATTCTATTTCCATCTTTTTTAAAAAATAAAATTTTGTTTGCTCTATCAATTGATCAGAGGCATGAATTTTGTGGCTAGCTAGGTCATTGCACATCTGTATCTCTCTTCCTTTCTCTATTTCATGGTTCTCATAGATAAAATGATTGCTCCATAATTATCCTAATTTATTTTGCTTTTATATTTTTGGTTGCATCATTTCACTTTTTGCTCTGCCATTTCCCAAATCATTTATATAGAAGGCATTATTTCATATTTTCTCATTCCTAGAATAAGCTGCACATGAAGACATCACTGGTCCTAATTTTCAGTCTGTACCTTTGAATACGGAGGAACATCTTTCCTCTGTTCTCCATCAATTCCCTATTCTCCAGTTAGAATAATTTCGAATAGTAAAATTGGAAAAAGGATATAAATCAGATATGCAGAAAATTCACTAGATTTTTCTGACCAGTTCAACCAATGTGAACTATTAGGGAAATACATGGAAACTTCATTCCCACTGGCACGCAAAGTCTCTGGTTAGGCAATTCTTGGAAGATGAGGAACAAGATGAAAAAATAAGGAATGGTATCAATTGCAAGACAAAAATTGGAGAAGGATCCAAGTAAATTTCTTCATTGGGCTGCTGAAAATATTCAGCTTACTACAATGTGGAGACTACTTTCCAAAAAGGCCACTCATGTGAATACTAGGGCTGATGATGAGTATACCCCTCTTCATCAGGAAGCCTACAGTGGACACTTAGACATTGTCCATGAGTTGGTGGCTCAAGTGGCAAATGCAATAACTGTAGATGGCTGGACAACCCTGCACAGTGTATATATGCAGAATAATACCGGAGTGGCTTCTTTCTTACTTCATCATGATACAGATACCAATGCCCAAACTAAAGGCCTCTTGCTGCTGAGAATTGAGATAGCAAAGATACAATGGACCTCTGCGGCTGACTGGCTCTGTTGGGACGACGGAGGACACCTAGTGGAGGAACTGGAACAGGTGGGGAGATGGCAAACAGACAACTCACACAGAAGAGGAGTGAATGCTGAGTGCGATTTATTGCAGAGGATAACATGCTTTTATAGCAAAAGTCTTCATGAGAAAGGGCAAAAAGTTACACAATCTTGCTGCAAGGCTTCGTTTTTGGGTGTTCACTAGCTGGTCGCCTGATCTTTTTTTTGGATGACGAGCTATGACAATAGGCACTTGTTTTCGGCTTTACCTCTATTTTTAAGAAATACAATTGGTTTTGATGTTTATCACCTATTAACCATTAACCAGAGCACATGGGCAAAGTACTGGACAGAAAGGCATGAACTCTAGTACTTTATAGTTACTTTTGTTTAGTTGTGTACTTTATATGTTTCAAATCTTTTTTAAGCAATTGTGCTTCTTTGCCATTCTTTAGAGGGTCCCCAATTTGTGGCCAAAATCATGATATTTAGTATACTTAATTAAATCTGGCCATATATCAAATTTAAGCTCATAGTGTCTTTTCTGTAACCCTTTCACATAATCGTTTACTCTTCTCCATAGAGGCCTTAACTGTCTCATAAGATCTTTCTTGTTCCTTCTTTGATAGTAAGTACCAAGGAGACCTAAATCTAGCAAGTCTCTCAGTAAATGAAAGAGAGTAATAGGAAGTTCTTTCTTCTAAGTACTTTTCCCAACGGTTGCCATCCTTATCATACACACCTGTAAAAGGCTATGGATCTGGGGTAGTCGTTGGGGTCCTCTAGATAATAGAGGATCCCACCATTTTCCTCTAATAAGCCATTGCCACCTTCCATCTACCAACTTTTTAAGAATCTTATTTAGCTTTTGGTCTAAATATCCCTCTACATCTTTCTTACCTACAGGCTATCTATATGAGTCTATTGTATATGATTTAGGATTAAAGGAAAGTCTCCAGTAGCCATACACTCTTTTTGCTCTAGCCGTGCCTACAGCTTCCTGTAAATCTCTTACAAACAATTCCTTCTGCTGAAGTAATGTCATGAAACCCCCAATACTTTTACATTTACTTATGACTTGTCTAATAGCTTCCATAAGAGGGGCTTTTATGGTAGCACTTAACTCTGGTGAGTTAGTCATATTCTCAGGACACTCATCGGATGTTGGAGTCATCAACACTTTTAAGAAAGAGCCTTAAATAAGGGAACATTGAGCATGAGTAAGTAGAACAAGCAGCAGGAACAGTAAAAGATTAATAGGCACTCCTATACAACGAAGAAAAGAAAAACAGGACAGAAACACATCTTTCCCAGGGGCTTGCCAGCCTTTCCAGGAGGTAGGCCTCTTTGAAGCCCCATTCTCTGATGTAGACTTCAGTGAAGTCCCATTCTCAGAGATAGGCCTCTTTGAATCCCCATTCTCTGAGGTAGACTTCGGTGAAGTCCCATTCTCAGAGATAGGCTTCTGTGAAGCCCCATTCTCAGGTCTGAATGCAGGTGTTCCATGCTAAGCAGACTCCACCGGAGTAGGCATGGCATTTGCCCCTTTCTTATATTTTAGATGTGCCAGAGAAATTTCTTCTCATATAGAGAAGATGGAGCAGAAGACTAGTTTGAAGAGGACTAGAAAGACAACAAGAATACATATAACAATTAGTATTATCACTCCAAATGTAACCAAGTAGTGCCATCAATCTAAAGGATTAAGACTTTTTAATCCTCTCTGTAAGTCTTCTGCCAAAGAATTTATCCCCACGGTTTCCAAATGAGCTTGACTAAGGGCTGAGATGTCTTCCTGTAGCTGTCCTATCTCATGAGTTAAGCTATTGTCCTTCCAGATTTTTTGTAAATGCACTTTGGTAACTTCCCAATCTAAGCTCTCATTATAAGGTAATGGGGTAACACAAATATATTTAAATGACTGATGACATCTAGTTGTCAGCTGGGTTTTTAGATTATTGACTTGAGTCCCTAACTTTAAGACTACTTTTTCCAAAGCCTCTATTTTGTTTTTTTAATTTTGGTTCAATAATTTGTTGCTCTGTTATTGTTAGAGAAACATCCTTATTTAACTCATTAACAAAATGTGCTGAGCCTTTTCAACCAGCTTCTTGATCTTTCCCCATATAGGTGGTGTTGCGGTTTTTGTTGAATTAGCCTCTCAATTGTTCTTGAACTAAGTCCGGTATGGCTTGAATCTTTTCTTGAGTTAGGGGCCACTGATTAATCCATACAGGATCATCACTTTTCCATATTATTTTGTCAGCATAAAGCTGTTCCTCAGTGGCCCCTATGAAAAATTTTGCTCCTTCAATGAGGAGTCTATTTGTCCTATTTTATTTTCATGTCTTGCATGATGTCTCTGCCCCATAAAGAAAAGGGCAAGCTGGGGATAACATAAGGTTTGAAGTGGCCTTGCTGCCCTTCACATACCCATTTGAGTTTCTGAGCTGACTAAGCTTCATTAGAAGCCATCCCTAATCCAATTAAGGAAGAAGAAGTCTCATGCACTGGCCAGGCCATAGGATAATCTTTTCCAGCAATACAGGATCTCTCAGCTCCTGTGTCTAAGAGTCCTGTCATTTGTTTTCCATTGACTTTAATGGCCTTGTAAGGCCATTTATCTGTAATTTCCTGAACCCAGGCTATAGTATCTGTGGTGCCAAACCCTCCTTTTCTGTTTTGAGTCAGTGTGGGATTAGGTAAGTTTAGATATCAGAGTAAAAGTATTTGGGCAATCCTCTGTCCTTTATTAACTTGAATAGTATCTTTTAGAGACCTTTGTCATGGCCTTTATAGTGGTAGGACTGTCTGAGTCTATTACAACTGGCAATACCTCAAAATTCTTTTTATAGTTTGAGCCACCAGCGTCCGGCAACACCAATACTTACTGTAAAAATTCATGAATTCCGTGCAATTCTTCCAAGTGAATTGCCTGCATTAGATGTCAAAATATATTCAAGAGTTTTTGTATACATGTATAATGATTTCTGCAGAGTTTTTGAAATTTTAATCAGAAATAATTTTAATTTATCCGTTTAAATGAATAGTACAGAAACTAAAATATTTCTGGTGCTTGTCTGAAAAAGAATATTTTAAAATATTCTATGTTTGTATAATGTGTTCTTTCAGATTGTATTCCATATAGAAAGTTTTAGATTCCTTTTTTTCCTCGGTCTTAATATTATTTTTCATTGGGATAAAATGACAATGTTGTCTAATTTCAAAAGTTTTGTAAAGTTTATGGTATGTAAACGCCTTTCTGAGGTGAAGATTTAATACACTGATGTCAAACTAAATTTAATTATATGAATTACGTGTGTTGTTACACTTGTTATTTTGTAATCAACTTTTTAATAACTGTTTTTCATTTCTTGCATCTGAAGAATGAAAAATACGGAATACTTCACAAATTTTCATATTATCCTTGTGCAATTGCCATGTTAATCTCTGTATTGTAATTTGGGAATACGTGCTGCTGAAGCATGTAGTATCTTCTAAATTTAAGTAGTTAATGATGCAATCTTTATACATACTTATATCCACGGTTCCCTATTTGTAATAAGGAAACTATATTGTTCCTGACAATGCTACTGATCTTATTTCCCTAAAATTCTGTGAATAGTGGAAAAAAATATGTTGTTCATCTTAATGCTCACATTTGCAAATTTTTTTGTCAATGACAATTTTAAGTCTTTTTCATTTGGAATTTGATCATACTTTCGATAATTTATTGCTAGGTCCAAAGGTGATGGCTTTTTCATGTACTAATTAATCCAACTGAATTACCTTTGTGGAGCTAATGGATTCAAAGTAAACCTTGCTTAAGAGCTACTTCTAACCTTCTGGAGCTGACATTTTCCCTAGTGAGGTCTTATTGGCACAAATGTCTACCTGACCCTTTATTCTTCTTCCATGTAGGAACAGACCAATCAGAATATCTTACCCTGACAGCAATAGATTGTTTTACTTGAACAACACTAATCTTAGTTACAAGGGATCATAGAGAGATGAACAGTTCAGTCATAACTGTTCCGACTAGAAGGTATTTTATCAAAATATAATTGTTTATTATATCTAACATTTCAAAAGTAACTAAAGCCAAGAATGTGAAAAAATTGATCATATTCATGATTACTTAATATCCTGGCCTGTCTACCATCCTACCAGGCAGGAAGTTACACTACTGCATTTCTATCACCAAATATTTTCATAGTTGCAGGAGAAGTCCAGATGTTTCTTCTCATTATTAGGCCTTAAATTGGTAATGTTTTAATCATAGTGTTTTCTCTAGCCTACAGGCTGTAAATCTACAAATGGTAAAGCTTTAGGTCCAACTCTATCAAACACTGAGGTAGAGATAATGTAATAATACTTTAAAACAGAGTTGCCTTTGATACTGTACCCACAACAGAACAATGCAAAACATGTGTCTTTTTTTCTTATATTATATATAGTTATATATTTTATATTTATATGTGCTGATTTTATATTTCACACAATGAAACTTACTAGAATTAGTTGATAATTTCACAAATAAATTAAAATTTATTTATTCCAATAAATAGAATTGGAATAAAATAATTAGGTTTAAAATGTATATTAGAATATAAAAAGTATCAATGCAGTGTCTTTGGTATAAACTTGTGATACATTCTAACTGTTCTTGGTCTTCTGAATTCACATGGTAAAAAACAATTTTGTTTTCCTCTAATCTATAAGGGATTTTACTATGCTTCTCTGTTTATTGTTTTAATTCACTGATCCCAAACTGTTTTTCTCCATATTTCTGAAGCATTCCTACTGATTATGCCCAAATTTTTCTGGTAAGATGTCTAACAAATATTATTCTTCTGCACGACCCAATGATTCCTAGGGTCCCAGGTACCAGTTACCTGCATCATCAGATAACAAGGGCAAGACTTCTCACATAGGCCCATGCAACATGCAACAAAGTAATTGAAGACCCATTTCAATTTCTCATTTCCTATATTTCAGGGCCCCAATTCCTTGAGATACAGGATTTAGCAGTAAGCAATTGTGAAATGCAAGGCAACTTAAAATGAAAGATGAGATCACAAAATTTGAGAGTATGTACTATGATTCAAATATTCAACTTACAGATGGCCAGCCCATATCAGTGAACAAGTTCACAAGGTGTCATAAGATTATTTTTAATACCCCTCCCCTATGATTAATGAAAGATTTTAGTCCAGCATAAGTGGACCAAAAAATAGTTCCTGGAAGGATAGATCCATAATTGGTCTACCAATTCCCAGAAAAATTTACTTAGAGTTCAAATATAATTCAGAAAAACATTGAGAAGATCCTTAGTGCTTCAAAACACTGGGACTTCAGTACAACATGGTTCAGTGGTATAAAATGTCACTCTCAAACCAATGATAATCTACATTTAATCTCCTGAAAGTTATTCCTTTACAAATTAACTCTTTAAAATCACATTCACCAAAATAACATTTGACAAGTAGATGACACTTAGTGACATTACAATTTTTTCAAGTGTAGGGAGCAAGTTACAATAGAGTTGAATTATTTACCCAGCACTAATGCCAAACACGTTCAACCATTCATTAAAGTCTAGAAATAGTACCAACCACAATTTGTGTTTTTCAGTAGGATCCTTCCAGAAAAGTGTTTAATAGATCAGCCTGCCAAATTTCAAACCAAAACGTTTGCTAAAAAAGTAAATGTCATCATTTAATAAGGTACATTTTAAAACGTCACAAATAGTTGTCTTATCATATGTAATATTATGTTTTCCCTATCTGTCTAACATAGGGAGAAATATGACTTTAAGTCTTGAATATGGGTACTCATCAGAGATATGACAAACAAAATCTGTCTTCTATTTCTATCACATTCCTCTATAGGAATAAATTTTAGTTTTCTTCTTTTTCCAAAACTTATAGGTAGTAAAAATATTATACCATGTAAAATAAAGCAATCACACCACTGTACAAAGCCATTTATAAAAATTGGTAGCTAGGAGTACATTCTATGCGTTTTTTAACTTTCTTTTTGACTGAAGATTAATCTTCCAAATGGATGAGAATAAAATCATGTTTAGGTGCTTCACGTCTCCAGTCTTGCAAATTGTTACTGCAGATGAATGAATTATGGAAATATAAGCTGACATCAGTTCAAGGATATGCAGAATGGAATCTCCATGAAATGTATATAAACCTTTCAAAGTATTAATAGACAGTTTAACAGGATGACTATCAGGAAGTTGAAAGCAGAAAGAAATTATAGTAAAGACATAGAATGAATGAAAAATGAACAAGGGGCAAGTACAGCTAGAATACTCAGTGTACACATATGATAAAGGGAGTGGTAAATCTGAAATAAATATTGGAGAAGCATTTGGTTGAGAATGATGGAAGGAGTGACTCTGATCCAAGAGCAATGGACAATTAGATGGATATATTTAATTGTAACACACTTGCACAACCTTTTGAAATTCAGTTTAAAAACACAACAAAAAACAAAAACACACAAAAATCACAACCAACCAGAAATCTCTAGAGAGTATGAATATTTCCTCCCAAAATTTTAAGCAGTTAATGAAGGGTAGTCTTGGGAAAAGCAAACAACGCTGTCCAAAGAGAGAAGTTTGGGATAGGAGAGAATTTTGAACAGATTTAAATAGATTGTCTAAGGTTATAAATCACCTACATCTGCTGCAAATAGTATCTTTCTTCTAGGAGTTCTCTGTCTGAACTGGATAATCCAGTCGTGAGACACACTTGATAGCTTGTGAAGATAGAATGGAAGAAACAAGATCAAGAACGCGTTACTCCACTGGAAAGAAAACAATCCTCTATATTTTCTCTAATCTTTCTTCACTACGCTTTCTTTATTCTTTTAAGTCAATTGATTTTGAATTATATTTTTCCTTCTTTCTTCTGGCAAAGTAATTGGTCAAAGTAATTCATTAAATATTATTTGCCATTTTCTTCTGTCATGCTGGTTAATTGGCCAGGCAAGTCTATTAAACTTCCCTCTTGCATTTGGTTGCCATGAAACAACATCTATGTCAATGAGAAGAAATCTAATGTAAAACTTTGTCTCCAGAAAACAGTCCAAGAAGCTGTGATCACAAATATTTGGCTGTATATTTTCTTTTTTCTTTTACCTTGAAAGTCTTCTTTTGTCTAAAGTTCCCACAAACATAAGTACTCCATCACTTTTTGGTTCAATCAATTCTAACCTAAAAGATATATTTTGCTAAGAAAATGGTTAGAGGAAACTGAAAAATACTGCACTTTTATCTTCTATCGTAAGACTCTCCTTAGATACCATATCAGGAACAATGAAGTTATTCTATGCAAAATTATTTCAATAGATTATTTTTCTCTTGGTCTTGCATTTGTTCACCAAGATGTATGGAGGAGAGTAGAGTTAAATCACCTATACCTGGAAAGACAGTGTCTGTTACAAAAGGACAATGCTTCTATGTCCAACTTCTATGTCCTCCTCTTAGCTCTTGCCTGATTTCCAATTAATCACAGCATCTTGGCTTCAAGTCTAGTGAAGCTGAAGGACTATATGGGCTCCACCACTGTTACATCTTCATGATTTGTCTTTGAAAACTCTTTAATTTGCCTCATTTGGATGTGGAATGTATTTTCATGTCCCCATTCAATCTGTTCGGCATTGTAGTGAGCCAAATCGGCTCTGTAAAATCACTTTAGATAGTAAAATATTAACACAATTTAGGGCTGGGAAGTTGGCTCTTTGGTAGAGTGCTTGCCTTGAATGCCTGAGACCCTGGGTTTGATTCCTCAGCACCACATAAGCAAAAAGAAAAAAAGCCGAAAGTGGTGTTGTGGCTCAAGTGGTAGAGCGCTAGCCTTGACCTGAAGACCTGAGGGACAGCACCCAGGCCCAGAGTTCAGGCCCCATGACCGGACCCTCCAAAAAATATTAATACAATTTTAAAAAAAATTTGGACTTCCTTCACTGCTAAAGCCAATACGCTTAGGTAGGGCTTCTAAGAACTATGTTTTCTTACCTTTTCCATTTGCTCAATTCTTTTCTGAACCCAAAACATTTTGGCTTATGTAATAAGAGAAGTCTTCACTATCTCATGTTATTAAGGATATTATTTTTTGTGAGCCACTTAGAAATGTGAAATCATTGGTCTGAATTATATAATCAGATTTTTTTCTGTTTCACTGCTTCAAATCCAAAGACATTGTGGAAAATGTTACAAACAGAAATGTGTAAACCCAACACCTTCTTGCATTTTGGAGGGCACTTTCTCCCTAAATATTTTGACTCAAATTATCTTTTTCAGAGAATTACTGTTTGGTAATTAAAGGTAAATTCACAAATTTTGATGTCTTATTTTTTTAAGAATTTGAATTTAAATTCCAATACAACCTTGTTTCACATAGTGAGAATATATTTCCTGGGTAAGGATAATTCCAAGGGAACCAACCGGATTTACAGCAACGTTTCTGAGGTTTGTTTGTTTAGTGTGAAAAAGAGCCATTTTCACCCACATTGCTTCCTCTCTACTAAGTCTCCGTGGATTTCTTTGCGTGAAAGCCTATTCTCCCAGGAAATTTTAAATTTTCTTAATAGGCTAAGTTGTTAAAAATTTTGAACAATTCAAATTTACCTGTCATAACTTTAAAACTCTTGAAATTCCTTTATCAGATCCGCGAATTCACCAGTCCTATTTCCACCTTTACCATCCAAAAGTTAACATGCTCTTTTCATGATATAGTGTCCATGCAACTATTATTTTCCAGTAGCTTTGTACTGCGTATATATAGCCATATAAGCTGATGCTAAGCAAAATGAATTCCAAGATATGGAACCAGATTTTTTTCATTTGTGGTTGTTGTTTTTGATGAACTATGTGACTTGTTTTCTTTGGGTTTTTCCCCTATAGTTCATTCCTGCTGTATTTGATTTTGTATTGTGTATGAATTTACCTTAAATAGGGAAGGGAAGAGGAAAAGCAAAATGGTGAGACAAAAGACAAAGTGAAAACCAATACAATAGCAACACTCACAAGACAATATGTTGGAAATGTACCTTATAACTTGTGAGGGGTGAAGGGGTGAAGGAAAACTGTGAGAAAAATGAAGGAGGGGTAACAAGTTTGAAATGTTTTTTATTCACTACCTTACAATTACTGTAACCTCACTGTACATCAAATTGATAATAAAATTGAAAAAATAAGCTGCATAAAATGTAATTTTACTGTATTGGCACAGTAAATATTATTCTTTATGTAGCAATATTTTAAAAATCAATTCTATTTGACATCTAATTCAAATTGATTACCTCGTTTTTATCAGAGGTTCATCAACGTGATTTTTATCCAACTAGAAAATATTTTCATAATATAATTGCCGAATTTTTCGAAAAAGAATAAATTTATTACTTTCTCATTCTAAAACAGAAAAACACTTCATTGCTATGGAAACCCATAACTTTTAAAATTAAATAATTTGTTAAGGGGACAGAGTATATATTTTCTTCAAAACAACTACTCATAATTACTCATTTTTAAATTCTCAACATTCCATACATTAGAGATTCAAAACAGTATTTTTATGAATGTTATAAAATTCTGCAATAGATGCAGTTTCCAATGGAGTGTACAGATTGAGAAGTCAATAGAAAAATAGCCACATTCTGGTAGAGGATAAAACTATGAAGCATCTGTAATAATTAATTCCTCAAGAGTAAGCAATATTTTTTATCAGAGTAGGCTGTTATTTCTATGACTATCAATCCCAAGATTTATGCCAGGAAGTCATCCTAGCCCAACAGTTTCCAACTTGTAAGGGGCAGCCTAAAATTCCTTAATTCATATCATGAATAGCTTATCTCTATTGTGAAAAATACTACACCTCTGCTAATGTGATGCCCTCCGTGTTCTGGAAAGAACACCACAATAACCTGAGCTGCATAATTTTTCCTCCACTGGTATTCTTGAGATCAGATCACTTGCAAATATTATTTATATTTATACTTTTTTAATTATCATGGATATTCAGGAAGCTAAGATTGGAAAATTATGCTTCAAAGCCCACCCTGGCAGGAAGGTTTCTTAGAATCTTATCTCCAATATACTTCTCCGCAAAAGCCAGACACAAGTGGCACTGAGGTTGAAGTGGTAGGGCATGAGCCTTGAGCATAAACAGACTCAGAGACACTGTCCAGGCCAAGAGTTCAAGCTCTAGGCAAACCAATAAAACAAAAACAAAGTTGAGTACAAACCCCAAACCTAGCATTTTTCTCAATGTATACACAGGCACGTAAATAAGGAAATGGCTTCCTGTGTTACTTAGAGGTTGAAAAAAGATGTCACACAACTACTCTCTTCATACCATTTTAAACCAAACCCTCAAAAATTGCTGTTTTTCTAAATTTATAAATTAATATCATCCATTTGTTAGCAACTCTGTCTAGATTATTCACATTAACATGGTATACATGAACTGTGGGAATTATCTATTAACTATGCTCTAATTATAACTCTCTTGAAAGAATATTCTAGGAAAATAGAATGCAAGAATTATTTGTGAATTTGTCCATTAATCCCTCTACTTAAAAAGAATTTTGTAGTATCCTATAGAATATAGAATTACAAACAAAATAAAAATACATATTTTTAATCTAAATTCTAATTTAACAAGGTCTACAAAGTACTACATTAGATGAACTTTGCTATTTCTCCAGGCTTAAGCTTTTGTAATCCTTCAACATTTCTTTGGAATCCAACAGAATGGTACTTACTTAGTTTTGCAAATTTTTGGACGGAAATAATGAGCCATTTTGCATCTAGAATGTTCTGTAATAAGAGAGCATTTAAAACACAAATGAGGATATATATAATTTGCGTTTCAATAGGAAACTTGACTTCTCAAAACATAATGAGAAAATTAGCCCCAAATTCCAACTGTGTATTCCTTTTTTGTTGTTTGGTTTGTTTTATTGAGACAAAGTTGTTCTACCTGGTCCAAAGAAGGTATCGCAATGTAATTCCATTCTCTAATCTCCTGACGAAGTGCTAGAATTCCAGGCTTGTATCATATTGTCCTGCCATAGTTTGTTTATTTACTCTAGAAACAGACTCACAATTCTGAACTTTTCCTATGATCTTATCCATTAGACTGACTGCTCAGACTGTTTATGTACTATTTTCAAAGATGTTCTAACAATTCACACAAGAGATGAACATTTTTATATGCACCTACAGGTTTCCCTGATTCATTCCTCCATGGATCCTATCCCATTAATAACGTTGCTTGACTCTCTTACTATCACTGATTCCTACCTATGTAATATTCTCAACTTTTTTAGGGAAAGTTCACTGGAGGGCTTTTAATATTAAAAATTATCACTTGATTCTAGTCTTACTCAGGACATATTTTCTATTGTTTTCTAACTTTTCTACATATTCTGAGAGTTGTTTCATTTGTGTATTTTTGTGTACACATATAAGTCCCTTTGTGTGTATGTGTATGTTTGTATGTATGTATGCAAAAACCTCATGCTCTTATTCAGCAATCTTGCTCATGACTAGTATTCCAGCTTTTGGCTGTTTAATTATAGGTAGTGTCTCAAAGCCTGTTCTGCCAGGCTGGATGCAAATTGAACTTCTCAGACTCCTTTACCTTTTTAGGTTTTATTTTTCCAGGAGTATCAACTTTTAAACTACAAACACTTTTGTGAGTGTTAAGTCTAACCTGTAGCCCAGATTTTTAACTCAAGAATTAATATAAAGATAGATGAACATATACATTACATATCTTGAGTATACAATGTTAGAAATGTGGTCCTAAGCTGGGTGTGGTGAGATCTGAGGATTGGGGTTTAAAGCCAGCCCAGGTAGGAAAGTCCTGGAGACTCTTTTCTCCAATAACTACCAGAAAACTGGGAGTGGCACTGTGGTTCAAGTGGAAGAGCACTAGCCTTGAGCTGTGTTGCGGAAGGACAGTGCCCAGTACCACGACCAACAACTACAAAAAGAATTTAAGAAAAGGAAAAAAAAGAAATGTGATCTTAGCCACCAGATTCATTGCTAGTATAATTCCTATTTTTTTCCAGTTAAGTCCATTCTCTCATACGTGACTTGCATTGGAAACAATCATTCTTCCATTCTCCTTTCTACAAAATTACGTGATTTAGATAAAGCGTGATTTAGAAAGGAAGAGGCTTCATCTTCCACATACAAGTAATACTTTCTCTATATCACTCCCATAAATCTACATACTGGACTTGGCTTTATTGTATCAATGTTGTCTTATTTGTAGAGTGTTCTATATTTTACTGAAGCCTTTTATATAAACACAGAACTTCTCTTTCCTATTATTGCTATTGTTTCTCTTACAGTTCACTCGTGTACACTTGGGAAATTAATGCACAGCACATACACTCACAAAAAATGATCTGAGAACCTTCTCCCATTTAAAATTCACCATAATTTACAGATCACTTAAGAACTTTGAACAAAATGTGCTCATGAAAAAAGTATTCATAAGCAATTTTAATTTCATATTTTCTCCTTACTAAGTTGTCTCTGAAACACGTGTTACCTCATGTCCAAAAGTGTCCTTGTGCTATTTCAATGAAGCCAGAAAACATTCATTTTTTTTCTGGAGCAGCACCATAGATTGTTACTGGAAGTAAGCCGAAGTAACTGTTACTAGATGTGGAAATTGATCTCAGGAGATGAATTGAGCATAGAGGAATGACAAAGTTCAAGTTAACTTTCGCTTTCCTTTTTACTGTACAAGAAAAGAATTCAAGGCTTGAAGGAAACTTTCTCCATGACAATTTTGAGTGTGTTCTTTATTCATATAAAACTTGTCTGTAAACTTGTAGTTGAGAGTATTACAAAAGGAAACAATATGCCATTTGAAGGCCAGCATAACAAAAGGAAATAACTTTGTTTTAAAAGTGTTCTACTGCAAATAAACAAAGATATGGAGGTTTTGAAGTGTCTTATGGATGGATGTTTCACTCCTGAGATGATTCTCTTGTTGCAGGAGTCAGTTATCAATTCCTTTAGTCTGGTCCTGAGTTTTCCATAGCAATAAAGATTTCAAAAAAGCAGGATCCAGAGTATGATCAGCAAAACCAGCCTCTTATCGGACCACTACTCCTTTAAGGAGAGTCCCAAAGAAATACCCAGGGTTTGTGTTGTTTGCTTGTTTGTTTACTTTGTGCTACTTCTGGGGCTTGAACTCAAAGGCTGGACCCTGTCCCTGAACAGTTGTGTTTCTTTCCGACCTTCCCCCAAAGCTAGTACACAACTGTTTGAGCCAAAACTCCATTTCTGGTTTTTTGGTGTTTAATTTCAGATAAGAGTTTGACAGACACTCCTGCCTGGTTGGCTTTGAACTAAGACAGTAAGAAAGCTAAGTGACAACAACTGCTTGGACTTCTCTTTTGAACCAAGAAATATTAGATGAAGTTTATGATAAAGCTAATATTTGACAATTTTTAAAGAAGAGAATATGTTCATCAAAGAAGTCATAACTTAAATAACTCAGCAAAAGTAGGTGCACTGAATCCTTTGGGAAGATTACTATTGACTTAATCATTACTTTGGGGGAAACTTAAAGCCATATTTGCACTTTTTTTTGATTGTGAGGATTGAACACTGATCCTGAGCACTGTCTCTCAGCTCTTCAGCTCAACTTGAATGCTGTACCACTTTAGCTACAGCACCACTTCTTGGTTTCTGGTGGCTAATTGAAGATAAGTGTTTCATGGACTTTCCTGAGCAGGCTGGATTTGAATCACAATCCTCTGGTTTTAGCTAGGATTACAGGCAAGAGCCACCAGCACCCGGCTCATATTTGCATTTATGTGCACTTAATGACACTATGTAGACAAAGAATGGAAATTTGAAGCAAATGATGACATTGCAGCTTTTCAGAAAAATTGAGGTAGCAATAAATATCTCCTCCGTTTCCATTTTGTTACATTAATGACTCATGAGCTATGGGACCCTTACATTAGCATCCTGTGACATCTGTGTAGGTGTATTTAGTATTAGGAAATGTTCATAGAGAAATATAGAAAGACAGATTTTCAGAAAGCAAAGGATATCAGGTATGAAAGAACAGCATAGAAGGAGACACATTTATCTAGCCTAAGAGATTTAGAATGCTAAAACAATGAGGAATAAGCCTAGTTGATAACTAGTTCTTCAATAACCAAAAATGGTTCTCTACAACTGTTTCTGCTATACCTTAGCTACTATCATTTTTTTCCTTCCATCTTGTGTTATTCCTTCTCTTCTGTCACGACTGTTAATTAGCCTCTACCTTTTTGGTGTTATGATTAGCCAAAATGATTTCCAAATCTCACTTAGACTACCCTTCTCATTGTGATTAGCAGTGACCCCTCTCAAAATCCTGGAATATGTGAATTTCCAGAATTAATCTACATCTTACATCTAAGCACATTCCTGGCATTAATTGCCCTGACCTAATGAACAAAACAATTTTTCAACACAGTATCCTAATATAGGTAAAGTACATGAATTAGGGACTATTATCAAGTATTAGTATGGAAGGAACAATTATATATTCCAAGTTTGGGTTCTTTATTTTGCATTTACTAACTAAATGTTCATTGTTGTTGTTGTTGCTCTTGTTGTTTTGGCAGTCCTGGGGCTGAAACTCAGCGCTTGGGAATTATTCCTCAGCTTTTTTTTTTTTTTTCTCAATTCTAACCCTTTACCACTTGAGGCACAGGACCACTTCCAGTGTTTCTTTTTCTGTTTATGTGTTACTGAGGAATTGAACCCAGGGTTTCATGCATGCTAGACAATCACTTTACCATGAAGCCACATTCCCAGAACACTAAATGACTCTCTTAAGATGGCATTAAATTTTCATTCCATAACTATGTATCATAATTTTAGCCAGAAATTTTTGCTAGAAAAGGGCATTGATCACAGTACTGAATCCAGTAAGGCTAGATAGACAATGAATAACTGTCACGGTCTAGCCAGGGCACAGAGGGACTTACCTCATGGAGCTGGTACAACAGACTGAGCGAGACAGCTCCTGACCTACAGCCCACCTCCAGAATGAGAGGGCCACCTTGGTTCCAACCACATTGAGAATGCTGGGCTAACTCCTCCAGCACCCATTCAATCAGTTCCTGAGAGAGAGAGAGAGAGAAAAGAAAGAAGGTCAGAATTACACTTAAGCCAGGTACCTGTTGCTCAGGCCTGTAATCCTAAGTACAGTGGAGGCAGAGATATGAGGATTATGGTTTATAGCCAGCCCTGGCAGGAACATCTGTGAGATTCTTATTTCCAAAGAACCACTAGAAAACTGGAAGTGGTTCTGTGACTCAAGTGGTAGAGTGCTAGCTTTGAGCTGCGAGCTCAGGGAGCTGCCCAAGGCCCAGAGTTCAAGCCCCACGACTGAAAAGAAATGGACTTCCCACCACAAGAAGTAGACTGAATAACACCCATTGTCCTAGGGAGCACGGCAGAGAAGTCAGACCGAGCTTCCTGTCAGCTGGGAGTCATAAGTAGGTCACCCAGCTTCTCTGTGCCTCAGTTTCCCCAGCTTCAAAACTGAACAAAGTGAAGTATCCCATTCCTCATGGGGATTGGGTATTAAAGAAAGAGAGTCATGTTTTGTTTCATAATCCCATACCTGTCACAACATTAATAACACAAAACCATCTGAGATCTTTCCGGGTATTTTCTTTCATATACTCACAGAACTGAAAAGAACCGTATCTGATGGCCCCTCCCTCTGTGCCTGCCCCTGCTCTTGAGATCCCTCTGTCTTAATCCCTTGTTTTCTCAAAACTGTCCCATGATTAGATTGAAGTCCAATGGTTGAGGCCCAACCAAGAGCTTCACCTGTGGTCAAAAATGGGCTGCTGTGGACTGAGTTTGTGACAATCCATCTAAACCAATGACTGAGCGTGGCACTACATGTCTACCATCCCAACTACAGAGGACCAACCCTGGTGGATCATGCCTGTCACATACAGGAGGACTGTGATCCACCCCAGCCTGAGCATATATTAAGTCTCCATCTCAGAAATGCCCAAGACAGAAAAGCTGGTAGAAGACTTGACTGGCAAGCCTAAAGCCTTTAGGTCGAACCCTAATATACCAAAAAGAACCAGAGTCACAGTGCCAGAGGCTCATGCCAATAATCCTAGGTACTCAGGAGGTTGAGATCTGAAGATCACAGCTCAAGATTTAAAATAGGGTTCGCCTTGCCCATCAGAGGTCATGATGAGAAGACCCAGAATCTGACCTAAGCTGTTGCACTCCATACTAGCAGGACTCATATCTTTACTAAGTGTTGGACTTGCTCTCTGTCCTCCAGGGAAGCCATCCCCTGCAGGCTGCACTCCTAGGTCCTCCCAAGCTCCCACTCCCAACAACCAGGCCCAAGGGAGTACACAGTTCCAGGGCACACAGATCCCTTGTTCTTGTAATTAACAGTGCTGTGTCCTGTTCAAGCGTCTCACCCTTCCAGGATCCCAGACCTCAGCTATGAAGCCCATGCATGCCCGAAAGATAGCAGGTAGAAGTTACCAAAGCATTCAGCCTCCTTGTTACCACTCACATCTACACACACACACACACACACACACACACACACACACACACACACACACATCCAGACTTGTGACAGAAGACTCATCCATGCAGCACCTGCAATTTGCCAACTGATCACTCACCTGAGCACAGTCAGGCTGTACAAGGAGAAAGATGATCTCTCTCTCTGTCTCTCTATCTCTCTCTGTCTCTCTGTCTTCAGTGAAAGGATGATCAAGCACAGAAGACAAGGGTTCACACAGAAAGGGGGTTCTATCTTCTGCATTCAAAGCCTCCCATCCCCAGAAAAAGGGAAAAGACCCCAGAAGGCAGGTGTGGACATGCTGCTCCCCACCAGGTTCCCACCAGGGAAAGGAAGGGTGCAGATGTGCGGCTGTGTTTCTCCCACTGCTCCAGGTCAGGGGCTCTGTGGCGTCCACTCCTCACCCAACCCTGCATCTCCCCATTTCCTGGGACACTAGACACTGGATATGGGGATGGGATCCTCGGGTCAACACCCACCCCCACTCCTGGGGCACATTTATGGCAGGGCGTGGGCCAGACTGTGGGGCACAGAGGAGGCGCGGGTCCTGGTCGGGGGGGGGGGGGTGATATGGGGTCGCAGGGAGTGGGCCTGTGTGGCCACCACTCACATGTGCTGCTGGCAAAATCTGTTGGCAGCTGCTCCAGGTGGGGCGAACAGCAATGGCAGTGGTATGGTCGACATCAGGCCCAGAGCAGAGGACAAGGGTGCCAGGACCTGGTCAGGGCAACAAGCTGGCTAGAGGTGCACCATTGCACCATTGTCTGAGGAATCCAAGAAGCAACATGGGTTTTAGCCAGCAGCACCAGGTTTGAAATGCTGTGCCACGCGGAAGGGGAGGAGGGGGCCCGAGTGCAGGCGGGCACATGGTGGGCCTGAGCAAGGCCTCTCCTCCTAGGCCTCGAGTCTCTTGCTCATCACTCCGCTACCTCTACCTCAACTGCTGGTAGTGGTGTCAACCAACTGGCCACCATTCTTGTATCCCATTGGTCAGAAAGAACCATGAAAGAATGAGGGTGTGGCTGGAATCCTGTGATGCAGGCAGAATGGGTGGAGTCAAGATGATGGCAGCCCCTTTCCCAGGGAACTCTGTTCAATCCACTTGGGGACAAGAAGGTTACTTGTTTTAGCCGGATGGCTGCACAGATTGTTGTTTATGTCTTTTTGTTGCTAGTCATGGACCTTGAACTCAGGATCTGGGCACAGTCTGTGAGCTGCTTTTGATCAAGGCTAGCCCTCTACCAATGGAGCTACATGGCTTTACTTCTGGTTTTGTTGGCATAATTTGGACAGGAGTCTCAAGGACTTTCCTGCCTAGGGTGACTTTGACCATGATCCTCCTATCACAGCCTTGTAAGTATCAAGGAGGACTGCTGAGAGCATTTTTATATCATTAACATTTTGACAACTGAAACCTGTTAGGAACTTTAGCACTTTTGAAAAAAAAATTGCCTTTGTGTCATCACAGTTCATTTGTGTATGTCATTGTGATTTCATTCTCATATCCACATTATAAACTCATGGCAATTAAGATCTGACTTGCCACTGTGACATCACAACCCCTTTGTGACATCATCACCAATGTGACATCAGACTGTCATTATGACACCTTCAGCTCATGGTGATATCACCAAGCTACAGTGACATCATGGCATTATGACATTGCATTGCCATTTTGCTGTCATAGACACATTGTGAATGTATATCCTATGATTTCATTCTATTTTAAATGTGGCATATCAGTTGATATCAGAAACACATTGTGACCTCATAACCATTATAACATTATAAACCCTGTGTGGCGTCATAACCAGTATGATATCACATTGTTGTTATGATATCTTTAGCTTATGGTGACATCACAAAATGACAATGACATTATAGCATTTGCCATTATGTCATTGTGACATCATAGTCACATTATGAATGCCTAATCTGTGATTTCATTGTATTTGAAATGTGGCATGTGGGTTATCAGAAACTCAGTGTGATGTCATAACCTTTGTGACATTAATATCCCTTTGTGACATCAATTTGTCAATGTGACATCACAATGGCAACGTGATGCTACTAAGGCACCATGATATCACAATGGTCATGAACTCACAATGGGTTTCTGATATCAACCAACATGCCACATTAGATATAGAATCAAATAACATAAAGGGCAAACACAACGTGTCTATGATATCAGAATGACAATATAATGTTACAGTGCTATGATGTCATTGTAGTTTTACATGTCAAAATGAGCTGATGTTGTCATAATATCAACATGATGTCACAATTATGATGATGTCAGAAAGAATTTTTTTGTATTTTAATGGTATGTCTGATGTCAGTTGTCATTAGTTCCCCATGAGGATATGGATACAAAAATGTTCTGTGATGTCATAGAGGTCATGTGTGTTTTCAAAGGTGGTAAGAGGTTATAATAGCTATGGAAGGCACACTGTGATTCATAATATCACAATGGAAATGAGATGTCCCATTGGGTTTTTGATGAGGTCACAATGGTTTTGTGATGTCACACTTTATAATATCAGAATGATATATCCAATTTCAATTACTCTTAATTCAATATGAGGATACCAGGTGATAGAAGAAGCTTCATAGTATGAGGTCATACTATGTGAAAACCCAATGGGACACTGATTTCACAATGACAATGTGATATCTCAACATCATGTTATAATAATGTTTTGATGTCACAATTTGTGACGCCATACTGATGAGGAGGTTGCAATAGATTTGAGATGTCCCAAGGAGTTGGTGATGTCACAATGGCATGTGGGACCTCAGTTGTCATACACCATGAGTATATGGGTTTGGGAAGGGATTCTGATGTCCCCAAAGTATATGTAGTCAAAAAGGTGAAGAACTAACAGTTCTGAGATGTCACAAAGTGACACAATTGTTATGATGTCCAGTGGTGTAATATCATGATGTTACACTGGATTTTAGATATCTCATGTCATATCTGAAATATGAAGTCAAACACAGATTTTCAACTCACAAAGGGCCTAAAATATCACAATGACATGTCACAAATGTTGTGAGGACAGGAGAAGTATTTGATGTCACAGTGGGTTAGTGATATAACAAAGGTAATGTGGTATGACAAAGAGATTTTGATGTCACAAAGGTAATGAGTTCACAATGGTTTCCTGATATCAACCCACATGGCACATTTGAAATAGATTGAAATCAAAGAATGGCATTCACAATGGGTCTATGACATCAAAGTGACAATGTGATGACAAGGCAGCAATGTTTGATAAGATATGTACTCATTACCTTACTCATGTAACTCTAATCCCTCTGTACAATATATTTACAATAAAAATGTACAGAAGAAGAAAAAAGAAAAAAATGGTATAGTGTCATTGTGGTTTGGTGTTATCACAATGAAATGATGGTGTCATGATGACAATGTGATTTCACAGCTGTAATTATTGCACAAAGTATTTGTGATGATACAATGCTATGTGTGATCAAAATTTTCACTATGAGAATATGGGTACACAAAGGGTCTGTGAGGCTACAGAGGTCATGTGTTTTTTAAATGTGCTAAGACTTCACAATTGCTTTGTGATGTCACAATGTGATTGTGAAGGCACAACAATAATGTGATGTCACAATGAGTTTGTGATCTCACAGTGGTGATGAGATCACAATGAGTTTGTGATGTCACTATGAGTTTGTATTATTACAAAGACATGTCCAATTTCAATTTCTACTAGTTCACAATGAGGATACAATTTCAAAGAAAGAATCTTAAGATCCAAAGACCATGAGTTTTTAGTCATAACTTGTGTGATATGCTGCCCTTAGGATATTTTAGGCCTTTAGTAAGTGTATATTCTGTTTTCAAACTCATAATAATTCAGGTATGACATATGATATCAGAAATTGACTCTGACATTATGAACATTGTGACATCCCATTGATAGACATCCAGACCATGGTTTCACATTGTGAACTCACAAATCTGTTAGGATTTCATCATATTTGTGCCAACACATGACTTTGGTGACTACACAGCCCCTTTGTGAACTCATATCCTCATTGTGAATTAATGATATTTGAGAATCGACATGCCATTGTGACATTTCCAACCAATTGTGACAGCAAAAACCTATTAGAGTAGAAACACGTTGTGATCTATTAGCCATTGTGGTAGCACAATCCCTTGGTGACCCTACATTTCCATAGTAATATCACTAATCCACTGTGAAATTCCAATCCTCTCATACCCAATCCAGGTATGAAATTTGATACCCGAATCCAATGTGACATTTATATCATGGTGACATCACACTGATAGATAATATGAGCATTTGTCACATTCTGATAACACGCACATTAGGACTTCATCACTTTTGAGACAACGCATGCCTTTGGAGATATCACAGTCCCTTTGTGAGCACATATACTCATTGTGAGTTGACAATTGAGATCACATGTGTCATTTTGATGTCACCAACCCATTGTGACATCACCTCTTATAAACTCATTACGAGTGTGGCATCATCAAAACATTTTTAAGTCATCATATTGCAACATCACATTGCCATAGTGATATCACTGTTCCATTGTGTTTTCAATAACCTAGTATGTCTTCATAGCATTTTAGAAAATTCAGGGCCTTTTATATTTGTCTTCTTCTGTGAACTCTTATCCTCATTGTGAAATAGTAGCAACTGAATTGGGCATGTGATTATGAGATGTGACTTCACAAAACTTTGATTTCATCACCAGTGTGAGATCACAAACCCATTGTGAGCTTTCATAGATATTTGACATCACTATCACATTGTAACATCCCAAACTTATTAGGACCTCTTAGCACCTTTGAAAAACACATGGCCTTTGTGACATCACAATCCTTTTGTTTAACTATACCCTCATTATGAACTGACAATTGATATCAGACATGCCATTTTAACATCATGAACACTTTGTGACAGCACCAGTGTGACATAACATTCTCATTATAACAGCATCAACTACTTTTGACATCAGAAAACTATGACAAGATAATATTATGAGATCACATTGTCATTGTGATGTTATAAACAGATTGTGAATGCCAGTTTTTATTCTTTTTTGTTGTTGTAGTTGGTCATGGGACTTGAACTCTGGGCTTGGGTACTGTCCCTACTCTACAGCTCTAGGCGAGCACACTATCACTCGAGCCACAGCACCACTTCTGGTTTTCTAGTGGTTTTTATTGGAGATAAGAGGCTCATGGACTTTCCAGCCTGAGGTGACTTTGAACTGCACACTTTGACCACATCACAAGAATGGCATCAACAACAAATTGTAGTATCAAAGCATTATTTTGACATGATATTGTGGTATTGCCGTTGTGATATCACTGTCCCATTGTGTTTTTACAAACCTATATGGCCACATCTCATCTTAGAAAATTCGTGGCCTTTGAGACTTCAAGCTCTTTCTGTGAACTCGTGTACTTATGACCTCTAAGACAAGGAGACAAACCGTGTAGTCACATTTAATATAATAAAACAATTTACAATATCAAGAGGACTGAGATTACCTTATCCTGGCCTGGATAGCCAGGTCCAAAAGCAGCCTTATCCACCAAACCTGAGACCTCCAATGGGCAGCCCCACCCTTTCTTAATTGGTCTGCAAACCACCGGCCAAAAAATTATGATTTCCGAATCTCCAAACCTCAATGGGCAAGGCTTTTTACTTTTTCATTCCTCCCTCCTTCACTACAGACCTGTCCTTCCTTCCTGGTCGTTCCCTTTTTCCTTTCCACCATTTCCTTCTTCTCTTCAGGTCTCTCCAATCTCCACAGGCCTGCTCTACTCTGACCCAGTGACCATTTGCCAACCTTCTGCTCTCCCTCATCTTCCTCTCTTCTCAGGTTTTTTCCTTCCTGTTGTCTCATCACTTTCTTCCATCCGGGTAGCTCCCATTTTTATCCCCACTTCCAATGCTCTGAAAATGCAACCTATATGTAGGTTGTACCCTTCCTCACTCCAACGTGTCTCCTGCCTAACAATTTTTAATCGTCTCTTCCCAATCTGCCCAATGCTCAATCACTTATTGACAGCTCACCATGTGAGGCCTGACACCTCCACCTTTGGCGGCATTCCCCATATTCTCCTGTGGGCCAGGCCAAGAATTTACAATGATTATAGGCTCCCACAGATAATTCTGGCGACACTGGTTATTACAGTATCCTAATAATGAATTAGAAGCAATTGAAATTGTATATGTCATTGTTATATTAAAACTTGATGAGATATCACTAATGCATTGTGACCTCATCACAGCGGTGACATCACAAACTCATTGTGATATCACATTGCCATTGTGCCACCATGATCATATTGTGACATCCCAACCGTATTATGACCTCAGAAGCTTTGAAAGCATGGCCTTTGTGTCATCACAGGCCCTTTGTGTACCCATATCCTCATTTTGAGCTGAGATCAGACATGCCATTTTAACATCGCAAAACTTTTGTGACATCATCACCAGTGTAACATTACATTGTCATTATGACACCATCAGACCATTGTGACATTATAAAACAACAATGACTTCATAGCATTATGACATCAAATACTCATTGTGATGTCGCAGACACATTGGAATGCCTATTCTGTGATTTCATTCTATTTCAAATGTGGAAGGTGGGTTGATACCAGAAATAGATTGTGACAACATAACCATTATGACATCACAATACCTTGATGACACCACATTGCCATTATGATATCACTAACCCACTGTGAGATCACAAAACTGTCCTATCCTCATAAATGTTTTGACATGCTGCCAGTGTGATCTCTAGACTCCCTGAGCTAATAATTGTTTAATTCATAATACATCAGGTATGGCATGTGATATCAGAAATCCAGTGTGACATCACAACTACTGTGACATCACATTGCCAGATGTCATGAACATTGAGTCACATTGTGACATCTGTTAAGACTCATTACACTTGTGCCAACATATGCCTTCAGATACATCATTATCCCTTGTGAACTTATATATTCATTGTCAATTAGAGACCTAGCATGAGATTGTGACATCACCATCCCATTGTGAAATCACAAATCTATATGACCTCATCACCTATATGGCATTACCAACTATTTGTGACTTCAAAACAATACTATCTCATGTAATGGTAACCTTATATTGCCAATGGGATATCTCTGTCCCATCGCATTTCCACCAATCTATTATGTACTCATAATATTTTACAAAATTCATGGCCTTTCTGACTTCTAGCTCCTTATGTGAACTCCTATCTTCATTGTGATCTAGTAATATCACCATGTAATGGTGATATTACAAATTCATAGTGACATCACTATCGAAGTGTGACCTTATCCCCACTGTGACATCACAAACCCATTGTGACATCATAGTTCCACAGTGATATCATGATCACCTTGTGATATACCAAACCTGTTGTGACCTCTTAGCACCTTTGAAAAAGCACATAGTGTTTGTGACATCACAGTCCCTTTGGGTAATTATATCCTCATTGTGAGCAAAGGACAACTGATATCAGACAGGCCGTTTTACCCTTACAAATGCTTTGTGACATCATCTCCAGAGTGAGATCACATTGTTGTTAGGATAACATCAGCCCATTGTGACATCCCAAAATGACAATGACATCATAGCATTATGACGTCACATTATCCTTGTGAGGTCATAGAGACAATGTGATTGCCTATTCTGTGATTTAATTCTATCTCAAATGTGGGATATAGTTTGATTTCAGAAACCCATTGCGACCACATCACCATTGTAAGAATACAATCTCTTTGCGACCTCATATTGACATTGTGATATCATTAATGCAACATAACATCACAAACCTGCCTTGTCCTCATAAATTTTGTAACAAGCGACTACCTTGACCTGGGCTGGATGCCCAGAGCTAAATTCAGCCTCAACCATGAACCCTCAGATCTCCAAACAGAAGCCCAGCCATTTGTTAACTGGTCTGCAAACAACCATCCCCCAAAATAATGATCTCCAAAACTCCACACTTCAAAGGACAAGGCTTTTTCCGTGCTCTTCATCCTCCTTCTCTCCAGACTTTTCCTACATTTCAGGTCTTTTCATTTTTTCCTTCCACCATACCCTTCTTCTCTTCAGGCTGCTCTACTCTTGACAGTCCTGCCCTGCCATATCCAGGTGGCCAGCTGCCATCCTTCACCTCCTGCTCTCCCTCAATTCCCACTCCTCCCAGGTCTTTACCTTCCTACAGGCTCATCACTTCTTTCCTTCCAGGCCTTTCCCCTTTTTCTCTCTCCTTCTGTTGCTCTGAACCTGCAGCCTATATATAGGCTGTGCCCTTCCCCCACTGCGATGTTTTCTGCATAACAGTTTTCAATCATCACTTCCCAAATGTTCATGCCCAATGACTTCTTGGTAGCTCACCATGTGGGGCTTGACATCCTATCTCCTTTAGCAGCATGTCCTGCCCCCTACAGTGACATGAAGCCACCCTCTTTGGTGGTCCAGACCAAGAGGCCGTGATGACTATCTGTTCCCGAGGATTATAAGGGCACTGCTGGTTTTTACCGTGTCCTCATGGTGGTCTAGCAGCAATAAAAATTGGACAAATAATTGTGATATTAAAAGTCGTGGCATAACTAATCCATTATGTTCTCATCACCAGTGTGACATCACAAACCCATTGTGACATCACATTGCTGGTTTGACACCAGGATCACATTGTGACATCTCAAATCTATTATGACCTCTTATATCCTTTGATAAAATACATAGCTTTGTGATATCACATTCTCTTTGTGTGTACTCAAATCCCCACTGAGAAATATTGACAATTGAGAATCAGACAAAACATTTTAACATCAAAAACAGTTTGTGAGTTCATCACAATTGTGACATCACATTGAAATTTAGACAACATCTGCTCATTGGGAAATCACAAAACTAAAATGATATGATAGATTTAGATCTTCACATTGTCCTTGTGACATCATAGACACATTATGAATGTCTTTTCTGTGATTTCATTCTATTTAAAATGCGGCCTGTAGGTTGATATCATAAAGAAATCGTGAACTCATAACCATTGTGACATTACAGTCCCTTTTTACATTACGGTACCACTGTAATATCACAATAACCATATTATCACAATATCACATAACACCCCTTCACATTACAAACCTATCCTGTCATCATAACTTTTGGGATATGCTGCAATTGTAATTCTTAGGCATTTTTGTCCTCAATATCTCTTGTTGACCTCATTAATTTTCACATACAACATTTTTTTAAATTAATTTTAATTTTAATGTTTTGTGAACATATTTTACAGAGGGGTTACAAATACATGGGCAAGATAATGAGTACATTTCGTATCAAGCATTGCAGCCTCCTCCTTTGTTTACCCTTCCCATCCCTTCCCAGCCTCCCCCCACCCCACCACCAACTCCCGCTCCCCTACCCCTCACCAAAGTTGTAAAGTTCATTTTTAACATGACAACTTGTACTTCTCATAGTTGCACCGGGTCCACCTGTATCCTTAACCGTCTTGTTTTTCCCCATCTCCTCCACAAATTATACCGACATCAAATATAGTGAAAGCAGGGGTTGTACTGTGGGTGAGGGACATACAAAGCTACCAGGAAATAATCTTATAAATGAGTTAGAAACAAATGCAAGAAAGAAAAAAAACATTCAAATATTTATCTAAGGGTTAATTTTCCTAACATCACATTATCTGACCTTTCCTGTTTGACTCATACATATAATAGATATTGCAAATAAGGGAAACCATGGACCTTTGTTTCTTTGGGCTTGGCTTACTTCACTTAATATAATTTTTTCTAAGCCATTCCATTTCCTAACAAATGGGGAAATGTCATTCTTTCTGATGGAGGCATAGAATTCCATTGTGTATATATACCACCTTTTCTTGATCCATTCATATACTGAGGGGCATCTGGGTTGGTTCCAGATCTTAGCTATGGTAAATTATGCTGCAATAAACATAGTTGTGCTGGTAACTTTAATGTGGTCTTGTTTGAAAACATTTGGATAAATGGCCAAAAGTGGGATTGCTGGGTCATAGGGGAGCTCCACGTGAAGTCTTTTCAGGAACCTCCATACTGCTTTCCAAAGTGGTTGAACAAGTTTACACTCCAACCAACAATGAAGTAAGGTTCCGTTCTGTCCACATCGCCTCCAGCATCTGTTGTTGTTAGAGATCTTGATTATAGCCATTCTAGCTGGGGTGAGGTGGTACCTCAATGTTGTTTTGATTTGCATTTCTTTTATGGCTAGCGAGGTTGAGTATTTCTTCATGTGTCTGTTGGATATCCTTCTTTCTTCTTCACAGAAATTTCTCTTCAAGTCTTTAGCCCACTTATTTATTGGGCAGTTGTTTCTTTGAGGATTTGTTGTTGGGGGATTTAATTTTTGAGCTCCAAGTACATTTTAGATATGAGACCCTTGACCGTTGTATGGCAAGTGGAGATCTTTTCCCAATCTGTGGGCTTTCTATTGATATTGCTAGCTATGTCCTTTGCCATGCAGAAGCTCTGCAACTTCATGCAATCCCATTTGTCCAACCTTTCTTTGATTTGTTGTGTTTCCAGATCTATATTCCGAAAATTTCGGCCTGAGCCAAGGAGACCTAGGGTTTCTCCTATTCCATCCTGTAAAGTTTTCAGAGTGTCTGCTTTGACTTCAAGGTCTTTGAGCCATTTGGAGATGATTCTGGTGCACGGGGATATATAGGGATCTAGCATAAGTTTTCTACAATTAGTTAACCAATTTTGCCGGCACCATTTACTGAAGAGGCTGTCTTTCTTCCATTCTATTCTTTTAGATCCCTTATCGAAGATTAGCTGGCTATAGGTCTGTAGGTTCATTTCTGGGTTTTCAATTCTATTCCATTGGTCCTGAGGTCTGTTCTTATGCCAATACCAAGCTGTTTTGATTACTATGGCTTTATAGTAGAGTTTGAAATTTGGTATTGACATTCCTCCAGCAGTGTTATTTCCGTTGAGGAGTGTTTTTGCTATTCCGGGTCTTTTATTGTCCCATATGAATTTTTGGATTGCCTCTTCTATTTCCTTGAAGAATGAGGGTGGAATTTTGATAGGTATCACGTTGAATTTGTAGATAGCCTTGGGAAGTATTGCAATTTTCACGATGTTAATCTTTCCAATCCAGGAGCATGGGAGGTTTTGCCATTTTCTAAGTTCTGTTTTGATTTCCTTTTTCAAGATTTTAAAGTTTTCATCATAGAGGCCCTTCACTTCTTTGGTTAAGTTAATTCCTAGGTATTTTATTTTTTGTTGGGCTATTACAAATGGAGTTGCTTTCCTAATTTCAGCCACACTTTTCTCATTGTTGGCATACAGAAAAACCATTGATTTTGGGGGGTTAATTTTATACCCTTCTATTTGCCAAAGTTTTGAATCAGCTTGAGTAATTTGGGAGTGGAGTCTATGGGAATCTTTAAATATAAGATCATGTCATCTGCAAAGATGGAGAGTTTTATTTCTTCTTTCCCTATTTGGATCCCCTTTATGTCTGCATCTTTTCTTATTGCGGTAGCTAGGCATTCTAATACTAGATTGAAGAGAAGTGGAGAGAGTGGACATCCTTGTCTTGTTCCTCAGTTAAGAGGAAATGGTTTAGTTTTTCACCATTAAGTATAATGCTGGCTGTAGGTTTGTCATATACAGCCTTTATTGTTTTGAGGAATGTTCCATGGATTCCTAATTTTTCCATAACCTTCATCATAAAGGGGTGTTGGATCTTGTCGAATGCTTTTTCTGCATCTATTAAGATAACCATGTGGTTCTTATTCTTGCTCCCCTTGATGTGATGAATAATATTAATTGATTCGCATATATTGGGTCAGCTTTACATCCCTGAAATGAGTCCTGTTTGATCGTGGTGTATGATTTTTTTGGAAGAATTGTTGAAGTCGATTGGCCAAAATTTTGTTGAGAAGTTTTGCATCAATGTTCATCAAAGAAATGGGTCTATAGTTCTCTTTCTTTGATGAGTCCCTGCCAGGTTTTGGGATGAGGGTTATGATAGCTTCCTAGAATGTCTTCGGTAGTGGATGTTCTCTTTCAATTTCATTGAAGAGTTGGAGGAATATTGGTGTGAGCTCTGCTTTGAAGGCCTTGTAAAATTCCTCTGTAAATCCATCTGGTCCTGGACTTTTCTTAGCTGGGAGGTCTCTTATTGCTGTTTCTATTTCAATGCTTGAGATGTGCCTGTTAAGATGGTTTAACTCATCTTGGTTTAGTTTTGGCATGTCAATATTTTCTAGGAAAAGGTCCATTTCTCTCAAGTTCTCAAACTTATCAGCGAAAAGTTTTGTGAAGTATTCCCTTATAATGTTCTGAATTTTGGTTGTTTCGGTGGTGATGTTTCCATTCTCATCTCTGAGTTTATTTATTTGGATGTGTTCTCTTCTTTTTCTGATAAGATTGGCTAGGGGGTCTGTCAATTTTGTTAATTTTCTCGTAGAACCAACTCTTTGTTTTGTTGATTCTTTGTATAGTTTTTTTGGGATTCTAATTCATTTAATTCTGATTTAATTTAAATTATTTCTTTCTGTCTACTGGATTGGGGTTTATCTTGTTGCTCTTTTTCAAGGAGGTTTAGATGTGTCATTAAATTGTTGCTTTCAGATCTCTCCAATTTGTTGATGTAGGAGCTCAGAGGTATAAACTTGCCTCTGAGTAATGCCTTTGCTGTGTCCCAGAGGAGCTGGTAATTTGTGTGCTCATTTTTGTTGAATAGCATGAACATTTGAATTTCCGTTCTAATCTTTTCCAAGACCCACTCGTGATTCAGCAGTGTGTTGTTCAGCCTCCATGTGTTACCGGACTTTCTTTGGTGGCTTTTGGTGTTGAGTTCTAATTTTATTCCGTTTTGGGCCCAGAGAATGCAAGGGATAACTTCAATGGTTCTGAATTTGGACAAGTTTGCTTTGTGGCCTAAAATGTGGTCTATTTTAGAAAATATTCCATATGCTGCTGTGAAAAACTTGTATTTTGATGCTGTTGGGTGAAATGTTCGGTAGATGTCTGTTAAATCTAGTTGATCTATGCAGCTGTTTAGATCTGCGGTTTCTATGTTGAGTTTTTGCGGAGTTGGTATATCTAGTTGGGAGAATGTTGTGTTAAAATCCCCAACGATAAATGTCATTGGAACTATGTGGGATATGAGGGAAAGTAGTGTTTCTTGGATAAATTTGGGTTCTCCATTGTTTGGCGAATAGATATTTAGAATTGTAATATCCTCCTGAAGGAGAGATCCTTTAATTAGTATGTAGCGACCTTCTTTATCTCTTCTCATGAATTTTAATTTGAAGTCTATTTTATCTGATATTAGGATTGCATCTCCCGCCTGTTTATGGGGGCCGTTTGCTTGGTAGATTTTGTTCCAGCCTTTAATATTTAAAATGTGTTTGTTTTTACAGGCAAGATGTGACTCCTGATAGCAGCAGATTGAAGGATCTTGTTTTTTAAACCAACTAGACAGTCTATTTCGCTTAATTGGAAAGTTATGTCCATTAACGTTAATAGATAGGACTGAGAGGTATTTGGGAGTTCCTGCCATGTTATCCACTTTCTTGGGGGATGTGAAAACTGGGTTCTTCCTATGGTTCTTGGATTCTCAGTTTGGGTGCAGGTTCTTGGGCTTTATTGTGGTCTTGTTGGTTTTCTATGTGTAGGACATCTTTAAGAATCTTTTGTAGGGCTGGTTTGGTGGAGATGTATTGTTTCAATTTTTGTTTGCGATGGAAGGTTTTTATATGGCCTTCAGTTATGAAGGAGAGTTTAGCTGGGTACAGTATTCTTGTTTGATAGTTGTTTGCTTTTAGGGCATGGCATACATCATTCCAGGCTCTTCTTGCTTTGATTGTCTCTGCTGAGAAATCTGAGGTGATTCTAATTGGTTTCCCTTTATCGGTGATTAATCTTTTCTCTTTGACAGCTTTAAGGATCCTTTCCTTGGTCTGAGTTGATCCTGTGTGGATTATAATGTGACCCTGGGATGTCCTATTCTGGTCTGGTCTATTGGGGGTTCTAAAAGATTTGTATCTGAATAGGCCTATCTTTTTGTATGTTTGGGAAGTTCTCTGCTAGGATCCTGTTAAACCAATTTCCTAGATCATTAATTTCTGTTTCTAGGTGCACTTCTACTCCCATTATCCTTTGATTAGGCCTTCTGATGGTGTCTTCCAAGTGTTAGATAGATTTATCATATTTCTTGGATTTGTCTTGGATGGTTGTATGTTCTTTCTCTATAATATCTAGGCTGTCTTCTATCCCGGAGATTTGATCTTCTGCATGGTGTAACCTGCTGTCAAGACTTTTGCATCTTTTTTCTTTGCCTTTTCTCCCCCTGCCCTGAAGGGTTGAAGTATGTTTTGGGATGGAAGGAAATGAGGTACTTGGACTCAATTTGAAATTAAGTCCTAGGAGTTTGATCTCAGTAGGTGGGGCCTGGGCCTCTGCGGTGCTGGGGGGGAGGGGTGGCCTTCCCTCCTCTGCTTCCTGAGCAAGAGTGAGGACGTCAGGCTTCTACTCACACCGAGTCTTGTTTCCTGGGTCGTCTCTGGTCTGTGAACTGCAGGATGAAGATGTCTGCTCCTTGTCGGTTCTTGCTGGTTTTGAGTAGAATCCACTCGCCCGCTGTGTCTGGCTCCTTCGTCCCGGACTCTCTGTGGCTCAGTTATGGCGCCTGCGGTCACAGCTGCCACCGCTGTCGCTGTTGCAGCAGCTGCTGGCAAGAGCTCAGATCTGTCTCCTTGCCTGGATTTTCCCTCTCTGGCCTGACTCTCTGTCCTGTGATGGCACACTTGGTGTGATTCTCTGGCTTAGGACTCTTCACTGGAACTCTAAAACTGCTTTCTATGCGAGAGCTTGTTTAGACTCCAGCTTTTCCTCCATCTTCCCAGGTCTGACTTTCTTATCTTCAAGTACAGTGATCTTCTCCCTCATCCACATTGCTGCAGATTTACCCAGATCCTGAGTTCAAATTTAAAGCCTGGATGATTAAACATCACGAATTGCAAGCCAGGGATCTCAATTTTTTATTTTACTTTTCTCAGTATGGGCTTGAATTCAGATTGTGGCAACTCTGCTTCAACTTGGATCACCCTAGGCTGGGGTGCAGCCACTAGTCCTACAGCTGCTTCTGGGATCCTAGACCCTCAGGTCTTTCAGGGAAAGCAATGCACAGAAATAATGTGGCCTTTTTATATTTTCTTCCTTTGCACGGTGACCCTCATGGGTCTGAATGACACTGTTGCAAAGGGTACTTCACCTTGCATTGCTGAAGGCTGGCAGACTATCTGGGAAGCCATAGGCCCACGTGGCAACATAGGCCCTGATTTCGAATCCCCCTCCTAACACCAACAATGGCAGGAGATACTAAGAAAATTGTTCCCAACCATAAGAAGAACAATGGAATGTTATCAATGTCAATGTTCAATGAGTTGATCATGAATGATGCTACTATAAATTTAGGCAGCATCATTTCAGGAGGCTTATTGATTTTTATTTAATATTTATGAAGCATAAAAAGAATATTATTACCTACAGGAATGCAATAATTTCAGGACACTGGTTGATTTCATTAATAGTATAAGGATGAAAACAATAACATTAATTACATGGACGCATGATTAAATACCCAGGAATTGGTAGGAATGTAGTCTATATAACTGAATAATATATAGACATCTTTAACACTCTATATAAATACATATTTATTAGCGTACTTCCATCTGCATGTCAATCTGTTCTTATTTTGCTAACACCTGGGGCTTGATCTCAGGTCCTGGGAGTAGCCTTTCAGCTCAATTTGCCCCAGGATGGCGTGCTGACACTCACCCATTCATGAATTGGGCCTTGTAGGCTTGTAGGCCGTGAGTTCAGTTGCCAGCACTCCCCAAAAATGAATTGTGGAGTAAGAAGTTGATGGTGACACATGTTTCCTTTTCTGTGAAAGTCCTTAGTGTCAGGTATGAAGTGGAATACATATGCAGACGTATATCTTATATAATCAGTTTTATTTGCCATAATAGTCAAAATAAATGGTCAATACATGAATAAAACAAACAAATAAAATAACTGCACTGAATGCAATATGGAGTCAACATATGTATGTAAATATGAATCATATATGTAAATTGTACATGAATAGGATGTTTTCTAGTGGTGGGGATCTATTTCAGGCCTAAAGAACAGACTTGAATTTCTTGACTTCAAGGAGGCCAGCTTCCCCTTCCCACACAGTGCAAAAGACCAAGACCATAGGTTCCAATCCCAGTCCGGGCAGAAAAATGGCACCTTTATGTTATGTAATAGTATAGTAATTCATAGGTATTTCATTATGTCTCCATTTTATGAATGTGATTGTTTAAATGCTGCATAAAGCATTAACTAACATCGATCAGTGACCTATAAAATAATTCTATATAATTTTATCCTAGAATCATTCAAGAACTGCTCTTTCAATCATGACATACATCATATTCCATTGGGAATCATATGGACAGGAATAAGTTTCTTAGGATCTCCTTCCATTTTGAGGTGGCTGGACCAGGATTCCAACTGTGGGCTATAGCTCCCACCACTTAAACCTGAGGATAGGGTATTCATCAGTCTGTCCAAGAACAACAGTAAGACTAATGATTAGGCAGGCACCAGTGGCCCTCAACAGTCTTCCTTGATATTTACAAGGCTGTGATGGGAGGATCATGGTCGAAGTCACCCTAGGCAGGAAAGTCCAACTTCAGTGCCAACAAAGACAGAATCCCTGTTGCTCCAGTGTGGAAGGCCAGCCTTGAGGAAAAGTAGCTCACAGACTGTGCCATATCTTCAGTTTACGGTCTGGGATGGGAACAAACAGCCATACACAATGATCTGTGCAGCCATGCGGCTAAAGCAGGTCACCCTCTTGTCTCCAACTGAATTGGACATTGTTCCCTGGGAAAAGGGCTGGGGGAGCTGCTATCTTCTTGACTCTCCCTATGCTATTTGCATCACCGGATTCTGGCCACACACCCATCCTTTCATTGTTCTTTCTGACCTATGAGATACAAGAATGGTGGCCACGCCCACATTCCATGCTGCCTGGTAGCACCAGGATTCCCTCTGTTACTTTACACCACTACCAGCTGTTGAGGAAGGTATAGATGGCTGAGTGGTGAGAAGAGACTCAAGGCCACTGGAATATAGAAGGAAATTGAGATGCCTTCCTAGTCCCCAGCCCCCTCCCTGCCTTCCCAAGGTTCAGAATTTCAAACATCAGGCAATGGCACCCAGCCAGGCTGTGTAAAGCCCCAACCTGGTCCCTGGCCTTGGTTCTCTGAGGCCATGTGTCTGCAATGCCACTGCCATTCCCGCTCGCCCCACCTGGAGCAGCCTCAAGCAACTTCTCCCAGGAGCACAAGTGAGTGGCTGCCCCAAAACCACCCCTACCCCAGGTCAGACACCCCTCTGAGGGCACCAAGACCCGCTACTTGTTTCCTGTCCCTGGCTCTGAGGAGCCACCTTTCTGTTTTGGGCATTTCTGAAACAGAGCCTCTATATGCTCTGGCTGGGCTGGATTGATGTCCTCCTATCTGTGACAGGTTTGCTCCACCAGGCCTGGTCATCTGTAGTTGGGCTGGTAGACATGTAGCAACATGCACAGTCATCGATTTAGATGGAATATCTCAAACATTTAGTCCACAGCAGCCGATTCTTTTTTTTTTGATTGTGAAAATACTGTCCAGAGCGGTTAAAATTACATGGGCAAGATATGAGTACATATCTTATCAAGCATTGTAGCCTCCTCCTTTGTTTCCCCTTCCCATCCCATCCTCCCCCCACCCCTCTACTCGACCCTCCCCATCCCCCTACCAGAGTTGTCAAGTTCATTTTCGACATACCACTTCTACGTCTCATTGTTGCAATGGGTCAAACTTTAATCCCTATCTCAACGATTTGTTTTTTCCCTTCCCCTCCATAAATTATAACAACATCAAATACAGTGAATGCAGGGAATATACTGTGGGGGAGGGACATAAAAAGCAACAAAGAAATAATGTTATGAATGTACTAGTAACAATAGTATGAAAGCAAAAAAATTGAATAGATATCATAGGGTTCTTTCACTAACATGAATTTATCTGAACTTTTATGCTTGACTCAGATATATACTAGTTATTGCAAATAAGGGAAAACATGGGACCTATGTTTCTTTGGTTCTGGCTTACTTCACTTAATATAATTTTTTCCAAGTCTTTCCATTTCCTAACAAATAGAGCAATGTCATTCATCCTGATGGAGGCATAGAATTCCAATGTGTATATATATAACACATTTTCTTGATCCATTCATCTACCGAAGGGCATCTGGGTTGCTTCCATATCTTAGCTATGGTAAAAAAAAAAAAGGCTGCAATAAACATAGTTGTGCTGGTAGCTTTAGTGTGGTCTTCTTTGTAAACATTTGGGTAAGTGCCCAAAAGTGCGATTGCTGGATCATAGGGGAGCTCTGTGTTGAGTGCTTTGAGGAACCTCCATACAGCTTTCGAAAGTGGTTGAACAAATTTACACTCCCACCAACAATGCAGTAAGGTTCCCTTCTGTCCACATCCCCTCCAAAAGCTGTTATCAGTGTTCTTCATTATAGCCATTCTAACTGGGCTGAGGTGGTATCTCGATGTTGTTTTGATTTGCATTTCTTTTATGGCTAGAGAGGTTGAGCATTTCTTCATTTGTCTATTGGCCATCCTTCTTTCCTCTTCAGAGAAGTTTCTCTTTAAGGCTTTAGCCTTATTTATTGGGCAGTTGTTTCTTTGAAGATTTGTTGTTGGGGGATTTAATTTTTTGAGTTCCAAGTATATTTTAGATATGAAACCCTTGTCCCTAGTATGGCTAGTGAAGATTTACTCCCAATCCGTGGGGTTTCTATTGATCTTGCTAGCTATGTCCTTTACCATGCAGAAGCTCCACAACATCGTGCAATCCCATTTGTCCAACCTTTCTTTGATTTCTTTTGTTTCTGGGTCTCTATTAAAAAAAAATTCAACCTGTGCCAAGGAGACCTAGGAGTTCTCCTATTCCATGCTGCAATGTTTTCAAAGTGTCTGCTTTGACTCCGAGGTCTTTGATCCATTTGGAGTTGATTCTGGTGCAGGGTGATATATAAGGATCTAGATTTAGTTTTCTACAAGTAGTTAACCAATTTTGCCAGCACCCTTTACTGAAGAGGCTGTCTTTCTTCCATTCTATTATTTTAGCTCCCTTATCGAAGAGTAGTTGGCTCTATGTCTGTAGGTTCATTTCTGAGTTTTCAATTCTATTCCATTGGTCCTGAGGTCTGTTCTTATGCCAGTACCAAGCTGTTTTGATTACAATTGCTTTGTAGTAGAGTTTGAAATTTGGTATGATATTCCTCCAGCACAGTTTTTTCTGTTGAGGATCGTTTTGCTATTCGGGGTCTTTTATTGTCCTCGATGAATTATTGGATTGCCTCTTCTATTTCCTTGAAGAATGAGGTTGGAATATTGATAGGTATCGCACTGAGTTTGTAGAGAGCCTTGGAAAGGATTGCAATTTTCACGATGTTAATCTTTCCAATCCATAAGCATGGGAGTTTTTGCCACTTTCTAAGATCTCTTTTGATTTCCTTTATCAGGTTTTTAAAATTTTCATCATAGAGTTCCTTCACTTCTTTGGTTAAGTTAATTCCTAGGTATTTTATTTTTTGTGGGGCTATTACGAATGGAGATGCTTTCCTAATTTCAGCCACACTTTTCTCATTGTTGGTATACAGAGGAGCCATTGATTTGGGGGGGTTAATTTTATACCCTGCTACTTTGCCAAAGTTTTGAATCACCCTGAGTAATTTGGGAGTGGAATCTATGGGATTCTTTAAATACAAGATCATGACATCTGCAAAGACGGAGGGTTTTATTTCTTCTTTCCCTATTTGGATCCCCTTTAGGTTTGCATCTTGTCCTATTCCTGAAGCTAGGCATTTTTTGTTTACCCTTCCCATCCCTTCCCAGCCTCCCCCCACCCCACCACCCACTCCCGCTCCCCCCCCCCCCCACCAAAGTTGTAAAGTTCATTTTTAACATGACAACTTGTACTTCTCATAGTTGCATCGGGTCCACCTGTATCCTTAACCGTTTTGTTTTTCCCCATCTCCTCCACAAATTATACCGACATCAAATATAGTGAAAGCAGGGGTTGTACTGTGGGTGAGGGACATACAAAGCTACCAGGAAATAAACTTATAAATGAGTTAGAAGCAAATGCAACAAAGAAAAAAAAAACACTTAAATATTTATCTAAGGGTTAATTTTCCTAACATCACATTATCTGACCTTTCCTGTTTGACTCATACATATACTAGATATTGCAAATAAGGGAAACCATGGACCTTTGTTTCTTTGGGCTTGGCTTACTTCACTTAATATAATTTTTTCTAAGCCATTCCATTTCCTAACAAATGGGGAAATGTCATTCTTTCTGATGGAGGTATAGAATTCCATTGTGTATTTATACCACATTTTCTTGATCCATTCATATACTGAGGGGCATCTGGGTTTTTTCCAGATCTTAGCTACGGTAAATTATGCTGCAATAAACATAGTTGTGCTGGTAGCTTTAGTGTGGTCTTGTTTGAAAACATTTGGATAAATGGCCAAAAGTGGGATTGCTGGGTCATAGGGGAGCTCCACGTGAAGTCTTTTCAGGAACCTCCATACTGCTTTCCAAAGTGGTTGAACAAGTTTACACTCCAACCAACAATGAAGTAAGGTTCCGTTCTGTCCACATCGCCTCCAGCATCTGTTGTTGTTAGAGATCTTGATTATAGCCATTCTAGCTGGGGTGAGGTGGTACCTCAATGTTGTTTTGATTTGCATTTCTTTTATGGCTAGCGAGGTTGAGTATTTCTTCATGTGTCTGTTGGATATCCTTCTTTCTTCTTCACAGAAATTTCTCTTCAAGTCTTTAGCCCACTTATTTATTGGGCAGTTGTTTCTTTGAGGATTTGTTGTTGGGGGATTTAATTTTTGAGCTCCAAGTACATTTTAGATATGAGACCCTTGACCGTTGTATGGCAAGTGAAGATCTTTTCCCAATCTGTGGGCTTTCTATTGATATTGCTAGCTATGTCCTTTGCCATGCAGAAGCTCTGCAACTTCATGCAATCCCATTTGTCCAACCTTTCTTTGATTTGTTGTGTTTCCAGATCTATATTCCGAAAATTTCGGTGAGCCAAGGAGACCTAGGGTTTCTCCTATTCCATCCTGTAAAGTTTTCAGAGTGTCTGCTTTGACTTCAAGGTCTTTGAGCCATTTGGAGATGATTCTGGTGCACGGGGATATATAGGGATCTAGCATAAGTTTTCTACAATTAGTTAACCAATTTTGCCGGCACCATTTACTGAAGAGGCTGTCTTTCTTCCATTCTATTGTTTTAGATCCCTTATCGAAGATTAGCTGGCTATAGGTCTGTAGGTTCATTTCTGGGTTTTCAGTTCTATTCCATTGGTCCTGAGGTCTATTTTTATGCCAATACCAAGTTGTTTTGATTACTATGGCTTTATAATAGAGTTTGAAATTTGGTATCGACATTCCTCCAGCAGTGTTCTTTCCGTTGAGGAGCGTTTTTGCTATTCGGGGTCTTTTATTGTCCCATATGAATTTTTGGATTGCTTCTTCTATTTCCTTCAAGAATGAGGGTGGAATTTTGATAGGTATCACGTTGAATTTGTAGATAGCCTTGGGAAGTATTGCAATTTTCACGATGTTAATCTTTCCAATCCAGGAGCAAGGGAGGTTTTGCCATTTTCTAAGTTCTGTTTTGATTTCCTTTTTCAAGATTTTAAAGTTTTCATCATAGAGGCCCTTCACTTCTTTGGTTAAGTTAATTCCTAGGTATTTTATTTTTTGTTGGGCTATTACAAATGGAGTTGCTTTCCTAATTTCAGCCACACTTTTATCATTGTTGGCATACAGAAAAGCCATTGATTTGGGGGGTTAATTTTATACCCTTCTATTTGCCAAAGTTTTGAATCAGCTTGAGTAATTTGGGAGTGGATTCTATGGGAATCTTTAAATATAAGATCATGTCATCTGCAAAGATGGAGAGTTTTATTTCTTCTTTCCCTATTTGGATCCCCTTTATGTCTGCATCTTGTCTTATTGCGGTAGCTAGGCATTCTGATACTAGATTGAAGAGAAGTGGAGAGAGTGGACATCCTTGTCTTGTTCCTCAGTTAAGAGGAAATGGCTTAGTTTTTCACCATTAAGTATAATGCTGGCTGTAGGTTTGTCATATACAGCCTTTATTGTTTTGAGGAATGTTCCATGGATTCCTAATTTTTCCATAACCTTCATCATAAAGGGGTGTTGGATCTTGTCGAATGCTTTTTCTGCATCTATTGAGATAACCATGTGGTTCTTATTCTTGCTCCCCTTGATGTGATGAATAATATTAATTGATTCGCATATATTGGGTCAGCTTTGCATCCCTGAAGTGAGTCCTGTTTGATCTTGGTTTATGATTTTTTGATAGAATTGTTGAAGTCGATTGGCCAAAATTTTGTTGAGAAGTTTTGCATCAATGTTCATCAAAGAAATGGGTCTATAGTTCTCTTTCTTTGATGAGTCCCTGTCTGGTTTTGGGATGAGGGTTATGATGGCTTCCTAGAATGTCTTCGGTAGTGGATGTTCTCTTTCAATTTCATTGAAGAGTTGGAGGAATATTGGTGTGAGCTCTGCTTTGAAGGCCTTGTAAAATTCCTCTGTAAATCCATCTGGTCCTGGACTTTTCTTAGCTGGGAGGTCTCTTATTGCTGTTTCTATTTCAATGCTTGAGATGTGCCTGTTAAGATGGTTTAACTCATCTTGGTTTAGTTTTGGCATGTCAATATTTTCTAGGAAAAGGTCCATTTCTCTCAAGTTCTCAAACTTATCAGCGAAAAGTTTTGTGAAGTATTCCCTTATAATGTTCTGAATTTTGATTGTTTCGGTGGTGATGTTTCCATTCTCATCTCTGAGTTTATTTATTTGGATGTGTTCTCTTCTTTTTCTGATAAGATTGGCTAGGGGGTCTGTCAATTTTGTTAATTTTCTCGTAGAACCAACTCTTTGTTTTGTTGATTCTTTGTATAGTTTTTTTGGGATTCTAATTCATTTAATTCTGATTTAATTTAAATTATTTCTTTCTGTCTACTGGATTGGGGTTTATCTTGTTGCTCTTTTTCAAGGAGGTTTAGATGTGTCATTAAATTGTTGCTTTCAGATCTCTCCAATTTGTTGATGTAGGAGCTCAGAGGTATAAACTTGCCTCTGAGTAATGCCTTTGCTGTGTCCCAGAGGAGCTGGTAATTTGTGTGCTCATTTTTGTTGAATAGCATGAACATTTGAATTTCCGTTCTAATCTTTTCCAAGACCCACTCGTGATTCAGCAGTGTGTTGTTCTGCCTCCATGTGTTACCGGACTTTCTTTGGTGGCTTTTGGTGTTGAGTTCTAATTTTATTCCGTTTTGGGCCCAGAGAATGCAAGGGATAACTTCAATGTTTCTGAATTTGGACAAGTTTGCTTTGTGGCCTAAAATGTGGTCTATTTTAGAAAATATTCCATATGCTGCTGTGAAAAACTTGTATTTTGATGCTGTTGGGTGAAATGTTCGGTAGATGTCTGTTAAATCTAGTTGATCTATGCAGCTGTTTAGATCTGCGGTTTCTATGTTGAGTTTTTGTGGAGTTGGTATATCTAGTTGGGAGAATGTTGTGTTAAAATCCCCAACGATAAATGTCATTGGAACTATGTGGGATATGAGGGAAAGTAGTGTTTCTTGGATAAATTTGGGTTCTCCATTGTTTGGCGAATAGATATTTAGAATTGTAATATCCTCCTGAAGGAGAGATCCGTTAATTAGTATGTAGCGACCTTCTTTATCTCTTCTCATGAATTTTAATTTGAAGTCTATTTTTTCTGATATTAGGATTGCATCTCCCGCCTGTTTATGGGGGCCGTTTGCTTGGTAGATTTTGTTCCAGCCTTTAATATTTAAAATGTGTTTGTTTTTACAGGCAAGATGTGACTCCTGATAGCAGCAGATTGAAGGATCTTGTTTTTTAAACCAACTAGACAGTCTATTTCGCTTAATTGGAAAGTTATGTCCGTTAACGTTAATAGATAGGACTGAGAGGTATTTGGGAGTTCCTGCCATGTTATCCACTTTCTTGGGGGATGTGAAAACTGGGTTCTTCCTATGGTTCTTGGATTCTCAGTTTGGGTGCAGGTTCTTGGGCTTTATTGTGGTCTTGTTGGTTTTCTATGTGTAGGACATCTTTAAGAATCTTTTGTAGGGCTGGTTTGGTGGAGATGTATTGTTTCAATTTTTGTTTGCGATGGAAGGTTTTTATATGGCCTTCAGTTATGAAGGAGAGTTTAGCTGGGTACAGTATTCTTGTTTGATAGTTGTTTGCTTTTAGGGCATGGCATACATCATTCCAGGCTCTTCTTGCTTTGATTGTCTCTGCTGAGAAATCTGAGGTGATTCTAATTGGTTTCCCTTTATCGGTGATTAATCTTTTCTCTTTGACAGCTTTAAGGATCCTTTCCTTGGTCTGAGTGTGGATTATAATGTGACCCTGGGATGTCCTATTCTGGTCTGGTCTATTTGGGGTTCTAAAAGTTTTTGTATCTGAATAGGCCTATCTTTTTGCATGTTTGGGAAGTTCTCTGCTAGGATCCTGTTAAACCAATTTCCTAGATCATTAATTTCTGTTTCTAGGTGCACTTCTACTCCCATTATCCTTAGATTAGGCCTTCTGATGGTGTCTTCCAAGTTTTAGATAGATTTATCATATTTCTTGGATTTGTCTTGGATGGTTGTATGTTCTTTCTCTATAATATCTAGGCTGTCTTCTATCCCGGAGATTTGATCTTCTGCATGGTGTAACCTGCTGTCAAGACTTTTGCATCTTTTTTCTTTGCCTTTTCTCCCCCTGCCCTGAAGGGTTGAAGTATGTTTTGGGATGGAAGGAAATGAGGTACTTGGACTCAATTTGAAATTAAGTCCTAGGAGTTTGATCTCAGTAGGTGGGGCCTGGGCCTCTGCGGTGCTGGGGGGGAGGGGTGGCCTTCCCTCCTCTGCTCCCTGAGCAGGAGTGAGGACGTCAGGCTTCTACTCACACCGAGTCTTGTTTCCTGGGTCGTCTCTGGTCTGTGAACTGCAGGATGAAGATGTCTGCTCCTTGTCGGTTCTTGCTGGTTTTGAGTAGAATCCACTCGCCCGCTGTGTCTGGCTCCTTCGTCCCGGACTCTCTGTGGCTCAGTTATGGCGCCTGCGGTCACAGCTGCCACCGCTGTCGCTGCTGCAGCAGCTGCTGGCAAGAGCTCAGATCTGTCTCCTTGCCTGGATTTTCCCTCTCTGTCCTGACTCTCTGTCCTGTGATGGCACACTTGGTGTGATTCTCTGGCTTAGGACTGTTCACTGGAACTCTAAAACTGCTTTCTATGTGAGAGCTTGTTTAGACTCCAGCTTCTCCTCCATCTTCCCAGGTCTGACTTTCTTATCTTCAAGTACAGTGATCTTCTCCCTCATCCACATTGCTGCAGATATACCCAGATCCTGAGTTCAAATTTAAAGCCTGGAAGATTAAACATCACGAATTGCAAGCCAGGGAGCTAAATTTTTACTTTACTTTTCTCAGTATGGGCTTGATTTAAGATTGTGGCAACTCTGCCTCAACTTGGATCACCCTAGGCTGGGGTGCAGCCACTAGGCCTACATCTGCTTCTGGGATCCTAGACACTCAGGTCTTTCAGGGAAAGCAATGCACAGAAATAATATGGCCTTTTTATATTTTCTTCCTTTGCACGGTGACCCTCATGGGTCTGAATGACACTGTTGCAAAGGGTACTTCACCTTGCATTGCTGAAGGCTGGCAGACTATCTGGGAAGCCATAGGCCCACGTGGCAACATAGGCCCTGATTTCGAATCCCCCTCCTAACACCAACAATGGCAGGAGATACTAAGAAAATTGTTCCCAACCATAAGAAGAACAATGGAATGTTATCAATGTCAATGTTCAATGAGTTGATCATGAATGATGCTACTATAAATTTAGGCAGCATAAATTCTGGAGGCTTATTGATTTTTATTTAATATTTATGAAGCATAAAAAGAATATTATTACCTACAGGAATGCAATAATTTCAGGACACTGGTTGATTTCATTAATAGTATAAGGATGAAAACAATAACATTAATTACATGGACGCATGATTAAATACCCAGGAATTGGTAGGAATGTAGTCTATATAACTGAATAATATATAGACATCCTTAGCACTCTATATAAATACATATTTATTAGCGTACTTCCATGTGCATGTCAATCTGTTTTTATTTTGGTAACACCTGAGGCTTGATCTCAGGTCCTGGGAAAAGCCTTTCAGCTCAATTTGCCACAAGATGACGTGCTGACACTCACCCATTCATGAATTGGGCCTTGTAGGCTTGTAGGCCGTGAGTTCAGTTGCCAGCAGTCCCCAAAAATGAACTGTGGAGTAAGAAGTTGATGGTGACACATGTTTCCTTTTCTGTGAAAGTCCTTAGTGTCAGGTATGAAGTGGAATACATATGCAGACGTATATCTTATATAATCAGTTTTATTTGCCATGATAGTCAAAATAAATGGTCAATACATGAATAAAACAAACAAATAAAATAACTGCACTGAATGCAATATGGAGTCAACATATGTATGTAAATATGAATCATATATGTAAATTGTACATGAATAGGATGTTTTCTAGTGGTGGGGATCTATTTCAGGCCTAAAGAACAGACTTGAATTTCTTGACTTCAAGGAGGCCAGCTTCCCCTTCCCACACAGTGCAACAGACTTACCAAGACCATAGGTTCCAATCCCAGTCCTGGCAGAAAAACGGCACCTTTATATTATGTAATAGTATAGTAATTCATAGGTATTTCATTATATCTCCATTTTATGAATGTGATTGTTTAAATGCTGCATAAAGCATTAACTAACATCGATCAGTGTCCTATAAAATAATTCTATATAATTTTATCCTAGAATCATTCAAGAACTGCTCTTTCAATCATGACATACATCATATTCCATTGGTAACCATATGGACAGGAATAAGTTTCTTAGGATCTCCTTCCATTTTGAGGTGGCTGGACCAGGATTCCAACTGTGGGCTATAGCTCCCACCACTTAAACCCGAGGATAGGGAACTCATCAGTCTGTCCAAGAAAAACAGTAAGACCAATGATTGGGCAGGCACCAGTGGCCCTCAACAGTCTTCCTTGATATTTACAAGGCTGTGATGGGAGGATCATGGTCGAAGTCACCCTAGGCAGGAAAGTCGAACTTCAGTGCCAACAAAGCCAGAATCCCTGTGGCTCCAGTGTGGAAGGCCAGCCTTGAGCAAAAGCAGCTCACAGACTGTGACTATATCTTCAGTTTACGGTCTGGGACTGGGAACAAACAGCCATACACAATGATCTGTGCAGCCATGAGGCTAAAGCAGGTCACGCTCTTGTCTCCAACTGAATTGGACATTGTTCCCTGGGAAAAGGGCTGGGGGAGCTGCTATCTTCTTGACTCTGCCCATGCTATTTGCAATTCGGGATTCTGGCCACACCCTCATTCTTTCATTGTTCTTTCTGACCAATGAGATACAAGAATTGTGGCCACGCCCACATTCCATGCTGCCTGGTAGCACCAGGATTCCCTCTGTTAGTTTACACCACTACCAGCAGTTGAGGAAGGTATAGATGGCTGAGTGGTGAGAAGAGACTCAAGGCCACTGGAATATAGAAGGAAATTGAGATGCCTTCCTAGTCCCCAGTCCCCTCCCCGCCTTCCCAAGGTTCAGAATTTCAAACATCAGGCAATGGCACCCAGCCAGGCTGTGTAAAGCCCCAACCTGGTCCCTGGCCTTGGTTCTCTGAGGCCATGTGTCTGCAATGCCACTGCCATTCCCGCTCGCCCCACCTGGAGCAGCCTCAAGCAACTTCTCCCAGGAGCACAAGTGAGTGGCTGCCCCAAAACCACCCCTACCCCAGGTCAGACACCCCTCTGAGGGCACCAAGACCCGCTACTTGTTTCCTGTCCCTGGCTCTGAGGAGCCACCTTTCTGTTTTGGGCATTTCTGAAACAGAGCCTCTATATGCTCTGGCTGGGCTGGATTGATGTCCTCCTATCTGTGACAGGTTTGCTCCACCAGGCCTGGTCATCTGTAGTTGGGCTGGTAGACATGTAGCAACATGCACAGTCATCGATTTAGATGGATTATCTCGAACATTTAGTCCACAGCAGCCGATTCTTTTTTTTTAATTGTGAAAATACTGTCCAGAGCGATTAAAATTACATGAGCAAGTTATGAGTACATATCTTATCAAGCATTGTAGCCTCCTCCTTTGTTTCCCCTTCCCATCCCATCCTCCCCCCACCCCCCCTCAAGACCCTCCCCCTCCCCCTACCAGAGTTATCAAGTTCATTTTCGACATACCACTTCTACGTCTCATTGTTGCAATGGGTCAAACTTTAATCCCTATTTCAACGATTTGTTTTTTCCCTTCCCCTCCATAAATTATAACAACATCAAATACAGTGAAAGCAGGGAATATACCATGGGGGAGGGACATAAAAAGCAACAAAGAAATAATGTTATGAATGTACTAGTAACAATAGTATGAAAGCAAAAAAATTGAATAGATATCATAGGGTTCTTTCACTAACATGAATTTATCTGAACTTTTATGCTTGACTCAGATATATACTAGTTATTGCAAATAAGGGAAAACATGGGACCTATGTTTCTTTGGTTCTGGCTTACTTCACTTAATATAATTTTTTCCAAGTCTTTCCATTTCCTAACAAATAGAGCAATGTCATTCATTCTGATGGAGGCATAGAATTCCATTGTGTATATATAACCCATTTTCTTGATCCATTCATCTACCGAAGGGCATCTGGGTTGCTTCCATATCTTAGCTATGGTAAAAAAAAAAAAAAAAAAAAAAAAAAGGCTGCAATAAACATAGTTGTGCTGGTAGCTTTAGTGTGGTCTTCTTTGTAAACATTTGGGTAAGTGCCCAAAAGTGGGATTGCTGGATCATAGGGGAGCTCTGTGTTGAGTGCTTTGAGGAACTTCCATACAGCTTTCGAAAGTGGTTGAACAAATTTACACTCCCACCAACAATGCAGTAAGGTTCCCTTCTGTCCACATCCCCTCCAGAAGCTGTTATCAGTGTTCTTCATTATAGCCATTCTAACTGGGCTGAGGTGGTATCTCGATGTTGTTTTGATTTGCATTTCTTTTATGGCTAGAGAGGTTGAGCATTTCTTCATTTGACTATTGGCCATCCTTCTTTCCTCTTCAGAGAAGTTTCTCTTTAAGGCTTTAGCCTTATTTATTGGGCAGTTGTTTCTTTGAAGATTTGTTGTTGGGGGATTTAATTTTTTGAGTTCCAAGTATATTTTAGATATGAAACCCTTGTCCCTAGTATGGCTAGTGAAGATTTACTCCCAATCCGTGGGGTTTCTATTGATCTTGCTAGCTATGTCCTTTACCATGCAGAAGCTCGGCAACTTCATGCAATCCCATTTGTCCAACCTTTCTTTGATTTCTTTTGTTTCTGGGTCTCTATTAAAAAAAAATTCAACCTGTGCCAAGGAGACCTAGGATTTCTCCTATTCCATGCTGCAATATTTTCAAAGTGTCTGCTTTGACTCCGAGGTCTTTGATCCATTTGGAGTTGATTCTGGTGCAGGGTGATATATAAGGATTTAGCTTTAGTTTTCTACAAGTAGTTAACCAATTTTGCCAGCACCCTTTACTGAAGAGGCTGTCTTCCTTCCATTCTATTATTTTAGCTCCCTTATTGAAGAGTAGTTGGCTCTATGTCTGTAGGTTCATTTCTGAGTTTTCAATTCTATTCCATTGGTCCTGAGGTCTGTTCTTATGCCAGTACCAAGCTGTTTTGATTACAATTGCTTTGTAGTAGAGTTTGAAATTTGGTATGATATTCCTTCAGCACAGTTTTTTCTGTTGAGGATCGTTTTGCTATTCGGGGTCTTTTATTGTCCTCGATGAATTATTGGATTGCCTCTTCTATTTCCTTGAAGAATGAGGTTGGAATATTGATAGGTATCGCACTGAGTTTGTAGAGAGCCTTGGAAAGGATTGCAATTTTCACGATGTTAATCTTTCCAATCCATAAGCATGGGAGTTTTTGCCACTTTCTAAGATCTCTTTTGATTTCCTTTATCAGGTTTTTAAAATTTTCATCATAGAGTTCCTTCACTTCTTTGGTTAAGTTAATTCCTAGGTATTTTATTTTTTGTGGGGCTATCACGAATGGAGATGCTTTCCTAATTTCAGCCACACTTTTCTCATTGTTGGTATTCAGAAAAGCCATTGATTTGGGGGGGTTAATTTTATACCCTGCTACTTTGCCAAAGTTTTGAATCAGCCTGAGTAATTTGGGAGTGGAATCTATGGGATTCTTTAAATACAAGATCATGACATCTGCAAAGACGGAGAGTTTTACTTCTTCTTTCCCTATTTGGATCCCCTTTAGGTTTGCATCTTGTCTTATTCCTGTAGTTTGGCATTCTAATACTAGATTGAAGAGATATGAACAGAGTGGACATTTTTTTCTCGTTCCTGAGTTAAGAGGAAGTGGCTTTAGTTTTTCACCATTAAGTATAATGCTGGCTGTAGGTTTGTCATATATAGTCTTTATTGTATTGAGGAAAGTTCCATAGATTCCTAATTTTTCCAGAACCATCATCATAAAGGGGCGTTGGATCTTGTCAAATGCTTTTTCTGCATCTATTGAGATAACCAGGTGGTTCTTATCTTTGCTCCTGTTGATGTGATGAATTATATTAATTGATTTGCATATATTGACCCAGCTTTGCATCTCTGAAATGAATCCTGTTTGATCATAGTGTAGAATTTTTTGGATGAATTGTTGAAGTTGATTGGCCAAAATTTTGTTGAGAAGTTTTGCATCAATGTTCATCAAATAAATGGGTCAATAGTTATCTTTCTGTGATGTGTCCCTGCCTGGTTTGGGCATGAGGGTTGTTATGGCTTCATAGAATGAGTTCAGTAGTGAACTTTCTCTTTCAATTTCATTGAAGAGTTGGAGGAGTATTGGTGTGAGCTCTGCTTTGAAGGGCTTATAAAATTATGCTGTAAATCCATCTGATCCTGGGATTTTCTTAGATGGGAGGTGTGTTATTGATGTTTCATTTTCAATGCTTGGTATGGGCCTGTTAAGATGGTATAACTCATCTTGGTTTAGTTTTGGCATGTCAATATTTGCTAGGAAAAGGTCCATTTCTGCCAAGTTCTCAAACTTATTAGCATAACGTTTTGAGAAATATTCCCTTATAATGTTCTGAATCTTGGTTCTTTCTGTGGTGATGTTTCCATTCTCCTCTCTGAGTTTATTTATTTGGGTGTGTTCTCTTCTTTTTCTGATAAGATTTGCTAAGAGTCTGTCAATTTTGTTAATTTTTTGGAAGTAACAAATCTTTGTTTTGTTGATTCTTTCTATGATTTTTTTGGATTGTAATTCATTTAATTATGATTTAATTTTAATTATTTCTTACCATCTACAGGATTGGGGATCATCTTGCTGCTCTTTTTCAAGGAGATTCAGATGTCTCATTAAATGGTTGGTTTCAGATCTCTCCAATTTGTTGATGTATGAACTCAGCTATAAACTTGCCTGTGAGTACTGCCTTTGCTGTGTCCCAAAGGAGCTGGTAATTTGTGTGTTCATCAACATTTGAATTTCTTTTCTAATCTCTTCCATGACCCACTCGTGATTAAGCAGTGTGTTGTTCCAGTGTGTTACAGGATTTTCTCTGGTGGCTTTTCCTGTTGTTTTAATTTCTTTTCCCTTATGGCCTGAGAGAATGCAAGGTATTACTTCAATGTTTCTGAACAGAGATAAAAAAAAGTACACACACATATACCCCAAAAATAAAAATTATGAGAGGAAGATAAAAATTAATGGAAAGAAAATTAAAGTTAAAAATTAAAAAAAAAAATCTTTTAGAATAAAAGTTATAAAAGGTACAAGAAAAGAGTTCTTTGATTTTTTTGTGGGGGATGGGAAGATCCTGTATCTCCCTTGTGTTCTTAACCTGTCTCTTGTTGGAGGCTCTGGTCTACTTGTGTTTGATTTTCCTGTGGCTTGAATGGTTTCTTAAGTCAGTTTGACCAGGCAGAAAAATCACAGCAGATGATTCTTGACCACAGGTGAAGCTCTGGGTAGGTTCGTAACAATCAGACCTCATTCTCCTCACAGGACAGTTGTGAGGAAACAAGGGATTTATACAGAGGGATCTCTGGAGCATGGCTAGGAACAGAGGGAGCAGTCTTCAGATAAGGTTCTCGGCAATTCTGTGAGGAAATGACAGGAAGATAGCCAGAAAGGTCTCAGGCGGGGCCTGTTATTAATTGTGCAACAGATGTGGGATTATGAAACAAAACATGGCTCTCTCTCATCATTACCCTATCCCCATGAGGAAGAGGATCCTTCACTGTGTTGAGTTTTGCAGCTGGAGCTACCAAGGCAGAGAGAATCCAGGTGACCTACTTATGACTTCAACTTCAGAAGAAGCTCTTCCTGACTTTGCTACCATGCTCCCTAGGACAATGGGTGCTATTCAGTCTGCTTCTTGTGGTAGGAAGTCCACTTCTTGTCAGTCGTGGGGCTAGAACTCTAGGCATGGGCGATGGTCCCAAGAGCCTCAGCAAAAGGCTAGTGTTCTACCACTTGAACCCACAACACTACTTCTGATTTTCTGGTGGTTCTTTGGAGATAAGAGTCTCACAGACGTTCCTGCCTGGGCTGGTTATGAACCATGATCCTCATACCTGTGTAGTTAGGATTAGAATTCTGAGCCACTGACACCAGACTTAATTGTAATTCTGACTTATTTTCTATCTCTCTTTCAAACGAACTGGTCGAATGGGTTCTGGAGGAGGGGGCCCGGCATCCCAATGTGGCTGGAACCCAAGGTTGGCCCTCTCATTCTGGAGGTTGGCTGTGGGTCAGGAGCTGTCTCCTCAGCTTGTTGAAACAGCTCCATGAGATAAGCCCTTCTGTTCCCTGGCTAGACCATAACAGTTATTCATTGTCCATCCAGCCTTACTGGACTTATTGTATTGTATTGTTTTCTACATAATTTTCTAGCACCTGGCCAAAATTATGATACATAGTTACAGAATGAAAATGTAATGCCATCTTAAGAAAGTTATTTAGGGCTCTGGGAATGTGGCTTCATGGTACCGTGATTGCCTAGCATCCATGAAACCCTGGGTTCAATTCCTTAGTAACACACACACACAGACACACACACAAAACCACTGGAAGTGGTGCTGTGCCTCAAATGATAGAGAGATAGCATTGAGCAAGAAAAAAAAACTCAGGAAAATTCCCTACCCCTGAGTTTATGCCCCTCGACTGGCAAAAAGAACAAAATCAAATCAAATCAAAACAAAACAAAAATATTCAGTTAGTAAATGCAAAATAAATAACCCACACTTGGAATATATAATTGCTCCTTCCATACTGACACCTGACAACAGTTCCTAATTCATGTACTTTACTTATATGAGGATACTGTGTTGAAAAAAGTCTCATTCATTAAGTCATAGCAATTAATTCCAGGGTTGTGCTTAGATATCAGGTAAAGTTTAATTCTGGAAATTCAACCATTCCAAGATTTGTGTCCTCACTGCTAATCACAAAGAGAATGGTAGGCTATGTGTGATTTTGAAATCTTTTTGGTCAGTTATGGCACCAAAAATGCAGAGGCTAATTAATAGTTGTGAAAGAAAATAAGGAATAACTCCAGATAGAAGGAATAAATGATAGTAATTACGGTATACCAGAAACTGTTCTTGAGAACCATTTTTGGTTATTGTAGAACTAGTTGTCAGCTAGGCTTTTCCTCATTGCCTTTAGCATTCTAAATCTCTTAGGCTAGCTCTTAATCTCTGTGTGATAAATGTATCTCCTTCTATGCTATTCTTTCATACCTTATCTCCTTTGCTTTCTAAAAATCTTATTCTTTCTATATTTCTCTATGAACATTTCCTGATACTAAATACACCTATACAGATGGCAGAGGATGCTAATGTAAGGGTCCCATAGCTCATCAGTCATTAATGTAACAAAATGGAAAAGAGGACATATTTATTGCTACTTCAATTTTTCTGAAATGCTGCAATATCATGTGGTTAAAATTTCCATTCTTTGTCTACACTTGGCGAATAGATATGTAGAATTGTAATATCCTCCTGAAGGAGAGATCCTTTAATTAGCATGTAGCGACCTTCTTTATCTCTTCTCACAAATTTTCATTTGAAGTCTATTTTATCTGATATTAGGATTGCAACTCCCGCCTGTTTATGGGGGCCGTTTGCTTGGTAGATTTTGTTCCAGCCGTTAAAATTGAAAATGTGTTGTTTTTACAGGCAAGATGTGACTCCTGCAGGCAGCAGATAGAAGGGTCTTATTTTTTAATTCAAATAGACAGTCTATGTCGCTTAATTGGAGAGTTCAGTCCGTTAATGTTAAGAGAGGGGACTGAGAAGCATTTGGGAGTTTTTGCCATGTTATCCACCTTCTTGGGGGCTGCTAAAACTGGATTCTTCCTATGGTTCTTGGATTCTCAGTTTGGGTGCAGTTTCTAGGCCTTTATTGCGGTCTTATTGGTTTTCTATGTGTAGGACATCTTTAAGAAACTTTTGTAGGGCTGGTTTGGTGGAGATGTATTGTTTCAATTTTTCTTTGCTATGGAAGGTTTTTATTTGGCCTTCAGTTATGAAGGAGAGTTTAGCTGGGTACAGTATTCTTGGTTGATAGTTGTTTGTTTTTAGGGCATGGCATACATCATTCCAGGCTCTTCTTGCTTTGATTGTTTCTACTGAGAAACCTGAGGTGATTCTAATTGGTTTCCCTTTATAGGTGATTAACCTTTTCTCCTTGACAGCTTTAAGGATCTTTTCCTTGGTCTGAGTTGATCCTGTGTGGATTATAATGTGACGGTGAGATGTCCTATTCTGGTCTGGTCTATTTGAGGGTCTAAAGGCTTCTTGTATCTGAATAGGCCTATCTTTTTGCATGTTTGGGAAGTTCTCTGCTAGGATCCTGTTAAACAAATTTCCTAGACCATTAACTTCTGTTTCTAGGTGCTCCTCTACACCCATTATCCTTAGATTAGGCCTTCTGATGGTGTCTTCCAAGTGTTGGATAGATCTATCATATTTCTTGGGCTTGTCTTGGATGGTTGTATGTTCTTTCTCTATAATATCTAGGCTGTCTTCAATCCCTGAGATTCGATGTTCTGCATGGTCTAACCTGCTGTCAAGACTCTCTACTTTGTTTTTTATCTCTTTTCCTTCTAATTGGTCAGCTTTGATGGTTTCAAGTTCTTTGTTGAAGATCTGTTTTAGGTCTTGTATGAATTTCTTTACTTCCTTAATTTGGTGTTCATTGTTTGTTCTCAAATCACTTAGTTGATTGGTTATGGTTTCTTTGGACTCCCATTCCTTCTGTTGGGTTCCATTCAGTATTCCCTTTGTGGTCTCCCTGACTTCCTTCAGCTCTTTGTTAATGGATTCCATGAATGCCTTTAGTGATCTTTGTGTGTTCTCTACCTGCTCTCTCAATTCCTGTATTACTGTTTGATTAGCTTCCTCCCGTTTGTGGGATTCCTGCAGTTCACTTTCCTCCTGTTCGTGGGATTCCTGGAGTTCTCTTTGAGTGTTCTCAGCCTGCTCATGCCATTCCTCCCTTTCTCTTTGAGTATTCTCAAGTTGTTCACGCAAATCCTGTATCAGTTTTTGAGTAGCTTCCTCACGCTTATGATATTCCTGTATAAACTTCTGGGATGCCTCCTCTCTCTCCCTGTCATGCTCATACAGAGTCCTTTGTAAGTTTTCAAACTTCTCATTTATCATGTTTGCCAGCAGTGTTTGTAGAGCTATTTGGGAATTCTCCTCTGGATTATTCATTATCTGTTCTGACCCCTGATTATCAAGATTGGGAATTGAGATACCCGAATTTGCCATTTTTCTTGTGTTTTTCCGGCTTACTCTGCCCATTTGAGATGAAGATAGCACCAGTTTTGTGCTAGAACACTATCTTAAGGCAACCATCAACCAAAGTTTGCATTTGTACAGTCAATAGTCTACAGATACAATCTAGTTCAACAGATACATCTATTCAACATCAAACAACTATATGTTAAAGGGCTTCAAACCTCAGAGAAGAATTTGGAAAACCAGAAATTATTAGGGTTAGGGAGAGATGTGGGTAAAAAATAGGAATAGATTGGTGTGGGGAGGCACAGGGAGAGTTAACTATGTCCTAATCACAGTGCAGGAAATAGGTTGGGTAGGATGCAAGTAGAGAGAGAGAGAAAAAGAAGAAAGGGAAAGGGGAATGAAAAGAGACCAGAAAAAAAATAGAAACGTAAAAATTAATGTTATTTTAGAGATTAAAAGACCATCTATTTATAGAGGAATATGAATATGTTGAGAGAATGGGAGGGACATGGAGGAGATGTGAAAAACTTTTAAAAAATGCTTAAAATATTATATAGGTATAAAGAGGTAGTACTGCTATTAATGAATTTAAGTCTCAGAGGTTTTGAATTGAGTAATAAGTTTGTGGATTAAGTGTGTACACAATGGGGGGTATGGTCTACTAGTTAACTACGGGTTTATCTGAGGATGTGCAGGACAAGAGTTAAGTCACATAAAGAAGAACAAAGAGGAAAAGATGGAAAGGATAGGAAAGTGAGAAGAAAAGATCAGAAGTTCAGTAGAGCTAGACAAAAAACAAAAATATAATTAAGAATGAAAGAAAAAGAGAAAGAAGACAAGAAAAGAAAGGAAAACACACATTCACGTATTCCTCAAATAAAAATTATAAGAGGAGAAAAGAAAAAAAAAAAGTTAATGGGAAACAATTATTTTTTCAGAAGAGGCAAAAATTAAAGATTAATAAAAGTTTTAGAAAAGCAAAAAAAATTTTTTTATATATATAAGGTAACAAAAAACGAAAGAAAAAAAAACACAACAAAAAAAAGAAAAAAGAAAAGAAGAAGAAGAAAAAAAAAGGTCTTTGATTTTTTTTGGGGGGGGAGGAGGGGTGGGAAGAGTCCTGTATCTCCCTTTTGTCTGTAACCAGAGTCTGTTTGGAGTCTCTGGTCAGCTTGAGGTCCTGTGGCTTGATTGGTTTCTTAAATCAGTTTGTTGGAACAGGCAGAAAAATGCTCTGCTTTACCCAAGATTTTGAGATTCCCCCTCCCAGGTTAGTTTACTGGGAGGGTGTTCTGTTTTGAGAATCACGAAAGAGGGGGATGCAGTGATGAGGCTAGGTTCTGGGTAGAGTTGAGGCCTTTCAACAAACAGTAGCTTTTCCCTGGGGCTATTTTGTGAAAAAAACTCACAGCACCCAGCCTGGAGCCATTCTCAGGGTTTCTGTTTTTCAATTGATTGTGGTGGCTGCTAGAGGGCGGGGCAGCCTCTGGCTCTGGTTACCCGCTGAGGAGAGCCACTCCAATGGCTGGCGCCTGAGCTGGGTGACTTTTCCCTGGATGGAACTGAGTCTGTGAGGTCACTTCGCCGTTAAGTTCTTGTGACCTGCTAAATGACTCGTTTTATTCCAAGGCCTGAGCTGGAGCTAGCCGCTCCTCCGAGCTTTGTCGGTATCCAAGATGGTGATCACCGGTGCTGGGTGGGGGGAGGGGTGGCCTTCCCTCCTCTGCTCCCTGGGAAGGAGTGAGGAAGTGGGGCTTCTACTCAAGCCGAGTCTTGGATCCTGGGTCGTCTCTGGTCTGCAAAGTGCAGGATGAAGTTGTCCGGTCCTTGTCGGTTCTTGCTGGTGTTGAGTAGAATCCGCTCGCCCGCTGCGTCTGGCTCCTTTGTCCCGGACTCTCTGTGTGAGCTCTCAGGTATGGCCGCGGCTGCGGTCGCCGCTGTGATCCTGCCGCCGCAGCAGCAGCTGCTGGCAGGCGCTCAGATGTGTCTGCTTGGCTTCCCCTCTCTTGACTAACTCTCTGTCCTGTGATGGCACACTTGGCGTGATTCTCTGGCTTGGGACTGTTCACTGGAACTCTGAAACTGTTTTCTATGCAAGAGCTTGTTCAGATTCCAGCTTCTCCTCCGCCATCTTCCCGGAACTCTTTCCTGATCTTTTCCTGTTCTGAACAGTTTTATTTATGGATCTCCAAGAAGTCCTATAAGAATAACATAAGAGGATTTCCGGGAAGATGGCAGAGGAGAAGATGGAGGCTAAACAAGCTCTTGCATAGAAAGCAGTTTTAGAGTTCCAGTGAACAGTCCTAAGCCAGAGAATCACACCAAGTGTGCCATCACAGGACAGAGAGTTTAGCCAGAGAGGGAAAATCCAGGCAAGGAGACAACTCTGAGATGTTGCCAGCAGTCACCGCTGCAGTGGTGTCTGCCACAGTCACCATACCTGCAAAACAGAGAGTCCAGGACAAGGAGCCAGACATCGTGGGGGAGCAGATTCTACTCAACACCAGCAAGAACCCACAAGGAGCGGACATCTTCATCATGCATTTCACAGACCAGAGACAAACCAAGACTCAATGAGAGTAGAAGTCATCCCGCCCCCCACTCTCCAGTTCCAGAGATCTCCACCTTGGATACCTACAAAGCTCGGGGGAACTGCTAGCTCCAACTCAACCTTGGAAGAAATTTAGAGTCATTTAGCAGCTCACAAGAACCTAAAGAGACCTACCAGACTCAGCTCCACCCAGGGAAAAGTCACTCAGCTCAGGCGTCAGCTTCAGGAGTAGCTTTCTTCACTGGGTAATCAGAGCCAGAGGCTGCCCCTCCCTTTTGCAGCCCTGACAATCAATTGAAATTCAATAAACATAAACCCTGAGAATGGCTCCAGGCTGGGTTCTGTGAGTTTCTTACAAAGTAGCCCCCGGGAAAAGCTACTGTTTGCTGAAAGGCTTCAACTCTACTCAGAACTTAGCCTCATCACAGCATCTCCAGACTTGAGGAAAAAGCCATCTCCCTCTTTTGTGATACTCACAGCAGATCTCCCTCACATTGAACTAACCTGGGAGGAGGATCGCAAAATCCTGGGTAAAGCAGAGCATTTTTCTGCCTGTTCAAACAAACTGACTTAAGAAACCAACCAAGCCACCAGAAAACCAAACACCACCAGGAGACCAGAGGGTCCAACAAGAGGCTGGTTAGTGACACAAGGGCAAAACAGGATTTTTCCCACCCCTCCCAAAAAAATCAAAGAACATTTTTATTTTTTTTTGTACCATTTATAAAATTTTTTTTTTCTTTTCTAAAACTTTTTTTAATTTTTACCTTTTTTGAAATGTTGTCTAGTTACATTTTTTTCCTCTTATTTATTACACACTTACATTTATACTTCATTCCTGATCAGTGTCTTTCTTTTTCCTTTGGAATTTGGTCAATTTTTACGTTCTATATATCTGATTTTTTTCCCGTTCTAAAGACTCACTTTAGTAAAAAGATTTGTTTTTCATTACAGTGGCACACAATTAACTAAAAACAACAGATTGTACATGTATACCACTGGATTTTTTGTTTGTTTTTAAAGCCAGGAAATTATTACAATAAAGATGCTGAACTTCTTTCACTAGATAAACTGAAAAGATAGTATCTCATATTAGCCTAAACTAATCTCAGAATTAACAGTCACAGCCTGGGCTGTAATAGTCTGGGCTAAATAAAACCACTAACAGCACAAACTGCATTTAAAGAGAGCAAAGGTCTTCATAAAAGTTACAAGAGTGGCACCACCTTCATGGAGCAAATACGGAAATTCACAAGGAGACCTTAGGAATTTGAATATCAAGAGGATCAAAGGATAAAAATATATAGAAAGACAATTTTAGAACTCAGAATTCGGAAGGGGGAACAACCACTAGATACCAAAACTCAATGCTGGAGGGAATAAATGTTTTATCCCAAACCTTAGCTCTATCTGACTCTCTTACACCAAACACACACACACACACACACACACAAACACACACACACGCACACACACACATACACACACACACACACACACACATACAAACTTAGTGAGAGGTTTTAGCCAAAGTACAGGCATTCTGGACTTAGACTCCATTTTGAAGGCCTTTACCCAAAGTATCCATTGTGAAGGCCTTTACTGAAAGTACCCATTGTAAAGATTTTTACCGAAAGTCTTACCTGGAAAAACCGTGAAATGTCCCAATAACATTTTGCCCATAACTCCCCTAGCAATAGCCTTCAGCAGATGACAGGAAGGTACCTAAAGCTACAGATGTTTCTTAAGATAGCATAGTTAACATAGTTTGCTGCTTACTGCTTAGTCTGTACATGCTAGCCAATAACATTGTTACAATATTCACTCACTAAATGTCAACCAATAATGTAACTGTCAAGCTAGGAACCCCCTTACCTCAACCCTATACCCTATAAAAACCCTGTTAACTGAAGGGTTGGGGCTCTCATCTCTGAACTGCTGCAATGGTGACAGTTGTGAGTCTAGACTTAAGCTTGCAATAAATGACTCTGGTGTACTCACATGGGAATTTGCTCATTCGTGGTCTTTGGGGATCCCTATCTCAGCACAAGACTAGTGTACACAGAGAACCCTAAGGACAGCTGTATCTGGGACAATGAAGCGTTTTCCTCTTCCTTTTAAATAATGAAATGTGAATGTGCGGTTGGCTCCACAGGCGCCCCACACCAGAACAGATGTCAAAGGATGCCTTTGACTGCAGGACAGCTTGTGTACCCCTGGTATTCTGTGTAAGAATGCAGTTCATGGTCCCCTAAGCAGGGGTGGCCAAGCTGAAATGGGGGTATGCTTTGCCTGGAGGATGGCACCCTGTGAGCCCTGCATGCATGGTGAACCAGAGGTGGGAAGCCCGTGAGCATCTCCAAGATGACCTCTCAGAGGCCTGGAGAAGTTAATTCCTATAGTTGGACATGGCATGAGGCAGGAGGACAGCAGAAATCCATAAGATGGGAGAGGCACAGGAACAAATGTGCCTCTCCATGGAGACTCTTTGGCCATGCTAAGGAATTTCCCAGCCCACACGTAGCAGCCACCATGCAGATCCCCAGTGGCCACTTGTCTTTAGGGCAGTCCCTGGTCCTGATCCAGAGCCAGAACTTTCCCAGTGGCTCTGGGCCTGGGAGGGGGTGGATCAGTAACCAGCAGCCATACTTCCTCTGCCCTGCTGCACATAGCCTCCCAGCAGCTGCCCGGTCTGCAGCACGCATGCCAGGCCAGCTCCGTTGGGCAGGCTGAGGCAGTGCCATCGATTCCTGGTGCATACTTAAAGGCGATAGTGAGGCCTAGCCCATAGCAGAGCTGGCCCTCACTCACTTCAAGGGTATCCAGAGACTCATGACCACCACTAGCCCAGCACTGCTGCCCTCCGCACCCTCTAGAGTTTACCTACAAGTCCCTGCCTTTTTTCTTGAAATTCTTCATCCACTGGTTGTCTCATTTCTCATTGCCTTTTTGGATGGGATTTGAGACTCCTTCCTTTCCTCACCAGGCTCGAGGGGACACACTCCCCACCTCACAGACACTCCCCAGAACCCAGCTACCTTTGGGTCTGCTGCTTCCTGATCCATTTTACTACTGCCTCCTTCCTCCCTTCACTAGCCTCTGCTAGGGCCTCCCATACTCTCCCTACTACCCCTAGCCCCAACCCCAGCTCGGCTTCCCCCTTGCCCTCCCCTCCTCTCAACACAGCTCCCAGCGCCAACCCAGCATTACCACTGTTCTGGGGAAGACAACTGTGATCCTGGCCCAGCAGAATCAAAGGTGCCACAGTGTGCAGCCAGCTGAGAACTGGAGGCAGCATAGGTATCTGATCAGTGTCTTTCACTTCAGTTACACAAGTATTAATTGTATTAATTTAGTATTTAATTTTGGATTTTATAACTTCTTATTAAGCTTTTGCAGAATAGCTGGTAGAAATATAGTCCCAAATTCGGATTTTCTCTTGTTTAATTCTTTCGAGATTCAGAGATGTTCATTTCAATACTAGAGTGCTATTCAGAAAATAATTGCTTATGCATCTGTTATCAATTATTTACAAGACTTGAAACTTTTAAAGTTTCAGATATTACAGGAAGACCTTTGATTCATGTTGAATGGAAGTGAGTAGGCTAAGCTGATGCATACATTCTTGTGTGTGTGTGTGTGTGTGTGTGTGTGTGTGTGTGTGTGTGTGTGTGTGTGTGTCTGTAGAGGGGTGTATGTGTATCATTGAAATCAAGGGTAAGGATGTTGAGCCCTGGTCTGAACTTGTTTCCTTTTTCCGAGATATACATTATGGTGTTTCTTTGTTGGTGGTATGTTCTGATCTGCTTGCCTTTGCCTGATGTGCACATTCCAGCTCAATTTTTTAAATAAAGCTTCTTATTTATTATTAAGCACAGATATTGCTTTGTCTTCAGTCTGCCATCTAGGATCTTCTTTTCTTCTTCAAAAATTAACATTCAATATAAATTTTACCTCCTGACTGATTTTTCCTTTAATTTACATTTTTGAAATAAGTATTATAAGACCTTTGATCTCTGTATTCATGAAGAAAAATCATTTTGAATTCTCTGTTTAATGTAATAACACCTGGAAAGATTTGTTAGCACCACGATCTTAAAATTACTTTTGTAGTTTTAGTTAAAATATCTCCTCCATGTTTATAGCATGGGGAGACAAACAATTCCTAGTAACAGTGATAACACTTGTATTCATTAAAATATCAGATAATTCATAATTTTGAATATGTCTAGTGGCAAATGAATACATTCGTTCAATATGTTTGCTCGATAGACCCATGCACAAAAATACCAGTCCTAGGGGCTGAGAAGGTGGATCAGTGGTAGACAGTTTATCTTGAATGCATGAGACCCTAGGATTGTTTCCACAGCACCCCCTAGGCAGAAAAAGCTAGATGCGGTACAATGCTCAAGTAGTAGAGCATTTGTCTTGAGCTGAAGAGCTGAAGGACAGCGACCAGGCCCAGAGATCACCATCACCAACAAATTGAATAAATAAATGAAACTCATACTCAAGTATATTAATTTCAAAAGTTGATTACCATTTTAATTAGGGGCAGGGTACCAAGGATACAGCAGACCTCTGAAGCAAAGCTTTAAGAAGGATTTCAACACTTGACAAATACTAAAAACAGAAAGTAAAACATTAGCTCTGCCAACAACATATAGAATTGCAACATATAGAGAAACTGGTACTAAGAATGAAATACTTTTTATAACATTTCGTAAGAGATTATGGCTTTATATCATATAAATTGACCTTCAAAAACTCCATTGTTGGGCCTGAGTCTTAAGGGCACCTAGAAAAATTGGAGGAGAGAATCACCAACCCGGATTTTTAACATTGTTATTGTTATGGTAGTGTATATACGAATAACCATATTGTAAATCAGGCAATGAGTTCATTTCTTGTTTGGCAATCCCATCCCTCCTGTCTCTGTCTACAGTGGTATAGTTCATTGTGAACACAATATCTATAGAGTACAAGTGCTTCATTTGTTTCCCTGTTCCCCTTGAATATCTCTGTCTCCCTCAATGCCAATAAATAGATAAACAAGAACAGAAAAATTCCTCTTGTTTCCAATTCCTGGAATGCATTTCAATATAAATATCAGTAGTTTTATGAGAGTGTCAGGCTCTGTACACACATCCCAAACACGTATACTTCCTGCACCCGTCATACCGCCCAACCGATTCTAAGGTCCACAAAGTAATACTTTTCACTTTCCACACAGGAAAAAGCTGAGATTCAGAAAGTTTAAGTAAATTACTGGAAACATTGAGCATAGTGGCTCAATCTTATACCTTTCCTACTCCAGAGAGTAGGATCTGAAGATCATAGTTTGAAACCAACCCAGGTTGACATATCCATTACATGTTTATCCACAGTTAAGCAGAAGAAAGCGAGAATTGTGTGTTTCAAGTGGTAGAGCTAGAACGCCAACACACTTGAATGGGAAACCTAAAGAATAGTGTCAATATGATGATTTTTAAGAATCAATGCTGTCCTATACATAATCTCAGACACCACACACACACACACACACATGCACACACACACACACACACACACCAATCACACCCCTTAAAACAGATGTTAGTACAGAAATCCAAATACTTTTTTTTAATTTTATGTTTTATTTTTTAGCTTTAGTGAGGTTTGATTTGATAGTTTCTACTGATGAGCCACAACTTAGAACTTTGTTATAATTATACCCATGTCTGTATTCAGAGAAACATTCTCCTAGTTTAGTCTTCCTACTTTTCCAGCAATGATAAGTTTTCTCTTCTTGGTACACTTTCTTCTTTTGGATCTCAATCTCTTAGACTTTTCTGTCTTGCATGGTATGTAAGTTCATTGATCCAGTAGATCGCAGCCATCCTAATAACCTGGACAGAACCTGCCTTGGGAAAAGTGTTCTAAGCTCACCAATCAGTGGAGGTTGATGGTACTCACCCATAAATACTTTGCCTACAGAATTGGGAACTTGTTAGGTCCAGGAATTCAGGAGAAGAACTTACTGTGTGCTATTTAACATTTTTTTTATTTAATGGCAGTTTACACCATTGTCTACTTTAAGCATTGTGTGTAGGGAAAGAGAGACAGAAGCACTGTACTAACTGTTGCTCTCAAAACATAGAAGGAGGGAAAGAAGTTCTGAAGGAAGCTTAGAGCCTAGAAACTTATTTCTTAGAAACTCAAACTGCCTTTTATCTTACATTCAAAATAGAAAGCCAGAGACTGCAGTTACTTTTAAGCTCCATTTATATTCCTGAGCATGGGGCTCCCTTCCCCTTTGCTCTTCTGACCATGTATATCAGGGGCAGGTGGGAAGATGTAACAGGAACACCTAGAGTTTGGGCCTGGGATTAAAAACTCTTTTGTGATCATAAACATTCCACAACTTCCGGAATTGGATCTGAGGGGCAGAGAAAGTAAGGTTAGGCATTCAGAAACTTATAATTACTTCCAAGTTTGCTATCTAAACTCATCCCTTCCCACCCCTCAGAATCCTATTTCCCAACTGTGTAGACACCCTTACACTCTGTTCTCCTGGAACATTTGAGTTTGGGGCATCTTCTGCTTCTTATGTGTACTGCTTTATAAATGGAGATTTTCTCCTAGGCTCAAAATGATTTCATTGATTGGGGCGTTGTACAATATGCTAAACAGAGGGTTACCTGGAAGGAAGGTCCTAGAAGGCAAAACGTCTACTAAGACAATGGAAACCCATGGTTTGGCATCCTTAATGTTTTACCTTGTGCACTGAACTAACAGGAGAAAATGACACACTAAGAAATTTGCCAATTATGCCAAATAAAGAGATATGGTGATGGTCAGAGAAAGGACGTTGATTTCATCGTAGTAATGACAAGACAAAACCTTAGATCACCTTCAGAATACTAATACATACTCACCTATTTTTTTATTAACCCATATCATTAAGTCTGAGTTGTATGTAGGAGTCCTCTGGGCTTTCTGAACAGGAAGACCTCAGGGAGAGCTTAATATTGGTCTGCCATTTTGGGCATAAAATAACTAGTTTCATGAAAGCCCTTAGTTATATCCTACAAATATGTGCATTTATCCTACTATACTTGATAAGTATCCCCTTACTAAATTATCTTTGGTTGGGTCACTTGTTGACATAGCAGCTGTCTGGTAGCTCCATTGTAACTTCACTTTATTCTGATGAACCAGAAATGGAGAAGTAGAGACTGACCACAACACATTTGCATCTTTCTCAATGAGCAGTGAATGGCAGGGGAGTATTTAAGATGCTTCCCATGTTCTCAGTTAGCTAGTACCAGCTTGGATTCCAGCTCAAATCTTGATAAACAGATACAGAAGTTACATGTAGCCTATTATGCCAGATTCACAGCTAGAGAGATAGATGAAAAAGTGGAAGGGCTTGGTGTGAAAGTCACAGGTTGATATTAAGCAGAATTCAAAGGATGTGGAAAGGAAGTAAGCTACCTGGAGGGAAAAGGAGAGGCAGCTGAAGGTGATGAGCACTAGATAAAGAAGAAAGAGTAAGTTTGAGGCCACCTGGACATGAGAGTAACCCATCTGAGGTACAACAATCTGGCTGTCCAGAGCCACAGAGAGAAGTAGGAAGAACATCAGCAAGTGCTCTTGCCCTTCTCTAGGGAGCTCCCAGAATACCAGGGTAAGAATTGGCAGCTTCCCAGAGCACTACTGCTGAGCACATCTCAGATCTCTTGCTACCATGATAATTGACATTGGAGAGGAGCAGAATGAGTTGTATGAGGTGATTGCAGCTCACCATATAGACCCTGTTCTGCAGCATTGTGGAGTGGAGTCTCTCAGGATGTTTAGGACAAAGATCCTATACTGGTGTCAAACAATGCAAGCTACTTGGAGTAGACATTTATAGATGGCATGTGCCTGAACACAACAAGCTGATAATGAGCTGCTAGAAGTAGTTTCCCTAAAGATTTAACAGCTAAAACTGGACAGGCAAACCCAGAGCTAGGCACCACATCAGGCCACCATGCCAATTGCTTCTACCATAGTACTGCCTACCCAGTTTGCAAACTCATGTCCTTGTTACCTTGATTGTGCCCCACAATCCCTCACAATTTTTACTCTTTCACTTTGTTTATTCTTCCTTGTCCCTGCTAAACAGTTCTGGATGCCTGTATTAGCTATCCCAACCCGTGCAAAACTGTTGCTGCTAACCAATTTCCTGACACTGTAACTCAGCAATTACAGTAACAGTTACCCTTTACCTGGTATCATAATCTCTACTACTCTTTTCTTATACACATAATTCCTAACACCATGGGTCCAGCCACCTGAACCCTGACATCCCTCTCTCTGATACCCCATTTCCAAACAAACCAATGAAAGAGTGGGCACAGACAGTCGACTCAGGTACTCCTCTTGCAGCACATTGGGACAAGTTATTCCTCAGGTATTTAACATGAGGGACTAACTGGTGGTGGAAAGAAAACAGGTTACTCAAAGGTGACTAAAATCCAAGGACATGAATTATAACTTATTGCTAGGAAAAGAAGGCCCTTCACTGAAAGTTAATGAGAAAAATTTTTACAAAATATTGGGGATGATGCAAAAGGTTTAGCTTAGCCTCTTCTACTAGTGGTCTGAATTATTTTATAACGTAGAAATGTAACTACTTTGCATTTTAAAATTTATATGAATATGCACATTTATGTGATACTTATATTAATTGGTTGAATAGCTGCATAGGATCATGTTAATGATATTCAATAGTTTATGCTATATGATATGCTCATGAGTCTGCCTTTGGCAATATGAATTGAGCTCTCTAACAACAAATGGAATTTCATTGTCAAATACTACAAGGAGATTACGGATGCTAGTACCAAAATGAAAGCTGGAACAAGAAAACTGAAATAAAGCTCCAAGTTTGAAGGGAGGGGATCAGTGGTAAGGACTATGATAAAAGAAAAATTCTTCACTATGGAATCTTGGAAGAATAGAATATGTTTTATTGAATTACTAGTTTTTAAAACATTCTTAGAAAGCAAAACATTGTTTTTTTCTTGCTATTTGGAGCCTCTTTTTTTAATTTTTTTTTTATTTTTTATTGTGAAAATACTGTACAGAGGGGTTACAATTACATGGGCAAGATAATGAGTACATTTCTTATCAAGCATTGTAGCCTCCTCCTTTGTTTCCCCTTTAATGAATGGTTTAACAAAAAATTGTCAAAACGACTTTGAAAATTCAATGATATGAATGATCAGATTTATATTCAAAGATGCCTGAAGATGCAGACAGGCTGTATTCCTTATTTATTAAATTAATGGAATAAACTTCCTTTTGTTTGGTTGGACACTCCATGATACTTGTTCCAAAACAAGAAAAGATACTGGAGAGAAAAAAAAAAAAGAGGAGTAGTTCCTGGAAGATGGCGTAGGAGAAGCTGGAGGCTAAACAAGCTCTCGCATAGAAAGCAGATTTAGTGTTCTGGTGAACAGTCCTAGGCCAGAGAATTACACCAAATGTGCCATCACAGTACAGAGAGTTTGGCCAAAGAGGGAAAATCCAGGCAAGGAGACAGATCTGAGCATTTGCCAGTAGCAGTTGCTGTCGCGGTGGTGGTGGCAACGGTAGCCACAGTCACCAAACCTACAACACAGAGATTACTACACAACGGTGCCAGATATACCAAGCAAGCACATTCTACTCAACACCAGCAAGAACTGACAAGGAGCAGATATCTTCATCCTGCAGATTGCAGACCAGAGACCACCCAGGAACCAACACTGTGGAATGAGTAGAACCCTGACATGGTCACGCCTTCTCAGGGTGCAGAAGAGGGAAGACCACACCTCCCGACCCCCTCCACTTCCAAAGATCTCCATCTTTGATACTAACAAAGTCCCCACTGAGCAGCTAGCTCCAACCCAAGCCTAGGGAGAAAACAAAAGAGTCTTTTAGCAAGGCACAGGAACCTGCTCAGACCTGTCAGGCTCAACTCCACCCATGGAAAAGTCACTCAGCCCAGGCAAAGAAAACTCCACCCCCAAGGAGTAGCTTTCTTCACTGGATAAACAGAGCCAGAGGCTTCCCCTCCATACAGCAGCCTAGAAAATCAATTGAAATTCAGTAAACATAAACCCTAAGAATGGCTCCAGGCTGGGCTCTGTGAATGTCTCAGAAGCTAGCCACTCAGGGAAAAGCTACTGCTTGCTGAAAGGCCAACCCAGAACCTAGCCTCATCACAGCATCTCCAAACTAGAGGAAACAGTCATCTTCCTTTTTTGTGTCACTCAAAACAGATCTCCCTCCTACTGAAATAGCCTGGGAGGAGATCACAAAATTCTGGGTAAAGCAGAGCATCTTTCTGCCTGCCCAAACTAACTAACTTAAGAAACCAATCAAGCCACAGGAAAACCAAACACCACAAGCAGACCAGAGACCCAACCAAGAGACTGGTTACAGACACAAGGGAGATACAGGATCTTTCCATTTGCCTCCCCGCCCACTCCAAAAAAAATCAAAGAACCCTTCATTGTACCTTTTTTAATTTTTAATTTAAAAAATTGTTTCCTATTAATTTTTTTCCTCTTATAATTTTTATTTTAGGTGTATATGCATGTTTGTGTTCTTTTTTAATTTTTATTTTATCACTACTGAAATTTTGGTCCTTTTCCTTTCTTTCTTTCTTTTTCATTCTTTTCACTTTTCTTCTCTTTCATTCTTTTTTTGGGGGGGATGACTTAATTGCTGTTCTGCTCATCCTCAGATATACCCGTCATCAATAATTAGACCTTATCCCCCATTGTGTACACACTTAATTCAGAAATTCATTACTTAATTAAAAACTCTTCGGCTTAAATTCCTTAACAGTATTATATCTTTATACTTATATAATACTTTAAGTATTTTTATTTTTTAGTATTTCATATCTCCTTTTGACTCCCTTCCTCTCATCCTATCCCCATTCTTCTCTCAATATTACTTCTTTAAACTTGCATAATTTTTGTGTTTCACTTGTTAAGTTTAAATTTTTGTTTTTCCATTTTTTCTTGTCTCTTTTTTTGCTCTTCTCTTTCTCCTATCATTCTGTCCAATCCATTTCCCTCTTTGAGATTAGGATTTGGTTAATTTCACTCTCCTTTTACCTTTCCACATCTCTCTAATCCTATTTTTCCACACATTTCACCCTAAATCGAGTCATTTCTGGTTAGCCAAATTCTATTTTGCTGTTCTAAGCCCATTAATACATAGGTGTTTGACGTTGAATAGATTGTATCTGTTGAATTAGATTGTATCTGTAGACTTTTGACTATGCAACTACAGGACTTTGGTTGATACTTGCCTTAAAATAGTGTTCTAGCACAAAACTTGTGTTACTTTCATACCAAATAGAGGCATACATGCAGTCCATTAAAAGACAACTGAAAGAAATCAAGGAGACCGGAAAGGGAATGTTGAATGGAGCCAACAGAAGGAATGGGAGTCCAAGGAAATCATAACCAATCAACTAAGTGATTTGAGAATAAACACTGAACAACCAATTAAAGAAGTAAAGACGTTCATTCAAGATCTAAAACAAAGCTGCAACAAAGGATTTGAAGCCATCAAAGCCGACTAACTAGAAGAAAAACAAAGTAGAAAGTCTTTATAGTAGGTTAGACCATGCAGAAGATCGAAACTCAGGGATTGGAGACAGCCTAGATATTATAGAGAAAGAACATAAATCCATCCAAGACAAATCCAAGAACTATGATAGATCAATTCAACATTTGTAAGACACTATCAGAAGGCCTAATCTGAGGATAATGTGTGTAGGGGAGCACTTAGAAACAGAAGTTAATGGTCTAGGAAATTTGTTTCACAGGTTCCAGCAGATTACTTCCCAAACATGCAAAAAGTTAGGCCTATGCAGATACAAGAAGCTTTTAGAACCCCATATAGACCAGACCAGAACAGGACATCACACCGCCACATTTTGATCAGCACAGGATCAAGTCAAACCAAGGAAAAGATCCTAAAAGTTGTCAAGGAGAAAAGATCAATCACATATAATGGAAACCAATTAGAATCGCATCAGAATTCTCAGCAGAGACAATTAAAGCAAGAACAGCCTGGAATGACATACTCCAAGCCCTAAAGACAAACAGCTATCAACCAAGAATACTGTACCTTGCTATACTCTTTCATAACCAAAGGTCAAATAAAAAACTTCCTTACCAATGAAAAACTGAAACAATATATCTCCACCAAACCAGCCTTACAAAAGATACCTAAAGCTGTCCTACACAGAGAAAACCAACAAGACAAGAATAAAGGCCAAGAAACCACACCCAAACTGAGAATCCGAGAACCATAGGAAGAACCTAGTTGGCACAGCCCCCAAGAAGGTGCATAAGATGGCAGGAACTCCCAAACACCTCAGTCCTATCTTCCTACTAACAGACTTAACTCTCCAATTAAGCAACATAGCTTGTCTAGGCGGAGTAAAAAGCAAGATCTTTCTATCTGCTGCCTTCACATTTTGAAAGTGAAAGGCTAGAACAAAATCTACCAAGCAAACAGCCCCCATAAACAGGCAGGAGTTGCAATCTTAATGTCAGGTAAAATAGATTTCAAATTAAAGTTAATGAGAAGAGATAAAGAAGGGCGCTACATACTAATTAAGGGATCTCTCCTTCAGGATGATATTACAAATATAAATCATTATTTGCCAAACAATGAAGCACCTAAATTTATCCAAGAAACATTACTTTCTCTTAAATCTCACATAGATCCAAAGACATTAATTTTTGGGGACTTTAACATACCAATATCGCCATTAGATAGATCAACTCAGCAAAAACTCAACAGAGAAACCACAGCTGTAAACAACGCCATAGACCACCTAGATTTGAGAGACATCTACCAAATATTTCACCCAGCAGCATCAGAATACACGTTTTTCTCAGTAGCACATGGAACTTTTTCAAAAATAGACCACATTTTAGGTCACAAAGCACACATCCAAATTCAAAAGCACTGAAGTTATAGCTTGCATTCTCTCAGACCACAAGAATAAAGTAGAACTCAACACAAAACCATCAAAGAAAGTCCTGTAGCACATGTTGACTGAACAACAAACTATTGAATCACCAGTGGGTCATGGATGAGATCAGAAACGAAATTCAAATGTTCATAATATTCAACAAAAATGAACATACAAATTACCAGCTCCTCTGGGACACAGGAAAGGCAGTACTCAGAGGCAAGTGAATAGCTCTGAGTTCCTACATCAAAAAATTGGAGAGATATGAAATCAATAATCTAATGAGACATGTGAGCCTCCCTAAGAAGAGCAGCAGGGTAAACCCCAACCCAGTAGATGGAAAGAAATAATTAAAATTAAATCAAAATTAAATGAATTAGAATCCATAAAAACTAGAATCAACAAAACATAGTTGGTTCTTCGAAAAAATAACAAATCGACAGACCCTTAGCAAATGTTATTAGAAAAAGAAGAGAAGGGCTGGGAAGGTGGCTCAGTGGTAGAGGGCTTGCCTTGCATGCATGAGGCCCTGGCTTCGATTCCTCAATAGCACAAGCAAAAAGACAAAAGCCGGAAGTGGCTCTGTGGTTCAAGTTGTAGAGAACTAGCCTTGAGCTGAAGAGCTGAGGGACAGTGCCTAATCTACTATTAGAATGCCTAGCTACAGCAATAAGATGGAAATATAAAAGGGATTCAAATAGGGAAAGAAGTAAAACTCTCCCTCTTTGCAGATGACATGATCATCTATATAAAGAATCCCAAGGACTCCACTACCAAATTACTCAAGCTGATTCAAAATTTTGACAAAGTAGCAGGTTATAAAATTAACCCTCAAAAATCAACGGCTTTTCTGTATGCCAACAATGAGAAAAGCATGGCTGAAATCAGGAAATCAACACCATTCCTAATATCTCCACAAAAAAGTAAAATACCTAGGACATAACGTAACCCAAAAAGTGAAGGACCTCTATGATGAAAACTTTAAAAACCTGAAAAAGGAAATCAAAACAGACCTTAGAAAGTGGCAAAAACGCCCATAATCCTGGATTGGAAGGGTCAATGTGGTGAAAATGGCAGTAATTCCCCAGGCTTCTACAAATTCAATGCAATACTTATCAATATTCCAACCTCATTCCTTAAGGAAACAGAGGAGGCAATTCAAAAATTCATATGGAACAATAAGACCCCGAATAGCAAAAATGCTCCTCAACGGAAAGAACACTGCTGGAGGAATATCAATACCAAATTTCAAACTCTACTATAAAGCCATAGTAATCAAAACAGCTTGGTATTGGCACAAGAACAGACCTCAGGACCAATGGAATAGAATTGAAATCCCAGAAATGAACCTACACACCTACAGCCATCTAATCTTCGATAAGGGAGCTAAAAATATTGAATGGAAGAAAGACAGCCTATTCAGTAAATGGTGTTGCCAAAATAGGTTAACTACTTGTAGAAAACTAAAGCTAGACCTTAGTATTTCACCCTGCACCAGAATCAACTCCAAATGAATCAAAGACCTGGGAGTCGAAGCAGTCACTCTGAAAACTTTAAACAATGGAATAGGAGAAACTCTAGGTCTCCTTTGCACAGGCTGAAATTTTCTTTTCTTTTCTTTTCTTTTCGTCAGTCGTGGGGCTTGAACTTTGGGCCTGGGCGCTGTCCCTCAGCTCTTCAGCTCAAGGCAAGCGCTCTACCACTTGAGCTACAGCTCCACTTCCGGTTTTCTGGTGGTTTATTGGAGATAGGAGTCTCACGGTCTCTCCTGCCCGGGCTGGCTTTGAACCGCGATTCTCAGATCTCAGCCTCCTGAGTAGCTAGGATTACAGGCATGAGCCACCAGCGCCCGGCTTGAAATTTTCTTAATAGAGACCCAAAAGCACAGCAACCCAAAGAATGGTTGGAAAAATGGGTTTGCATGAAATTGCAGAGCCGCTGCATGGCAAAGGACATAGCTAGCAAGATCAATAGAAAGCCCACAGATTGAGAGAAGATCCTCACTAGCCAAAAAACGGACAAGGATCTCATATCTAACATATACCTGGAACTCAAAAAATTAAATCCCCCAAGATCAAATCCTCAAAGAAACAACTGACCAGAAAATAAGTGGGTTAAATAATTATAGAGAAACTTCTCTGAAGAGGAAAGGAGGATGGCCAATAGACACATGAAGAAATGTTCAACCTCTCTAGGCATAAAAGAAATGCAAATCAAAACAACATTGAGATACCACCTCACCCAAGTTAGAATGGCTATAATCAAGCACTCTAATAACAGATGCTGGAGGGGATGTGGGCATAAGGGAACTTTACTGCATTGTTAATGGATATGTAAACTTGTTCAACAACTTTGGAAAGTAATGTGGAGGTTCCTCAGTGGATTCCACATAGAATTCCCCTATGACCCAGAAATCCCACTTTTGGGCATTTACCCAAATGGACACAAACAAGACCATAGTAAAGCTACCAGCACAACTATGTATATTGCAGCCTTATTTACCATAGCTAAGATATGGAATCAACCCAGGTGCCCCTCAGTAGATGAATGGATCAAGAAAATGTGGTATATATGCACAATAGAATTCTATGCCTCCATCAGAAAAAATGACATTGCTTCATTTGTTAGGAAATGGAAAGTCTTAGAAAAAATTATATTAAGTGACATAAACCAGGCTCAATGAAACATACGTCCCACGGTTTCCCTTATTTAAAATAACCAGTATACGTCTGAGACAAGCAGAAAAGGTCAGAGAAGTTGATGTTAGTTGAAATGAACCCGAAGATAAGGATTCAAATGTTTTTTTTTCTTTCTTTCATGCGATTGTTTCTAAAATATTTATAATATGATTTCTTTGTTGTTTTGAATGTCCCTCCCCCATGGTATAACCCCCCCTTTCACTGTATTTGATGTTGGTATACTTTGTGGAGGGGATGGGAAAAAATAAATCCTTTAAATAAGGATACTGGTGGACCCATTGCAGCAATGAGATGTACAAGTCGTTATATAGAAACAAACTTTACAACTTTGGCCGGCAAGAGTGGGGGGGCGGGCAAGTGTGTATTTGGAGAGTGTGGGGGATGAGAACAGATGGGAAAGGGAAAAAAAAACGAAGAGGCTACAATGCTTGATGAGAAATGTACTCATTATCTTGCCCATGTAATTGTTACAATTCTGTACATTATTTTCACAATAAAATAATTAATAAAAAGATAAATAAATAAATAGGAAGGAGACTCAAGCCTGCTAAAATTAGCATATTTCCCATATGGACTTTAATGGGATTTTTCTGTAGGATTTTCATATTAACATAATAATTTCAAAATGGATTACTACAGAATAGATTCTAAGTGTAATATTTAATGCAATTGGATTACTTGAAGACAAAGGTTTATAGAAAAATTTAAATTTCCGATAAGCTGTAATATTCCAATAAACATGTAGAAGAAATAGAATTTAAATATTCACCATTCAAAGCAAACCCTGGCAGGGAAATCTGAAAGACGTTTATTTGGAAACAGGAAGTGGCACTGTGGCTCAAGTGGTACAGGGCTCCCCTTGAGCTGAAGAACTCAGGGATATGTTTGCACCCAGGTCCTGACATTAAACCCCATGTCTGAAAAAAAATAAAATAAAATTTAAAGAATTAAAGCATTAGGGCTGGGAAGGAGACTCAATGGTAGAGTGCTTGTCTTGCCTGCATGAGGACCTGGGTTCAATTTCTCAGCATCACATAAGCAGAAAGAAATGGAGTGGCTCTGTGGCTCAAGTTGTAGAGCAATAGTCTTGAGCTGATTAGCTCATCAGGGACAGTGCCGAGACCCAGAGTTCAGGCCTTCCCATCACCACCACCACCAACAAATTAAAATATCAAACAACCTGAAGATGTTGTCCAGAATAATGAGTGCGGCATTAACCGTTTACATAACTTGGTGACTTGAAACCTAGTTTACCAGGGGAGGTGGTGGGCAATATGTGTGTTTGACAAAACCTGCAAAATTATTTTGTACTTTGAAGGAGGGAGATTGGAGGGAATGGGGGGGAAGAGGGGAGGTGTTTGGTGAACTTGCCTTTTGGTTCAGTGGTTGTTTTCTGGAGTCAAATTCAGAGAAATTTTGCTTGCAATCCTAGTTGCATGGGGAGTGAAGAAGCCATGTCCTGGAAGTGGTTTTGTCGTGTCCTTGGCCTGGTTCCAACCACCACTGGATAATAGAAGTCCCACTTCAGGACCAAGATGCCTTGAAGGCTACTGATCCACTAGGCAGTTGGACCTAACCACAGTCAGAAAAGGCAAAAAATGCAATGCTGAGGGCAACACTGGAAATCTACACAAGGCAGAGGTTTTTTTTAAAAATTTTTATTGTAAAAATTCTATGCAGAGTGGTTACAATTACATGAGTAGGGTAATGAGTACATTTCCTATTGTTCATTGTTACCTCCTCCTTTGTTTTTCCCCTACTACCCTTTCCCTCCCCACCTCTCCAAATCCTCCCTCCTTGGCCCCTGCCGGACATTATAAAATCATTTTCAACACAATGTCCTGTACATCTCATGGTCACAGTGTTTCAACCTGTATCCACATTTAAGCATTCTGCTATAACCTCTCCACTCCCCCAATTACAAAAATGTATATAAAAGATGCAGAACACTGGAATCAAATACAGTGAAAACAGGGATTATAACAGGGATTATACCTACAAAAAAATCACATAGTGCCTTATAAGTATATAAAAAACAAAAGCAAGAAAGAAAAAAATAACTACTTTTGTCTCTAGCTTGTGGTACATTTCATTTAATATCATCTCATATGGTCATACGTACATAGCTTTTGATCTTCTCTGCTTGTCCTTGACATGTACTAGTCCTTGCAAACAAGGGAAACCACGGGACCTATGTTTTTAAAACTTATTTATATCTCCCAATTCTGTTTATCTCAATGAAGGAAAATGTTAGAAAGTAGAAATTATATGTGGCACCTCTTGCTTGCAGTATCACGAAGCGGAGTGGCACTTCCTAATGGGAGTCCTGGGATGAAATCCACAGCAGCCCATGTAGACCCATCAAAAGTCTTGTGGTGACATTGAAGCGGGTTCAGGAAACCTTGATGTTGCAGCATATGCAGCACTTGTTGCGGTGCGCTGTAGCCAACAAGGCTCCATCAGTGACCAAACCAATCAACCCAGATTCAGGTGCCAAAGCCAAAAGGGAAGGCAAGGCAGACCCTAACTCCTGCCTTCTATCTGTGCAGCCTACACTGCAAAGGCCAGACCCATTTACCTGCTTTGGAGCCCAGTGAGGTTAGGAGGTGAGCTCATTGCCTCCAAACGGAGCATCCCCAGAATGGCACTGAGAGCTGGGCCCATGTGGACTAGAAGGACAATGGAGGAGGTTACACAGCAAAGCCAAAGGGGCTTCGGGTCCCCGGTGCTGCAGCTGGTGCACTGCAAGTACAGGCTTCTCTATCACTGATGGGCATATGCAGGGATTGCCTTGTACCTGAGTCCACAGGGACCATAAAATGGAGGTCCACAGAGATGCTGAAGGGGCTCCAGGTTGCTGAGCTGCTGCAGCTGTCACCAGCCAGCTGGCAGAGTGGCCAGAACATGGCTCCAGTTCCCAGACTGCCTTAAAGACTGATTAGGTGAACCAAGGCTGGGCTGCCTGGCCCCAAAGGGGCGGACTGCATGTGCAGCCTGCCTTCTCCCATGGATTGTGCAGTGTACAAACATGTTGTCCCCCCACCCCACACCCATGGGGGCAGGCAGTGACCCCAGAACAGAGTCTCCCTGGGATGGCCCACATACTTAGGACCACTGCACACCAGTACCAGCACAGCAGGTAGAGGAGAGGACAGCAGTGGTCTCAACTCCAGCCCCATGCCTGCCAGCTCCTGGGTGAAATGGAGCAACAGAGACAAGGAAGTTAGACGGGCAGGGTGGGTGGGTCTCATCTGGCAATGCTGGAAAGCATGCAAACACATCCACTCACTGCACATCCACTGCATTTCTTAGGGGCCCCCCATTTCTTAGGAGGCACCCACACCCACAGGAACTACAGAAATGGAGCTTCACGCGGTGAGGTGAAAAATGCTCCAAGGCACAGCCTTGCTGCAGCACTGAATAACTGGCAAAAAAGAAATAAAAAGGAAAGACATCCACTAAAACTTTTCATCAATGATAAACTATTATAATTTAAAAAGAGTTTTACTTTCGTCTTGTCCTGTATTTCTGCATGGGGGCCCTCTGAATTATCCAGAAATCTCCAGAATTTCTTCATGCACAGTAATATAAATAAATATAGCTTCTATTCTTTTTTTTAATTAAGTGAGGTTGCATTTAGTTCTTTCCCATGTGTGATTCATGAAAAAGAAATCCTGAACTATATCTGTAAAACATTAAACTCAGGATTTCTTCTGAACTCCTCACTGAAGAAAGAGAATAAAATAACCCAGCAGCAGGTATCACCCATACTGTCACTGTGCTAGCTCTCTCTCTGATTAGAAAATATTCCTGCAGATTACTTATGTAAAATGTTTTCCTGCCTGGGCTGGCTTTGAACTGCATCCTCAGAATTCAGCTTCCTGAGTAACTAGGATAATGTGCGTGAGCCACCAGTTTAATCCATTTTTTACTCTTTCCTCAACTCCCTTTAACATGAAACCTAATCATAATCTCAATCTGAATTAACACCAACTGGTTAATGTAAGGAAAATTGTCTCTATATAATTCAATCACACATTTTTTTTGCTTCTACTTCTTAGTGGAAAACTAAATTTTAACCTAAAGCTTATCCTTCCCTAACCCTAACAAGAAATAAAACAGTAACTCACACTTTAAACCAAATGATATCTGAATTTTTTTGGGGGGGTCCGGTCGTGGGGCCTGAACTCTGGGCCTGGGCACTGTCCCTCAGCTCCTCAGCTCAAGGCTAGCGCTCTACCACTTGAGCTTCAGCGCCACTTCCGGCTTTTTTCTTATGTGGTGCTGAGGAATCGAACCCAGGGCCTCAGGCATGCAAGGCAAGCGCTCTACCACTGAGCCAACTTCCCAGCCCTGATATCTGAATTTTTAAAGTAACACTGACACTGGTTTTCATTCATTCTAACTTTGATGTCATTCATTCTTCTTAAAATAAGTTGCAGTTTTACACAGTATCTTACATCGTTTTCTCATCCTAACCCCAACTGTAACATCTTGCCTAATCCTAAACCTACATATGACCGAATAATCATGTTAATAGCAAGCCTCTATTTCACATTCATCATATCTCTTACTCAGCATGTAGGTCTAAATTTTACTTGCATTTTGAGCCTAAATATTTTTTTATTATTATTTTAATTGTGAAAATACCATACAGAGGGGTTACAATTACATGGGCAAAGTAATGAGTTCACTTATTTTATTTTATTTTTTATTTTTTGTGAATATACTGTACAGAGGGGTTACAATTACATGAGCAAGATAATGAGTACATTTCTTATCAAGCACTGCAGCCTCCTCCCTTGTTTACCCTTCACATCCCTTCCCAGCTACCCCACACTCCCACCCAAGTCTCCTCCCCCCCATCCCCCGCACCAAAGTTGTAAAGTTCATTTTCGACATGAAAACTTGTACTTCTTATTGTTGCAACGGGTCCACCTGTATCCTTAAACGACTTGTTTTTCCACATCTCCTCCACAAATTCTACCGACATCAAATATAGTGAAAGCAGGGGTTATACTGTGGGGGAGGGACATACAAAGCAACAAAGAAATAATCTTTTTTTTTAATTTAATTTAATTTTATTTGAGAACATACTGTACAGAGGGGTTACAATTACATGGTCAGGATAATGCATACATTTCTTACCAAGCATTGCAGCCTTCTCCTTTGTTTACCCTTCACCTTCCTTCCCAGCCTCCCCCCTCCCCCACACCCAATCATACCCCCCCTCCCCCCCCCACAGACATTGTAAAGCTGGTTTTGACATGACATTCTGCACTTCTCATTGTTGCAACAGGTCCACCTTAATCCTTAAACGACTTGTTTGTCCCCGTCTCCTCCACATGTTATACTGACATCAAATATAGTGAAAGCGGGGGTTACACTGTGGGAGAGGGACATACAAAGCAACAAAGAAATAATCTTATAAATGCGTTAGAAACAAATGCATGAAAGAAAAAAAAACATTTAAATACATATCTAAGGGTTCATTTTCCTAATAACACATTATCTGACCTTTTCCACTTGACTCATACATATACTAGATATTGCAAATAAGTGAAACCATGGGGTCTATGTTTCTTTGGGCCTGGCTTACTTCGCTTAATATAATTTTTCCAAGTCTTTCCATTTCCTAACAAATGGGGCAATGTCATTCTTTCTGATGGAGGCATAGAATTCCATTGTGTATATACACCACATTTTCTTGATCCATTCACCTACTGAGGGGCATCTGGGTTGGTTCCATATCTTAGCTATGGTAAATAATGCTGCAATAAACATAGTTGTGCTGGTAGCTTTAGTGTGGTCTTGTTTGTAAACATTTGGGTAAATGCCCAAAAGTGGGATTGCTGGGTCATAGGGGAGCTCTATGTGGAGTCTTTAGAGGAACCTCCATACTGCTTTCCAAAGTGGTTGAACAAGTTTACATTCCCACCAGCAATGAAGTAAGGTTCCCTTCTCTCCACATGCCCTCCAGCATCTGTTGTTGTTAGAGTTCTTGGTTATAGCCATTCTAACTTGGGTGAGGTGGTATCTCAATGTTGTTTTGATTTGCATTCCTTTTATGGCTAGAGAGGTTGAGCATTTCTTCATGTGTCTATTGGCCATCCTTCTTTCTTCTTCACAGAAGTTTCTCTTTAAGTAATTAGCTCACTTATTTATTGGACAGTTGTTTCTTTGAGGATTTGTTGTTGGGGGATTTAATTTTTTGAGTTCCAAGTATATTTTAGATATGAGACCCTTGTCTGTTGTATGGCTAGTAAAGATCTTTTCCCAATCTGTGAGCTTTCTATTGATCTTGCTAGCTATGTCCTTTGCCATGCAGAAGCTCTGCAACTTCATGCAATCCCATTTGTCCAACCTTCCTTTGATTTGTTGTGTTTCCGGGTCTCTATTAAGAAAATTTCGGCCTGAGCTAAAGAGATGTAGGGTTTCTTCTATTCCATCCTGTAATGTTTTCAGAGAGTCTGCTTTGACTCTGAGGTCTTTGATCCATTTGGAGTTGATTCTGGTGCAGGGTGATATATAAGGATCTAGCTTTAGTTTTCTAGAGGTAGTTAACCAATTTTGCCACCACCATTTACTGAAGAGGCTGACTTTCTTCCATTCTATTATTTTAGCTCCCTTATCGAAGATTAATTGGCCATAGGACAGTCCAAACTTTCACTGGAACCACAAGTGTTAACATCACAGCATCTCACCACAACTGATTTCTACTCCTACACTTAATGGTCGAGACAATAACCTAATTCTAGAAAGACAAATCACAACCGAAGACCAAACCAACACCTGACAAATCAACCAAGAACATAGAGAGACATCTATTAAGATCATAGCTCCCCCAAAAAGAAAATCTCCAAATGGAAAGAACAAATGAGAAAATACAAGAAAAGTGATGTCAAGCTAGTATAATTCACACAGTAAATAATCAGGCATTAGAACAGACAATCAAGTACCTAGAAGGTAGTTACAAGGACTTAGAAGATAGTTACATATACAGCTGAAAATTGTGATTAATGGAAAGATGGAAAACCTCTACAAGGAAATTTGAGAACAAGATGAGACCAACCAAAGTTTAGCTAAATAATTCACGGATACTACAAACAGAAAGATAAATAAATTCTGAGAAGACAAGGGAGTCCAAGACTAAAATTGATTCCTTGTTAAAAGATATGAGAGAAGACACAGCTAAGAAACAACCCTTGCAACTCCCCCTCTCCCCAAAAAATGTACACAAAGTCCATACAAGACCTAAAGCAAAGTATTAATAAAGAGATAGAACCCCTAAAATTGACCAAATTAGAAGACAGGGAAATCAAAAACAAAGTAGAAAGTCTCCACAGGAAATAGAGGACATAGAAGAAAATCTCAGGGTCAAAGACAGAGTAGACATAATTAGAAAAAGGAAATAATCATTTAGAACAAATCCAATAGATAAGAAATGATCTTTCCAGAACTTCAAGACTCAGTTAGAAGATCAAATTTCGGGGAGATAGGTATCAAGAAGGAGAAGAGCAGGAAACTAAATGAATGGGAAACCTATTACAGAATTCTACCAGAGATCATGCCAAACATCCAAAGAGATAGGCTCATTCAGAGAAGAGAAGTCTTTAGAAACCAAACAGAATTCAAGAAATGAACAATCCACCACCACATCATAATCCATTAGAGGATCAATAAAGATCAAGGAAAGCATTATTAAAGCTGCCATAGAGAAAAGATTGATTATTTATAAAGGATATACAGTCAGAATAAATACCGATTTCTTAACTGATATGGTAAAAAGGAGAGCCTGGCATGATGTATTACAAACAGTAAGGGTAAACAACTACCAACCGTGAATATGGTCCCAAGCCAAACTCTCCTTTACATTTAAAGAATATTTAAACATATTTCATGACAAAGAAAACTTGAAACAATGTACCTCCACCAAATCAGTAGGATAGAAGTTAATCAAATGTATCCTACTTAGAGAAGATCAAGAAGAAGAGGAACTGGTTATATTAATTTTTTTTATTGTTGTTCCAGGGGCTTGAAGTCTGCGCTTGGACACTGTCCCTGAGCTCTTCAACTCAAGGTGAGTGCTCTATCTCTTGAGCCATAGTGTCACTTCTGTTTTTCTGGTTGGTAAATGGATATGAGAGTCTCAGGGACTTTCCTTCGTAGGCTGTTTTTGAACTGCAGTCCTCAGATCTCAGCTTCCTGAGTAGCTAGGATTACAGCTGTGAGCCAGTGGCCCCAGGCTAAAAATGGGGGATTTTTAGAAAAGAAAATCCACCTCTTCACTTGTGTCTAAACCTCAGATATCACTAATAGAACACTTCACATTCAACTCATTTCATCAGACATTTGTAAATTTTCTCTTTTAGTTCATGTAGGAATACAACAGTCAGTATCAACTCAGCTGTGGGACTGAATCAATTGTATGGAAATTGCTAGCACCTAAATCAAGAAATGTTACATCAAAACAAATTTGACCCACTTTTGGAATAATTGTTTTCTCTTTTTATTACAAATCTTTGCTTGATTACTTCCTAATGTGAGTGATGACATTTTCACTCTTCAGCCTTCATCCACATGTGGTCAAATATTTAAGAATTCAAAGATTTCCATTGATAATTTATTAGGCTGACCTCTAAGAAAATGTGGATTTCTGGAATTTGGTCTGCTGTCTTGTTCTTACACACACAGGCTTTCTATGATTTATTTGTTCTACAAGGAATTCTACTTTTGAATCTTTGTGTAACCAATTTTAGTTTCTCTGTTCAGTCTTTCTGACATTCTCTCTGGAGATTCATTTGAGTCTGCCTCATTAAAAATATATTCATCAGCTAAATGACTTTCAGTTTCTGTTTTTCCCTGACTTCGTGTCAGCTGTGATAGCAGCCCTGACTGGCTGTGCTTACTGGAGTTTTTGTTTATTTGTTTGGTGTAGTTTTTTTTGTTTGTTTTAGAAGTGTAGGATTACTATTCAAGGTAGTAGCTTCTCTGGGTCCCAGTGGTCCCCTGACCTAGGGTCAATGGGTTTTTCTCCTAAAGATTCAAAAAACAGCTGACTAAATTCCTGTTTAAATTTTCCCAAAATGAGGCAATCTGGCATCCTTGCAAAGGCATCAATAATCCTCTGTAACCACTTACAGAAATGGTCTATCAAGATGGCTTTTCAAGATTGACTGTGAAAAATGTTCATTTCCAATTCAGGACCATAAAGCAGCTCACATCCCAGGGAGCAGAATTTTGGAAGGAAGGTCCCCTTCCTTCCTTCTCTTATTATAGATCAAACCATAATATTCTGCAGTTGTGGCCAGCATGGAACACATTTTCCCAAGAATAATATTCTGTAGTGTAAAAGAGGACCAACTATCAAAATAAATGTGAAAATACTTGTCGACTAAAGACTGATTTATCTTGCTTATATCTGTTGTTATTTTCATTACTTCAAACACATAGATAAATTATATTGGGATTAGACAAGAGGCAAGGGATTAATGAAATAAACATTCAGTTTACTTTCATATATCCAATATAATACACTTAACCCCTTACGGAAAATTAAAACCAACTGGAGAAACAAAGTCAGAAATATAAAATAAGCCTCAATATGAATAATCTGGCACAGATGCATCATCATCTACTCATTTGGTACAAAATAATAAAAATTTAATTAATGAATATGACGTTTAAGTATAATCTGAAATAGTCCTCCTGTATATGATTGTATATAATTTTTAGATGTCACCGAGCAGGAATTTAACATGCATGTAGAATTCAAATTTCCACCATTTAAGCTAGATGAGATGAGTAATCCCTCCTGTATTGTGTGGTGTGAATTTCACCACAATGCTGAACTCTTCCACCTAATACTGAGACATGTGCAATAATTTATTATTTCATATTAAAATGAGTGCTGAGTACAAGATACTTTGAATTATTACATTAATTCGCAGAAATGAAACAATAATGATATATTATTTGTTTAAATTCTAATGCTTCTAATTTCACAATTCATGAAATATATTATTAAAATAAGTTTCATTTTTTTCTTTTTTATACCTGGCAGAAATTAAAATTATATATTAAACATTCAATATGAAGTAATCAATAATAACTAATATATTATTAAAATTATATACTACTAAACTCTGATGTGAATTATCATTCTAACAAATTGTGATGTAAACTACATTTAATAGAATTAATTTAATATTTATTAAACTTACCATCTTGTTATTGTTTCCTAACTGTGTCATTTGTTATTCTTGGTCCAAGTCATCTCTTCACCTCAATTGTTTAATTTTCTATTTTATCTCTATTATTTTGCTGATTATGCATTTTGTTTTCCCTTTCTAGTGACTGACATAAGGCTGAAAATCTGTATGCTAGTTTATTACTTCCTATGTTAAATTGCTGCTCTCCACAGTTGTTCTACTCTTCTTTTTGTAGTACAGAATTTCCCCTAGTCCCATCGACTGTATTGCTACTCCCATATATTTTATTTTTTATTTAAATTTTATTTTCAAGGTAGTGTACAGAGGAGGTATAGTTACATAAGTAAGGTAATGCATTTATTTCTTTTCTAACTTGTTTCCCCTTCCCTCATTTTTCTCCCTCTTCGCTCCCAATGCACCTCCCAAGATTATTTCCAAAATATTGTCTTGTGAGTATCACTGTTGCAGAGGTTCCCCCTTTGTCCTTTGTCTCACCATTTTGTTTTTTCCCTTTCCCTTCCCCAGTTTAGATCAACATATTTACAATACCCAGTGTATCAAAATCAAATACAGTGACTATCGGGGATAACCCATAGGTGGGGAAAACACAAAAAAGATAAAAATAAATCGTAGTACATTAAGAATAACAACAACAAAGAACATATCTTGGAGTTCATTTCATTTAGAAACATCTTATACGGTCATATGTACATAGCTATTGAGTTATTTTGCTCATCTTCTAAGATTATACTTGATGTACACAATAATGCTCCCCTAGGAAGAACAACTCCTACTTACTTAGTTTCATTCCTATGTAAGGCCAGTGTTGTCCCCTGTATCCTCATGTTGTACATTACAACTCTATACCTGGTCATACTGTATATCCACTATCTTCTACATTGTGAACTAAATGCCCCAGAAGTTACACTTTGCTTTAATTTTTTAAAAAAAATTCCGCCTTAATGTTTGAGGTGTGTGTGTGTGTGTGTGTGTGTGTGTGTGTGTTTACAAAGATCAGAACACAACATTTTTCTTCATTTACAATACAACTTTCAGGTCATTGTAAGTTGTGGCAAATGGGAAAGTCTCTTGCTATTTTAAGGATGAAACAGATGATGATATTTGTGCATGTATCACATTTGCTTTATTAGTCTGTAGTTGAACACTGAACTCTGACTTATATCTTGGCTGTTGTGAATAAGAATGAACTATAGATATATTTACGAATTACCCAGTGAGAAATAATCACATGATTGGTGGGTCGGATGATATTTCAACTTTGGATTTCTTTAGAAACCTGCATACTATTTTCTACAATGAGAATACTAACTAAGAGTGTAGAAAATTTCCTTTTCTCCCCACTCACCAACATTATTACCTTTTGTTCAAAGGTAATAAAAGGCAGGTTTATACTATCTGCAGTAACCCAAACTGGCCTTAGACTTAAATCCAACCTCCTAAATGCTTGGAATTACAAGCCTTTACCACCACAACTGGTTCCATTGATGTTTTTATGAGTTATAATAGTTATGAAGTAGTATCATAGTAATTTTGAATTATATTTCTCGAATGACTTCTACTCAAAAAGCATTAAGCCAGCATAGAAGTTGTATTAAACACAACTTTGTAAACCCACAGGCGATTTTCAGGGCTTTATGGAGAACATGTCTATTCAGACCGTTTGTCCATTTTTAATCCATTTCCTTGTTAATCTCATCTTTAAGCTCTTTAAACCAGATCAATAATTAATTGAAGGTAGAAAAGAAAAAAAAATGTAGCAACTCATAACATTTTTCAATTTTCAATAAGATGGTATTGCTTAAATCATTTTCTGTTTACACTTGTGACTATATAACTCAATTTAGTTAGACCTTTTACAAGGCTGTAATTCATATATTTTACATTGATTGTTCTTTCCAAAGCCTGTTTGTCTAATTTCCCTTGGTTTCTTTCAGTCCCAATGGTTCAAATTTCAAACTGAAAAATAAATAGAAGGAAGCAAACAAAAAATACAGTTCCTCTCATCAGATCATGCCTGTATAAGAATGAGTAAGAGTTCATCCATCTAAGGACCTATGATAGGACAACAGAAAAAGAATTCATTCACATAGGTCTTCTTTATCTTTGCGATGTAACTTAAAAGTTGTAAAACACATTATACTGGTCAGATACTTTTATGTTTTATCAGTTTTACACATTTTCATATGGATTTCATCTCAGTCTACAAGATAACTTCATCGTTCTGTCTCTGGTATTTTTACTCTAACAAGACATAAGATAACCAGTTTGATTTACAGCATGAGAAGTTATCCAACTGGCTTGCTTGGAAGCAGAGCATTGTCAATAGATATTAGTTCTGGTTGCTCACTACATGTAATGGTTTCTGTACTACTTATCACATTTTATTTAGTATTTAAAAAAGACTGCTGGCTAAACTCAAACTCATCCATACAAGTTTATATTAAGTATTTCGCAAGTGTTATTTCCTTTAATTCTTAAGATAACATTTGCTATAATGCTAATGTTATTACCATTTTAGTGTTGGAAAAAATTGTAATTAAAGGCAGTAAGTGTATGGCCCAAAGACACAGTGAGTGAGGAAGAAAATGAGTCAAAGTTTCCAAAAGTCTTTCAGCAATACACAAAAGGTAGATAAAATCTCTTCATTCTATGACACTCTCAATTCAATATTCATATTGTCCAAGAAATAATAGTATACAATGTCTTGGTAACATTGGGTTATCATGCACAGAACTGAGCTTATAAATTGAGGTACAAAGAGAAGCATATTTCTTCTGTCCCACAGTTCCAGTATTCTTTTTAAAATGTACTAAAACTTTTAAATATCAACACTTACTGTCTTTTAACAATTCCAAAACGAAATAAATTCACATATAATCAATCCAAAATGTTTTAAAAGTAGGAGATGATAAAACAGGCCCCTGTGAAGTAAATTTTCTTCTACTTTATACATTATTCTGAAAGCCTTTTGCTGGTTTATAAGGCCTGTAATCCTACTACTGGGGATATCTACTCAGGAGCCTAAGATCTGTGGATAACAGTTGGAAGCCTATCAGGGCAAAATAAATTCATAAGATTATTTTTCAAAAATTTTAATGAACTAGCAAAGGGCCAGGAGTGGAGATGTAGCTCATTTAGTAGCTCACTAATAGAGCGAAAAGGACTAGCAAGACCTTGAAGCCCTGATTTCAAACTCTGAGCATGCCAACACACATGCAAGTGTGTGGGCACACTTTATTCAAAATTTATTCAAAATACCTTCATATCAGTGTTTTTCATTAATTTCTTAACGATATTATGAGTGAAATAAAGGAAATAAACTCTTCCATCTCAGAACATTTTTATATGTTTTCATTGCAAAAATGCTGTACAGAAGGGTCACAGTTACACGAGCAAGGCAATGAGTACATTTCTTAACAAGCATTGTTAACTCCTCCTTTATTATTCCCCTACTATCCCTTCCCTTCCACCTCCACAAGTCCACTCACCTCCTCCCTTCCCCTGCCTCAATTGTAAAGTTCATTTTACAACATAGTGTCTTGTGCATCTCATTGTTACAATGGGTGAACCTGTATCCCTATTTAAGCATTTTCTTTTTCTTCTTCCCATCCACAAATTAGAAGAGACTATAGACAAGATGTAGGCGCACCAACTTCAAATACAGTGAAAACAGGTGTTATAACATGGGGTCGGAACATATAAAGAAGCAAAAAAAAAAAAACAAAACAAAACCACACTGTATGTTATAAATATGTGAGAAACAATAGCAAGAAAGAAAAAACCACTTGTGTCACTAACTTCGGTTCATTTCCCTTAACATAATCTTATCTGGTCATATGCTCATAGCTTTTGACCTTTTCTGCTTATCCCAGACATATATTAGTTATTGAAAATTAGGGAAACCATGGGACCTATGTTTATTTGGACTTGGCTTACTACACTTCATAATCTATTTCCGAAGCCTTTCCATTTCCTAACAAATTAGGCGATGGAATGACAGGAGTTTGCCTGTCATCCTTAAGCAGGGGCCATGTTAATCTTCTCGGTATCATTCCAAATTTAGTGTATATGATGCTTCCTCACTGCTTCTCAGGGAGCAGAGGAGGGAAGGCCTTCCCTCACCCTCCAGTACTGGAGATCTCCATCTTGGACACTGACAATGCTCGATGGAGCTGCTAGCTCCAACTTAAGCCTTGGAAGAAAACTGGAGTCATTTAGCAGGTCACAAGAACCTAAGCTGACCTGCCAGACTCAGCTCCACCCAGAGAAAAGTCACCCAGCTGGGGCGCCAGCCATAGGAGTGGCTTTCTTCACTGGGTAATCAGAGCCAGAGGCTGCCCCTCCCTTTAGCAGCCTGGACAATCAATTGAAATTCAGTAAACATAAACCCGGAGAGTGGCTCCAGGCTGGGCTCTGGGAGTTTCTCACAAACTAGCCCCCGGGAAAAGCTAATGTTTGCTGAAAGTCCTCAACTCTACCCAGAACCTAGCCTCATCACAGCATCTCCAAACTTGAGGAAAAAGCCATCTCCCTCTTTTGTGATACTCAAAGCATATCTCCCTTCCATTGAACTAATCTGGGAGGAGGATCACAAAATCCTGGGTAAAGCAGAGCATTTTTCTGCCTGTTCAAACAAACTGACTTAAGAAACCAACCAAGCCACAGGAAAATCAAACACCACAAGCAGACCAGAGACTCCAACAAGAGGCTGGTTATGGACATAAGGGAGATACATGATTTTTCCGACCCCTAACAAAAAATTTTTTTCTTTTTTTTTTTGGTACCTTTTATAAAAACTTTTTTCTAAAACTTTTTTTAAATTTTTAATTTTTACCTTTTTTGAAATAAATTGTTTTCTAGTAACTTTTTTTCCTCTTATAATTTTTATTTTAGGGGTATATGTGTGTGTGCGTGTTTCTTTCTTTTCTTTTAAAAAAAATTCTTTTTGTTTTTTGTTTAGCTCTACTGAACTTCTGATCTTTTCTTCTTTCTTTCTTATCCTTTTCACCTTTTCTTCTCTTTCGTTCTTCTTTATGCGATTTAATTGTTGTTCTGCACATCCTCAGATAAACCCGTAGTCGATTAGTAGACCTTATCCCCCATTGTGTACACACTTAAACCACAAATTCATTACTCAATTAAAAACTTCTTAGACTTAAATTCCTTAATAGCAGTACTACCTCTTTATACCTATATAATATTTTAAGTATTTTTATTTTTAAATTTTTCATATCTCCTTTATATTCCCCCCTGTCTCTCATTATATTCACGTTCTTCTCTGAATAGTTTGTATTCATTTCTGCTTCTTATTTTAAATTTTTACTTTTCTATTTTTCTTGGTCACTTTTTTCCCTTTCCTTTCTTCTTTTTTTTTGCTCTCTACTTTCATACTATCCAACTTATTTCCTTCTTTGAGATTAGGACTCAGTTAACTCTCCCTGTACATTCCCACATCATTCTATTCCTATTGTTAACCCACATCTCTCCCTAAACCTAATAATTTATGTTTTACCAAATTCTTCTTCATGGTTTGCACCCCATTAATATATAGTTGTTAAATGTTGAATAGATGTATCTGTTGAACTAGACTGTATCTGCAGAATATTGACTGTGCAAATACAGACTTTGGTTGATGCTTGCCTTAAGAAAGTGCTCTAGCAAAAAACTGGTGTTATTTTCATCCCAAATGGGCAGTGTAAGCTGGAAAAACACAAGAAAAATGGCAAGTCCGGGTATCTCCACTCCCACTCATGATAATCAGGGAACAGAACAGATAATGAATAATCCACTGCTGGCAAACATGATAAATGAAAATATTGAAAACATACAAAGGACTCTGTATGAGCGTGATAGGGAGAGAGAGGAGGCAAACAAAAGGTCAATGCAGGAAAAGATTGAAAACTTACAAAGGACTCTGTATGAGAGTGATAGGGAGAGAAAAGAGGCAATCCAAAGATTTATACAGGAATATCATGAGCGTGAGGAAGCTACTCAAAAAATGATACAGGATTTGCGTGAGCAGCTTGAGAATACTCAAAGAGAAAGGCAGGAATGGTGTGAGCAGGCTGAGGACACGCAAAGTGAACTACAGGAATGGCATGAACATCAGGAAGCTAAGCAAAGAGTAATACAGAAATTGATAGAGCAGGATGAGTATACACAAAGATCACTAAAGGCATTCATGGGAGCCATTAAAAAAGAGCTGAGGGAAGTCAGGGAGACCACAAAGGGAAAGCTGAATGGAACCCAACAGAAGGAATGGGAGTCCAAGGAAACCATAAACAATCAACTAAGTGATTTTAGAATAAACATTGAACACCCAATTAAGGAAGTAAAGACGTTCATTCAAGATCTAAAACAAAGCTGCAACAAAGGATTTGAAGCCATCAAAGCTGACTAATTAGAAGGAGAAGAATTTAAAATTAAAGTAGAAAGTCTTGACAGCAGGGTAGAGGATGCAGGAGATCGAATCTCGGGGATTGAAGACAGCCTAGATATTATAGAGAAAGAACATACAACCATCCAAGACAAGTCCAAGAAATATGATAGATCTATCCAACACTTGGAAGACACCATCAGAAGGCCTAATCTGAGGATAATGGGTGTAGAGGAGCACCTAGAAACAGAAGTTAATGGTCTAGGAAATTTGTTTAACAGGATCCTAGCAGAGAACTTCCCAAGCATGCAAAAAGATAGGTCTATTCAGATACAAGAAGCTTTTAGAATTCCAAATAGACCAGACCAGAATAGGAAATCCCACTGTCACATTATAATCCACACAGGATCAACTCAGACCAAGGAAAAGATCCTTAAAGCTGTGAAAGAGAAAAGATGAATAACTTATAAAGGGAAACCAATTAGAAACATCACTGATTACTCAGCAGAGACAATCAAGGCAAGAAGAGCCTGGAATGATGTATGCCACCCCCTAAAAACAAACAAATATCAAGGAAGAATACTCTACCCAGCTAAACTCTCCTTCATAACTGAAGGCCAAATAAAAACCTTCCATAGCAAAGAAAAATTGAAACAATACATCTCCACGAAACCAGCCCTACAAAAGATTCTTAAAGATGTCCTACAAATAGAAAACCAACAAGACCATAATAAAGGGCAAGAAACTGCACCCACACTGAGAATCCAAGAACCATAGGAAGAACCCAGTTTTAGGAGCCCCAAGAAGGTGGATAACAAGGCAGGAACTCCCAAATACCTCTCAGTCCTATCTCTCATTATTAATGGACTTAACTCTCCAATTAAGTGACATAGACTCTCTAGTTGGATTAAAAAACAAGATCTTTCTATCTGGTGCCTTCAGAAGTCACATCTTGCCAGTAAAACAAACACATTTTCAATGTTAAAGTCTGGAACAAAATCTACCAAGCAAGCGGCCCCCATAAATAGTCGATAGTTACAATCCTAATATCAGATAAAAGAACTTCAAATTAAAATTTGTGAGAAGAGATAAAGAAGGTCGTTACATACTAATTAAGGGATCTCTCCTTCAGGAGCATATTACAATTCTAAATATCTATTCGCCAAACAATGGAGCACCCAAATTTATCCAATAAACACTACTTTCCCTCAAATCCCACATAGATCCAAAGAAATTAATTGTTGAGGATTTTAACACACCAATCTTCCCACTAGATAGATCAACTCGGCAAAACCTCAACAGAGAAACCGCAGATCTAAACAACTGCACAGATCAACTAGTTGTTACAGCCATCTACTGAATATTTCACCCAGCAGCTTCAGAAGTTTGCTTTCTGAGCAGCACATGGAACATTTTCTAAAGCAAACTTGTCCTAATTCAGAAACATTGAATTTATATCATGCATTCTCTCTGACCACAAGGGAAGAAAATTAGAACTCAACACCGAAAGCCACCAAAGAAAGTCTTGTAACACACAAAGGCTGAACAAAACACTATTGAATGACCAGTGGGTCATGGAAGAGACTAGAAAGGAAATTCATATTTTCATGATATTCAACAAAAATGAGCACACAAATTACCAGCTCCTCTGGGACACAGTAAAGGCAATACTCAGAGGCAAATTTGTAGCTCTGAGTTCCTACATCAATAAATTGGAGAGATCTGAAACCAACAATTTAATAAGACATCGGAACCTCCTTGAAAAAGAGCAGCAAGGTAAACCCCAATCCAGTAGACAGAAAGAAATAATTAAAATTAAATCAGAATTAAATGAATTAGAATCCAAAAAAACTATAGAAAGAATCAACAAAAGAAAGATTTGGTTCTTTGAAAAAATTAAAAGACCGTTAGCAAATCTTATCAGAAAAGGAAGAGAACACACCAAATAAATAAATTCAGAAATGAGAATGGAAACATCAGCACAGAAACAACCAAGATTCAGATCATTATAAGGGGATACTTCTCAAAACTTTATCTAATTAGTATGAGAACTTGGCAGAAATGGAACTTTTCCTAGCAAATATTGACATGACAAAACCAATCCAAGATGAGTTAAACCATCTTAACAGGCCCATATCAAGCATTGAAATAGAAACAGCAATAAGAGAACTCCCAGCTAAGAAAAGTCCAGGAACAGATGGATTTACAGAGGAATTCTACACAGCCTTCAAAGCAGAGCTCACACCAATACTCCTCCAATTCTTCAATGAAATTGAAAGAGAAAGTTCACTACCAAACACATTCTATGAAGCCATCATAACCCTCATCCCAAAATCAGGCAGGGATTCATCAAAGAAAGAGAACTATAGACCCATTTCTTTGATGAACATTGATGTAAAATTTCTCAACAAAATTTTGGCCAATCAACTTCAACAATTCATCCAAAAAATCATACATTATGACCAAACAGGATTCATTTTAGGGATGCAAACCTGGTTCAATATATGCAAATCAATTAATATTATTCATCACATCAAAAGGTGCAAGGATAAGAATCACATGGTTTTCTAAACAGAATCAGAAAAGCATTCAACAAGATCCAGCACCCCTTTATGATGAAGGTTTTGGAAAAATTAGGAATCCATGGAACATTCCTCAATACAATAAAGGCTGTATGTGACAAGCCTACACCCAGCATTATACTTAATGGTGAAAAACTAAAGCCATTTCCTCTTAACTCAGTAACAAGAAAAGGAGGTCCACTCTCTCCACTTCTCTTCAATCTAATATTAGAATGCCTAGCTACAGCAATAAGACAAGATGCAAACATAAAGGGGATCCAAATAGGGAAAGAAGAGATAAAATTCTCACTCTTTGCAGACGACATGATCTTCTCCACTCCGAAATTACTCAAGCTGATTCAAAACTTTGGCAAAGTAACAGGGTATAAAATTAACCCCCCAAAATCGTTGGCTTTTCTGTATTCCAACAATGAGAAAAGTGTGGCTGAAATTAGGAAAGCAACTCCATTTGTAATAGCCCCACAAAAAATAAAATACCTAGGAATTAACTTAACCAAAGAAGTGAAGGACCTCTATGATGAAATCTTTAAAAACTTGAAAAAGAAGATCAAAACAGAACTTAGAAAATGGGAAAAACTCCCACGCTCCTGGATTGCAAAGATTAACATCGTAAAAATGGCAATACTTGCCAAGGCTATCTACAAATTCAATGCAATATCTATCAAAATTCAAACCTCATTCTACAAGGGAATAGAAGAGGCAATCCAAAAATTCATATGGAACAATAGAAGACCCCGAATAGCAAAACCGCTCCTCAACGGAAAGAATGCTGCAGGAGGAATATCAATACCAAATTTCAAACTCTACTATAAAGCCATAGTAATCAAAACAGTTTGTCACTGGCACAAGAACAGACCTCAGGACTAATGGAATAGAATTGAAAACCCAGAAATGAACCTACAGAACTATAGCCATCTAATCTTTGATAAGGGAACTAAAAAAAATGGAATGGAAGAAAGACAGCCTCTTCAGTAAATGGTGCTGGCAAAATTGGTTAACTACCTCTAGAAAACTAAAGCTAGACACTTACATATCACCCAGCACAAAAATCAACTCCTAATGGATCAAAGACCTCGGGGTCAAAGCAGACACTCTGAAAACATTACAGGATGGAATAGGAGAAACCCTAGGTCTCTTTGGCACAGTCCGAAATTTTCTTAATAGCGACCCGGAAACAACAAATCAAAGAAAGGTTGGACAAATGGGATTGCATGAAGTTGCAGAGCTTCTGCATGGCAAAGGACATAGCTAGCAAGATCAATAGAAAGCCCACAGATTGGGAGAAGATCTTCACTAGCCATACAACGGACAAGGCTCTCATATCTATAATATACTTGGAACTCAAAAAATTAAATCCCCCAACAACAAATCCTCAAAGAAAAAAATGACCAATAAATATGTGGGCTAAAAGCTTAAAGAGAAACTTCTGTGAAGAAGAAAGAAGGATGACCAATAGACACATGAAGAATTACTGAACTTCCCTAGCCATAAAAGAAAGGCAAATTAAAACAACATTAAGATACGACCTCACCCCAGGAAAATAGCAACAGATGCTGGAGGGGATGTGGACAGAAGGGAACATTACTTCATTGTTGTTGGGAGTGTAAACTTGTTCAACCTCTTTTTGAAACTAATATGGAGGTTCCTCAAAAGACTCCACATAGAGCTCCCTTATGACCCAGCAATCCCACTTTGGGGCATTTATCCAAATGCTTACAAACAAGACCACACTAAAGCTACCAGCACAACTATGTTTATTGCTGCATTATTTACTATAGCTAAGATATGGAACCAACCCAGATGCCCCTCAGTAGATGAATGGATCAAGAAAATGTGGTATATATACACAATGGAATTCTATGCCTCCATCACAAAGAATGACCGTGCCCCATTTGTTAGGAAATGGAAAGACTTGGAAAAAATTATATTAAATGAAATAAGCCAAGCCCAAAGAAACATAGGTCCCAAGTTTTCCCTTATTTGCAATATCTAGTATATGTATGAGTCAAGCAGAAAAGGTCAGATAAGTTGATGTTAGGAAAATGAACCCTAAGATATGTATTTAAATGTGTTTTTTCTTTCATGCATTTGTTTCTAATGCATTTATAAGATTATTTCTTAGTTGCTTTGTATGTCCCTCCCCCATATTATAACCCCTGCTTTCACTGTATTTGATGTTGATATAATTTGTGGAGGGGAAGGGGAAAAACAAGTCATGTAAACAAGGATACAGGTTTACCCGTTGCAACAATGAGAAGTACAAGTTGTCATGTTGAAAACGAACTTTACAACTTTTGTGTGGGGGAGGGGGTGAGGAGTGAGTGGGGGGGATGGGGGGGGCTGAGAAGGGATAAGAAGGGGAAACAAAGGAGAAGGCTACAATGCTTGATAAGAAATGTACTGAATATCTTGCCCATGTAATTGTAACCCCTCTGTACAGTATTTTCACAATAAAAAATAAATAAAAAATAATTCCAGATATTTATATTTCAAGAGAAGTGTAGGAGGCGGAATTCAAGTATTCTATACAAGGGACCTGTCATAATGAACACTACAGCAAGTGTTAAGGTTTGTTAAAAGTTTTAATGTTTGAAATGTATTTAATTTTGTGTATTTTCTTATATATGCCCAAAATAGTTCTGTTAGGCAGGTCATAATTCTTTTCTATAAAATAGTTAAGATTCATGGTAGCAGACACATACCACTAAGTATCTACATTTCAGAGTTTAGAAACTTTACTAATGAGAACTTGCAAAAATCTCTGTGTAAAGTACCAGAGTAAAGAGTTGACTTTGTTATCTACACAGTTTCTATTAAAACTATAGCACTTCCTTACTTTATATGTTAGTGAGGAACAAATGAAGATATAAAACACATACAAATTATAAGATGAACCACAAATGGTAATCTTAGTGGGTGACTTTAACCACTACTCATAGCCTATAAAATTCTTGTTGAACATCATAATCTTAGCCACAGTTAACTGTAAAGAAATATGACAATAATAAAATCTAATATATAGTACACTTTAAATACTGAAAACACTGGTAATTGTTTTGTTTTTTATTTTATTAATCATTAATACTTAATTATTGGCGTTCTGTATTTGTAGCATTGTTTTCCTTGTTGTAATAGGATACAACTTTTTGTAAGTTGTCATTAGGAGGTACTTTGAGAAGGTTACTGGGATAGCCAAACCATTTTTTATCGGTGCATGTAAATTTAAAAAGAAGAAAATTAACAACAAAATATTTATTTATAAAATGGTCAAGTAGAATCTGAATCAGGAATATTGATAAATGTCCACACTTGAAATCTTAGTCCTAGGCTGTAGTAGAGCTATTACAGAGTTGAGGCCAAAAACGTGGGAGACTGTTTTTTGTTTTGTTTTTTATTTGGATTTTGTTGGTCATGGGGCTTGAACTCTGGGGCCAGGGTTCTGGCCTTCAGCTCAAGGCTAGTGCTACCACTTGAGCCACAGCACCACTTGCATCTTTTTCTGCTTATGTGAAGCTGAAGAATCAAACCCAAGGCCTCATGCATGCAAGGCAGGCACTCTACCATTGAGCCACCTTCCCAGTACCTGAGAGACTGTATTTTAAAAAATCATCTAGACAACATTTGCTTCTGCTTTGGGTTATATAATGAAATATATGAATATCTTTTTACGTTTTGTGCATTGTTGTACTTCTAAATATATACTAACTTCATCCACTTCATCCTTTTTAAAGTCATGAAATATCTCTGAGAGTTTGCTTCTGTGAAGATTGTTTTGCATTTATAATTTCTTCTGAGTCATTTTTATTTTTTTCAAAATCACTTTATATTTAATGCTGATGGGTATTTAGAAAGAGACATGGATATAGAGGATTTAGTTTACAAGTGAACATTAAAATTTGACCTCAAAAAAAAATCAGCCTTAACACATATTTTCATATCTTTCCCCACATTCTCCCTAAAAGATGACAATATTAAGAATGTCTGAGGGAAGCGTTTTAGCTCCAATTTTCTTGGGCTTCCTAGGTTTAGAATTCTTAAATTACAGGCTGTAATGGAAAAAGATATTTTGGTGCACTTTGCCCTTCAGACTGTTTCTTGTCCTTTCCTTTTCTCGACTCCATTATTAGAGATTTTTTTCAGAGATGACTCTATCTCAACTTTTCCCTCTTCCTACATGGACAAATGAATTTGCAGATCAAGACTCTTAGACAGAAAGAATTTAAGAGCCTGAATCTAAGATACTTCTCTCATACCCCATCCCTACAAAAACACAAGTACCAAAGCAGGATACATAGTTTCATATTTTTCTACCAAGGCCAAGGCATGAGGATGCTTGCTTCTGAGGGTGCCTGTTTGGGGCTCTTCTTGATGTTGCAGATTAACTTTATATCTAGTTCCATTATCAGCTACCAAGGATGGCATGTTTATACCATCAGGAGGTTGGCTCAACAGGGAGGCTGGATGTGTCGCCTATGAGGGGCTCCAAGGATCGCTCATGAATGGCACAGACAATCTGTGTTGGAAATACAGGAGGCAATTAAGGTATCCTACAAACACCTTCTCAGCAAGGCAAAGTTTACTTCTGTGGAAGGCATTCTGTCTGTCACACGCCCAAGTTGAATAAACACACTGGACAGGCAGCTCACCATTGGCTCCCATGAAGTTGAACTTTGGAATCATCTTTCATATTGGCTCAAATTTTTGACTCCTTTCAAACTAGTCAAAAGTTTTAATAGTCAACCAAATCCAGAACACCTGGCCATATGAAAAATAACCAACTTTTACCCAGCCGGTGTTCTACCACTAGTGCCGTGCCTCTAGCCCCTGGCACTTCTCTAAAATAGCATTGGCAAGGTTTTGACTACCTTTACAAGGGAAGTGCTTGTATCAATCAAGCACTTCAAGATTTAACTTCTACAATTCTCCCATCTGATTTTGCTTTCTTTTCTTCCAACCAATAAACACTGACTTTCCTATTCAGCAGTATCCAATAAGATATTTTGATTTAAAAAATGGTTTGTTTAAGGCAGTTTTTAAGTCAGTTTCTGAACAAAACCTGTTTTACAAGACCTAAAGCAACCATGCACACATTACTATGAAACAATTACTAAAGAGGTAAATATTGACACAATAACTCATTGTTAAAATGCTTGTTCTATCATCAAACTAGTAAAGGGATCTGCCAACATACAAAGAAACAACCTTTTTTATAAGTGACTGGGGGCTGGTCTGGGGTTTGATTTCATGCTCTGGGCATTGTCCACTTTAGCCACAACTCAAAGCTACCACAATGTAGTATCTTTTTTACAGCCTCATTGGAAATAAAAGTCTCATCTTTCCTGCTTGGGTTGGCTTCAAACACAGATCTTCAGAATTCAGCCACCTGAGCATTTAGGATTATACTCAGCATCATCTCAGTTTTTAGGTAATTTTTTTACCAGTATTAAATCCTTGTAAGTCTTTCTGTAGCATTGGCCTCCAACCACCACAGAAATTCCCTTTGAAGTATATTTATTCTTTTATTTTTATATGTTTATTGTAAAAATACTGTATAGAGGGGTTAGTTACGTGAGCAATGTAAAGCATACATTTCCCATCAAGCATTGTTACCTCCTCCTTTGTATTTCCCCTACCATCCCTAACCTCCCAGCTCCAAAACTACCTTATACACTCCCTCCCACACCCCCTAAATTGTAAAGTTTGTTTTTCAACAGTGTCTGGTGCATCTAATTGTTACAATGGGTCAACCTGTATTCCCATTTAAGCATTTTGTTTTTTCCATTTCTCTCCCCAAACTAGAGAAGTGTATATACAAGATGCAGAACACCAACATCAAACTCATTGGAAACAGGGGTTAGGCTGTTTGGGGGGGGGGGCAGAATATAAAGAAACAAAAATCAAATGGAACATTATAAATATGTTAGAACAATAACAATAAAGAAAAAAACCACTTGTGTCCCAATGTTTGGGCTCATTTCACTTATCACCTTCTTATCTGGTCAAGTATCTGGTCAAGTATCGTATTTAGACCTATTTTTTTCCCATTCAATCCTACCAGTGGCTCCTACTTACTTTTCCATGGTGGCATTTTCAATTAACAAACACTACTGATAAATAAAAGCACATATTGGAATAATTTGTTTATGGAGATCATAGATTGTGGAGAATAAAACTAATAATAAAACTAATAAAAGAATAAAAAAGAATAAAACTAATTTGAGTTCCTGTTTCTTGTTTCTAGCTTTAAACTCTTTGGAAAATTTTCAGGCGCCCCTAAGTAGCATAGTTATAAATATGAAGTTTGAATGACCTGATAACTAAGAAGTCTCTCCTCACTTAATTTATGGTGTTTGAGAATGTTCAGGTGTGGGTTGGCCAATGGAACCAAAGCACAGATTCTCCTCCAGTTGGCCAGTAACATCTCCAATAGTGGTCTCATGAAATACCACCAGACATTTCCCCTGGCTATGATTAGTACTTATTGCTCATCTTAAAGGATTGGCCTTCACTACATCCAGGTAAGTTTCCCAGAAATGTCCAGTTTTCCCCAGGTAGTTAACCTGGAAAGAATGGAGCTGGTCAGTTTCAGGGGTTTTTGAAATAGACTCTTGCTTCTGAGAAGAGCAACAGCATGTTCCAAGTTGTCTCTGATCACATTTCCCTGCCACACAATCATAGCAGTACTCTGTACATGCATGAAACATTTTGTGACTTTATACCAACAAACTGAATTTGACTCTTCCTTTATTTGTAAGCTAAGGTGGAAAATGTAAAGACTCTTCACTTTACTTTTTTCTTTCTCTAGCAGTCAACAAATATATTCTTCAATATGTAGAGTACATCCATTTACAGATGAGAAATGAGAGGCCAACAGTCAATGTAATGAGTAAATATTGCTACAATAATTTGTGTCTGAGCTCTTCAATCTGTGTGCTTACAAAAACCAGTAATTTGGTGATGGAGAGGACCAATATGAAAAGACTATGGGGAAAAATACTTTGGAAAAGTTGCTTAAATCTAGGTGATCATTAATGATTACTTGAAACAGGCTGGTGTCAGGGGCACAAAAAAGGAGTACATAGAAATCATATTAGTGACAGAAACTGAGAAAATGTTGATCATTCATCTTAACTAATGGGCAGGAGTAAAAGGTTAAGAAGAAATCTGAAGTGTTCTATATCTCTGGCCAGGCAACTGTATTAGTGATATTCTTGGCGATAAGGACTACAGGTAGAAATGATAGATTTAGGGGAAAAAGTCTCTGATAGTTCTAAATTTTATATTAAAAAGATGCAAAGATAGGTCTCTTTAGATATAATAAAAATACCTATGACCAGGAATATGAAAAAGAATAGTAAAATCGGGGGGCATTTTTAAAGGGAAGACGAAATGGAAAGTTCTGACAAACTGTGAGCAATGTGAGCACCAGTGAGGACAAGATTAGAAGAATGAGATAAATAAGGAAACAAGAAAGTAATAAACACAGATTTACAGAAGTAAAGAAAGGAAAAAAATTGCAGGGAGAAAAGGACAAAACTGTTACAGAGATATTGTAAGAAATATGCTATTTGGATTTGAAAACTAAAAGGATATACACAAGTTCAATAAGAACAGTATTTTTGTAAAATGATAGAAATATGTCATATTGATAAAATTTTGATATATGAATGTGAAGCCATACAATTCTGGATCCATGAATTCAACAGATCCTGCTGATTTTAAATGTTGGGAACAAATACTTTTATCCTGACCTTAGAAGAATTATACAGATGTAACTGTCATGAACTTTATTTAGAGGTATTCTGTGAATACTTTTGAAAACTTTGTTTAGCCATGAGATTGTAGATTGAACTACAGCACAGACAAGTCTAATTTGTCCTACAGTTCCAATGAGTTACCCATGTATCCACATCAGTTTGGGATTTTATTGACATATATGTAGATATGTTTGGGTATCTTATCAGTCTATCCATTATAAATGTAGGACAAGTAACACCAAATATTAGGTTGAACATACAGCTTCACTGATGGTACTGAAGTCTCCTCAAATTGATTCATCTTTAGCAATGGAATAATCATAACTGCCAAATACTCTATTTAAATCTATTTCTTGTTAGGGATATCTCCATGCTGCCACAAATTGTTATATGTAGGAAGTGCTTTTATAAACTTCAAGCTTTTATTGAATGGAAGAGTTCAACCATTATCCTCACTACTAATATTAAATTCCTAAAAGATAAGGCATTTTGCTTTAATGACTTTCTTTCATTTTCTCAAACATATTGGCAAGAAGGGAAGGATTCTAATGTAAAATAATACAATGGTGACTTGTAATAACATTACATCTAGGATCTAGTGTTAATTCAGATACTTACTAATTACCTCCAAATTTTGTGGATATTTATATTTCTCCTGGGTAAATTAATGATTTCCAAGAAAATGTCCCTAAGGAGCCTTTCAATTCTAGTATAACTGCTTATTTCAAAATGCTTTAAATTCTACATCCTGTAATGTGAGCATAGGGTTAAACTGTGGAACTTTCCCCTTCAGATACTGAGCACTACCCTATTGATTAACATGGAGAAAGTACCCTCATACATAGACTGGGTGAGGGCAAAAAAGAAGTGGTAGTTGAACAATGTTCTTAGCAGTTTGTACAGATGAAATGGGAATAGAGTAACTGTGAACTCAAAAGGAACGTGCAAAAAAAACAAAGACAAAGGCACAAAGTAGAATATGCCAAGGAAATGCTGAAGGACAATTTCAGGTGTGAGGGTGTGTTCAAAGTACAGTCAGACGATGTATTTGGAGAACTCGGGAAAAAACTGCTTTAAACCATTCAAGGACAATCATATAAGTAGAATCCCCTAACTCTGACTCTCTAATCAACACCAACATCATCAATTTAGGGAGTATTTTTAAAGATCAAAGTGAGAAAAAGAAGACTCATCACAGTTAGGGGTCAGGTTGAAGTAATGACAATCACATAAGTGTTCTTATAAATTTTCACTTATTTTGGAGCATTGTAGTGGGAAAAAGCCAAATAAATACCTTGCATGAATCTAAATTAAGCGGGAGGTAGGATATTGGTCTCTTTTTAACTAGAAAGTTATAGAGTATATCTTTTATATTGTGAAAATAAAACAGAGAGAGGCTACAATTGCATGGAAAACATAATGAGTATATTTCATTTTTTTCTAGTTTTTGTTTTTTTATTGTGAATATACTGTACAGAGGGGTTAAATTACATGGGCAAGATAATGAGTATATTTCTTATCAAGCATTGCAGCTACCTCCTTTGTTTCCAATTCCCATTCCTTCTCATCCCACATCCCAAAATTGTAAAGTTTGTTTTTTGACATAACGACTTGTACAGTTCATTGTTACAATGGGTCCACCTGTATCCCTAGTTAAATGATTTGTTTTTGTCCTTCATCTCCACAAATTATACCAACATCAAATACAGTGAAATCAGGAGTTATACCGTGGGGAATGGACATACAAAGCAACAAATAAATAATCTTATAAATATGTTAGAAACAATCGCATGAAAGAAAACAAACATTTGAATACTTATCTTGAGGTTCATGTCCTTAACATCAACTAATCTGACATTTTCTGCTTGACTCAGACATATACTAGATATTGTAAATAAGGGAAACCATAGGACCTATGTTTATTTGGCCCTGGCTTATTTCATTTAATATAATTTTTTCCAAGTCTTTCCATTTCCTAACAAATGGGGCAATGTCATTTTTTCTGATGGAGGCATAGAATTCCATTGTGTATATATACCACATTTTCTTGATCCATTCATTTACTGAGGGGCATCTGGGTTGATTCCATATCTTAACTATGGTAAATAATGCAGCAATAAACATAGTTGTCTTGGTAGCTTTACTGTGGCCTTGTTTGTGATCATTTGGGTAAATGCCCCAAAGTGGGATTGCTGGATCATAGGGGAACTCCATGTGAAGTTTTTGAGGAAACTCCATACTGCTTTCAAAAGTGGTTGAACAAGTTTACATACCCATTAACAGTGCAGTAAAGTTCCCTTTTGCCCACATCCCCTCCAGCATCTGTTATTAGAGTGCTTGATTATAGCCTTTCTATCTGGGGTGAGGTGATATCTCAGTGTTGTTTTGATTTGCATTTCTTTTATTGCTAGAGAGGTTGAGCATTTCTTCACGTGTCTATTGGCCATCTTTCTTTACTCTTCAGAGAAGTTTCTCTTTAAGACTTTAGCCCGCTTATTTATTGGGCAGTTGTTTTTTTTTTTTTGGATTTGTTATTGGGAGATTTACTGTTTTGAGTTCCAGGTATATTTTAGATATGAGACTCTTGTCCATTGTGTGGCTAGTGAAGATCTTCTCCCAATCCGTGGGTTTTCTATTCATCTTGCTAGCTATGTACTTTGTCATGCAGAAGCTCTGCAATTTTATGAAATCTCATTTGTCCAACCTTTCTTTCATTTGTTGTGTGTCTGGGTCTCTATTAAGAAAATTTTGGCCTGTGCCAAGGAGACCTTGGGTTTCTCCTATTCCATCCGGTAATGATTTCAGAATGTCTGCTTTGACTCTGAGGTCTTTGATCCATTTGGAGTTCATTCTGGTGCAGGGTGATATATAAGCATCTAGCTTTAATTTTCTACAAGTAGTTAACCAATCTTGTCAGCACCATTTACTGAACAGGCTGTCTTTCTTCCATTCTACTTTTTTAGCTCCGTTATTAAAGATTAGATGGCTATAGGTCTGTAGGTTCATTTCTGGGTTTTAAAATCTATTCCAATGTCCTGAAGTCTGTTTTTGTGCCAGTACCAAGCTGTTTTGATTACTGTGGCTTTATAGTAGAGTTTGAAATTTGGTATTGATATTCCGCCAACACTGTTCTTTCTGTTAAGGATCATTTTTGCTATTCAGAGTCCTTTATTGTTCCCTATGAATTTTTGGATTTCCTCTTCTATTTCCTTGAAGAATGAGGTTGGAATATTGATAAATATCACATTGAATTTGCAGATACCCTTGGGAAGTATTGCCATTTTCATGATGTTGATCTTTCCAATCCAGGATCATGGGAGTTTTTGCCACTATCTATGTTCTATTTTGATTTAATTTTCAGGGTTTTAAAGTTTTCATAATAGAGGTACTTCACTTCTTTGGTTAAGTTAATTCCTAGGTATTTTATTTTTTGTTGGTCTATTATGAATGGAGTTGCTTGCCTAATTTCAACCACACTTTTCTCATTGTTGGCATAGAGCAAAGCCATTGATTTTGGGGGGTTAATTTTATACCCTGTTACTTTGCCAAACTTTTGAATCACCTTGAGTAATTTGGGAGTGGAATCCATGGGATTCTTTAAATACTGTATCATGTCATCTGCAAAGGAGAGTTTTACTTTTTTCACTATTTGGATCACTTTTATGTTTTCATCTTGTCTTATAGCTATAGCTAGGCATTCCAATACTAGATAGAAGAGAAGTGGAGAGAGTGGACATCCTTGTCTCATTCCAGATTTAAGAAGAAATGGCTTTAGTTTTTCACCATTAAGTATAATGCTGACTGTCGGTTTGTCCTATACAACCTTTATTGTATTGAGGAATATTCCATGGATTCCTAATTTTTCCAGAACCTTCATCCTAAAGGGGCATTGGATCTTGTCAAATGCTTTGTCTCTATCTATTGAGATAACCATGTAGTTCTTATCCTTGCTCTTGTTGATGTGATGAATTATACTAATTGATTTGCATATATTGGACCAGCTTTGCATCCCTGCAATGAATTCTGTTTGATCATGGTGTATGATTTTTTGGATAAATTGTTGAAGTTGATAGACCAAAAAAATTTTGAGAAGTTTTGCATCAGTGTTCATCAAAGAAATGGGTCTATAGTTCTCTTTCTTTGATGAGTCCCTGCCTGGTTTTGGGATGAGGGTTTTGATTGATTCACAGAATGAGTTTGGTAGTGAACGTTCTCATAGAAGAGACATTAAAAAAATGGAAAAAGAAAAACTTAAATTTAAAAAGTGAAACATTTAAAATTATTTAAATTTAATGAAATGATATTGAGAGAAGAAAAGGATAGGAAGACAAAAGGGGAGGAATAGAAGGGAGACATAAAAAAACTATAAAATAAAAGTTCTTAAAATTAGTTACTTGAAAATTACATAAGTAAAAAGAGATAATTCTGCTATTAAAGAATTTAAGCCTAAGAGGTTGTGAATGGAGTAATAAATATCTGGGTTAAGTGTGTACACAATGGGAGATAAAGTCTAATAATCGAGGAAGGGTATATATCTGGGGATGAGCAGACCAGCAATTAAGTCATGTGAAAAATAAAGAGAAAATACATGAAAAAAATCAAAATAAATGGGGGCACTATATGGTCAGAAGAGATTTAGAAACAAAGCACACACACATATACACCTAAAATAAAATTATATGATGAAAAATGATTAATAGAAAATAAGGTGAAAATATAAATTAATAAAAAGGTACAATAAGAGTTCCTTGATTTTTATTGGGGTGGGGGGAATGGGAAGGTCCTGAATCTCCCGTGTGTCCGTAAAGAGTCTCTTGGTGGAGTCTCTGGTCTGCTTGTGGTATTTGATTTTCCTGTGGCTTGATTGGTTTCTTAAGTCAGTTTGTTTGAGCAGGCAGAAAAATGCTCTGCCTAACCCAGGATTTTGTTATCCTCCTCCCAGGCTAGTCCAGTGGGATGTGGATCTGCTTTGAGTATTCCAAAAAAAGAGAGATGGGTGTTTCCTCTAGTTTGGAGATAGTATGATGAGGCTAGGTTCTAGGTATGGTTGAGGATTATCAGCAAACTGTAGCTTTTCCCTGAGGGGCTAGTTTCTGAGACACTCACAGAGCCCAGCCTGGAAACATTCTTAGTGTTTATGTTCATTGAATTTCAATTGATTGTCTAGGCTACTTTCGGAAGGGGGAGCCTCTAGCTCTATTTACCCAGTGAGGAAAGCCACTCCTCCACGGGCAGAGTTCCTCTGCCTGGGATGGGTGACTTTGCCATGGGTGGAGTTGAGCCTGGCTCCTCTGGTCAGGTTACTGTGATCTACTTCCAAGGCTTCCAAGGCCTTAGTTGGAGCTAGCTTCTCAGCTGTGCCTTTGTCAGTATCAAAGGTGGAGATCTCTGGTGGTGGGGGAAGGGTGTCCTTCCCTCCTCTGAACCTGAGAAGGAGTGAGTATATCAGGGCTCTACTCACGCCAGAGTCTTGTTTCCTGGGCCATCTCTGGTCTGCGATCTGCAGGATGAAGATATCTGCTCCTTGTCAGTTCTTGCTGGTGTTAAGTAGAATCTGTGTGCTGTCTGGCATCTTTGTCTTGGACTCTGTAGGTATGGCGGCTCCCGCCTGTGCTGCTCAGATCTGTCTCCTTACCTGGATTTTCCCTCTCTGGCATAACTCTCTGTACTGTGCTGGCACACTGGGTGTGATTCTCTAGCCTAGAAATGTTCACTGGAACACTAAACCTGCTGTCTATGAGAAAGATTGTTTAGCCTCCAACTTCTCCTCTGCCATCTTCCTCCAAATTCTAGATTATGTCTTTCTATACTTTAACTTAGGATAATGATCTGCTGTCAGTTATTTTCTTCTCTTCCCCATCTTTTGCTCTTCCACTTACATAACTTTTAATGAAATAGACATACTTGAGCTTGCATTTCTAAATTCTTCAAAATTATCTGAATTTCTTCATACTTCTGGCAGCCTCCTATATCGTTCTCAAGGGGATATTTTGTCACTACCATCCTGCCTAATTCAGTTGAAGATATACATTACACTCATCCATATTTCTCAACACTTGTACCACCAAAAAAAATCCTTCCTTACGTAGAATTCATGATTTTAGTATGTCTGGAGAGGTGGCATCTGTCATTTTTGAATGACCTTAAGAGATACTTACACGCAATCATGTTATAAACCAATATACCACTCAGTAGATGAACGAATTGACAAACTGTGGTTTGATAGATAGATAGATAGATAAATAGATAGATAGATAGATAGATAGATAGATAGATAGATAGATAGATAGATAGAGGAATTATACGCTTCCAATTCATAAAGAAATGGAAAGACTTGGAAAAAATCCTTCTAAATAAAATAAACAAAACACAAAGAAACAGTTTCCAGCCTCAAAAGCTATATATATATAGAACAATATAAGATCTTGTTGAGCAAAATGAACACCTAGACATGGAAACATAGGTTTTACTTTGTGGTTATTGTTTTTAATGTACTATGTGATTTCTATTTTCTTTTGGGTTTTCCCCTTGGTTTATCCCCTGCTCTATTTGATTTTGGTACTTGTTTATTGTATATGTATCTATCTTAATTTAGCAAAGGAAGAAGAACAAAAAATTGGGGAGACAAAGAACAAAGGGAAAACCAATTCAATAGCAATACTCACAAGACAACATGTTGAAAATTTACATTACATCTTGTGAGGGGTATTGGGGTAAAGGAAAAGTGTGAGAAACATGAGAGAGTGGGTAAAATTTAGACATGTTATGTATTCACTACTTTATAATTACTGCAACCCCTAAAAATAAGTTCCCTAAAATATAATTTCACTGTATTGCTATAGTAAATATTATTCTATGTGTATTACCTTTTTAAAAAATGAACACTATTTGGCATCTAATTTGAATTAATGACTCCTTTCTTTATCAGAGGTTCACCAACGTGAATGTTATCCAACTATACAATATTTTCACAATATACTTGCCATTATTTTGAAAAAAAAAACAATAATTTTAGTTTTGTCCCATAGTGAAACAGAAGACAGTTTAATTCTCTGGAAACTCCTAACTTTTAAAACTGAATAATTGTTAAGAGGACAGAATATATGTGTTCTTCAAAATTCCTACAACTACTAACTTTTCATTTTCAAATTCTGAACCTTCCATACCAGAGATATTAAAAATAGTACCTGTTTGCATGTTATTTAATTCTGCAATAGCTGCAGTTTCCAATGGGGTGTTTCATATTGAGAAATCAACAGAAAAAAATGCCACATTCTAGTAGAGGATATAGCTACAAAGCATGTGTAATAATTACTTCCTCAAGAGTAAACATTTATTCATAAGATTGAGCTATTATGTCTATGACCATCAATCCCAAGCTTTTATGCCATGAATTCATCCTAGCCCAACAGTTTCCAACTTGTAAGGTGCACCATAAAATTCCTTAATTCACATCATGAATAGCGTACCTCTATTGTGGAAAAATAGTACACTTCTGCTAATGTGATGCCCTTCCTATTGTGGAAAGAACACTACACTAAACATTGCTGCATCATTTTCCCCCCAGTGGTATTCTAGAAATCAGAACACTTGCAAATATTATTTATATTTATATTTTTTATCTATCATAGGTATTCATGAGGCTAAGATCAGAAGATGATGGTTCAAAGCCCACCCAGGCAGGAAGATTCCTTACATTCTTCTCTCCAATAAACTGATCAGGAAAAGCCAGACACAAGTGGCATTGATGTTGAAATGGTAGGGCATGAGCCTTGACCACAAACAGGCTCAGAGAGAGTGGCCAGACCCAGAGTACAAACCTGAGGATAAACCAAAAAACAAAATAAAATAAAAACCAACTCTAACCCTAGCATTTTGCTCATTGTATACAGAGGCATGTAATTAAGGAAATTTCCTCCTGAATTATGAATAGATTGAAGAACCAATTTGTCACACAATTATTTTCTTCATATCATGTTATACCAAAGCCTCAAAAATTGCTCTTTTTCTAAATTTGTTAATTAATATCATCCAATTGTTGGCAACTCTGTCTAGATTATTCACATTATCAGTTTATTCATGAACTGTTGGATTTATCTATTAACTAATTTCTAATTATACCTCCCTTGAAAGAATATTTTAGGCAAATAGAATGCCAGAATCATAGGTGAATTTGTCAATTAAACCCTCTACTTAAAAATAATTTTGTAGTATCCTATAGAATATAAAATTACAAAGAAAAGCAAAATATTTATTTTAAATCTAAATTCTAACTTAGCAAGGTCTACGAAGTCCTACATTAGATGAACTTAGTTATGTCTCCAGGCTTAAATATTTGTAATCCTTCATCATTTCTTTGGAATCCAACAGAATCATGATTACTTTCTCAATTTTTTTATCGGAAATCAGGAGCCATTTTGCATCTAGTAATGTTCTGTAATGAAGAGAACATTTAAAACACAACTGAGGAGTATATATGAATTGCATTTCAATAGGAAACTTGACTACTCAAAACATAATGGAAAAATTAGCCCAAACTTCCTACTGTGTATCCCTTTCTTGTTGTTTGGAATGTTTCATAGAGCCAAAATTATACTATTTGGTCCAGAGAAGGTATTGCTATGTATATGCACTCTCTAATCTCCTGTCTTAGCCTGAGTGCTAGAATACCAGGCTTGTATCACATTGCCCTGCCATAGTTTGTTGGTTTATTTAATCTAGATACAGACTAGCAATTCTGAACTTCTGCGATGATCTTATCCATTAGACTGACTGCTCAGACGGTTTATGTACTATTTTCAAAGACATTCTAACATTTGACACAGGATATGAACATTTGGAGATGCACCTGCAGGGGTCTGTGATTCATTCTTCCATGGATCCGATACCTTTAATAATGATTACTTGACTTTTCTATTATCTCTGGTCTCTACCTATGTAACACTGTCAAACATCTTTGAAGAAATTTCACTTGAGGACTTCCAATAATAAAAATTATCACTTGATCTAGTCTTACTCAGGATATATTTTCTATTGTTTTCTAACTTTTCTCCACATTCTGAGAGTTGTTTCATTTGTGCAGGTGTTTGCACATATAAGTGCCTCTGTGTGTATGTGTATGTTTGCATGGTGCATGCAAAAGCCTAAGTAACCTTATCCAGCAATTTTGCTCATGACTAGTATTCCATCACTTGAGCTCACACCTATAATCCTAGTTACTCAGGAGGCTGAGATCTGAGGATTGGAGTTCAAATCCAGCAAGAATAGGAAATAAATATTCTGAGGCACTTAGTTCCAATTAACCACCTGAAAACTGGAAGTGTCACTGCAGCTCAAGAAGTAGAGTGCTAGCATTGAGCTGAAGAACGGAGAGACATTGCCCAGGCCCAGAGTTGAAGCACTGCCACGATAATCAAAAAAAAAAAGAAAGAAACAAAGATAGAAAGAAAGAAAGAAAGAAAGAAAGAAAGAAAGAAAGAAAGAAAGAAAGAAAGAAAGAAAGAAAGAAAGAAAGAAAGAAAGAAAGAAAGAAAGAAAGAAAGAAAAAGAAATTAGTTCTTGGCCACAAGTTCATACTAGTATAATTCGTGCTATCTCGACATAGACTTTTTTTCCAGTTAAATCCATGCTCTTATATCTAACTTGCTTGGGAACCGGAATTATTCTTCCAGTCTATGTTTTACAAATTTGCATGATTAGCAACCATGATTTAGGGATAGACGATGAAAGAGAGTGGCCTCTTCCTTCATGTTCCACTTAGTATTAATGCTTTCTCTATGTCACTCCCATAGATCTACATAGTGACTTTGGCTTTATTGGTTCAATGTTGTCTTATTTGCAGAGTCTTCTATAGTAAATTGAACAATTATACTTGAGCACAGAACTTTTCTTTCTCCTATTATTCCTATTTTTCTTCTCCTGTTAACTTATCTACACTTGGGAAATAATGCACAACACACACACTCACAAAAAATAAACGTTTCTGCGAATCTTCTTCCCAGTTAAATTTAATTTACAGAGCACTTTTGAAATTTGAACTTAATGTACTCCTGGATAATGGTTTCTTTCATGTTTTTATTGTAAAAATAGTGTACAGAGGGGTTAGCGTTACATAAGTAAGGTAATGAGTACATTTCTATTGAGCTTTATTACATCCTCTTGTTTTTCCTGTGGTATCCCTTCCCTCTTCATCTACACAATTCCCCCTCCACTCCCCAAGTTGTAAAGTTCATTTTCTACATAGTGTCTTGTTCATCTGATTGTTCCTATAAGTCATCCTGTATCTTTCTTTCAGCATTTTATTTCCCTTCCCCTCCCCACATTAGAAAAATGTATATACAAGATGCAGGGCACCTACCTCAAATCCAATGAAAACAGGTGTTATACCATGGGAGACATAAAAGAGAAACCAAAAAATTACATAGTACATTTTAGATACATTAAAAAAAAATAGCAAAAAAGAAAAAAACAAATTGTGTCCCTATCTTGGGTTCATTTCACTTAACATCATCTTATATGGCCATATATACATGGATAATGTTTTATAAGCCATTTAAATTTTATATGTTGTATTTACTAAGTTGTCTCTGAAACTCGTATTACCTCATGTCCAAAGATGTCTTTGTGCTATTTCAATGAAGCCAGAAAACATTTAGTTTACCTCGAGCAATGCCATAGATTGTTCCTGGAAGTAAAGTGGCAGGAACTGTTACTGTAAGTGGAAACTGATCCCAAGAGAGGAATTGAACATAGAGAAATGACAAAGTGCAAGTTAAATTGTGTGTTCCTTTTTACTGTACAAGAAAAGAATCTAAGGATTGAAGGAAATTCTGTGCCTGACTTTTTCATGTGTGTTCTTTACTCATATACAACTTGTCTTTAAACTTCTAGTTGAGAATATTACAAAAGGAATCAACGTGCCATTTGAATACCAGCATAAAACACAAGCCATTTGAATACCAGCATAAAACACAAGGAAATAACATTGTTTTTAAAAGATAATGAGTACAATTCTTACCAAGCATTGTAGCCTCCTCCTTTGTTTACCCTCCCCATCCCTTCCCAGCCTCCCCCCGCCCCCCTAACCAAAGTTGTAAAGTTCGTTTTCGACATGACAATTTGTACTTCTCATTGTTGCAACGGGTCCACCTGTATCCTTATTTAAACGACTTGTTTTTCCCTTCCCCTCCACAAATTATACCAACATCAAATAATTGTAACCCCTCTGCACAGTATTTTCACAGTAAAAATATTTTAAAAAATGAGTAAGAAAAAAAAACAAAAAAAGTGTTCTACTACAGGGAGGTTTTAATGTGCCTTATGCATGGATATTTCACTACTGAGATGATTCTCTTGTTGAATGAGTCAGTAATCAATTCTTTTAGTCTTGTCCTGAGTTCTCCATCACAATAAGGATTACAAAAAAGCAGCATTCAGTGAGTATGATCAGCAAAAGAGCCTCTTTTCAAACCAGTGCTTTAAGGATGGTCCCAAAGTAATATTGAGGTTTTTTTCCTTGTTTGTTTGTTTGTTTAGTTTGTGCTGATTCTGGGGCTTGAACTCACAGGCTGGACTATGTCCCTGAACAATTGTCTTTCCTGTCCAACTTCCCCCAAAGCTAGTAATCTACTGCCTGAGCCAAAACTTCACTTCTGGCTTTTTTGGTGTTTAATTACAGATAAGATTATAACAGACTCTCCTGCCTGGGTGGCTTTGAAATGAGAAAGTAAGAAAGCCAAGTGACATCAACTGTATTAAGATTTCTGTTTTGAACCAAGAAATACTAGATGAAGTTTATTATAAAGCTAATATTTGACAATTTTTAAAGGAAGAGAATATGCCCATCAAAGATGCCATAACTTCAATAACTCCACAAAAGTAGGTGCACTGAATCATTTTGGAATTATTTTTCTGCTTGGGAACATAACTATTGACTTCATAGTTCCTTTTGGGGAAACTTAAAGTCATATTTGCATTTTTTTGGCCAGGGGGCTTGAAATCTGATCCTGAGCACTGTCCCTCAGCTCTTCAGCTCCAGCTGAGCACTCTACCACTTTAGGTACAGCACTACTTCCAGGTTTCTGGTGGTTATTGGAAGATAAGAGTCTCATGTACTTTCCTGATCAGGCTTGCTTTGGACTGCAATCCTCTGGTCTCAACCTCCTTGAGTAGCTAGGATTGTAGGCGTCAGCCACCAGCACCCGGCTCATATTTGCATTTATGTGCACTTCATGACACTATGTAGACAAAAAAAATTGAAATTTGAATCAAATGCTGACATTGTAGCTGTTCAGAAAAATTGAGGTAGCAATAAATATGTCCTCCTTTTCCATGTTGTTACATTAATGAATCATGAGCTATGGGACCCTTACATTAGTATCCTCTGCAATCTGTTTAGGTGTGTTTAGTATCAGGAAATGCTCATAGAGAAATATAGAAAGACTGAGATTTTTAGAAAGCAAAGGAGATCAGGTATGAAAGAACAGCATAGAAGGAGATACAAATTATCACTCAGAGATTAAGAACTAGCCAACGAGATTTAGCATGCTAAAGGCAATGAGGAATAAGCCTACTTGATAACTAGTTCTTCAATAACCAAAAATGGTTCCCTAGAACAGTTGCTGGTATAACTTAGTAATTATTATCATTTATTCCTTCCATCTGGAGTTATTCCTTCTCTTCTGTCACAATTGTTAATTAGCCCCTGCTTTTTTGGTGTCATGAATGTCCAAAAAGTTTTCTAAATCTCACTTAGACAACCCTTCTCTTTGTGATTAGTGGTGACCACACAAAATCCTGGAATCTTTGAATTTCCAGAATTAATCTTCACCTGATATGTAAGCACACTCCTGGCATTAATAGCCATGACTTATTAACAAAACTTTTTTTTTTCAACACAGTATTCTAATATAGATAAACTACATGAATTAAGGACTATTGTCAGGTATCAGCATGGAAGGAGCAATTATATTTTCCAAATATGGGTTCTTTATTTTGCATTTACTAACTAAATGTATTTTTTTGCCAGTCCTGGAACTTGAAGTGAGGGCCAGGGACCTGTTCCTGAGGAGGTTTTGTTTTGTTTTGAATTTTTTTTGGCTCAAGACTAGCACTCTACCCCTTGAGGCACAGCACCACTTACAGTTTGTCTTTTTCTATTTATTTGGTACTAAGGAATTGATCCCAGGGATTCATGCATGCTAGGCAATAACTGTACAATGCAGAGACCTAAATGACTTTCTTAAGATGGCATTAATATTTAATTCCATTAATATGTATTATAGTTTTGGCCAAGTGGTAGAGAAGAAGTGGAAACAATACTAAGTCCAGTAAGGCTGACATTCCCATCACATCACTAAGGAAGTACAACTCTTAAAACCTGCAGGACTCATAGGGCTGTTACATGTGACATTATTATGTAAAACACTCTTAACAGTCATCTCTGACATTCATAATTTTCTGCTTCCACTTTCATGGTCAAGCTCCAAATATCTAAGCCTTTTTATTCATTGGATGTGTTTCCTAGGAAGGAAGAAGGAGGATGTGGAAGGTGATGGTTGAAAAATATGTATAATGGTTCCCTGCCCACATTTTTTTGCATTTTTAAAAAGTGCTACTGATGAGCTCCCATTTACATCTAATTAACTATGCTATCTGCACAAGATGCAGATAAATGAAGGCATTTATTCTGGTGGATAGTCACATATAATAACAAAATTCATTTCTGGGAAAAAATGATCCTAGGTAAGAAAGTATAAAGTATTGTCTTTAAAATGGTTTCTTCTCCTAGCAGAACAAAATGTAGCATTGAAATGATTACTCCAGCTTTCTATGAGATTTTATGGTGTCTCAGTATCAAAATGTTCTCTAATTCCTGTAACATCCGAGCATTAAAGACATGATTTGAAGATCTCAGTAGTTTTAGAAACAAAGATACATAATAACTTCCTTCTTGCAGAGACATGTGATAGCAAGTATGATTGACTGTATTATAGTTCTCATTTCTTTCCCTTTTCATCTCAAGTGTTGCATATTTTGGCATATTACACTATGTCATGAATCAGCTCCCTGTAGTTCAGATTTAACTCTACTCTGCAATGTCAAGATGGGTCATGTGAGCTACTTCAGTTTACAAAAGTGAACCAGAGGTGGCGACAGGCTATTTCTAGGTGAAGATTTCTGTCCTATTGTCTGTGTCTAACAGCTGACTTGCTTTCCCTTCAATATAAAAATAGCATATTTCCAGAGGTAATCTTCCTTCAGCTTATATACTGGAGGAATATAGCATGTGAAATTCAGGCAAAAGTCAAATACAGCCACATACATATAACACAGCAAGAATTAAGCTAATATTAGAATATGATATTAAGATATTAGATTCTTACCATCTTTGTATACCTTTATGAGAGTTGAGTATGGTATTTAACAAATTTAACAAATTTAACAAATACTAAACAAGAAGTAAGCAAATAGATAAAATTTCCTGTTTGATGCTACTACATTTTTTTTTATAAAGAAGCATTCTCCATATGATCATTTTTGGAGTTATCTTTTAGTATAGATGTGTTTAATCACTCTAGAGCACTGTATTTAATATCCACAATCATTACCCAGACATCGTGATTAAGATGAGGAAAAACAAAATGTTAGATTTCTCCTTCTCTTTTTTTCATTATTTAGAGAATACTTTATTCGTTTCTGTAATCAAACCCACGTAGATAAGACCTTACATATTTATAGAGTGCATTTACCCTGTACAAATGGAACAAAATTAAGTTTAATATTTTTAGACCAATATGGCTATTAATTTCTGTAAAATGCCAACTCAACACGGTAAACTGGGATACTTTTTCCAACATTGACAGCACAGCTAAAGTTTCCAAAAATTCAAATTATATATATATATATATATATATATATATATATATATATATATATATACAAATAATAGCAGTATGTTATGCATCAATAGCAGCAATAGTTTTTCCAGTTTCTGCAGTCATGTGAACAAAACTAGACATGTAGCACATCCATTAGTAAAAAGAAAAAAAAAGATAAAAAACAAAACCCCATAAAAAGTTCTGTTGCTGTTGTCGAACCTGGTACCATTTTTTCTATTAACTTCTCAATCATCATCTTGAAATAAAACATTCTTTTTTTAAATTTTATTTGTGAACATACTGTACAGAGGGATTACAATTACATGGGCAGGATAATGCATACATTTCTTACCAAGCATTGTAGCCTCCTCCTTTGTTTACCCTTCACATCCCTTCCTAGCCTCCCCCCTCCCCCACCCAAACCTGCCCCCCAACCCTCTTGCTCCCCGCGGCACAGACATTGTAAAGCTCATTTTCGACATGACAACTTGTACTTCTCATTGTTGCAACAGGTCCACCTGTAAACTTAAACAACTTGTTTTTCCCCATCTCCTCCACAAGTTTCACTGACATCAAATATAGTGAAAGCAGGGGTTATACTGTGGGGGAGGGACATACAAAGCAACAAAGAAATAATCTTATAAATGCGTTAGAAACACATGCATGAAAGAAAAAAACATTAAAATACATATCTAAGGGTTCATTTTCCTAACATCACATTATCTGACCTTTTCCGCTTGACTCATACATATACTAGATATTGAAAATAAGGGAAAACATGGGACATAGGTTTCTTTGGGCCTGGCTTACTTCACTTAATATAATTTTTTCCAAGTTTTTCCATTTCCTAACAAATGGGGCAATGCCATTCTTTCTGATGGAGGCATAGAATTCCATTGTGTATATATACCACATTTTCTTGATCCATTAATATACTGAGGGGCATCTGGGTTGGTTCTGTATCTTAGCTATGGTAAATAATGCTGCAATAAACATAGTTGTGCTGGTAGCTTTAGTGTGGTCTTGTTTGTAAGCATTTGGGTAAATGCCCAAAAGTGGGATTGCTGGGTCATAAGCGAACTCTATGTGAAGTCTTTTGAGGAACCTTCATACTGCTTTCCAAATTGGTTGAAAAAGTTTACATTCCCACCAATAATGAAGTAAGGTTCCCTTCTGTCCACATCCCCTCCAGCATATGTTGTTGTTAGGGTTCTTGATTATAGACATTCTAACTTTGGTGAGGTGGTATCTCAATGTTGTTTTGATTTGCATTTCTTTATGGCTAGGGAGGTTGAGCATTTCTTCATGTGTCTATTGGCCATCCTTCTATCTTCTTCAGAGAAGTTTCTCTTTAAGTCTTTAGCCCACTTATTTATTGGGCAATTGTTTCTTTGAGGATTTGTTGTTGGGGGATTTAATTTTTTGAGTTCCAAGAATATTTTAGATATGAGACCCTTGTCCGTTGTATGGCTAGTAAAGATCTTCTCACAATCCGTGGGCTTTCTATTGATCTTGCTAGCTATGTCATTTGCCATGCAGAAGCTCTGCAACTTCATGAAATCCCATTTGCCCAACCTTTCTTTAATTTGTTGTGTTTCCGGGTCTCTATTCAGAAAATTTCGGCCTTAGCCAAGGAGACCTAGGGTTTCTCCTATTCTGTCCTGTAATGTTTTCAGAGTGTCTGCTTTGACTTCGAGGTCTTTGATCCATTTGAAGTTGATTCTGGTGCACGGTGATATATAAGGATTTAGCTTTAGTTTTCTAGAAGTAGTTATCCAATTTTGCCAGCACCATTTACTGAAGAGGCTGTCTTTCTTCCATTCTATTGTTTTAGCTCCCTTACCAAAGATTAGATGGCTATAGGTCTGTAGGTTCATTTCTGGGGTTTCAATTCTATTCCATAGGTCCTGAGGTCTGTTCTTATGCGAATACCAAGCTGTTTTGATTACTATGGCATTAGAGTAGAGTTTAAAATTTGGTATTGATATTCCTCCACCAGTGTTCTTTCCGTTGAGGAGCATTTTTGCTGTTCGGGGTCTCTTATTGTTCCATATAAATTTTTGGATTGCCTCTTCTATTTCCTTGAAGAATGAGGTTGGAATTTTGATGGGTATCCCGTTGAATTTGTAGATAGCCTTGGGAAGTATTGCCATTTTCACGATGTTAATCTTTCCAATCCAGGAGCATGGGAGGTTTTGCCATTTTCTAAGTTCTGTGTTGATTTCCTTTTTCAAGATTTGAAAGTTTTCATCATAGAGTTCCTTCACTTCTTTGGTAAGTTAATTCCTAGGTATTTTATTTTTTGTGGGGCTATTACAAATGGAGTTGCTTTCCTAATTTCAGCCACACTTTTCTCATTGTTGGCATACAGAAAAGCCATTCATTTTGGGGGGTTAATTTTATACCCTGCTACTTTGCCAAAGTTTTGAATCAGCTTGAGTAATTTGGGAGTGGAGTCTATGGGATTCTTTCAATACAAGATCATATTGTCTGCAAAAAGGGAGATTTTTATTTCTTCTTGGAAAGAAAACATTCTTGAGTAACATCATTAAAAACAGCTCTGATAAAGCACTGTCACTACTACTACATATCATAAAGCAGGTAAAAGGTATTTATATTCACAGAGGGATGATACAGTACTGTCCTATGTCTATAATACTAGAGGATACAATTAAAAAGGCTTTATTGAGACTTGTTTCTACTTTTCCAGCAGATGGCCAAAAGATGGTATGACACGGCTTGTGAAGAAATGCACTTTCTTAGATAGGAGTTCCTTGATCAGTGGGACAATTCCAAGTACTCAGTACTTAGTCTCTTAATACTCAGTACTTAATCTCTTAACATCCGCTACAAACCATTTGAAAATGGAGGTGCAGGAGAAGGAAGGGGAAATAATCCCCAAACAACAAAACAAAATCTATACCCAACATCCACTGGACTCATACGAAGATGACTGAGTGAAGCTAAGCAAGACTCAACTTGTCTGTTGTATGTTTGAATGGTGAGAATCTCACAGAGCCTGATGAGTGAGTAGCCAGGCCCTGCATGTTTGGATGCTGTCATTAATAGTTCACCGTTTGCTCACTCATCCAGGATCTCCTTCTCTTTTTCTCTTCTCTTTTTTTAGTATGAATTTTCATCCTTTCTCCAAATTCTCCTATTAATTAAGGAAGAATGACACTTTGTGGATATCAAGCAAGAGGCTTCAAAGCCAGAATTTAATTCTTTCAGAAATAAGTGAAGTAAAACAGAGTAGCTCGACGAAGAATAAAAACATTTTTTTCCCCTGTCTGGCTTCCACCATAATGTCTTAACATGAGTTAATTATCTAATAAAACATTTGCCTTGGCTAATTTTTTAATATAGATTTCAAATAAAAATAATTTAAAAAAAATTTAAAAATACATTTTAATAAATAGTAATTTGTTGTTTGCTTTTGGCAGGCATGAAATAAGGCTGCATTTTCATTGGATGAGTTAAGGGATTAAATTTTATGAGACTCTAACATCATGAAAAATAGATGATTTTAAGATAAATAGCTTGTAGGTACATTTTTAACATGAAATATCCACAGAGACATCTTTTTTTCTTCTTTTCCTCTCCACACTGATACAACTTCAATAACCAATTCATGTAATTCAAATATCTGTGTTTTGGGGAATAGATTAGACACAAAAAGTAAGAAAAAGAGAACAGGTATTAAATGATGCATTCTTTAAAAATAGCAGTCAAATAAATATTAGCCATAATTCCAAAATAATAGCCATCAAATGATCTTGAAAAGAGAAGATTTTAAGCAGAATGTATAAAAACTGATAGTGCCAGAACTGCTTCAGGAGCTGCTCTCTGGGATTTAAGGTTTCTAGAGCATTACGTTTTAACCAGGATTAATTGCCTTCGAGGATGACATTTTTTATTTATATTTCATTGAAGAAATATGTGGTTCAAATTTAATGAAAGGATAACAGGTTATAGTAGAAAGAATGCTACACACTCATTGTGGTATGCAACAAAATACCTTCCCCAAATACCTATCATCCCCAAATATCTAATCCCTCAAATGTAGATTTGCATTGCATATATATTATTTTACAAACATATGTGTATTTGTAAAATAATCACCTTTTATTACACAAGGAATGCAAATTTGAATAATTATCAATGGGGGAAGTACACTCAAATGGGTACTCAAAAGTCCCATATGTATTTGGAAAGGGACATGATTAGGTAAGAACCATCAGAAAGATTAAAAAATGCCACATTAGAAGATAAAGGAAAAGACAAAAACCCAGATTCTGAAGTTTCTGGAAAGCAGAACAGGAAGTAAGTGCCTTTTCCACTAGAATCATCTCGAAAAGTATTTCAGCTCTGTAGGTGGCTCAGTTTTAATCGAGTGGGACTTTTTTTAGATTTCTGACTTTTAGAATTATAAAATGATAAATACGGATTATACAAGCCACTTAACTTGTAGAAATTTGTTACAGCAGATTTAGTTTAGTAAACTAACTCAACTATATCCTTTCCGTAATGCAACTACAGCTACACCACATGTCCTAGTTTCTGAGAATAAGAAAAAGTTCCACCGGCTTCATGCACATGTATGATGTACCTAATACTAAGGGCATTGCATTAATGAAGTCTTGAAATTCTAAAAAGTATCTAAATAAGTTCCCTATCTTTGTTATCACATTTGGGGGATCACTAAATACCAAAGTTGTGTAGAAGGCTAGGATTAGAATTTGGAAATGAAATCTGTCTCCTAGTATTATTATAAAGATAATTATATATATAATATAATTTTAATTATGTATTGTATATGATATTTATTATATAATCATATCATTACATAATATATATCATATATAATATACATAATTATATTATATATGTGAAATATATAAAAATAATATATGTATACATATATAAAATGTTTTATATATAATATATGTTATATAATGTATATTATATATAAAAATATATATTATATTATATTATGTATTATATGTTATATATAAAATATATCACATATTATATCATATATTACCTATAATATATTGTATGTATTATATAGTGTTATATATTATTTATATCATATATAGTTATATAATTATATATGATATATAATATATTTAATCTTTATATTATATATTACATAATTAACTATATAATATATTATATAATATATAGTTATATATAATACCATATATAATATATAATATTATAAGTTATATATCTATAATATCATGATGATTATATACAATACATATGATATATATAAATATATAATTTAATTATATAACTATATATTACATAAATATATAATTATATCTCATATAAAATATATATTATATAGATAATTTATGTCATTTTGAGTTACAGTTTCTAAAGTAATAAAAAATAAGCTAAAATAGAAACAGAAACTCAATTTTCTATCCTTCCTAACTTTCCAACAGAAATTAGAGAATCCAGTAAAGATACAGCAATCCCAGGATGGTATAGGATATTATAGGGTCAATAAATGGTGGAAAAGAAGATCACAAAAATGGATCACCAGGAACAGTGGGAAACAAAATCTATACCTACAGATTTTGATATAGCTAAAAAGTAGTTTCCACTATGCTAAGCCTTTGATATTTTAGGTTTGTGTACACAGCAACTTTCCTCTCTTTGGAAATGACTCTTATTACTAATTAAGGTTTTGCAGCTCATAACTCAGCAACAAATAATGCTTCTAAAGTTAAAAAAGCATGATACTAAGAGTAACCAAGGCTACTTCCATTGCTATAGCTGATAAATAAGAATGCTCTTTGGGAATAGTAAACAATTTTGAACTTTTTCATAACTTTCCTCTTCTCCAACACAAGAAGTCCTAGTCAAGATATGATAAACATTAATAAAGGATTTTTATATTTTTTATTTTTCACACCAAAGCAAATACACTTTCCTCTTTGCAAGCCTGATTTTGAGAGATTGAGACCATCACAATTATTTTATAGACAAAATTTACTGCTTTGGCTTAAGTGTTTTCTTGTTGCTCTCTATTATTTTGGCAACTACGTAGAAAAACAAACTAAATACATTATGATTATGTTGAATTGTTCAAAGTCAAGCTGTCTTCCAACACAGTTTTCTGTTTCCTTTTCACTGCTAATTAAAGTTTAATTACTGCTCTTTAAATGATAACAAAAATGTGATACTTTAACGTATATTCTCATTGAAACCGATGATAACAGGAGTGTCTGCAATTGCTTTTTAAATTGTTTTCAATATTTTCATTGGCTATTTTCATTATTGCCTTCATTCAGTTCTTGTAATCAGGAACACAGGGTTACACAAAAAGATCTTCCAAATATAGGATTTTAGGCAGAGAAAATTAGATATATAATTAAAGATTTTCATCTCCGAAGAGACTGAAAAGCTCAGAAGACATTTTTCTATCATTGACATGGTTCTTAAACTAAGTGAAATGCATGTAAATGTGACAGTTATTCCAAACAATAATTATGGCTTATACTTTTCTGCTCCAATGAGATGAGAAACTTTATTGTCAATGACACCTCTGACAAGGTTTGGATGGCATATTGATTTTAGGGTAAAAGGGTGAATGTTAGAAAGCCAAGGGAGATTCCTAATACAGCACTGCCTATCACTAATCAGTTAATTATACTTATGGCATATAACTAAATAAACATATAAATATGAATTGAATGAGAAATGTGTGATTGACACAATTGATTCAATGACAATTAAAACCAGAAAACACTTCTCTACATTTATATAAACTATTATGTCTAGTGAGGATTTAAACTTTTTAGAATTATATTTTAACATTTATGTCAAAATATTTGTTTATTTTTAACTGTTATTTTTAACTTTTGTCAGTCGTGGGGCATGAAATCTGTGCCTGGACGCTGTCCCTTAGATCTTCACCTCAAAGCTAGTGCTCTACCACCTAAGCCACTGCCAGTTTTCTGGTGGGACATTGGAGGTAAGAGTCTCACGGAGCTAGGTGCCTGTGGCTCACGGCTGTAATCCTAGCTATCAGGAGGCTGAGAACTGAGGATTACGGTTTAAAGTCAGCTGGGGCAGGAAAGTCCGTGAGACTCTTACCTCCAAGAAACCACTAGAAAACCGGGAGTGGAGCTGTGGCTCAAGTGGTAGAGTGCTTACCTTTAGCTGAAGAGCATAGGGACAGTGTCCAAGCCCATAGTTCCAACCTGACGATTGACTAAATTTAGCTCTCTGACTTCTTATTAGCTAGGATTACAACATGAACCACTGACACCTAGCTACATAATTAATTTTTACACATTTACGAAGTATTGAGTGGTAATCCCATTCATTCATATCTTCTGTAATGAACAAACTATCTCATATCCATTAGTTTCTGTATGTAACAATTCTTTTAAATGAGATTGCTCAAAACCTTATCTTTCGGCTGTGATGAACTATCTATTCTTAGCTATAATCACTTTGCTCCTTGTGGTATAGAATTAATATGTTTCCTTTTAGTCAGGGAAGTCTGCTAATAGAACTTATAGAAAACATGAATTGTGAAGTGAAAGAAGTTCATGGATCTATTATTTGTTTTAGGAAAACAATTATGCCTTTTGTTTTCAATAATATTCCTGTGGGAATGGGAACATAGATTTAACTGTTAAAATTGATAAAAGTTACATTATATCAAGTTGATTCAAACTTGTATTTGAAAATTGCACACTTAACACAAATATGCTTCCACTTTCTTCTACCACATAATTAAAATAACAGTAAAGCAAAGATTGGTGTTAGTGGCTCATGTGTAGAATCCTATAAACTCAGGAGGCTAAGACCTGAAGATTTTGGTTCAATGTCAGTCTAAACAGACAAAAATATGAAAAGTTACCTCCAATTTTCCAGCAAGAAAGATAAAGTGAAGATGAGGCTCAAGGGATAGAGTGTCATCAGCCATGAACAAAAATTACAAGGGAGACCATTAATATTGAGTTCAAGCCCTAAAAATGGCATATAAACACAAGACAATAAAAAGTACTATGAAAATAAATAATGAAGACAAAAATAGGAGATAAGACCATGAAAAATATTGTGTAGACATCTAGAAGACACACATCATTTGACAGAATTTTGATTCATGAGAGAGAAAATTTCATTTGTGTTGAAACCTGGCTAATGGGTAACAAGTGAAAGAGTAGATTGGATACCTGACATAGAAGACATTGCCTGTGACTATGCACCATCCCACTGCAAAAATCTAAACTTGTGCTTGTTAATTTAAATAAAGCCTCATGTTAGAGACTGTTAGGTCCACACAGACTGGGGTCCTTATTTTGAGGCTTCAGACCAGTGCTTTTGTTTATAACCAATCCTGTTCTACCCCCCTTCCCTTGTGCACCTATACCTTATGTAGCTGGCACCAAACCAAGGCTTTGAAGTAGACACCCCTGCCTTAATCCCTCATTTTCTCCAGGTACAACTCATTTCACATGCTATCTATGTCTTAGCAATAGTTCTTTTCTTTCTAATCCCCACCAGAAATCTCGTATATTCATGTGAACCCACTATAAATGATCTAGTTAGAAAACGGAGTGTTTAGCATTGGCTGAGGCTCTAATCTGTACATTTGCTCACTAATAAATCTGTGCTACACTCTCTTTTTTCTCCATGACTTTTGAGTATGACAAATAATTGATTTGGTTTGATGTAATCCCACTTATCCAGACTTACTTTTATTTGTTGTGCTTCGTGATCTTTGGAAGTTTTCACCTATGCCAAGGAGCCCTAGTGTTTCCCCTAACCCTTCCAGTAACATTTTCAAGGTATCTAGTCTTGCATTGAGGTCTTCGATCAATTTGGAATGGATTCTGGTGCAGGGGGATATATAAGGGTCTAACTTCAGTTTTCTCTGTACAGCCAATTCTACCAGCACAAGTGTTTGAAGAGATTGTTTTTCTTCCATCCTGTGTTTCTGGCTCCCTTATCAAGGATTATGTGCCCATAGGAGGGATTCATTCCTGGGTTTTACTTCTCTTGTATTGATGCAATTCTGTGCTTTCACTCGGAAGAATGGCATTACCCCATTTCTGAGGATATAGAAAGACTGGAAAAAATGATATTAAGTGAAATAAGCCAGATCAGATTAAATATATGCTGCACTGTTTTCCTCCTTTGTAATAATTAGAATATGTCCATAAATCTACAAGTTAATCCAATAGATAATAAAAGACAAAAAATTACACTTGGAAATGATTAACTAGCACCACTCTAAGCATTCACATCGAAAGAACAAGGGAAGATATTCTTAGGAAAGGATCACAATGGCTCAATACCTATGTGCATATGACCATATAAAATTTTGCTTATTGCAATGAACTCAAAGAATCAAACAGACATGTGATATATATATCTGTATATAATTTTAATAAATGTCATAAAAATAACCGACTTCTCTGTAATCTCAAAAGCAAAATTCTAAGATTAGAAGATAAAATTGAAGGAAGTTTTCAAGACATAAACTAAAATACATAGGGGAAAAAGTTGGAGAGAGAAGATAAGATGAAAAGTGGAGTAGCTACCTATTGAAGAATTCATAAGCAATTTCCAAAACTATAGAAGACGGCTGGGGTACAGCTCACTTGTAGGACTAGACTAATACATACAAGCCACAGGTTCAATCTTCAAGGCCTAATAATTAGTTAATAAATAGTAATAATAAATAATTACTTGAAATAAATGCTTTCATAGTAGAGAGGCCTGAATCCTAAAGCAGTAAACAAAATACTCTCAATTCTTGTATCCAATGACATGAAACTACAACAATAAAGAGGAAATAGTTTTCCTTTTCTATCCTTTCCTTTTCTGTTTTCTTCTTTTCTTTTTTCCTTTAGCACTACTGGTGCTTGAAGTTGCTAAGGCTCTAACCACTTTAGATTATTTTTCAGATGAGGTCTTACTTTTTGGCCAAGCTTCCCTTGAGCAAAAATCTCTTACCTATGGCTTCCACAAAGGTCAGATAACAGGGAAATTACACTATTCTAGCTTTCTTTTTTTTGTAATTTCTCACAAGTTATTGTTGTCAGAACTGGCCGTGGATATCAGTATTATAAATCTCTGTCTTCTAATTAGCAAGCTTTGACCCAGACTATTTTTCAATTTAAAAACTCAATATTGACTTCTGTTTTCTAGATATCATTAAATTCTCTTGAGGTTAGTATGGATCTTTATGATGTTATAAGAAGAACAGAGAAAAATCCCTTGAATACTTTTTCCAGTTTCTTTAAATATTTATAGTATGTCATCACAAGTAGGGCATTAATATTTCACAAGTACCTTATGTAGACTTCAGTCGTTTTGATCATTTTGTGCACATATTAAGTTTAATATAATTTTATCAACACTATATTAAAGCACCATATTTACAGATATGTTTCTTTATCAAAAATAAGTATGTCTCATGCTTCCCTTTTATAATTAAACCCACTACTTCTCTTTGTCCCCTGCCAAACCTGTTTCATCCTGGTAACCCACAATGTTTTTTTCCCTTGACTTCTAGATCATGCAATAAATAAGCTTTTAGGATTGCTTTCAAGTCTATGGTGGATTGTTCCCAGTTGTTGTATACCTTAAGTACAAAATGTCATGTCAAAACCAGCTTTACAATGTCGGTGGGGGGGGGGAGGGGGGGTATGATTGGGTGGGGGGGAGGGGGGAGGCTGGGAAGGGAGGTGAAGGGTAAACAAAGGAGGAGGCTGCAATGCTTGGTAAGAAATGTATGCATTATCCTGCCCATGTAATTGTAACCCCTCTGTACAGTATGTTCTCAAATAAAATAAAATAAAATTTAAAAAAAAATATTGTATTGTATTCACTCAAGTTGCCTTTGGTTCTGTTATTAGAGAATGTAGCACAATTCATTTCCTGTTCACCTGAAGAAAGCCTGAATTGATTTTCATATCTTTGGCTAGAGGAAATATTGGTGCTATAAAGCTCTGTGTTTTGGCCTTTGGGTGAATATTACATTTTATTTCTATGAGATAAAACCTGAAGAGCTCAATTCCTGTGCTATACTGTGGGAGACTGCATATTTCATATTCTAGGAACCTGTCAATATGTTTTCAGAAGTGGCTTTCCCATTTGACATTCCTGCCAGCATCCAGTTTCTCTGTTTCTTGATTGCATTTAGTCTGGTCATTATTGTTTTTTGTGAAGTAATACTCATCCATGTTTTATGATGTCATTTTAATTTTAATGTGCATTTATTTGATGACTGATGAAGCTTTTCGTGTGCTTATTTTGCACAAGATGTATTTTGCTGTTTTCTAATGGATGTTCTTTTTTTAGCATTAGGTTATAAGTGTTCTATGTAGAGTCTAGATTTGAGGCATTTTTCAGGTATAGGATTTGCAAATATTTTATTCTTGACTATGGGTAACCTTCATCATCATTTTCATCACTTCATCATCATCATCATCATCATCATCATCATCATCATCATAATCCTTATTAGTATTACTACTATTACTTTTGTACATGTATGTATGGTCCGGAGGCTTGAACTCAGAGTCCCTGAGATTTGTTGCAATTTGTTACCAATTTACCATTTGAATCATGTCTCACTTCCGGCTTTTTTTTTTTTTGCTGATTAATCAGAGGTACGACATTTAGGGACTTTATTTTGTGGACTGGCTTCAAACAGCAATACTCAAATCACAGCCTACTAAGTAGCTAGGATGAGATACATGAGGCACCTGCTCCCAAATTCTATTCCCTACTTGTATATGAGACAGACAAAACTATTTTACACTTTTATTGACTTCTACTATATCAAGTTTTCCTTTCATATAATTTTAATGCCGAATTTAAAAATGCTCTGTCTCCAAAATTGTCAAGACATCTTCATTTGCTTTACATTTACATCACTCTTTTTGGTTTTTGTGCCACCTACAAATCATGCTTGAAGTTAATATTTGAGTAAATTGTTATGTTTAAGTCAACGTTCACTTTTTAATTCTCCCCAATGCTGTCTAACCTATAGCGACTTATTAAAGAGAATATCATTCCACAAGTATTTGGTTTAACACTCTTATTAAACATTCCTTGATAATATTTATGTGGCTCTAATCTGATGCCCTACAGACCCATTGAGCTGGATAATCTTTCCTCTACAAATGTACAAATTTTCACTAACACCTTTAGTGTTGAACAGAGAAATATATTCCAGTTTATTTTTCATTGTCAATGAGACAAAGTATCTGGTCAGGTGTTTTTAGAAATTGTCATAACCTTATAAATAAAACTGTGAAGCTGGGTGCCCTTGGCTTATGCTTGAAATCCTAGCTGCATAGGAAGCTGGAATCTGAGGATTGCGGTTCAAAACCAACTGGAACGGGAATGTCCGTGACACTCTTATCTCCAATTAACCACAAGAAAACCAGAAGTGGTACAGTTTCTCAAGGGGTAGAGCACTCATTTTGAGCTGAAGAGCTGAGGGACAGAGCCAAACCCAAATTGCAAGCCCCATGAATAACCAAAAAAATAATAAAAACGGTCGTGGACAATTAATATCTTTGCTCAATTGTATCCTCCAATTCACAAAAAATATAGGTTTCCTTTTACTTAGATTTTTGCTTATATTCAGCATTGTATCATTTACAATGACTGTAGGTGAACAACACTGAAATACATTTTGACAATGTGTGAAGATAGCACAAAGAAATTCACAGAAAACAGTTGAAAAACAAGGAGCAATGGGAATGGAGAAAGACAGAAACAGTTTAATCAGGCCCTTGATCAATATGTGAGTGTGAAAAATATTTCAATAAGATTTCTTCATACAATTAATATACACCATTCCAAAGTCATAGGAATTCATGTATGACATAAAGGATAAATACAGATTCTGTGATGAAATTAAAGAAAGAAAGATGAGAAAATACATAATTATAATAATTGTGTAAATAAACTAAGAAATTTGGTCAACATTCTGAACACTCCTGGCTCATTAGATTAGAATGCCATTGGTATCTAAGATAATACTAAAATGTTAAACTTGAGCCTATCTTTAAAACTGCTTAATGCTATTGCTTTTTGAGTCAGTATTCTCCTTGTTGTTGTTATTGTTGCTGTTGTTGTTGGTGGTTTAGTTTTGTTTTTTGATTTTTTTTTGGGTCCAGTCGTGGTCCTGAACTCTGGGCGTAGGCACAGTCCCTCAGCTCTTCAGCTCAAGGCTAGTGCTCTACCACTTGAGCCACAGCACCACTTCCGGCTTTTTTCCTTTTTGCTTATGTGGAACTGGGGAATCAAACCCAGGGCCTCACGCATGCAAGGCAAGCTCTCTACCACTGAACCACCTTTCCAGCCCTGTTGTTGTTGGAAGTGGGCCTTGAACTCTGGGCCTGGGCACTGTACCTCGGCTCTTCAGCTCAATTATAGAGCTTTACCACTTAAGCCATAGCACCACTACCGGTTTTCTGGTGGTTTATTGGAGAGAAGAGTCTCATGGACTTTTCCTGCGCAGGCTGGCTTTGAGCAGCGATCCCCAGATCTCATCATCCTGACTAGGTAGGATTATAGGCGTGAGTTACAGGCACCAGGATTGAGCCAGTATTCATAGCACAAGGAAAAAATACAAGTGGTTTGGAATCAAGCTGTAGAAGACTGCCTGTTTGTCTTCATAAGAGAGCTGGCAGGTATCCTATTAGTAGGTAGATTTAGGAAAATTGAACATATAAGTCCACATGGAATGCTACAAAACATTTTAGCAAAGTTCCAAAAATGATAAAGACATGAACTGCAATAATTACCTTGGTAATAAAGGACATGCTTGGGAATTCTGTCTTTATTGTTATTGTTGTAAGTGTACAATGTCATTTTTTTCATTTTTATTGTTGTTTCCTTTGTATGTCCTTTCCACTATGGCATATCCCCTGTTATCACTGTACTCGATTTTGATACCCTGCATATTGAGTATACATGGCTAATCTGGGGAGGGGAAAGGGAATTACAAAACGCTGAAACAAGGACACAGGATGACCCATTGCAACAAAGATTTCCACAGGACTGTATATTGGAAATGAACTTTACTACTTCATGCTATGAAGGGTGTGGAGATTGAAATGTGGGAGCTGGGGAAGGGAAGGGATGGTGGGGCAACAACAAGGAGAGGAAGGGATAAAAATGATCAACAAGTAATGTACTCATTGCCTTACAAATCTAACCTCTCTGTACAACATCTTAACAATAAAATAAAGTAAAATCAATAAAGGACATGTTTGGCAAATATAAGGAAAATGAAACCTTACAGAACAATAAAAGTAATAATATAAGTATATTTCTAATAGATGTAAGTACATATCTGTACATCTTCATGTACACATATAGGTGTTTGTATATATACACATATAAGTAGGAATATATGCATATGTCCCCATAGTGTGTATTCATATATATTTATTTAAAGAGACTTGAATCAGAAATATATTAAGAGCATATTAATGCCAATGAAAAATTTAACCATCTTGAATAAGTGAAAAAATCCAAATACATATATTTATAATAATATACCAACAGACAAGGAACATATGGAAAGATCATAACATACCTATATATTGCATACATATAAAATTAGTGGAAATAGAAACAATAATAAGATAACACTGCACAATCACTGTGTAGAAATTGGAATCCTTTTATACATTGGTGCTTGGCACTTAAAGTGATATAGTCAGCTTGTTAAACATAATGGCCATCTTTAAGATATTACACATATAGTTGCCTCTATGATGCAGCATTTTGAATCATAATTCAATATACAAAATATATTTAAACATATGTCCAATCAGACAAGTATAAAATAATATAATTATCAAAACCTTTTACAAAACTATATAATAAAATTTTGAAATTCTCACTGAAGACATTATAAAATTATACGCATGCATACAAAACAATATGTTCTATTTACGAGAAAAACTTGCATGGACTTACTTTAGAAACACTAATATTACATGGGAGAAATGGATAAAATAGACTATGTTTTCTAATTATATGAGCTTTATAAAATTGGCACATCTGTAGACGTAGACTATGAAATAATATTTGCTTAATGGGAGGGTAGGTTGAAATCATGACAGGTAGTGACTAGTAATAGGTATTGGAGCATTTTCAGAGGGTAGTGATAATAAAATGTTCTAGAACTGAAGGTGATGTTCATAGTGCAACTCTTTAACATTCTATGAATCATTGTACTTTATTGAAGAATTCCACATTGCATGTACATTAGCCCAAGAAAAATTTTAGAATAGTAGTAGATGAATCTGAGTGATAATTCAGAATTTAAAATCACAGAATTCTCTAATACATGTTTATTACATTGCTGAATAAGACTATCAATAAAATATGATCTGTTATATCATCTGATTGATTATATATGACATTGTGAGTCAGTGACTATTCTACATAATTATGTAAAATGAGGGATGAGATAAGATTGAGAAGGATGAGGGATAATGATCATCAAGATGCATTGTATTCCCTTACCATCCCTGCAATATAACATCACGTAAATCTCATTGTTGCAATGGGTCCCCCTGAATCCCTATTTAAACAATCTTTTTTTCCTTCCCCTCCACAAATAACCAAAGTAGGAGGCAACAATGCTTGATAAGAAATGTACTCATTACATTGCCCATGTAATTGTAACCCCTCTGTACGTTATTTTCACAATTAAAAAAATTGTATTGGGCTGAGAATGCAGCTTAGTGGTAGACTGCTTGCCTTGCATGTGTGAAGCCTTGGGTTTGATTCCTCAGTACTACATAAAAAACAAATCTGGAATTGGCACTGTGACACAAGTTGTAGAGTGCTAGCATGAGGAAAAGAGGCTGAAGGACATTGCCAAGGCCCTGAGTTCAAGCCCCGAACTAGCTTCCAAAAAATAGATGCATTGTATTAAGCCAGGCACTAACGGCTCTTGCGTCTAAACCTAGATACTCAGGAGGCTGAGGATTGAGGTTTGAAACCAGCCCAGGCAGAAAAGTCTGTAAGATTCTTTTCTCCAATTAAATCTCAGCAAAATCTGAAAGTGCTGCTGTGGCTTAATGGATAGAGTTCTAGCGTTCATCAAAGGAGCTCAGGGACAGCACCCAGGCCCAGTGTTCAAATCTCAGGAGAGAAAAAGAACAAAAAACCTCAGTAAACACTATTCATAAACTGCTGTGTCATACAACAACTCCTATACAACTATTTAAGTTAATTAAAAATATGATTAGAATAATATATAAGCGATTTTGTGGACCAAACACAGATAGAATAAAAAGGTTTTTTACAGGGGACAAATTAAATTTTATGTCACACAGTTTGAGTTGAAATTTGTTCTTCAGTCTTCTTATATCATTTAGGAAATTGACAGTACTGCCAAATATAGGTAAATTTCTTTGAGAAACAGATTGAATTCTACTGTCTTTTCATAGCAAACAATACAGGTGATTTTTTTTGCCTTTTGTTGAAGTATTTCTGATATTTAAAGTAGATTTGTTTTTCTATAATATTAAGTTAATCAATCTTTTCATTAGGGCAATGTTGGTCATATTTTTTCCAGTAAATATTATCCCTTAAAATAAATGAGTATATGCTGTCAGTCTCCTATTAATATGACAAAATACTTTATAAAATCAATTTAAAAGAATGAAATATTAACCTTGCCTTCTAATTTTATACATTTCAGTTTATGTTTCTTATCCTCACTGATTTGGGTTGGTGGTGGCACAGTACCCTACCCCATGTCAGGAGCATTTGATGGAGACTGTGTCTTCATGGAAGCCAGGTAGTAAAGAAGAGGAGGAATAGGAGTGGAAGACTGAGAAATAGGAGGATTAGGAGAGGGAACAAGATAAGGAAAAGAAGGACTCAGAGAACAAAAAGAAGGAAGAGGAGGAAAAGACTTTTAACATCCTATTTGATCACAAGTTCTCAGTGAGCAAATCTCTACAATTGAGCCCACTTGAAAAGGTTCACCACTTCTTTAGGGCAACATAGTGAAAGCTAATTATTAATCTCAATCCTTTATGATTTCAGATTTAAATTCAAAGTATTGAATAGATATTTCTATAAAATTATAATAACTTCTGTCCCTAAATATTTACTTGAATTAATCAGAGAAGCTATTTGGCATGGAGTTGGTTTGGTTATACCATTGCTGCAGAGATGAATGAAATATTTTGAATGCAAACACATTTTACTTAACAGATAATGGAGCTTCAAGATATTTCATTTTGTGACCTTCAAAAATGACTATTTCATCTAACTCACAATGACTTTAATTTTTCATAATTTTATGGCACTTCCATTCAAGTGTTTTGTCATCTCTATTGAATTTCTTTCTTTCTAGTTGAAGGAAAAATGAATATTATCACGATCATTTATTTGTTAGTTATTATGCAGAGTATAATAGGTATATAGAGTATAATAGATATAATATGAATTACTGCCATTCAAAAATACGTTATAGGGGCTGGGAAGGTGGCTCAGTGGTAGAGCACTTGCCTTGCATGCATGAGGCCCTGGGTTCGATTCCTCAGCACCACATAAGCAAAAACAAAAAAGCCAGAAGTGGTGCTGTGGCTCAAGTGGTAGAGTGCTAGCCTTGAGCTGAAGAGCTGAGGGACAGCGCCCAGGCCCAGAGTTCAGGCCCCACAACTGGACCAAAAACAAAAACAAAACAAAAAACAAAAAAAAAATAAGTTATAGTCAAGTCTATAGGAATAATTGGATAAGTCATGGGATATCCTGCTTTAGTTAGTTTGATTCAAATTCTAAAAATCAGTGTTGAAATTCTGTTTTTCTCTAAAATGAATTGCTACTCAAACCTCAGAAATACATGACCAGTAACTAAGATTTCTGTATACTCACAAAATGTATGAATGTACATTTTTATGTAGAAAAATTTTATGTTAAAAAATTTAGGTTATAAAGAATGGAAAAAAGTAACCACAGTAGATATTATTTAAAATTAATGACAAAATGCTTCATTCAGCCTGACAGAACATATTTATTTTAGCTTACAGGAGAAATTTAATAATCCCTTTGTCGTTTTTGAATAATAGAGTATTTAAATTTGTCCAAATATTCTGTCATTTAAACCTACGCGTGTATATTTTTACATAAAAATGAAAAATATTTTTTCCACAGTGCAGGTTCAGATTTAATAACTAAATATCTAAATGTTAATTTGTTAAATTGAGAATTTAGAATTCAAATAAGAATTTTATTTTATTATTAGATATATCTGTGCTGAATATGAATGTCTCAAACTTGTAATAGTTGCTACTCAGTAAGCTGGGGTTCAAAGCCAGCCTTGGCAAGAAAGTTTGTAGGACATATCTCATTTAATCATACATACACAACCACACACATACACACAGAGAGAGAGAGAGAGAGAGAGAGAGAGAGAGAGAGAGAGAGAGAGAGAGAGAACCAGAAGTGGAGTTGGGATCAAATCAAATGTTAGGGCACTAGCCTTGAGTTAACGAAAATAATGGATAGGCCTTGAGTTCAAATCACAAGAACAACACACATACACACACACAAGCAAAATATTATATCTAAATTCTTATTTTTGTTTGGAGAAATAAACAACATCGTAAAAGTAATATTTTTACATATTCTGCAACTTTTGTGAAGTGTTTTTTAGTATAATTTGTCTTAAGATATAGCTAGATTATTAAAATTAATATTAATCTAGTTAATTTTATAATTACTCATAATATCTTGGAATCCAACAGTTGGTATTTTTTCTATGGCCATAAGAATTATTCTGAGTGAAAGAAAGAGAGAATGGAAGAAAAAAGGAAGAAAGAAAGAAAGAAACAAAAGAAGAGAGAAATAAAGAAGATAGAGAGAGAAGTAGGGATGGAGGAATACAGGGAGGAAGGAAAAAAGGAAGGAAGCAAGGAATGAAAAAAACGAAGGAACGAAGGAAGGAAAAATGAAAGAAGGAGGGAAGGGACAAAAACAACTTAAGTCATAAAATAGCTATTTAGCCAAACATAAACTTCATGTAAGTTCACCCTTTAGTAAATGCAAGTTTGCAATTGTCACTTTTCTGCATGTTCTCCATGCAGGAATGAAACCAGCAAATGAAAGATCAGAAATAACCAGGTGAATCTGTTTGCATCTGTAGTCAATATGTACACAAATCTTTTTCTCATTTCCTATACATCATCAAATAACTATTTTCAAACAGTTTAAATTGAGTTATAAATATTCTAAAAGTTGATGTAACCAAATGATGTCAATATATTTAGATAATGTGAATACTTGTATTGATAATGCTATTAATATTATAGTCTTAATGTTATTTTAATTATAATTATATTATGTATTTTATCAGAGAAATTAACATCCTCAGATTTTGGTGTCTGTGGAAGTCCTAATAGCAGACCATAACTAAGAACAAAGGAGAACTCTATTTGTTTGCTCAAATGAGTATTTCTCAATATTTCTAAAAGCAGTTAACTCATCAGAGATTGTTCAGATACATCAAAAGGGCCTTAGAAAAGCTGCACCACGTTTACATGGTTACCTATGATGTGATTCAAGAGCCACTAAACAATCCTACTTCACTTTACCATCACTATATTTATTCCAATTGTAAGAAAAATCATTCACATAATTTACACGATATAAGTTTGTCCTTAAGTTATTATCTTCTATGAAATAATACCCAAATGATTCACTACACTAACAGTTAAAGCAAAAGTTGCAAAGTGTATTGGGCTATGTAAGTCCTTTCAGATACACATGTTGAAATTCTTTTTTTAATGCTGAAATCTTTTTTTATTATTATTATGAAAATACCATACAGAGGAGTTACAATTACATGGGCAAGATAATGAGTAACATTTCTTATCAAGCATTGTTTCATCCTCCTTTGTTTCCCCTACCTATCCCATCAAATATTCTCTCTCCTGCCCACCCTTATTCCAACCCCTGGCCATTCCATTTCCCTGTCTGGTGACATTAGAATCAACCTTTCAAAATTGACCCTGAAATAATGATCCTGATAAAAGAAGCCCAATATAAGTACTCTTCCATATGATCGTCCAGCAAATAGATTATATTGAACCAGAAAATGGGCCCCCCATAATACAAGGAATTGCTTCGAAGAGCCAATTTCATAATCAATATAAACCATTCCAGAGTATGAGTAATATATTTCAGATTTTTTTACTGAGAAAATAACAGAGTTGTTACAATTACATGGGCAAGGTAATAAGTGCATTTTTATCAAGCATTGTTGGAGAGGAAAGTGAAAATTGGGAAAGGGAGAGGGAGCACCAATCCAACATGGACAGGTCTACCTCAAGCAGAGATTTGGCAGGTTTGTAGTGGAGTCCTCCCATGAATTCAAAATTTTGTAACAGTGGGTGAAGGAAGTCAATATCCCAGTAGGTCCTAGGTAATGAGCCATATATCAGCTTTGGCCATGAACTCAAACATAGTAGTGGGTCTTCCTGAATGGAGGAAAGAACGTAATAGGAAGGATCATGAAGAAATTTGATCTGAAACAAATCATGTGACTTTCTGAACTAAGTTGGAATAATGTAGGCAAGATATTTAGATACTGTGTTTCGATCAAGGGTATTTATTTAAACTGACACATATTATTCTGTATATAAAATATTCTTTGAAATCTATATAAGTATCAAATAAAAATTCAGAAAACTTATGATCTACAGACTCAATGGATAAAATCACATACTCTTAGAAACCTATCTCAGGAGGTTTCTACATTTTAAAAAAATCCTTGAATTTCCAAAACACTTTTAAAATGCTTTTTATTGTAAAAATACTGTACAGAGGGTTTACAGTTACATGATCCAGGTAATAATCACATTTCCCATCAAGCATTTTACCTCCTCCTTTGTATTCCCCCTACCCTCCTCCGACTTGCACAAATACACTCCCCCTCCCTCTTCACCCCCTCCCTGCCTGAATTATAAAGTTCATTTTTCAACATAGTGTCTTGTACATCTAATTATTACAATGAGTCAACTTGTATTCCTATTTAAGCATTTTGTTTTTTCCCTTCCACTCCCCAAGCTAGAGAAGTGTATATAAAAGATGCAGGGAACTAACATCAAATACAGTGAAAACAGTTTATATGATGGGGGGGAACATGCAAAAAAATTCAATGTCATACCTATTAATATTCCAAACGCATTCTTCAAGGAACTAGAAGTAATCGAAACATTCATATGGAACAATAAAAGACCCTGAATAGCAAAAACGGTCCTTAACAGAAAGAATAGTGTTGGAGAAATATCAATTCCAAATTTCCATCTCTACTACAAAGCCATAGTAATCAAAACATCTTGGTACTGGCACAAGAACAGACCTGTCGACCAATGGAATAAAATTGAAAACCCAGAAATGAACCCACCGACCTATAGCCAGCTAATCTTTGATAAGGGAGCGTATAAAAAAGAATTGAAGACAGACAGCCTCTTCAGTAAATAGTGCTGACAAAATTCGTTAAATGCGTGTAGAAAACTAAAGTTAGATCCCTATATATCACCCTGCAACAGAACCAACTCCAAATGTATCAAAGACTTGAAACTCAAAGCAGACACTAGGTTTTTGAGAGTACAACTAAATTCTCAGTGATGCTAAAGAATTTGGTTGTACTAAGGCTGGCTGTTTCTAACAGTACTCTGTACAATTTCCTCCTAAATTTGTAAAGAGATATGTGAGAAAACATTTATTCTTCTCAAGTGCACATATCTTATAATTTCGCTGGAAGACAGTCACAGTTGATGTCGCAACAATTATGACCTCTTGGTAGTACTAACCGTACTTTTTCCTGGTTATCTGGGAAATTGAGTCTCAAGGATTTTCTCCTGGCTTTGATTCTCTTGTGGAATTCAATGTCCTCTGTAACTTGGACATAGAGTTCTAACTTTTAAAGAAAATGGTTATTAGGCCATATGAAATTATTTGGGTGATTTAATTTTTTCCTTTGAAGAGTGAAATAGAAAGAAAATTAAATAGGCTAAAATAGAAAATAATAATTTCCACACTATTCTAACTTCGTAGTGAAGAGTGGGGAGAAACTAATTCATTTTGAATTAAATTGAGAATGACGTTGTAGGGAGTAAAACATTTCCTAAGATACATCAGGGAAGGAGTGATGCATTATTGGTTACCAATTGAAAAAATAAACATTGCTGCACAAACTCTAACTACAGAACATCATTCTTAAAAATGAAAAAAAATGCATGGTACTCCCAAATGAAGCTAAAAGAGCTTAAATATTATCGAAACCTATTCATATTATGTGGGGATGCTTAAGTGTCTATGTCAACATAAAACTTGGGAAAGTGAGGTAGGCTCAGAAAATGTAGGAGTTCACTTGTGACATGCAGCTACAAATTTTGAAACCTGACAAGCTAGTAACTTTTCAAATTTGTCCTCCCACACTAGGGCAGAATCTAATCCATTACAAATTCTTGCTGGAATAATTAACAGAGCTACCCGCTTCAACTTAGATACAACCAGTCTCTTTCCTTTTTACTATTTTTAGTTAGCTTCCAGCAACAAAAAAAAGGCATCTAATAAAACTAATAGCAGCTTTGAGGCTAAAAATAAAAACAAAAGGCAAAAGAGGGGAGAGAGAGATTCAGTAGCAGGCATTTCATCTACTAAGGTTAGAGAAATCTTGATTTGTCACCTAGATGACAACAGGACAGCTGTCCCTTTTCTGTCACTGGGTTCACTGGTAGCCACTTGGAAATTAAGGAAAGAAGAAGAGGCAAAGCAGTAGTGACCCCTTCTATTTTCTCTGCTTAAAATGCAACCACACAATGAACAGTTCTGTACAAAGCCACAATCTTCAGAGCGCATCATCTGTACAATAGGTGGAGAAGGAACAACATGTCACACACATCCCACTCGTGCTCATACTTCCAAGGATGATTTCCACAGATCCCATGTGAGTGTCCACACGACCTTCTGGTGGTTCTTGTAATCGCTGGCACTAAAGGAGATCACAGAATTCATGGCCAGAACCTTGAGGAAATTCTGAAGAGAATTCAGTAACAGGGCCAGGCCCTTCTGATCCAGCAGTATGTTGGCCAGTATGGCGCCAATGTCAATCAGCAGTTGCAGGAGGTGGAGCACTCACCACTCATGGGGCATAGGTGTGTCAGAGTGGTCACTTTAGTGAAAATCTCTGCTTACTACTTTTCTCTTCAATACTCTTCTGCAGCATGCTACAATTCTTTTTTGCCACCCATCTCATCTTGCCCTCCACATACTGCTCCTGATTGAAGTTCTCATGGTTTCTGCAGATTGTGTCCATGTACACAAGTACCCTTCCGTCTGGAAGCAACTCATCCAAATTCTTACTTCAACCACATTAATGCACAAAGCAATACCTTCCTTGTCCTTTATGCCAACTTTAGCACACTTTGTTCATAAAGAAAGGCCCATAAAAGCAGGGCACTTGCTCAACCTCCTGGAACAGGCTTGGGGTCCTGTTGGACGCAGTTTATAAATGACTCAACTCGACTATTTCTCCCACTCTTCTCTCAACCCAAACTAATACCAAAGATCTTCAGCCCCCTCGGGATCACCACCCCTGGCCCAATTTACCTTTTCCCACAGACCTCAGAGCACCAAGACTCCTTCACCAAGCTGGTCCATTCTTGATAGTTACTTTTGAGATATAAGTTTATTTTAGCTAGTGCAACTAGAACGTATTACAACTTTTTTTAAAATACAAGTAAGCACTACTCAAAAGGGAAAAAATGAATGTTTTAACTCAATCCAAAAGGTGATAATATAACTAGAATTAGAATCTCTTGTGTGTATTACAGTAATGAGGCTTGAACTCAAAGCTTGGGTTCTGTCTTTGAGCTCTTTTTACTCAACGATGGTACTCTACTCTACCACTTAAGCCACAGCTCCACTTCTGGCTTGTTTGGTGGTTAATTAGAGATGAGAATATGAAGGAATTTCTTGCCCCGGCTGGATTTGAACCTCAATCCTTAGTCCTTGGGCTACTGAGTCCCTAAGGTTACAAACATCAGATACCAGTGCCCAGCTTAGAATTCAAATTTTCTTTTAAGTATTTAGAAGAAAGTCTTGGGGTTGAGTGAGTTCTAGGACACAATGGTAATTACTGACGAAGAGAAGTGGTAGGAAGTGCAGTTAAAATCCAATGTATATTCTGCAAAATTAAGTAGAGTAAGGGAAGGGGTATGTAGGAGAGAGATGAGTGAGAATGTTGAAAGGAGTGACACAGGCCGATATATTGTATTCATAAGCTGCTTTGTTAACTCTTTAATACCATTATAATGAAGAAGATCCCTAGGTAATATTAATATCACACATATATCCACATACACATAAACATAAACAAACTGGTTCAAAGAGAGCCACAACACACACAAACCTGAGAGACTTTTTGGTTAACTAGGAAAATGTTGGAAGCATGAGACTTGAGTGGAAAAGCCAAAGCCAAGTGAGAAAACAAGTTACCTGAATTTCAAGCTCCTTCACTGGCATAAACACACACACACACACACACACACACACACACACACACACACACACACACACACACATGTATACCCACATACATCTACACACAAAGTTTTCATATCAGTCATATATAATCTAGAACAATTAGGAAAATTTATGATATCACTACAAAATTTAATTTAATGAGAAAGAAATAAAAATTATATCAACAACATAGAATGAGATTGAGACAACAATAATCTTCCCAATAAACAAAAGCCAAAGATCAGACAAACGTCGAAGTTTTCCAAGATTTCTATTACATTGTTTTGTATGTATGTATGAGTAATAGTAGAGATTCGACTCTATGTTTATGCTTGTCTTGTGTTTACTTAATATTGTATTCCTTATGAAAACACTTCCAATTTTTATTTTCTAAATACCCTATCCAAATCGAATTAAAATCTGTGTTCAGAATCTATTTCTATTTCCTTTCTTTGAATAGCCACGATTTCCTTCTGGTATATTGTAGTCAATTAGTAAATAATCTGTACATGAATAATGCATTATTCTTTATGACATCAACAATGAAGGCACAATTTAACTGATCATATCCTCCAAAGATTACTATTATCCTACCTATTTCTTGACAGACATGAAATATAGAGAGTTGACCCCACAATTAACAGGACAATTCATCCCCTCTCTCACATGTATTTTGCTGATGGAGACTCCTGAGAGAGGACGCAAAGCCATTAAGAAGTGCAGAAAGAAGGAGAAAAAGAGGGAGAAGAAAGGCAAGAGGGAAAAGAGAGGAAGCACTAAGCCAACAAGGACAGGTTTACCTCAGGCCAAGGTCTTGGAGGTTTGCAGTGGAGCTTTCCTTTCCAATGAATTCAAAATTTGATACCAGTGGTTGAGGGAAATTGACATCCCAGTAAGTCCTAATGAGCCACATATTAGCTTTGACCATGAGCTCAAGTATTGTAATGTGTCTTCCTGAATGGAGAAAGAATATAATAGGAAGGATCATGAAAAACTTTGCCCCGATATATAGCACATGATTTAATGAACTAAATTGGAATAATGTAGGTAAGACATTTAGATATTGTATTTTGATAAGGGATATTTGTTTATAATGGCACATGTGTTACTCTATATATAAAATACATTCTGTCTAAGCTATAAACGTATCAAATAAAATTTTAGAATCTTATGGATGTCTAGAACCAATTAATGATATCACATACTCTAAGAAAGATATCTCAGGAGGTTTCTCATGTTTAAAATGAGTTTTGTTGATTATTGATTTATTTTCCAGAACAGTGAGTTTTTGAGAGTCTAACTAAATTCTGAGTGGTGCTACTGCATTTATTGATAATATTACCCTCCATCTCTCAAGGAAGAGAGAGAGAGAGAGAGAGAGAGAGAGAGAGAGAGAGAGAGAGGAAGTCATTATAGCATTTTCTCTGAGGGATAGACAATATTTAATACTTGTACAGGATCTTGCCTAGAACTATAGGTAAATGATTATTTTATAACAGAGAAAAGTAAGCTACAAAAGATGGAATATTTTCCTTTTTGTACACAGTTTTGTTGATAAATCACCAACTTTAATGAGTAAATCTACATAGCTAAACTCATTAAGATATTAATGAGATTTATACTTCATTTTCTTTCTTTATGTACTTGTTCTGGGGTTGATATCAGGATCTGGGTAATATTTTTAATTTTTTATAATCACTCAATTTGTAATGTGATTGTAGAGGTGATGTAAGGAGAGGTTATCATTCACAAGTCAGGTAATAGGTATATTTCTTTTAGGATCATGTCAACCCTTCTCTCCCTGAGCTTTATTTGGGTCAAGGTAAGAACTCTACCACACTTGAGCCACAGCTCTACTTCTGGTCTTTCGGTGTTTCAGTGGAGATAAAAGTGTCACAGACAATTCTGGCTGAGCTTGTTTGAACTGTCAGCTTGTTTGAACGTAGGAAGGATTACAAGTGTGAACAATTCCTACACGGAATATTATTCATTAAACTGACACAAAATTATAGTAAAATATATAGTTCTCTGGAAACGTAGTCTGTGATTCAAGTAGCAGAGTTATTACTTCTGGAAATGTTTCTGAAAAGGACATGGCCAGAGAGTTGTAACTCTTTCTGTAATATAAGCCTCTCATTTCATTCATCTGTATTTCTCTAAAGTGTTTAGTATTGATATTTTTTATTGTGAAAATACCGTACATAGGGTTTACAATTACATGGGCAAGGATATCAGTACATTTCTAATCAAGCATTGATATCTCCTCTTTTTTTTTCTCCTTTTCATCCCTTCCCAACTCCCACCCCCCACCCCGGCAAAATTTGTAAAGTTCGTTTTTCTACATAACGACTTGTACATCTCATTGCTGCAATGGGTCCACCAGTATCCCTATTTAAACGATTTGTTTTTTCCCTTCCCCTCCATAAATTATACCAACATCAAATACAGTGAAAGCATGGTTATAACATGGGGGAGGGACATTCAAAGCAACAAAGAAATAGTAACAATCACATGTAAGAAAGTATATTTGAATATTTATCTTGTGGTTCAGTGTCCCTAACATCAAATTATCTGACCTTTTCTGCTTGTTTCAAACATATACTAGTTATTGCAAATAAAGGAAACCATGGGACCTATGTTTCTTTGGGCCTGGCTTACTTCACTTAATATAATTTTTTCCATCTTTCCATTTCTGAACAAATGGTGCAATGTCATTCTTTATGATTTAGCCATAGAATTCCATTGGGAATATATACATTTTCTTGATCCATTCATCTACTGAGGGGTATCTGGTTGCTTCCATATCTTAGCTAAGGCAAATAATGCTGCAATAAAAATAGTTGTGCTGGTAGCTTTAGTATGGTCTTATTTGTGATCATTTGCGTAAATGCCCAAAATTGGGATTGTTGGGTCATAAGAGAGATCTATGTGGAGTCTTTTGTGGAATCTTCATACTACTTTCCACAGTGGTTGAACAAGTTTTTTTCTCACCAACAATGCAGTAAGGTTCCCTACTGTAGAAATCCCTTCCAGCCTGTGTTGTTATTAGAGTTCTTAATCATAGCCATTCTGTGAGTGAGGTGGTATCTCAATGTAGTTTTTATTTGCATTTCTTTTATGACTAGGGAGGTTGAGCAATTCTTCATGTGTCTATTGGCCATGCTTCTTTCTCCTTCAGAGAAGTTTCTCTTTGAGTCTTTAGCCCACTTATTTATTGGGCAGTTGGTTTTTTTTTTTTGAGGACTTGTTGTTGGGGGATTTATTTTTTTGAGTTCCGGGTATAATTTAAATATGAGACCCTTGTCCATTTTATGGCCACTGAAGATCTTCTCCCAATCCGTGGGCTTTCTATTGATCTTCCAATTATGTCCTTTGCCATGCAGAAGTTCTGCAATTTCATGCAATTCCATTTGTCCAACCTTTCTTTGATTTGTTGTGTTTCTTGGTCTCGATTAAGAAAATTTGGCCTGTGCTAAGTAGTACTAGGGTTTCCCCTATTCTGTCCTGTAATGTTTTCAGAGTGTTTGCTTTGACTCCGAGGTCTTTGATCCATTTGATGTTGGTTCTGGAGCAGGGTGATATATAAGGTTCTGTCTTTATTTTTCTACAAGTAGTTAACCAACTTTGCCAGCACCATTTTCTGAAGAGGTTGTCTTTTTTCTATCCTATATTTTTTTTAGCTTCCTTATCAAAGATTAGTTGGCTATATGTCTGTAGGTTCATTTCTGGTTTTTCACTTCTAATCCATTGATCCTGAGGTTTGTTCTTGTGCCAGTCCCAAGCTGATTTGATGACTATTGTTTTGTAATATAGTTTGAAATTTGGTATTGATATTCCTCCAGCACTGTTCTTTCTGTTAAAGGTCGTTTTTGCTATTTGTGGTATTTTGTTGTTCTCTATGAATTTTGGGATTGGAATATTGATAGGTATCGGACTAAATTTTTAGATAGCATTTGGAAATATTGGCATTTTCATGATGTTGATCCTTCCAATTCTGGAGCAGGGGAGGTTTTGGCACTTTCTACGTTTTGTTTGATTTCCTTTTTCACGTTTGTACATAGGCTTTATATGTGTATAAAAATAATAATGCTATTAAAGAATTTATAACTAAGAGATTTTGAACTGAGTAATACATTTCTGTATTAAGTGTGTACACAATGGGGTATAAGGTCTAATTATTGACAACACGTATATACCTGAGGAGGATCAGAACAGCAATTAAGTCACACAAAAAAGAATGAAAGAGAAAAAAATGAAAAGAATGAAAAGGATAAAAAAGAAAAGAAACAAACCCAAAAGATCAGTACAGATTTTAAAAAATCACACGCCCACTTACACACATATACATCTAAAATAAAAATTATGATGTAAAAAAGATTAATAGAAAACAGTTTTCAACAAAAATTTTAAAAGGTACAAAAAATAGTTCTTTGATTTTTTTTTGGGGGGGGAGGGAGTTGATGAGAAGATCCTGTATCTCCCTTGTGTCCTTCACCAGACTCTTGGTAGAGTCTCTGGTCTGATTGTGCTGTTTGGTTTTCCTGTGGTTTGATTGGTTTCTTAAATCAGTTTGATCAAGCAGAAAAATTCGCTGCTTTACCCAGGATTTTGTGATCCTCCTCCCAGGCTAGTTCAGTGGGAGGGAGATCTGCTTTGAGTATTACAAAAGAGGGAGATGGCTGTTTCTTCTAGTTTGGAGATGCTGTGATGAGGCTAAGTTCTTGGTAGAGTTGAGGCCTTTCAGAAAACAGTAGCTTTGCCCTAAGGGGCTAGTTTGTGAGAAACTCACAGAGCCCAGCCTGGAGCCATTCTCAGGGTTTACGTTTACTAAATTTCAATTGTTTTTCTAGGTTGCTTTAGGGAGGGGTAGCTCTGGCTCTGTTTACCCAGTGTAGAAAGTCACTCCTCTGGGGGCAGAGCTTTCACTGCCTGGGCTGGGTGACTTTCCTCTGGGTGAAGCTGAGCCTGGCAGGTCAGGTCAGGTTCCTGTGACCTGTTAAATGACTCTTTTGTTTTCTTCCAAGGCCTGAGTTAGAGCTAGCTGCTCAGCCAGGCTTGTCAGTATCAAAGATGGAGATCTCTCGTGGGGGGAAGGGAGGGGTGGCTTTCCCTCCTCTGCTCTTTGAGAAGCAGTGAGGATGTCACGGTTCTACTCACGCCAGTGTCTTCGTTCCTGGGTCGTCACTGGCCTGCGATCTACAGGATGAAGATATTTGCTCCTTGTCAGTTCTTGCTGGTGTTGAGTAGAATACGCTTGCCAGCCTTGTCTGGTGCCTTAGTCCCTGAATCTCTATGTTGTAGGTATGCCTTCTATGGCCACCGGTGCTCTTCCTGCCACAGCCGCGGCTACCTGCAAGTGCTCAGATCTGTCTCCTTGCCTGGATTTTCCCTCTCTGGCTAAAGAAACTCTCTGTACTGTGATGGGACACTTGGTGCAATTCTCTAGCCTAGGAATGTGCACCAGAAAACTAAAACTGCTTTCTCTGCGAGAGGTTGTTTAGCATGCAGTTTCTTTTCTGCCATCTTCTTCGGAATGCCCTAATAATGCCTTTTATTTTAACATTAAAGTTGTAAGTAACACATTTGAAGTCCTAGTGAAATTTGAAGGTTCAGATTTAAAGTTAAATTTTCAAAATTCCCAAATATTGCATTTTGGCAACCAATATGGAAAACAGGCATGTTTTATCCTCAAGAATGTCATTATTTCATGTGCAAAAAGTTAAATAAATATAATATTAATTCAGTGTAATTCAGTGGAAATAAGAAACCATGTACTTACATAATGCATCAATTCCATAGATTATGAGGTCTATTGATCAAAATACTATACTTGTTTTAAGTAGATTACTTAAGACATGAAGCAATTGATAATTTTCTTTAATCGGTGAAGTTGGTATAGAAGTTCTGTGTGCTTGATACATGTCAATTTACACATATGCTTGGCTCATCTCAATGTTATTTGAGGATAACTGAAATCACTCAAATGTTTAGCTTCATTTTGTGGCTAAATATGTCTTTTTTATATCTATTTTATTTTATTTGAAAAATATGGTAAATTTATTTAAGTTACATCAACAATAATGAGAAATACACAGCCCATAATTCCTTAAAAGACAATTAATAAGAAAAAAAAGAAATGATAAAGAAACAAATAGAATGTCATTTTGCACGTGGTCATTGTATATTGTGGTGGTTTGTAATTGTTTATTATGTGACTATCCCATTAATCTGGGCTCCAATCACTAGGGCTACTAGATGAAAATTTCAAAATCTAGAGCAGTTAACACAGCTGTGCAGTTATTTGTGAGTTTCACTATAGTAGTAGCTGGGCATAAACTCTAAAATGAAATAATTCTAGTGCTCTACAGGTAAGAATGTGATGAAAAGCATTCTTTTATATTCCTAGATGAAATAAGAAGAACACACCTTCAAAGTTTACTATATCATTAGCCCTTTAAATAACAGTGCCATTTCTAAGGCAATATAGATGATTAAAGTCTTTCATCTCCCCCATCCATTAATGCCATTCACAAATCATTGCCAAGGTAAATTTTTAGTTCTTTTTGATATTTAAATGGCTTAGGAGTAACATAAAAAATAATTTTATTGACAAAATTTAATTTAGAATAAGCAAGCAAACGAGATTCAACTCCATAGTATTACCTTTAGGAAAAATGAATTAAGGAATATGGCATGTCCATTGTAATTAATATTAGAAATTAGGGCAAAATTCCAGAAAGAGACTCTGGAAGAAGGAAAAAGAAGTCTTTGATAAGATATATTAAAGATTACCTAGGGAGAAGTAATTTTGCCTACCTTTTGTATTATATGATAACATAACATATTTTTGTCTGCTAATCAGTGAGACTCAAAGAGATTTTTGAATATAATAGGAAAAATGCATAGTCGTGAATGAATGAAATTAGGGAGTAGATGGTTCAGGAGCTAGGTGATTCTGTAAAATATTCTCATTATTTTGAATAATCTGGTGTTTATGTATGTGTGGAATTATGAATGTATTTATGTCTGGGCAGGAAAGTTTGATTATTAGATCATTGCTGGTACACAATATCTGGAACTTAACCTGAGCCAGAGTGGTAAATACGTGTGTGTGTGTGTGTGTGTGTGTGTGTGTGTGTGTGTATGGGTGTGCCTGCAAGTCTGTATTTAGAAGGAAGCATCTTATTTCCCTCAGGGTATACAATTAATTATATTAGGTATACTACATTAATGACAGCAGATAAAAATAATTAACATTTCATGCCATATGTTTTTGTTCATATGATTGCATGAACAATCTAAAAAGTTATGTTTGGGGATTGAGTTTTGTGGAAGGTCAACTGAAAGCATAAACTTTTGGAATCTTGAGGATATCAATGGCAATCATTCCAGTGTAGATCAAGTTTAGACAACACTTGCAAGGATATATAATCCTATTTGAAAATGCAATATTCATTCATTTTTCCATAGCTACATTATTCTATAAATTTGTAGGAAAACAAGTTCAATTATGGAAACATAATGTAATGTCATTATTTACTGCATACAGTTTAACACTTTAGTTTCGTCAAGTCGAAATACCATTTATTTCTACTGTATAGGAAGGAAAATGTTAAATATTACAATTTGTGCCATAGTTCACATTAGGAAGCTTTCTCTATATCAATAAGTTTATTTCTTTTGTTTCTGTTTTCCTATTTATAATTCTGTTTTTAAGGACTTTTTCTTCCTCTACATTTGAGGCTTGAATATACCTCATGCTCTCAGTTTTTGGTAACAGTAGTCAGTGTACCATTAGAACCATGCCTCCAGCAAAGAAATTTTTGTAGTTAAATGGAGGTAGAACCTCATGAAATTCCCTACCAGCCTGAGAACCATTATCTCACAAGTGCCATCCTTCTTATTCACTAGAATCATATAGATGAGTCATGGACCCCAAGAGTCAATGACTTTTCATGTCTTATAGATTCCACATTTGCTAGTAATTGTAATAATAAACTACCACAGATTGGGTAGCATTAACACTGTAGATACATTGCCTCTAAGTTTGTGGAACTAGAACTCCAAGATCAGAGTTGGCTTCTTCTGAATCCTCTTTCCTTGGCATACCCATGGCCTTCTGCTTTTCTTGCAGGAGACATCAACTTAAATGCTACCTTTGAGATTCTGTTTCCAAATGCATTCATTTTCTAAGGCAATGGGTTGTTGAAGTTTAGTATGATTTCAGTGGGACAGTATTGAACAGATAACATATTACTTAATGGATAGAAGAAAATCTAGAGTTAGAAATTATTTGGATTGGGCATGGAAGTTATGGTTATACTTTAAAAAATAGGAAAAGAGATAAAGGTTTTATTAGAGCTTATAAAACCAGTATGAAGTCTTTACCTTAGACAAGCCAAATTCTTACCCTGGCACACTTAAATTCCTAGTGGTACTGGGGGATTGACCCCAAAACCCTATACTTGTAAAACAGCATCTCTAGTACTGCCGTACCTGCATATTGTAATTGGATTGTTTATTTTCAAGTAGTATCACTATGCCCGGGCCTGTTTAGACTGCAGTACTCCTAACACAAACATAATTCATTGCATCCAGCAAATGGTTATAATTTCTGAAACTTCTTTTTTTGTCTGGGCTTGCCTGGAACTGAAATTCTGTAATCTCTGTTTCCCAAGTAGATAAGATTACAGGTTTGAGCCACTTTATACAGTAAAAGTATACAATTTAGGGCTGGGAAGGTGGCTCAGTGGTAGAACCCTTGCCTTGCATGCATGCGGCCCTCGGTTCAATAACTCAGCACCACATAAGCAAAACAAAAAAACCCAAAAGTGGCACTGTGGCTCAAGTGGTAGAGCACTAGCCTTGAGCTGAAGAGCTGAGGGATAGTGTCCAGGCCCAGTGTTCAGGCCCCACCACCGGACCCACCCCCAAAAAAGAAAAGTATACCATTTTAAAAAACCTTGATATTGCCTATATTTGTGCTTAAGGTATATAGTTAACCTTAATTTTTGTTTAGTACTCTGAATTGAAAACATTTTCTTGGTATGCATGGCTTTGTTTTGGATGGAATCCTATAACAATAAAAAAATCTCCCAAAAGTCTATGTCAAAATTCATGGAAAGGAAGACTTCAGTTGGAAACAAAACACTGATCCTTAAGTTATAAATGCAATATATTTATTGTGTTAGTCAATGCTTTCCTAAATATTAGAAGAGAAGGAAGGTAGAAATGTGAAATATATAAGGTATAATTTGGATAACCTACTGGGCGTCTGTAGAAATTCTGTAGTTTTCACTTTATGTTATCTTCCTTTCTTAAAGCTTGCTTTATTAGAACACTCTGGGTTGATAATGGTTGGACTGACTGGTAACCTTCTCCAGGAAATTAAGCTTATTTTAGAAGGCTGATGGTGTGGTAAATAATGGAAAGATCAGAATGAGCACAGATATTGTCACAGAATGAGCCAACCAGGTTCAACTGCTGAACAGCAAAACAAGCAAAGGTTCAAGTCTGATAATCCACATTGGAAGATATATAGATAAACATACATATACATATACATGTACATGTACATATACATACACATATATATACATATGCATATACATATACATATACATACATACTTGAAAAAGTAAATATCTGGTAGAATACAGAGAATCTTGGCCTGACAAGTATTAAATTATATCAAACTAGTTGCACGAAAGGTACAGTAAAATATCAATTGTTTAGTATAGATTTTGCATAGATTATGTAAAGGATGAAAATTCTTCTTTCATTTTATACTTTACAAATATCCATAGTTTTACGTTTTTTTACATTGTACTAGGAGCATCTATACAATAGTGAGAATTGGAATTACACGAAATATGCAACATGTTGGTTTAAGGATGTAATCTTAGCTAGTTAAGAAATAGTCAGATAAGTTGATGTTAGGCGAAATGAACCCCAATATAAGAATTCAATTTGTTTTTCTTTCTTGCGATTGTTTCTAACATATTTATAAGATGATTTATTTGTTGCTTTGTATGTCCCTCCCCCATGGTATAAGCCCTGTTTTCGCTGTATTTGATGTTGGTATAATTTGTGGAGGGGAAGGGAAAAAAACAAATTGTTTAAATAGGGATACAGGTGGACTCATTGCAACAATGAGATGTACAAGAGGTTATGTCGAAAAACAAGCTTCACAATTATGTCGGGAGGTGGGGGCTGGGAAGAGCGGGAGGATGGGAAGGGCTGGGAAGGGGAAACAAAGGAGGAGGGAACAATGCTTGATAAGAAATGTACTCATTACCTTCCCCATGTAATTGTAACCCCTCTGAATGGTATATTGACAATTTAAAAAATGAGAGAAACGGGAAAAAAAGAGATTGAGATCTGAAGATCACAGTTCAAAGCCAGCCTGAGTAAGAAAGTTCATTAGATTCTTATCTCCAATTAACGACCACTTCAAATTGTATGTAAAGCACTGGCCTTGACCACAAAACACCAACCAGGCCCTGAGTTTAAGCTCTCGGATCAACAGAAACAAAAACACAAAAAGCAACATGGAATTAGATATTTTATAAGGAAGTACATTTTAATATACTCTACATTGTTAGAAAGACTAGACTTCTGAGTTAGAGTTATAACCTACCATACTAAGTGATATTGTCCATTTATTAAGCAGAAAGGCTTTTTCAGATTTACAAGTTTGAAGGTTTCAGTGTATGTTCATTCAGTTGGTTATGTTGCTCTGGGGGCCTACGACAAGACAATGTCAATGTGGGGGATATGTCAAAGAGAAATGATTTTGACCTAGAATGATTAAAAGATAAAAGAAGTAAGAACATGAGCATCTATGTTCTCATGGGTTTCACTCTGAAAAACTTAATCTCCAGAAGAACTATTCAGGTATTCTCTTCAGTCTGGGAGGAAATCAAAAGTCATTTTTCTTTTACACATAGCTCTTTCTGGGGCATTCTAAAATCAAATGGCACCATCTTCACCAATGATAATGACTTGTCCAGGAGTGGAAGCAAATAGATATTTCTATAAATTCTAATCAGATCTCAGCAGACTAAATATTTTATGGAATTTCTATTAAAATATTTTCTTGCACACTGGGTCTTCTTTCTACATGATTGTATATCTGTGTGTTTGTGTGTAAATTTGTGTTTGAATAAACTAATATAACAACGTAGAGATAAAAGTATTAGTATGGCCTTTTGCTTTTCTTCTCATATCATGAAAACCTGCCACAATTCCCAAAAAATTCCCATCCAACATTCAAACATTAATGCTGTCCCAAAAGTTCTGGTACATCCACCTCATTTAAAACAGCCATGATATATGAAAATTTTAAGTCTTCCAATTACATTGTCAACAAAGAAACAACGTATAATATTTCTTTTAAAAATAGCTAGATTGTAGAACACTTTAGCCAGAAAATTGAAGGAATATATATTATGGGATTTCATTTAAATATTTAGTCACTTAAATTGATATTCTATATGCACTACTCAGAGCCCTTTTGAACTACATAATTGCAAAACTCACCTATTACCATCTTCTATGAAGACAGTCCTTGCTGAAAACAATCCAAATGTGTTAAAAAAAATTTACACGTATGCCATTGTCAAATGCTGCAGTTCTAAAGCATGGAACTGACAGAACAATTAATGCCTGTGAAAAGCTGGTTCTAAGGAGTATGGAAAGGGAATACATTGCATCATTAGTGGAAAAATCCACAGATGTTTCAGGTTGGGTTTCATTATTGGCATTTGTGAGATATATTTTGGAAAGCACAATGAATGAAAGCATGCCATTTGTAAAACTTTGCTGGGAAAGAAAACTCATTGAAATGTTTGAAATGAGAATACAGACAATAGAGTGGCTAAGATGTGGGATGCAGCTTTAAATACAGACTGAAGCAAGGCAAAGAATGGGAATAAAGTTTTTCCTTATCAAATGTTTTCAGGGTATATTGTGCGATACACTATAATAATGAAATGAACATTTCTTTAAAAAAGAAAGGAAAAATTACTGTCACCTGTTGAATTTCTTTTTTTAAATTAAATTTAATTTAATGTTTTTATTGGGAAAATACCATACAGAGGGTTTACAATTACATGGGCAAGATAATGAGTACATTTCTTATCAAGCACTGTAGACTCCTCCTTTGTTTCCCCTTCCCATCCCTGCCCATCCTCTCCTCGCCCTCCCCAACTTATATCTCCCCCCGCACAAAAGTTGCAAAGTTCATTTTCGACATAAAGACTTGCACATCTCATTGTTGCAATGAATGCACCTGTATCCCTATTTAAACGATTTCTTTTTCCCCTTCCCCTGCACAAATTATAGCGACATCAAATACAGTGAAAGCAGGGGTTATACTGTGGGGGAGGGACATACAAAGCAACAAAGAAATACTCATAAATGTGTTAGAAACAATCATATGAAAGAAAAAAAAGCATTTGAATACATATCTTAGGGTTCATTTCCCTAACATCAACTAATCACATTTTTTGCTTGACTCAGACATATACTAGATATTGCAAATAAGGGAAACCATGGGACTTATGTTTCTTTGGACCTGGCTTACTTCACTTAATATAGTTTTTTCCAAGCCTTTCCATTCCCTAACAAATGGGGCAATGTTATTCTTTCTGATAGAGGCATAGAATTCCATTGTGTATATATACCAAATTTTCTTGATCCATTCATCTACTGAGGGGCATCTGCGTTGGTTCCATATCTTCTTATCAAGCATTGTTGCCTCCTCCTGTGTTTCCCATTCCCATCTCTTCTCATCTGTCTCCCCCCTCCCCGCCCCCTTCCTCTCTCCCCTCCCTCGGCCAAAATTGTAAAGTTCATTTTTCAACATATAAGTATTCAAATATTTTTGCTTTTATGCAATTGTTTCTAACATATTTATCTTTGTTGCTTTGTATGTCCCTCCCCCACAGTATAACCCCTGCTTTCACTGTATTGATGTTAATATAATTTGTGGAGGGGAAGGGAAAAACAAATCGTTTAAATAGGGATACAGGTGGATCCATTGCAACAATGAGATGGACCTGTTGAATTTCTTTTTAAAGTGAATCTTAAATGAAAAGAATGAAGAAATTTAGATGTTTAATAAAATATTATCAAGAATTTCTTTATTTTTTTCTTAAAAGTTAAAACAAACTGAAAGACTAATAGTCCATTAAGATTATTATATAGTAAGTTTCCTGTCATTTATTTTCCTTTTGTCCCTCCTTTTTGGAGGTGATATAATTTTTTTTTTCAGAAAGACAATCTGGTCTTAACCACTACACACAAAATTTATGCTGTCCTAGAATCAGAGAGTAATTTTTAAAATTAAATTAAGATAATAGTAGGCTCATTTTATGCTAACACAAAATATACACACCAATGACATTTTTCACTGAACAACCACTCATAAATAATCATGAAATAATAAACTAAAAATCCATGTAAATTTTTTTTGTCAGTTGTGGGGCTTGAACTGTTGGCCTGGGCACTGTCTCTCAGTTCTTCTGCTCAAGACTACTACTGTATCACTCAGCCACAATGCCAATTCTGGTTTTCAGATGGTTTATGGGAGATAAGTCCCATGGCCTTTTCTGCCCAGGCTGGCTTTGAATCATTAGCCTCAGATCTCAGACTCCTGAGTAGCTAGATCCAAGCACAGAACCAAGTCCATTTAAAAAAAGCAAGCTTATTGAAATTTCAGGCTTTTTTTCCAATAAACAATGTTATTTTCAGCATTAGTTTATAGCTATGAGTTATTTTGAGGTGTAACTTTCATTTTTTTAATATAATCAAATAATTTTTACTATTTCTCATTTTCTCACAAAATACACTGTAATTGACTTTCCAAAAAGTCAATTATTACATATTATTTTACACCCTATCATTATTACACTGTATATTACATATAGTGTGAAGTGAAAATAGTTTGGCCCATTTCATATAAATGTGTAGATTTTATTTTATTTAATTTTAGCATTATAAATTCACATCTGTCTTTTAAAACTGAGGAAAGAAGAATTTAGAGTTAAAATCAAATATGAATGTGTAGTGTGTCTCAATTGAACCAAAAATTCTGAGTTCACACAGACAATATTATTTTCTTTCCACTAAAGACTTTGAAGTAATACCATTGGAAACAGTGAGGCAAGAGGAAGAAGAATTCAAATCATGTCAAACATTGGCTCTGTTATTCTGATACTCCCTCCATTAAGAAGACCTGCTCATTCTCAGTTGTCACAAAACTTCAAATGTCTTAGAATTCTATTTGGAAAAGATCTGAATCACTGATGCTTTTTGTGCTTTATGTTATATGAAAAAAAATAAAGACACAAAACAATTAAAATAAAATGCACATATGTGTTGACAAACAACCAACAAAGTAGAACTCCAGCAGCAACAAACCTATGTTGTGCCCCCCTTTTTTGTAAATACTAAAACCTCAAATACATGTTAATTTGAGTAGAGCCATAAATATAACTCTGTCTCAGAAATAAGGTTCTGTTAATTTGTAATTAAATTCATCTAGATGAACCTCATATATCAAATCCCTTGAATGGATCGAATTGTTTAAAACAAATGTAACTATGTGAAGTATGATCTGCACATATTTAGAAGAATAAAATGCAACAATATCAAATCACAAAAATCATGATATACTTAAAAATTCAGAAATTCAATGAATAAGTCCAATAGTATCCATATTGAGAACTAAATACTACTGATTTAAGAACAAAATATCCAAATAATAGAATCTGAGCAGTGTATATGACTGTACATAATTTAAACTACTCCAAATTACATGATTGTAGAAGACTGGATGTGGGTTATGTAAAGGAAAACATCAGCACATTATATAAATGAAATTAAAATTTCATGAAAGGAGAGAAGTAGTTTCTAGAAAATAATATTTGAAAAAATGGTGGTCAAAATCTTTCTAGTACTGACAATATTGCATACCTATTTAGTTAGATACAAAAAAGACCCAAGTTACATGAGCTGATTTGAAACTTTGGCAAAGTAGCAGGATACAACTGAATCATTATTATGGATATTGACTCTGGCATGGAATTCATTTCCTCTTTGATGTGACAAATGAATATATGAAAGAACATAAGTTCTCCAGGTAAATATCAAGACCTAACTAAACGTATAACCAGAAAAGTCATCATGCAAGCCATAGTGCAACTGGGGCAAAAGAAAAATCAGTCATACAGATTCTGTATTTATTTTAAATGTTGATTTTTTCATAAATTATTTCCATTAGCTTGCATTTTAAAAACATTGTATTAAATGATGTGTACCTTGGTAAATTTAGATGGCTCCTTAAATTTTGTTCTGAATATAATGTATCACTTTAGTTCCTAACCCATGAAATGATGTTGATTACAAAACAAATGCTAATAACCAACGTTTATAACACACAAAATCTCATAAGCATGGTACCAGTAAGCATGGGTTAACTTTGTGATATCATGGTCTCATGACTGATGAGGTCTATCTGCATGAGTATTGTACCTAGATTCCTCAGCCTAAATTTAGCCACTGTTAAATATGTTTATATCTATTTATCTACATATACAGATATATATATATATATATATATATATAGATAGATAGATAGATATAGATATGTCTGTCACCATCAGATATTAAACCTGAGTATAAAGCCTAAGGAAAATGATAAGGTAAAAATTTAGCTTTTCTGGATATATACAAAAATGCATTGGTTTAAAGTCAACCTATTTCTCCAAAACATTTTCAGCATTTCCTTACTATATGTTTTATTCTCAAGAAGGGAATGGGGAATGTGAGAAGAGGACTAAAAAAGCATTGTCTTCAAATATACATAATTTGGATTTACCTCTTTATTTTGTTATAGGCATTTTTGATAAAAATTTTGTATAATCGATTTCCTGGTCAGGTATAATATATCCTAATTGCATACACCAAAGTACATTCAGAAAATGGTATATAGAAATTAAGTAAAGAAAATATATTCAATAAGTATCAAAACGTATATGCCTATAGAGATAATATTTTGAAGATTAAAATGGAAATATTCTAATATAATAATTAATTTGATTGAACAATAAAATATTGACAGTATTTAACTAGAATACTTTAATGCTACTTGGACAAGATTGTCTTTCTAAATTAGCAAAACCAGTTTCTCCTTTTAATTCATCAGGGAAATATTTGAACAAATGAACTTATAACAACTAGAATGAATTTTTGTGTTTTTATTAGCAAATATTAATTTCTCAAAGTATTTTTATTGTATTATACACATATGTCTACATAATATAGCTTGCTAAATTTTATTCTTTTTATTAATTTTATTATCCTGTTTTTATATGTTTTATTATGTCATCATACTAACTTATACAGTATTTGAACATATTTACTCCACACTATTTCTCTTCATGTCCTCACTCATTTTTTCCCAAACTTAAATAGTTCCATCTTTTACACCTGGCTCAGGCATTTTATTTTCTGGGTCTAGAGTCTGCACATGAGAAATCTAGTATTTGTTTTTCCGGGTATGGCTTATTGCTTTAATGTGAAGTTTTCCAGTTCCTTCTCTTTTGGTGAATATGGTATGATTTCATTATTATGTGTGGCTAAATAATACATCATTGTGTATATATGTATTTATATATATATATATATATATATATATATATATATATATAACAATTTATTCAGTTGATGATTAAGGAACATGTAGGTGAATTCTGTAGTTATTTAAATTTTTATGGGGAGAAAGAAGGATGTAAATAATGATGCTTGGAAAGACAAACATGCTCTTTAGGAGGGCACATTAGTATTTCTTCTCAGCAGCTCTTTCATTAGTATTTCAATAATACATTATATTTAAAATATAAATTACATTTGCAAATGTTTTCTTTTTCAGTATCTATAATATTTTTATTACAGTGTTACATTTATTATGTCATGTGAGTATGGAAATGATGTGAGCATGACTATGTATGCATGTTTGTATATGTAGCTGACTCTAAGAAAACTGAGTGTATGTAAGATACAGGATTCCAATAATAGTTTAAGACCTGTACATTGCTAAATTTATGTACATGTCCTGTTCGTGGAGTGTGATTTCAAGATCACATGTTGGTAGGTTTCATACCAAGTAAGTAGATGTTTCTAATCCAAAATTATAAGGAATAAAACAACTACTCTGTTTCATAATCATTTAGTCTTAGTACTCAAGACAATGTAATAAGTGTAAAAAATTATTGAAATATGATGGGTCAGTGGTAAGTCTTTAGAAACTCTACATTTTCCCCCAAAATCTTCAGATGTACTCTTTGGATATAAATTACAAATATATTTTGAAACATACAGATACAATGTGAACATATTATATATGTAAATATATGTACATAATGTAAATATATTTTATATTTGGTTATATTTTGAAGGTGAATCATATATATCTATTTGTATTTAAATGTAATTCCTCTCGTCATACACACACACACACACACACACACACACACACACACACACACACACACACACATTGTTTTCTTGTTTTGTTATTTTTTTTGTCAGTTTTGGGCCTTAAACTCTGAGCTTGGGTGCTGTCCCTGTGCTCTTCAGCTCAAGGTGAGGGCTCTACCGCTTGAGACATAACCCCACTTCTGGTTTTCTGATGGTGTATTGGACATAAGAATCTCATGGACTTTCCAGCCAGGGCTGGCACTGAACTGTGATCCTCAGATCTCAGCCTTCTGAGTTGCTGGGATTACAGGCGTGAGCCACCAGCACCTGGCTATATTTATATCTAAGATTTGTCAGTGGAACAAAGGGTACAGAAACTATTATTCTTATCACGAAAGGACTTCATATTGGCAGGTATTATTACAAGAAGACATATGAGGAATATTCACAGTGGCACAAAAATCCCTTAGGTGCCTAGCAAGACAGCACCTTTTTCAAGACACTGTATGTAGTATGAGAGGTTTGCAAACTAAGCAACTGTAGAAGAAAGTGAACCCTAAGCATAACTGAAAATTGCAGGAACCCAGTCTTCTGTGACAGATTTAGCAAGGCCTCTCTTGGAGATTCTTGTAAGGGACATGATGAACAATTTGTAGTTTAGTTTTGATTACAGGACTCTTTTACATCTATCACTCAGATATTAACTTAGATATAACTTAGATATTAACTCAGATATAAATTTAATATAGTTCCTTTTGCTCTAACTTATCTTTTCATGGCTCAGGAAAGTGTTTTTGTTTGTGAAAACTTGGTTGTTCACAACATAGGCATGGGTTTTTAATCCTTTTGAAATTACTTTTTGCAGAGTATTCTCTGAGATGAGCTTCTCTTTATCATATCACAGGAATAAACTTACTCTGATTCAAGCTAACTTGTTTTCTCCCATCTGAACAGACTTCTTTACATGTCAACAAACCCTCATTTACTTGCAAAAGTCTGTCAGTGAGTCAAACCTAGCTCACCCAAGTGAGGTGAATTCCTCTTCCATGTTTCCTTTACATTGAAAAATGGTAAGAACTGTTTAGCATTGCTCATACTTTATAATGTGAAGTGTGACTCCTATTTTTCATAAGGTGAATCAAGCAGAGGAATGGATTAATTTGTAAAAAAAAAAAAAAAAAAGCCTTTGAAATAGTCTTGAACCTTGAAAATTGTCCTGGGTATGAATTTTTGGAGAAATCTCCCTATTCAAAGATGAACGACTCATTTTTTTTATTGGGCTAGTACTGAGGTTTTAACTCCAGGCCTTGAGGTCTATCTGGGCTTTAATTCTCAATGTTTGCACTATATCATCAGAGCCACACCTTCACTTCTTCCTTTTTACTACAAGTGTAGAAAAGAATCTCTTAGGTTTATCTACTTCAAATAGCTTCGAATTGCAGTTGTCAAATCTGAACCTAACTAGTAGCTAGGTGTAAGTAACTGGTGCTCTTCTAGAACTCACTTCTTAAGAATAATCTCAAAAAAAGAGAAAAAATTGTTCAATTATTTATGTATTGTCTGATAATCCAAATCACTTGCTACTAAAAGATAAAAAGAGAGAAGTTAGAGATAAATATTGAGGAGAGACACAAAAAAAGAAAGAGGTATGGGAGGACATATGCGGGAAGGGAAAGGGAGGAGAAGAAAGGTGGGGTGAGCTGAGTGGAATTGCCTATTCCTCACTAAGGTATTGTTGGACAGTCAGTGCCTTTGCATTTATGTAGCCAAAGCTTTATATTTTTTATAGTAGTAAGTTGAGATATAAAATACCAATTTCCAAGTAATAACCTATTAGTGTGCTTCCTCCTGCACCCAGGGCACCACAGTTAGGTTACTGTTACAGGGAAGACAAGAGTAATCAGTTTAAATGATTCTAAGAAACAAAAATTGACATGCCAGGAATGCTCCCTTGTATGATGAAGTCAAGCATCACTCTTGTTCCCTGCTCCAGTCTTCCTTTCAACAAGAATAGGAGAAACAGAAGAGGAAGGAGATATCTGAGTAATGATCATGTCTCTGTTTACCCTCTTCCCTTGGACTCTCAAACCATAAATCCAAAGGAGACATAACCTGAACTAGTGGGGGAAAGAGGGGAAAAATTCAGTCTAGCTAAACATGAAAATTTTAAAATAATTGGGGCAAGATTTCAAATACTGAAATAAAACTTTTTAAATTATTAATAAAAAGTAACTAAATTTATTAAAAATTTAGAAGACTACAAATCTTACTATATAATGGAATCTGCATAATTAAACTGAATCCTGCTTCTATCATCTGAAATTAAGACCAATACTAGATAAATTACCCTCGATATTCACTTAAACTCTGTGAATATGATGCAGAAAACATGACTTTAAATTCAGACTGCTGAAATAGTAAGTGATGGAAATTCATGAAGGATAGCATCATGCTGAGAGCATGGAAAAGATTTTCCTTCCATCTTCAGTGTGTAGAGAAGAGAAAAGCTGTATTGGTTGGTCCTGAAGGTCCAATTCTGAATTTAGGACAGAAGGTGAATAGTAAAGAATACCTATCTCAGCCACTTAGAGATTAAAAATGTGGAAAAATATACTCATTAATGTAGGTCAAACATAGAAGAGAAAATGTGGCAATACCAAAGCCAAGTGCCAAAGGCAGAGATATTGAACAAAATACCATGAAGTTGAAACAAATCTTAAAAGGGAGATCTGGGCTTAAGGGGAGTAGGACAGAAGAATAGAGAGGGAGATGGTGGATTAATACAGTCATAACACTCAAAGTACATATGCCAGAGTATAAATAGGAAACTTGAAAGGATAGGAAGGAAGAAAAATGGAGTGCTGGACAATGATCCAGATGTATAGTAGTTTGAAATCTACATACACTCTATTCAAAACTGACGTGATGAAGTGAAACCCCTTTGCACAACTATCTAAAGACTACATTTTTTGAAGTTTAAATAGTAAGAGACCAGAAGCACAAACCTTTACAGATAAATAAGAGGACAGCATTGACACATTTTTGAGGATTTTGTTCCTTTCAATATACAAAATTTAATGTGTCAAGTCTGCTGCAAGTGTAAATTTCATTTTGCAAATTCTTTTTGCAAATTGCTTAAAATATACAGAACCATATTCCACTATCAATCACATCAATTCCAATAAAAAATATTATAAACCTTTAGGTTTCTCAGTTGTTTCTAAATATCTTAATGTAATTCATTGGAACTAATTTCATTCTAAATTTAAGTTTAAATTTTAAAATCCTTTTAATGGGACACAGGTATGGCTAGATAACTGATGTTAGCAGAATCAGAATTATTCAGAAGGCTGTAAATGGATGTTTATCTAATTTTCTCTCTTCTGGATCATGGAATACAGATTGCCCTTGTTAGGAAAATGGAGGAGAATGGAAAAGGAATAGGCTGGAGTGGATCATCAACAGGTGAGGACTGTTTATTGAGGAACAGCGAGGGGCAGAACCCTTCCAGTGGGTTTGGAGCTTGGAGCTGGGACAGTATCTGGGCTTTTTAGGAAGTCTGAACAAGGAGGTAGAGGTTAATGAAAAGCCCCTAGGTCAAGGAAGGTGAGGGCCTTTCAGTTGGGCCCCAAATGGGATGTTTACAGCTGGGCTTAGGTGGATTGCCTTGCCTGCAATTCAAAAGAGTTTACACATAACTGGGATTTTGCCTGCAGTCTGTATGGGCCTGGGACAACAGAGTGGAGGTGAACCCTTCATATTCCACCCTTAGATACATAAAATGAGAGGGCCGCCAAGAAGCGAGAGGGAAGTTCTTATAGGATCTTTGGGTACATAAAAATAATTGGGCTGAGACGGAAGTAGCATGGTGTTAAGAGAACAAAGCAGATTCCCATCATTTGGAACCTTGAAGGAGTATAAAGGAGGAGGGGCCTCGTGGTCTTTTCTGGTTACTTCCTGCTGGCATTGGGATGTGGAGAAGTCAATGGGGTTTGGGTTTTCAGTTCCCGGTCTGTGCTGGGTCCAGGGCAGTGTATGCAAACCCTCTGGTTGCCTGTAGGAATAGGATGGCCTTGGCTTGGTCACAGGTCCTGATTGAGGGCTTTTATCCTGTTAGAGAGAAACTTGTAAATGCTGAGATCAGGCAAAAGGCTGCAAGGTGGCAGGAGTTGTTGATATGAGTGACACAGGAAAACGCAACCTGAGCACAATCCAGAAAATTTCCAATTATGCCATGAGACCATAACTAGTCAAAAGCTAGGGCTAGAGTGCAATAGTTAAGGGCCTGGTGAGAGACCTTGATCATTTCCTATAAATAGCAGGTAACAAAGGCAAGAATATAAATACCTGTCCAGTTAGAAGTTAGACAGATATCGATATTAGATGGACAAGCTTCTCAACTTATTTCTATTGACCTCCTGGCTCTGGTTAAATTTGAAAGGGCAGGCAAAGCGTGGCTGACGTGACATCATCTCCTCTTACTCTTTTCCACCTTTTCCTGGGGGTCTAGGTGCTTGTGCATGGCATATGGGCTTTGAACTCAAGGCCTGAGCACTTTCCCTGAGCACTTCTGCTCGAGGCTAGCGCCCTACCACTTTGAATCACGGGGCCACTTTTAGCATTTGGCTGGTTAATTTTTGAGCCAACTTCCAGCGTGGCTCTTCGGTGGTGGTTAGTTGGGAGATAGAGTCTCAGAGCGATTTTTCTTCCCTGCCTGGCTTTAAACTGCAATCTTTGCCACAAAAACCCTTTATTACATCCAATTAAATAAACAAGGAGATCTATGGGATCAAGAGAGCTTACATGCACCCTATCAAGAATTGATCAAAAATACATTCCAGAACTCATGACAAAACTCAATAGATGGGATGAGAGTTTGAGCACAGCTTGGCTGCCTGGAAAACCTGATAACCAAAATTTGCAGGAGCACTCCTGGCCTACACATGCTTCAATAGCATAACAACATAGCTGACTTATTCAGGTCTAGCTGGGTAAGGTTGACAGAGAGTGTCCCTCAAGAGTCTTAGTTTTTGTAAATCTGAAGAAGTCTTTTACCAAGAATCAGCTGTGTGTGATGGAGTCAAACAGGAGTCCAGTGTACCATGGTGGAGGTAGGATGGTCCCAGGCAGGATCAGGGCTAGACTATATTCCTCAGATGAATTGTCAAATCTCCTGCTTAGTTGCTTACAAGTTTATACACAGACTGGTTAAAGACACTTAAATTTATATGGACATATAGAATTACATGCTAGTTTTAATGTAAATCACAGCAAACTATTACATAATGACTTACTCAAAAGCTGTCTTTTAAGGCATACTCATATCACCTGCTACATATTCGAACTTTCTGAAGACAGAAACAAATATGTGGAACAAATATTTTAAGACAATTCTTACCTCCTTACTGGTGTTTTTCCTCACAGCTGGCTAGGAGCTGAGCTGGGTCTCGTTCCTTTTACTACTACCTTGATAAAAATGTTTTCTTTTAACAAATGGTACATTTGATAGGAAATATCAGTACTAAGAAATAGAAGAAGATAACTTTTTACACAGTTTTTATGTACTATGAGATTATATTGAACATGCTCACACACACACACACACACACACACACACACACACACACACACACACACACACACACACACTTAAACCAATGTTTTCATTTAAAAAAAATAAAAATTGGCCATAAGTTTTATGGAATTCCAGAGGCAAAGTGATATTGTTTTGCCCAATATGAAAAAACCACGTGGTCAATGTCAGAAAAGTAGACAATACCAAAAAATGCAGGGCAAATTTTAACAAATAATTTCCACCCTTAAATAAACATTGAAAAAAGCAGAAAATCTTTTTTGGTGATGAGGCAGATTAGTATATGAATTGAATATATTAACCCTTAAAAGAGTGAAGAGGAGAGAGCAGTAAGGCTGATGGAAGAGTGGGGGTTGTAGAAAAACCCATCATTTGGCCTTTGTCTCTTCCTAGGTGTCAGCTTCCAGGGCTTGTAGACAGAATTGGGGGAGGGGGTGACTGAACAGGTTTGTAAGGAGAATATGTAGAACTTTTAACCTGAAGACATTTAAAGGAATATGTGGCATCATCATGAAGATATTGAAATGTGTGTTTGAGTAATTGAATAGAGAGAGTTATTGGAAGAAGTGAGAGGGTGGGATTTCTCTTCTGAAGTCTCCTTGAGGAGAAACCAAGAATCTAGATTTTGAACTGAGTTGTCTCAGGAAAGAGAAAAGGATTGGATTATTGTTTAAGTCCCCAAAAGTAAAAGGACTGGTTTGTTCCGATTATGGGATTTCAGGGTGGTAAAGGGAGAGAGGAGTAAAATAGAGAGGCTGTCCTCAGTGTGTTTGCCAGCTAGCCACTGTCAGTGACAATTAGCAAAAGGTCCAGAGTAGAGGACCCATTTAATTAGAGTCTGTAAGGGAAAAAGGCGTATTAGCTATAGAAAAGGGTTGAGAAATGTATACGTATGGAGTAGTTTGTTCACAGTGATATTTAACAGGGCTGTTAGCTTGTTTTTTTACCTTTGGAGGCCTAAGCCCACCCCTACCTTGTGTCAGCTACACAGGCAGGCAGACAGGCGGGCACAGGGACAGGGATTAACAGAAGGAGCTTGCTTGAAACAGATAGTTTTAGCCTAGAAAATCTGGACCAACTGCAAATAGCAAGAGTGTAGTTAGAAGAGCAAGGAAGGAGATAAAGATCTTTGTTGCTCGAGGTTATCAAAGAAAAGAGATAGAAAAGGAGGGTGTGAGAGAAGTGGGTGAGAGACAGACTGAGCTGCGATAAGATAAGGAGTTACATTTTTAGAGGAGATGATTGGGAGGCTCATGGCAGAGAAGTGCTGGATTATTAAGGCAGGAGAGCAGGGAGGGGGACCTCTGGAGTAGAGGTCAGAGAAGGACTTGGTGGACAGAACAGAACAAGCAGAGGGCAAGTTTTCTGGAGCAGAGGTAGAGGAGGGCTTATGTTTAGGGTACCTTGGATTCCTCATCATTTCGTTGGAGAATTGTTTAAATCATTAAAATTAAAACCTAAAGTTACAAATTTAGGCCAGTGTTGGCCATGGTAAGAAGACCAGATTTTGGTAGAAAAACAAGTCATTTTTTTAAACAAAATAATTTTTATTGTGAAATTAACGTACAGAGGGGTTAAAATTAAATGAGAAAGGTAATGAGTATATTTCTTACCTAGCATTGTTGCCTCTTCCTTTTGTTCCCCCTACAATCCCTGACCTCCCAAATCCATGTTTCTCCCCCCTCCTCAAAGTTGTAAAGTTCATTTTTTGACATAGCATTTTGTACCTGTCATTGTGCAATGGGTACACATGTATTCTTATTTAAATTTTTTTCCCTTCCCTCCCCAAATTATACCAACATCAAATGCAGTGAAAACAGTGGTTATACCATGGGGGAAGGATATATGAAGCATTTTTTTTACTGTAAATTAATCAGCCCAGAGTCTTAATATTAAACTGCAGGCATGCTAATGAGGTGTCTCTGGGAGACAATTTGGAAAATTTGGTAGGATTTTGGAGCCTGTCCCACTTCTCCAGGCATCCTTGGTGTTTTGAGAAGGCAGACGGACAGAACCCAATAATTAATAGAGTGCATGCCCAAAGGTCCTAATTAATGGTGGTCAGTCAGGGGGTCAGGAAAGTGGAGACTCCTGGAGTTACTGAGATCCCCACAGACAGGAAGGAAGGGAGGGACTCCTGGAGACCTGGAGTCCTTGTCGGGGCCCCTCTTCCACAGACTAGGCTGGTTACCTTGTCCTGAAGGCTTTCAGGTGGTGGGTGAAGTCGGTCAAGTGGCAAAAAGCCTCCTGCCTAGAGATTAGAGTCCAGTGACAGTGTAATGGAGAGAGAATAGGGGGTTTATGCAAGGGTCAATAATACTGCAAGCCACAGCAGAATGGCCCTCCCCTGCTTGCACCACTTCCAAAGGCCAAGGCCAAGAGGTCTTTCATGAGGCTGTTTAGCAAAAAGTAAGCTCATAGGGCTGTGAACTCCCAATTCAGAAAGGCCTTGGAAGGAGGAGGAAAATAGCAGAGAATCTCCATTAGAGGTGGCAAAGAGGTGGGTTGCCCCTCTGTAGAGGGCATCCAGTTTATTCCTCGCACTTTTCCATTCCTGGATGTAGGAACCATATGTTAGGAAAATGGAGTAGAATGGAAAAGGAATAGGCCAGACTCGATCATCAACAGGCGAGAACGGTTCATTGACAGACAGCGAGGGGCACAGCCCTTCCTGCAGGATTGAGGTTGTGTGAGGAGCTGGGACAGGATCTGGTTTTTTATAGGAGGTCTGAACAAGAAGGTAGAGTTTAATGAAAAGCTCCTAGGTCAAGGAAGGTGGGGGACTTTCACATGGGCCCTCAATGGGATATTTACAGCTTGGCTTAGGTGGATTGTCCTGCCTGTACTTCAATGGAGTTCACACATACCTGGGATTTTGCCTGGAGTCTGTATGGGCCTGGGACAATAGGATGGGGGTCAATCTTTCAGTCTTAATTGGAAAAAGATAGTCTTCCCAGCTTTTCTGCATATAAACACTCCATCATCATTTTCTTATTAGAGGATTATTCCAGATCAGCTATATGTTGATTTATAATGACTGAGCCTGACATAAAGGTGAGGGAAACTGCCTAAACTTCAGTGAGGTTCTGACTTGTGTTTCACAAAGTGTTATGAAAGCTCTCCATGAGAAATCTAGCAGCATTTCTAAAAAGTCCTTGCGTGCTTATACTTTCTGATAATATCTCAATTCAAGTATTTCTCCTCAGAGTTCCATACCTTTCAATAATGCTGTATTAGATCCCTGTTGTATTTTGCAGACAAATCTTGGTGATGAAATTTGTGCTTTTCAAAATAGCTCTCCCAATTCCATCCACAAAATGCAGACAAAAATTATCTGAAAAAATTTGTATCTGTTGATAGTGCATATAATTTTTAAAAGTATTATTTTATTTTGTTAAATTTTTAATTGTGAAAATACCATACAAAGGGGTTACAATTATATGGGCAAGGTACTGAGTATATTTCTTATCAAGTATTGTTCTCTCCTCCTTTGTTTGACCTTCCCATCCCTATCCATCTCTGCCCCACGCCCTCTCCTACCCCCACCAAATTTGTAAAGTTCATTTTTCATCATAATGACTTGTACATTTCATTACTGCAATGGGTTCACCTCTATCCCTATTTAAACTATTTGTTTTTCCCTTCACCTCCACAAATTATACCAACATCAAATACAGTGAAAACGGGTTATACCATGGGGAGGGACATACAAAGCAACAAATAAATCATCTTATAAATATATTAGAAACGATTGCAAGAAAGAAAAACCATTTGAATCTTTATCTTGTGGTTCATTTTGCCTAACATCAACTTATCTGACCGTTTCTGCTTATCTCAAACACATACAAGTTATTGCAAATAAGGGAAACCATGGGACCTATGTTTCTTTGGACCTGGCTTACTTTACTTAACATAATTTTTTCCACGTTTTTCCATTTCCATGTAGACAGAAGGGAACCCTCCTGAATTGTTGGTGGGAGTGCATATACTTTTATTTTCCCTTACAAACATAGAATGTAGTAAAATTTTTCATAGCAATTACACTGCACTAGGTGCTGGGCATATTCTAATGTAAATAATATACTGTGTTTATGCAGAGATTTTGAGCATCCAAAATTTTAATATGCCTGTGGTCCTAATACCAATACCTTATTGATATTGAGTGACAAATACAACTTCTTATAAGTACAGAAGTTTTCCTTGTATCTTTTTAATATATATGTCTTTACTGTGAAGATACTATACAGAGGGGTTACAGTTAAGTAAGTTAATGAGTACATTTCTTATTGAGCACTGTTACCCCCCTCCTTTGTTTTTCCCTTATCAACCCTTCCACTCACACCTCCCCACCTCTTCCCTCCACCCCTCGTCTGATAGAGTGTTTTGTACATCTCATTGTTACTCATTGTAACAATGAAGAAATGCTGGCTTCTTTCATGCTGATTCTACTTGTGTAGACACACCTAAAGTCACCCACCAAGCCCAAAAGCACATAAATGAAATGCATATCATCTTTTGTCAGTTGGTATAATTGTGTTCTACACATTTATTGACAGGTTGCAAATTATTTCAAACTTTAATGCATTAAAATGTTTTCTGCCGTGGAACGGCTCTGTCGGGACTACGGAGGACACCTAATGGAGGTAACTGGAATAGGTGGGGAGATGGCAAACAGACAACTCACACACAAGAGGAGTGAATGCTGAGTGTGATTTATTGCAGAGGACAACAAGCTTTTATAGAAAAACTCTCCGTGAGAAAGGGCAAAAGGTTACACAATCTTGCTGCAAGGCTTTGTTCTGGGGTGGTCACCAGCTGGTTGCCTGATCTTGTTTTTTGGATGATGAGCTATGAAGATAGGCACTTGTTTTCGGCTTTACCTCTATTTTTAAGAAATAAAATTGGTTTCGATGTTTATCACCTATTAACCATTAACCAGAGCATATGGGCAAGGTGCTGAACAGAAAGGCATGAACTCTAGTACTTCATAGTTACTTTTGCTTAGTTTTGTACTTTATGCATTTCAAATCTTTTCTAAGCAATTGTGCTTCTTTGCCATTCTTTAGAGGGTCCCCAATTTGTGGCCAAAAATCATGATAGTCAGTATATTTAGTTAAATCTGGCCATATATCAAATTCAAGCTCATAGTGTCTTTTCTGTAACCCTTTCACATAATCGTTTACTCTTCTCCATAGAGGCCTTAACTGTCTCATAAGAGCTTTCTTGTTCCTTCTTTGATAGTAAGCACCAAGGAGGCCTAGATCTAGCAAGTCTCTCAGTAAATAAAAGAGTAATAGGAAGTTCTTTCTCCTAAGTAGTTTTCCCAACGTTTGCCATCCTTATCATACACACCTGTAAAAGGCTATGGATCTGGGGGAAGTCTTTGGGGTCCTCTAGATAATGGAGGATCCCACTATTTTCCCCTGATAAGTCATTGCCACCTTCCATCTACCAAAATTTTAGGAATCTTATTTAGCTTTTGATCTATATATCCCTCTACATCTTTTTTATCTACAGGATATCTATATGAGTCTATTGTATATGCTTTAGGATTAAAGGGAAGTCTCCAATAGCCATACACTCTTTCTGCTCTAGCCATGCCTACAGCTTCTTGTAAATCTCTTACAAACAATTCCTTCTGCTGAACTGACCTCATGAAACCCCCAATACATTTATATTTACATATGACTTGTCTAATAGCCTCCATAAGAGGGGCTTTTAGGGTAGTACTTAACTCTGGTGAGTTAGTCATGTTCTCAGGACACTCATCAGATGTTGGAGTCATCAACACTTCTAAGAAAGAGCCTTGAATAAGGGAACATTGAGCATGAGTAAGTAGAACAAGCAGCAGGAACAGTAAAAGATTAGTAGGCACTCCTATACAGCGAAGAAAAGAAAAACAGGAACACATCTTTCCCAGGGGCTTGCCAGCCTTTCCAGGAGGTAGGCCTCTTTGAAGCCCCATTCTCAGATCTGAAAGCAGGTTTCCCATGCTAAGCAGACTCCACCGGAGTACGTGTGGCAGTTTTCTTTCTTATTTTCTTGACCAATAAATCCGCAAGACCTCAGTCAGCATTTCTCACATAGGACTTTTCAAATGGGTTGGTTAAATATTGACCTGAGCTCCAGTCTTCTGAGGACTCACTCATCTGCTTAGGAATTGATGCTGGCTCTTGGAAAAGAGCTCAAGGAAGGATGCCATTTAAAGCCTTATAACGTTATTCTTTACCAGAGTATTCTCCAGCTACTTTGGTTGTTGAGAATGTCTACAAAAGCAAGCATTCTGTTGGAAACAGGGAGACACCATATGACCATTACTTAATGAGATTTCCGAGTGGCTTGCTATCACTTGTACTGCATTTTGCAAGTTGAATCTGTCAAAACCTATCAGTTTTAAGAGATAAGAGGAGTGGTAAAAGTACTTCTAGAGAAAAATGCATCTTCAACATATTTGGTTCCAAGCATTCCGTCTAAGGCATATTCAACAAGTAGTGAAACTTGTGTTGGCTGTAACTATGTGTCTTTCTCCATGTATACATGTGTGTATGTATGTGTGTATTCATGTGTATAGGAGCATACATGTGTACATATATAAGGGCATATACACATATATATGCAAATATAAAATTATACATACATAATATATGTGCGTATATATTAGCTGTTCAGTGATTTAAGCTATAGTTCCCGCACATTGTCATTCACACAAAGTGTACATGATAAACTGCTCTGAGGATCTTTGCTCTATGATGGTTATCCTTTGTACTCACTTCTGCCACTACTTTGTTTTTCATCCCGGCTAAAGGGATGAAAATCTATCCATAGGATAGCTTTATTTTCATTACATGTATTTACTTACTGATAATAAAAGAAACAGGTTATTTATAAAAGAAAAAGATCTTTTAGGTAACAGGATAAAGTATCTTATCCATCCCAATGATTCCTATGAGATAAAATTTATAATAATAGTAAAAGTGAAAAGGAATTTTTAGATCTGTTGTTTTGCCATTTAGCATTGCAAAGAATAATATCACATGACTGCTATAACTCTTAAAGAATGCCATTGTAACTCCATGACAAAACCAGTGGATCCTGAAAGATAATAGTACACCAGCAGAAATGCTAAGTAGCAGTCATGGAGCATGAACGAGAAAGCAAGTGAAAGAGATAGAGTGAAAGATAGAGAGAAATATCATAATACTGAAAGTGCATAACAGTTAAATAAGAGCTATATGAGAATATTCATACAGCTATTTTTAGATTCTACATGTACATTTGAAGGTATTTAATGTACAATAACCCACCAACATAAAATATAAAGTGCTTTTGATAAAAAACTAAAAATGACTCAAGAAATTAGAATTGCAAAAACAATTTTCACAGAAGCAATCTCTCAGAGATATTTCATGACTTTGAGAATAATAAAGTGGCTGAAGTTAATATAAATTAAGTAGTATGATAATTCACAAAAATATAAAAAGATATTCATATATTTCAATATATAACCCAAAGCTAAAACAAATGTTCTTTAGATGATATTTTTAAAACACAGTTTCTCAAGAACTGGGAAAAGTGGCTCAATGGTATATAGTGCTTGCCTTGCATGCATGAGGCCCTGAGTTTGATTCCTCTGCACCACATAAGCAGAAAAAGATGGAAGTGGTGCTGTGACAAAAGTGGTTATGCTAGCCTTGAGATGAATAGCTGAGGGACAGCACACATGCTCCAGATTTTAAGCCTCATGACCAACAAAAACAGAAAGAGAACAAAACACAGTCTCTCATTTTTGTGGCCTCAACTCTGTAATATGTCAGCTTCACCCTAGGGCTAAGATTTTAGGTGTGGAAATTTATCAACACTCCTGATTCAGATTCTACTTGATAAAATTTTTAATCAATATTTTGTTCTTAAATTTGCTATTTGTAAACTCACATGCACCTATAAAAATGGTTGACCATCCCAGTAACCTTCTCAAAATAACTCCAAAAGACAACTTACAAAACTGTATTATATTACTACAAGGAAAACAATGCTACAAATAAATAAAACCAACAATTAAATATTCATAATTAATAAAATGAAAAATAAATCAGTTACGTGTTTCCAGTATTTGAAGTATACTACATATTAGATTTTACTATATTCTCATATTCCTGTACATTTAAAACTGGCTAAGATTATGATGTTCAACAAGAGTTTTATAGGCTATGAGTAGTCTTTAAAGTTACCCAGTAAGATTACTATTTATGGCTCATCTCGTCATTTGTATATGGCTTATATCATCACTTGTTCCTCGCTAACATATAAAGTAAGGAAGCTCTAAATTGTAGTTAACAAATTCTTAACTCTTTACTCTGCTTCTTTACACAAAGGCTTTGCAACTTCTCATTAGTAAAGTTTCTATAAACTCTGAAATGTAAATACTTAGTAATATATGTCTGCTACCATAAATCTTAACTACTTCATGGAAAATTTTTATGACCTGTGAAACAGTCCCTATTTTGGCATATTTAAGCAAATTCCCAGAATTAAACACATTTAAAGCATTAAAACTTTAACAAACCTTAACCCTTGCTGCAATGTTCATTATGACAGGTGCCTTGTAGAGAATAATTGAACTCCTCCTTCTACACATCTCTGGAACCACAAATATTTGGAATTACTTTGTTTTTGACATATCAATTTTTAGTTTCTTCTTAAATCTGTGCTTATGTAAGAAATACATATTTCATGACCATTCTTTTGTATTTACTTTTTGTTGAATTGTCTAGTTTAAGAAAATCAATTACACTTTATATATAAAAAAATGTTCTGTGCTCAATTTGGCAGCACATACCCTAAAACTGGAATGATACAGAGAAGATGAGCATAGCTCCTTCGAAGGATGACACACAAATTCCTGAAGCGTTCAATATTTTTACAAGGACAGATGCTGGAGTGAATGTGGCCAGAAGTAAACACTACTGAATTCTTGGTGAGAGTGTAAACGTGTTCAACCCCTTTGAAAAGCAGAATGGAGGTTCTTCAAAAGATTCCACATAGAGCTCCTCTATGACGCAGCAATCCTTTTTTTGGGCATTCACCCAAATGATCAGAAACAAGACCATACTAAAACTACAAGCACAACTATGTTTATTGCAGCATTATTTAGCATAGGTAAGATATGGAACCAACCCGATGCCCCTCAGTACATGAATGGATCAAGAAAATGTGTGTGTGTGTGTGTGTGTGTGTGTGTGTGTGTAACTGTGACCCCTCTGTACAATACTTTTACAATTAAAAACCTATAAAAATGTTCTGAGATGGAAGAGTTTATTCCCCCAATTTTATCCATATAATATCGTTAACAAAGCAGATTTTTAAATACTAAGTAGAATGTGATATGTATTACAGAAACCATTACATGTAATGAGCAACCAGAAATAATGTTATCAATTGACTATGCACTGCTTCCAAGGAAGCCAGATGGATAATTTCTCATGCTGTAAATCAAACTGTTGATCTTATGTCTTGATAGTGTAAAAATATCAGGGACAGAATAATGAAGGAATGTTGTAGACTGAGGTGAAATCATATGAAAATATACAAACCTGATAAAACATATAAGTATCTGAGCAGTATATTGTGTTTTAAATCATTTGTGTTACATTGCAAAGATAATGAAGACCTATTCGAATGAATTATCTTTTTGATATCCTATCGTAGGTCCTTAGAAGGATGAACTCTTTCCTCATTCTTATAGAGGCTTTATCAGATGAGAGGAACTGTATTTTTTGTTTGCTTCCTTCCATTTATTCTTCACTCTGAAATATGAGCTACATGATACTGAAATACACCAAGGAAAATTAAACACACAGGCTTTGGAAAGATCAATCAATGTAAAATAAATAAAATACGTATAACCTTGTAAAAGGTCTAAATAAATTAATTTATATAATCTCAAGTGTAAACAGAAAATGATTTAAGCAATGTCATGTAATTGAAAAATGAAAATTTTTAGGCGATACTTAATTTTTTCCTTTCTACTACATTGAATTAATTATTGATTTTGTATAGAGAGATTAAAGATGAGATTAACAAGAAGCTTGGTTAAAACTGGGCATAAATTCTGAATAGACATGTATTCCAAAATCCATGAAAATCGTCAGTGGGTTTACAAAGTTGTGTTTAATGCTACTTCTATGCTGGCTTAAGCTTTGGGAACAGAAGTCATTAGAGAAATGCAATTCAAAATTAATATGATACTCTTTCATAACTATTACAACTATTATTAAAAAAATCAAAGGAACCAGTTGTGGTGGCAGTCAATTTGGTCTAGAAACTCCTCTAAGGAGAGAGCAAGATGAGGCATTGGCTTAAGTGAGCCGCTCAATATCTGCCATCCAAAAAGGAAAAACAGTGGAGTGAGGCTCAAAGCCATATGCCTTTGGGCTTGGGTCCTTCCCTTGATTATAGCATCTGCAAGTTGGTCTGCCTGAGATTATACCTGAGGTGTGCCCCCAGGGGAGTGTGAACCCACTCTAATGGCTCCCCCCTTTGAATTAAAACTGCAGAAATCAATGTAACACCTCCAAACCACCAAAGGGAAATGGGCTCAAAAATAGAATACCTCTTCAGGAAAACTTCATCCAGGGCTTTTTGGAACTGCAAAAATATTGCCCAATGGCTGTCTGTAATTGTAATAACTTCTTGGGGCGTCCTGCCTTTTAGTAGGGCAAATAAGGCACACACTATCTTTAGGGACAGGAACCCATGGAAACAGCCAATTGGTTTCCCCTAAAAGGCTCTGAAGTTGGGATAAGGTCAGAGAGGTTGGAATATCCAGCAAAGGCTTAAGGAGACTGGCCTGAGTCAAGGTAAGGTGGAACCAGAGCACCTTAAAAGAAGGTAACTTTTGAATTATATTGAGTGCTATGGTGAAGCCCCCCTTTCTTAATATGATGCGAACCTGGGCCAGAAGGCCCTCCAGGTGTCCTAGGTCTTGGTGCCCCACAATTATATCATCCGGGTAGGCAAACACAAGAGAGGTATCTGAACCCAGCACAGGCCCTAAAAGTGTGGCCAAGTATTGTTGGCAAAAGGCCAGGTTATTTGCCATTCCCTGTGGCAGCACAGTCCATTCAAACCTCCAATCAGGCAGGGAAAAATTAAGAGAAGGGATGGAGAAAGCAAACTTTTTACAGTCATCTGGATGCAGGAGGATAGAAAAAAACAATCTTTAATATCAATCACACCAAGGTATATTCTGAAAGTATAGCAGGAGTCCAGGGCATACCTCTTAGGGATGTTCCTACTAGCTCCATCCTTTCATTTACTTTTCATAGATCTTGGAGCTTACACCTAGCCCCAGAGGCCTTTTGAATAACAAATATGGGTGTGTTTCAAGGACTCATAGAAGGGCATATGTACCCAAGGTTTATCTCCACCAGAAGGTGGAGGAATACAAGTTTAGGTTTTATCAATGGCCACCACTCCACCCAGGTAGGGCTTCCTATCTAAATCAAACTTGGATCCACAATTCTTTTTCCAATGGTATCCCTTTCTGCCCCTGGGTCAGGGTATAGGGGGAGGTTAGGCCCCCTAGGGCCAGTTGGCAGGGGATTTTTGTGAACAGTCCCTCTTGCTTCCACGGGATGGTTAGTCACGGAACGTAAAGCAAATTGGGCTCTGCCCACACAACTCCCCCTCAGCGCCATCTTTGCTGCCCATGTGCTCCACAATCAAAGACCTCGGAGTCAAATCTGACACACTAAAAACTTCAAAGGATGAAATAAGTGAAACCCTAGGTCTCCTTGTCACAGGCCAAAATTTTCTTAAAAGAGACCCAGAAACACAACAAATTAAACAAAGGTTGGACAAATGGGATTGCATGGAATTGCAGAGCTTCTGCATGGCAAAGGACATAGCTAGCAAGATCACCAGAAAGCCCACTGATTGGGAGAAGATCTTCACTAAACATACAACCGACAAGGGTCTCATATCTACAATATAACTGGAACTCACAAAATTAAATGCCCCAACAACAAATCCTCAAAGAAACAACTGCCCAATAAATAAGTGGGCTATAGACTTACAGAGGAACTTCGCTGAAGAAGAAAGAAGTATGGCCAATAGACACATGAAGAAATGCTCAACTTCCCTAACCATAAGAGAAATGCCAAACAACATTGTGATACCACCTCACTCCAATTAGAATGGCTATAACGAAGAACTCTAATAACAACAGATGCTAGAGGGGATGTGCACAGAAGGGAACCCTACTGCATTGTTGGTGGGAGTGTAAACGTGTTCAGCCACTTTGGATAGTAGTATGGAGGGTCCTCAAAAGACTCCACATAGTGCTCCCCTATGACCCACCAATCCCACTTTTGGGCATTTACCCAAATGATCACAAACAAGAGCACACTAATGGTACCAGCAAAGCTATGTTTATTGCAGCATTGTTTACCATAGCTAAGATTTGGAACCAACCCACATGTCCCACTGTAAATGAATGGATCAAGAAAATGTGGTATATATACACAATGGAATTCTATGCCTCCATCAGAAAGAATGGCATTGCCCCATTTGTTAAGAAATGGAAAGACTTGGAAAAATTATATTAAGTGAAGTAAGCCGTGCCCAAACAAACATAGGTACCATGGTTTCCTTTATTTGCATAAACTAGTATGCCTGACACAAGCAGAAAAGGTCAGATAAGTTGATGGTAGGCGAAATGAACTCCAAGATAAGGATTCAAATGGTTTTTCTTTCTTGCAATTGTTTCTAACATACTTATGATATGATTTCTTTGTTGCTTTGTATGTCCCTCCCCCACGGTATAACCCCTGCTATCATTGTATTTGAGGTTGATATAATTTGTGGAGGGGTAGGGCAAAAACAAACTGTTTATATAGGGATACAGCTGGACCCATTGCAATAATAAGATGTACAAGATGTTACGTCAAAAAATCAACTTTACAATTTGGCTGGGAGGTGGATTAGGAAGGGGGGGGGTGATTTGAAGGGATTCAAAGGGGAAACAAAGGAGCAGGCAACAATGCTTGATAAGAAATATACTCATGAATGTTGAATGAAGACTGCGGAAATGAAGCTGGAGGCTATCAATTTTTCGCATAGATAGCAGTTTAGTGTTCCAGTGAACAGTCCTAGCCTAGAGAATCACACCAAGTGTGCGATCACTGTACAGAGAGTTTGGCCAGAGAGGAAAAATCCAGGCAGACCTGAGCACTTGCTTGCAGCTGTGGCAAGGCGTTGGTGGTGGCGGCCATAGCCATCCTACCTAAACACAGAGAATCCGGGACAAAGGATCCAGACCCAGGGGCTAGTGGATTCTATTCAACACCAGCAAGAACTGGCAAGGAGCAAATATCTTCATCCTGCAGATCACAGACTAAAGATGACCAGGGAACCAACAATCCAGCGTGAGTAGAACCCTGACATCCTCACTCCTTCTCAGGAAGCAGAGGGGGGAAGTCCACCTCTCCCCACCCCCAGCACCAGAGATCTCCATTTTTGATACTGAAAAAGGCCCGGCTGAGGAGCTAGCAACAACTCAGGCCTTGGATGAAAACTGGAGTCATTTAGCAGGTCACAGGAAGCTGACCTGACATTCCAGGCTTAGCTCCACCCAAGGGAAAGTCACCAAGCACAAGCAGAGGATCCGTGGCCCCCACAGGTGTGGCTTTCTTCTGGGTAAACAGAGCCAGAGGCTGCCCCTCCCTACAGCAGCCTAGAAAAACAATTGAAATTCAGTATACATAAACCCTGAGAATGGCTCTAGGCTGGGCTTTGTGAGTATATCAGAAGCTATCCCCTCAGGGAAAAGCTACTGTTTGGTGAAAGGCCTCAACTCTACCCAGAACCTAGCCTCATCACACCATCTCCAAACTAGAGGAAACAGCCATCTCCTTCTTTGCCATCTCCTTCTTTTGTGATAATCAAAGCAGATCTCCCTCCCACTGAACTAGCGAGGAGGAGGATCACAAAATCCTGGGTAAAGCAGAGCATTTTTCTGCCTGCTCAAACAAACTGACTTAAGTAACCAATCAAGACAGACCAGACAGTAACCACAAGCAGACCTGAGACTCCACCAAGAGATTGGTTAGGACACAAGGGAGATAAAAGATCTTCCCATGCACGCACCCCCTTTCCCAATCAAAGAACTCTTTTTTATACCTTTTTTAATTTTTAAAAAATTTTTAAATTATATTTTAAAAATTGTTTTCTATTAATCTTTTTTGTCCTCGCATAATTTTTATTTTAGGTGTGTGTGTGTGTGTGTGTGTGTGTGTGTCTGTGTGTGTCTGTGTGTGTGTCTGTGTGTGTGTGTGTCTGTGTGTGTGTCTGTGTGTGTTTTAATCTCTACTGAGTTTTTGGTCCTTTTTTTCTTTTTTCTTTTTCTCTTCTTTTTTTTTCTTTTTCATTTTTTTCTTCCCTTTCTTCTTTTTGGGTGACTTAATTGCTGTTTTGCTCATCCTCAGATACATACCTGTCATCGATTATTAGACCTTATCTCCCTTGTGTACATATTTAACCCAGAAATTTATTACTCAATTCAAAACCTCTAAGGCTTAAATTCTTTAATAGTAGTATTATCTCCTCCTACCTATATAATTTTAAGAACTTTTATTTTTTAGCTTTTCTTCTCTCAATATCACTTCTTTACCCTTTCATAATTTTTGTGTTTCACTTTTTATATGTAAAGTTTTGTTTTTCCATTTTCTCTTGTTTTTTTAAGTCTCTCCAATAATTCTTCCCAAGCTATTTCCCTCTCTGAAATTAGGACTTGGCCAAATACACTCTCTTTTTACCTACCACATCCCTCTAATCCTACTTTTCCCCACATTTCTCCCTAAACCTAATAACTTCTCATTTGCCAAATTCTTCTTTTCTGTTCTTAGCCCATTAGTACATAGTTGTTTAATGTTGAATAGATTGTATCTGTTGAAGTATGGAGGTTCCTCAAAAGACTTCACATAGAGCTCCCCTATGATCCAGCAATCCCAATTTTTGGCATTTACCCAAATGTTAACAAACAAGACCATACTAAAGCTACCAACACAACTGTTTATTGCAGCATTCTTTAAGAGAGCTATGATATGGAACCAATCCAGATGCCCCTCCGCAGATGAATGGATCAAGAAAATGTGGTATATATACACAATGGAATTCTATGCCTCCATCAGAAAGGATGACATTGACCCATTTGTTAAGAACTGGAAATACTTGGATAAAAGTATATTAAGTGAAGAAAGCCAGGCCCAAAGAAACATAGGTCCCATGGTTTCCCTTATTTACAATAACTAGTGTATGTCTGACACAAGCAGAAAAGGTCAGATAAGTTGATTTTACGTGAAATGAACCCCAATATAAATATTCATATATATTTTTCCTTCTTGCATTTGTTTCAAACATATTCATAAGATGATTGCTTTTTTATGTTCTATGTCCCTCCCCACGGTATAACCCCGGCTTTCATTGTATTTGATATTGATATAGTTTGTGGATGGGAAGGGCAAAAGCAAACCTTTTAAATAGGGATACAGGTGGACCCATTGCAGCAATGAGATGTACAAGTCGTTATGCTGAAATTCGAACTTTACAACTTCGGGCAGTTCGGGGAGCGGGTGGGGTGTGATGGAAGATATGAAGGGAAGGGGAAACCAAGGAGGAAGTAATAATGCTTCATAAAATATATACTCATTACCTTTCCTCTGTAATTGTAACAACTCTGTATGGTATTTTCATGATAAAAAATTTTTAAAAAGGATATAAAATATTTTGATTTTAAAACATTATATATTTGTATATGTATATATATGTATGTATATATGTATATATATGAATATACATATATATATGTATATATATTCATTACCTTGCCCATTATCCCCTCTGTACGATATTTTCACAATAAATAAATTATCTGAAAAAAATGGTATCAGTCGATAGTGCATATAATTTTATTTTTCACTACAAACATAGAATGTAGTAAAAATTTTCGTAGCAATTACCGTGCACTAGGTTGTGGGCAGATTCTATTGGAAATAATATACTGTGTTTACGTAGAGAATTTGAGCATCCAAAATTTTAATATGCTTGTGGTCCTAAAACCAATACCTTGCTGATATTGAGTGACAAATACAACTTCCTATAAGTACAGAAGTTTTCCTTGTATCTTTTCAATTTATATTTTTATTTTAAAGTTCCTGTGCAGATGGGTTACAGTTACATAAGTAAGGTAATGAGTCCATTTCTTATTGAGCATTGTTACCCCCTCCTTTGTCTTTCCCCTACCATTCCGCCCCTTCATACCTCCCCAACATGTCACTCCACGCCCCCACCCCCCCCCCTCCCCCCGCCCCGATAGAGTGTCTTGTACATTTCATTGTTACAATGTGGCAACCTGTATCCTTTCCTTGTATTTTAAATGAAGAAATGCTGGCTTGATTTATGCTGATTCTACTGGTGTAGACGCACCTAAAATCACTCGCCAAGTGCAGGAGCACAAAATGAAATGCGTAGCAGAAACATTGGAACATTTCAGAGAAGATTAGCATGGCTCATGCACAAGGATGACAGGCAAATTCCTGAAGCATTCCATACTTTTACAACAGATGCTGGAGGGGATGTGGCCACCAGGGAACCATACTGCATTCTTGGTGGGAGTATAAAACTTGTTCAACCACTTTGGAAAATAGTATGGAGGTTCCTCAAAAAACTCCACATAGAGCTCCCCTATGACGCAGCAATCCCACTTTGGGACATTTACCCAAATGATCACAAACAAGACCATACTAAAGCTACCAACACAACTGTGGTATATATACACAATGGAATTCTATGCCTCCATCAGAAAGAATAACGTTGCCCCATTTGTTAGTAACTGGAAAGTCTTGGTAAAAATTATATTACGTGAAGTAAGCCACGTCCAAATTAACATTGGTCCCATGGTTTCCCTAATTTTCAATAACTAATATTTGTCTGGGTTAAGAAGAATAGGTCAAAAGCTATCTGCATATGACCAGATAGGATGATGTTAAGGGACATGAACCCCAAGATAGGGACACAAGTGGTTTTTTTTCTTTCTTGCTATTGTTTCTAACGTACATATAATGTGCGATGTGATTTTTTTGTTTCTTTATATGTTCCTCCCTCCTGCTATAACTCCTGTTTTCACTGTATTTGAAGTTGGTACACCTACATCTTGTATATACACTCCTCTAATTCGTGGAGGGGAAAGAAAAAAACAAAATGCTTAAATAGGGGTACAGGTTGACACATTGTAAGAATGAGATACACAAGACACTATGTTGAAAAATGAACTTTACAATTTAGGTGGGGGAAGGGAGGAGGGTTGTGTACTTGTGGAGGTGGGAGGGAAAGGATGGTAGGGGAAAAATAAAGGAGGAGGTAACAATGTTTTTTAGGAAATGTACTCATTACCTTGCTCACGCAAATGTGACTCCTCTGTACATTATTTAGCTACTAACTAATATTATGAGGCAGACTGAAATGAGACTCCAGAGAAAGAGTCAGAAAGACTGATCAGAGAGACTAAAATTGGTCACACAAAGATTGGAAAATAGAATTCCTTGTACAACATATAAATCATTGAAAGCCTGCACATGTAAGGACAAGAGAGCAAAGTCCAGAGATGCACATTTTCTTAGAGATCAGCTATTGAATTATCAATGGAAATATTTGTATTCTTAAATACTTGACCACATGTGGGAGAAGGCTGAAGAGAAATAAAATGCCATCACTCTGTTAGGACGTCCAATATCACACTAGGAAGTAATCAATCACTGATTTGTAATAAAAAGAGAAAACAATTATTCCAAATGAAGGTTTCATTTCTTTTCCTGTAACAGTTCTTGATTTAGATGCTAGCAATTACCATACAACTGATCCAGTACCACAGCTGAAATGATATTGACCGCAGGATTCCCACATGAAGGAAAAGAGAAAATTAACAGATATCTGAAGAAATGACTTGAGGATGAAATGTTCTAATAGTGATATCTGAGGTTTTGACACAGGTGAAGAGGTGGATTTTCTTTTCTAAATATTCCCCATTTTTAGCCAGTGGCTCACATCTGTAATCCTAGCTACTCAGGAAGCTGAGATCTGAGGACTGCTATTCAAAGCCAGCCTGGGCAGGAAAGTCTGTGAGACTCTTATGTCCATTTAACCACCAGAAAACCAGAAGTGTCACTGTGGCTCAAGAGGTAGAGCACTCACCTTGAGTTGAAGAGCTCAGGGACTGTGCCCAAGCCCAGACTTCAAACCCATCGACCAACAACAACAAAAAATCTCCCTTTTCTTGGACTGCCTACATCTTTTCCTATCATTCAACAAAGAAGCCATTTTATCACCCACTAAATTTAAGTCCTATCCTAGCTACTGCTAATAGAATGATTTGGTATCGTTTTTTTTTGTTGTTTGTTTCTTTTTTTGTCCATCCTGCGACTTGAACTCTGGGCTTGGGCTCTGTCGTTGTCATCTACAAGACAAGGCGAGTATTCTCCCGCTTGAGCCACAGTGCCACGTCCTGTTTTCTAGCAGTTTATTGGAGATTAGAGGCTCACAGACATGCCTGAAAACGCTGGCTTTGAACAGTGATTCTCAGATCTTAGTCCCCTGAGTAGCTATGATTACTGGCCTGAGTCACCAGCACCCGGCATATTTTGGTATCTTATGGCAAATGGTTCATATTTGGGGGGAAAAAAACAACTGTGGTAACATTTTTTCCAGTCCTTAAACTCTGGGCCTGGGCCCTGAACACGGTTATGCTGGTAGCTTTTATGTGAGCTTGTTGGATTACTGCCCATGAGGGGAATTACTGGGTCTTAAAGGAGATCTATGTTTAGTCTTTTCAGGAAACTCAGTACTGCATTCCACAGCATTCTACACCAACAGTTTAATAGAGTTCCCAATTGGCTACATCCATGCCAGCATTTACTATTGATAGCTTCTTGATAAAGGCCATTCTAACTGGGATGAGGAATAATCTGTCTTGTTTACTTGTAGATTTGTGGGCACCTTCTAGCTACTATGAATGAATCCATGAAACCTATATTGCTCAGAGTCTGCATTCCTTTCTCTTTTCTCTTAGTATCATTTTCCCCAACCTTTCATTTTCCTTAAGACTAGTGAAAAGTCATCCTTTCTGATGGATGAATAGAATTCCAATATGTGTGTGTGTGTGTGTGTGTGTGTGTGTGTGTGTGTGTGTGTGTGTGTGTGTGTGTGTGTGTAAGATGAATATAGGCCCATGAGTTCATTTCTAAGACTTCTGTTTCATCTGTAATTTAGTAGTTCCATACTAAAGTTGAATTGTTTTCTCTACAGAATTGAAGAATATTGTTGGGATATGAGTATTGCATTTTCAATTTTGGGGGGTCAGTATTGCAGTTTTTGCCATGTTAATTTTTTTTCAGGCTTCATGATCATATGTATATTATGTTCAGAAAACACACATTTAGAACAAACAGAAGGAAAAGTGTCTGGCAGTAGTTCCAGAAAATTTACCCTCTTAGGCTACAGGAAGCCTGTCTCCCCCTAGGCTTTTTTAAACTAGAAATATTCTTTTTTATTTAGTTACAAGAGTTTTCAGATTCAATTCTTTTTAAGAATCCTAACAACTAGGTTATGAATAGCCTTTTATAATTACCAAGTCTATTTTTGTCCTTGGCCTAGGCAAGTTCTACATAAGTCATCCAGCCCCCACTTCATCATTACAGAATGAATGATATTTCCAAATGCCTGAGAAGTTTAGCATGCTTTTATTTTCTTACTTTTTAAAATGGGGCTTGAACCAAGGACCAGGGCATTCTCCCTTTGCTTCTTCACTCAAGACTATAATTCTAACACTGGAGTTACACCTCCACTTATGCTTTCTGGTGGTTAATCAGAAATAAGTTTCCTGAATTTTCCTGCCCCAGCTGGCTTCAAACTATGAGCCTCAGATCTCAGGCTTCTGAGTAGCTAAGATTATAGGCATGAACAACTGATGCTCAGCCTTTGTTTTTTGTTGTTTTTCTTTTTATTGTGATTAAGTGATTACATAATTTCCCAAATTTCACACTATTGTGGGATCGTGATGCTCAGTTAAACTCACAAACACATTCTATCTTTCCTGGAGCAAATTGTCTATCATGGTCTATAACATTTATGATTTCTATGAGCTTTGCGATACAGTTATTTCTTCCACATTGGGTGGTATGTACATTTCTTTTGTTTTGCATAGCATCAGCTGTTCCCTCTTTCTCATTTGTTCCCTCCCTCCCATTGCTGCCATTAAGTTGCTTAGCTCATTTTGGTCAATGTCCTGTGCAGCTAATTGGTCCCGTTGTTGTATGTTTTTCCCTGATTCCCTCTAGTTCTGTGTCGTCTTCCTGGATCCCCTCCAGTGTACACATATATACCATACATATGATCAGCAGCATGGAGTTATTTAGTTGTGATTCAACCAGATGAGTGGAAGCTCTTTGTTTCTTAAGTCCTGTTAATTTTGTCGTATCACCTAACATTTTGGATTTAACATCCACTTATCAGGGAGACCATGTACCATTTGTCTCTTTGATCTTGGCTTACCTCGCTCAACATGATTTCTTCTAGCTCCATCCATTTCCATGAAAATACCATTATTATTTTGTCCTTTCTAATGTCTGCATAATATTCCATTGTGTATAGATACCACAATTTTTGGATCCATTCATCTGTGGTGGGGCATCTGGGTTGTTTCCATATCCTGGCTATTGTGAACAATGCTGCAATAAACATGGAGGTGCATGTGTCCTTGTATACTGGTTCCTGTTGTTCAGGATAGATGCCTAGAAGTGGTATGACTGGGTCCTATAGGAGGTCAATAATTAGCTTTCTGAGGACCCTCCAGACTGCTTTCCAAAGAGGTTGTATAAGTGTACATTCCCACCAGCAGTGTAATAGGGTTCCTCTTTCTCCGTATCTCCTCCAACATTTGTCGTTGGCTGACTTGTGGGCCATTCTGACTGGGGTAAGGTAGTATCTCAGGGTTGTCTTTATTTGCATTTCCTTCACAACCAGGGATCGTGAACATTTCCTCATGGGTTTCTTTGTCATTTTTATCTCTTCATCTGAGAAGTCTCTCTTTAGTTCCCTTGCCCATCTAGTAATTTGTTTGTTAGTCTTGGGAGAGATCAGTTTCTTGAGTTCCCTGTATATACTGGATATTAACCCCTTGTCTGATATATTGCTGGTAAATATTTTATCCCAATTAGTTGGTTGTCTTTCTAGCACGGTTGTGATAGCTTTAGCTGTTTAGAAGCTTTTTATTTTAAGGTAGTCCCATTTGAAGAGTCTCTCTCCAATTTGCTTTGACCCTGGAACTCTGTGCAGGAAGTTCCTTCCTGTGCCTATAAGTTCAAGTCTCCCTCTTACTCTGTCCTGCAGTAGTTTCACAGATTCAGGTTTGATGGTAAGGTCTTTAATACATTTTGAGTTGATGTTGGTGCATGGTGATAGGCTGGGGCCCAATTTTAGTCTTCTGCATGTGGCCGCCCATTTTTCCCAGCACAAGTGGTTGAAGAGGCTGTGTTTCTTCCATTGTATGTCTTTGGTTCCTTTGTCAAATATCAGCTGACTGTACGCATGTAGATTTATTTCTGGCTCTTGTATTCTATTCTACTTGTCTTCGGGTCTGTTTTTGTGCCAGTACCATGCAGTCTTTGTTATTATAGTTCTATAGTAGAGTTTGAAGTTCGTCATGGATATCTCTCCCATGTTGTCTTTATTTCCTAGAACTGTTTTGGCTATTCTAGTTCTTTTGTTATTCCATATGAAATTTTGGACTGTTTTCTGTATTTCAAAGAATACATCTTTGGGATTTTAATAGGAATTGCATTGAATTTGTATATAAATTTTTGCAGTATTGCCATTTTCACTATATTAAGTCTGTCTATCCAAGAGCATAGGAAGTCTTTCCATTTCCTAGTGTCTTCTGTAATTTTTTTCTTTAACTTTTTATACTTTGCATTAAATAGTTCTTTTACATCTTTGGTTAGGTTAATTCCAAAATATTTAATTTTTCGGGAGGTTATGGTGAATGGGGTTGCTTCCTTTATTTCCTTTTCTGCTTGTACATTGTAAGTGGACAGGAAGGCAACTGATTTTTGTGGGTTGAATTTGTCTCCTGCTTCTTTGCCGAAGTGATATATGATTTCTAAGAGTTTGGGGATGGAGTTTTTGGGATATTGAAGGTATAGTATCTTGTCATCTGCAAAAAGGGATAGTTGAACTTCTTCTTTCCCTATGCGGATCCCTTTAATGTCTTTTTCTTGTCTTGTTGTCCTGGATAAAGATTCCAGAACTATGTTGAAGAGGAGTGGAGACAGTGGGAATCCTTGACTTTTTCCGAATTTTAAGAGAATTGGTTGTAGCTTTTCCCCATTAAATATAATATTGGCTATTGGTCTGTCATAAATGGATTTTATTGTTTTAAGAAATGTTCCTTCTATTTCTATTTTCTCTGGAACTTTTACCATGAATGAATGTTGAATTTTATCAAAGGCCTTTTCTGCATCTGTGGAGATAATCATGTGATTCTTGACCTTGGCTCTGTTGATGTGTTGGGTACGTGTTTTGATTTTTCCCATGGCATCCTTAATCCTGTTAATATGGGTTTCTTGTCTTCTTTTTTAAATTAAACTTGCCAATGGTCCATCAATTTTATTTATTTTTTTCAAAGAACCAGCTTTTTTGGTTAATTTTGGCTATGATTCTCTGATTCTCTAATTCATTAATCTCTGCTCTTAGTTTGGTTATCTGGCTCCATCTACTAACTTTAGGTTCCATTTTTTCATGTTTTCTAGCTGTTTTAATTGCAACATGAGATTATTTAAGTGGTCTGTCTCTATTTTCTTGATGTGGGCACTGAGGGCAAGAAGTTTTTCCCTCAGGACTGCTTTTGCTGTGTCCCAAAAGTTTCTTTTAGAGGTGTTTTCATTTTCATTGAGTTGTAGGAATTTTTTAATTTCTTCTTTAATCTCTTCCATTACCCAGGCATTGTTTAGAACTGTATTCTTCAATTTCCATGTTTTTGAGTAATTTTTGCAATATACTTTCTTATTGAGAACTAGCTTGATTCCACTGTGGTTAGATAGGATACAGTGGATTATGTCAATCCCCTTGTATTTGCTTAAATTCCTTGCATGAACTATGATATGGTCTATTTTGGAGAAAGTTCCTTGAGCTGCTGAGAAGAATGTGTACTGTGTTTTTTTAGGGTGAAATACTCAGTAGATGTCAGTTAGTTGCACTTGAAGTATGGCCTCATTTAATTCAGTAGCTTCTTTGCCAATCCTCTCGTTGGCAGACCTGTCCTTTGGAGAGAGTGAGGTCTTAATGTGTCCTAGTATTATCGTATTGAGATCTATTTTATACTGTAAGTTTGAGAGTATTTGCCTAACATGTCTGGGTGCACTAATGTAAGTTGAGGGTGGTAATATCCACATCTTTGATTGTTCATTGTATTAATATGTAAAGTCTGTCTTTGTCTTTTTGTATTGATTATAATGAAAGGTTTATTTTGTTAGATATCAGGATTGCCACACCTGCTTTCTTCCTGGGGGAATTTGACTGGTAGATCAGTTTCCAGCCTTTCACTCTGAATTTGTTTGTACGTTTGGCTGAGAGGTGGGTCTCCTGAATGTAACAGTTTGTATGTCTGGCTGAGAGGTGTGTCTCCTGAAGGCAACAGATGGATGGATCATGTTTTCTGAGCCAATCTGCAGTTCTTTTTCTTTTGATTGGTGAATTAAGCCTGTTATTATTAAGAGATAGTATAGAGAGTTGCATTGTGGTCCCTGTGATTCCCTATTTTCCTAAGGCTTTCTTCTTTCCTTTCCTCCTGTGTTTCGTCAGTTAGATTTCTATTGATGCCTGTCTGGGTCCAGGTCCCTGTTCCTGGTTGCTTTCTTCAGGTTGTGTCCCCCCTCTTAGAATTCTTTGTAATGCTGGCTTAATGTTTATGTATTCATTTAGTTTTTCTTTGCTATTAAAATTTTCAGTTCTCCATCGAATGTGAATGCTAGCTTTGCTAGGTATATCAGTCTGGGTTGGCAGTTATTGGCTGTCAGGGCTCGTATGTTACTTTCCCAGGCCTTTCTTGCATTCAGTGTTTCTGTGGAGAGATCTGCAGTGATTCTAATTTTTTTCCCATTGTAGTATAGCTCCTTTTTCATTTTTGTTGCATGCAAGATTGTTTCCTTATTAGTCAGATCTACCATTTTTACTATAATGTGTCTAGAAGTGTTTCTCCTGGGATCTTGCTTGCTAGGTGTTCTATAGGCTTCTGTTATGTAGGTAAGATGTTCTTTTTTGAGATGGGGAAAACTTTCACTGATTATTTTGTTGAATAGGTGTAACATTCCCTTGCTTTGATATTCCTCACCTTTGTCCATTCCAATTATACAAAGGTTAAATTTCTTGACACTATCTGCTTGCTCTTGAATTTCCCTTTGGCATAATTTAAGTGATTTTTCCACATCTGTCATTTTTTGGTCCAGTTGGTGTATCCTGTCTTCTGTATCTGACACTCTACATTCGATTTCGTTCACTCTGTTAACTGTGGCTTCCATTGTGGTTTGCATGGAAGAAATGGACTCATTTATGGATTCTATGTTCGCTCTCAAAGTACTGATCTCACCTTTTAATGAAGTGTATACTGCCTCTATTTTTGCACTTATATCACTTCTTAGTGAGGTGTGTGCTGCCTCTATTTTTGCGTGTACCTCCTGTTTTAGATCCTGCATCTCTTTTGATAGTTCATCCCTGTGATCTTTATTTTTCTGGTCTATTTCTCACTTTATTTCCTGAGTCATTGCCTCCAGAATATTTTGGATGTAGCTTTTGTCTTCCATTCCTGCTTTGCTCCCACTGGGGCTCTCCCCTGGGTGGCTGCTGGCTTTTGGGGATAGCTTGTTATCCTGGGTGTTGATAATCCTTGTAATTTTTCTCTGATTTTCGCATGGGGATTCAGGGAGTATTGGAGACTAATCTGAAAATTTGTTTTGGTCAATAGGTGTCTGTCTTTGCTTGGTTGCTGTTTCTCTGCTGGTGGAGAGGATCTGTACCTGATCTCGGTTCTGTTGGGGGCCGGCCTCCAGCTGCTGGTCTGACCCATATAGGGTTCTCAGTTCTCTGTTCTAGATCACTGGCAATTCCTGCCTTTGGAAGAGTTGAGCAGCCCAGATTGCTCCCGTTTGCTCCTACAGGTGCTCTTGGCGAGTTTGGATGTGCTGGATGCACTGTCCCAGATGCTGGAGTTTGTATGGGCTCTTGATATTTTGTTTTGGCGGGTTGTGGGCTTGAACTCTGGGCTTGGGCACTGTCTCTCAGCTCCTCAGCTCAAGGCTGATACCCTACCATTTGAGCCAAAGCACTTCTGGCCCTTTCTGCTTATGTGGTGCTGAAGAATCAGATCCAAGGCCTCATGCACCCAAGACAACTACTATACTGCTGAGCCACCTTACCAGCAGAGCTCCTGACTATTATCAGGTGCTGGTGGCTTGTGTTGTCCAATTTCCAGCCTAGAATATATGGGTCGGGTTCTGGTAGGGTTTAGGCTTCTCCTGTCCTGAACCCCCAGGTCTTTGCTGTCACAGATGTGCTTCCCAGGGGATGCAGTTCCCTGTATTTCTCCCCTGTACTTATGCGTATGCAGCTTCTTACTTCAGTTGGGAGGAGTTGGTTGTGTTGCCCAGGCACTGGATCCCCAGGCCTGGTGCCAGCCCCCGGCCTGGGACATGCCGGTTGGACCTATGCTGCTGTGTATCCTGCCTAGTTTATGCAGCCTGGGGTACTCAAATTTCTTCCACTGTTGGGTTTCTTGACCCAGGGGTGCTGTTCCTGGCTTGGGCATTTAAGCTACCTTCCAGGGGTGCTCTTGCTCTAGCCTGGCGAGCTTAGTGTGCTCCATGGTCTGGTGGAGCTCTAGAACATTTCCCAGTTTTAGTGGGTCCTGTGGTCCAGGTGTTGGGATAGGGTGTCTGAGTCAGGGTCTCAGGATTCCCACCAGCTCTGTTCTCTCTTAAGGCATACATTGTCTCCTGTGGGATACTCACCCATGTGCTAATTGTTCTTTCTGTGTGATGTACGTCATTGGTTTTATTGAAATCAAGAGTTCAGTTGAGGTGGTTGTGGGCTGGGCTGGGCAGTGGTGGCTCTGTGAGTTTCTTTTTTGTCTCTGCCTCGATTGATGCTGTTAGGGTCCAAGCTGCAGGATGGGCCTCTGTCCTCCACCCGAGGGATGGGGGAAGGGCCTCCATGCAGGTTCTGAGTGCTGGGGTTTGTCTCTGTTTGTGTTCTCTGGATCAGCATCAGTTCTTTGCAGGTCTTCTGCCTGGTTTTCTGTGGGCATCCCATGTAGCTCTGGGGCTCCCGCCATGAGGCTGAGTTCCTGGCTCAGAGGTTTCTCTGTTCATTGCGGTCGGCGGGTCTGACACCAGTACCTCAGACCTGCGCAGGTGATCTGCAGGTACTGAGCACTGCGGTTTGTCTCCAATTGCGTTCTCTGGATCACCACCATTTCCTTGTAGGATTCTGCTCTGGTGTTCTGTGGCTCTGTGTAGCTCTGGAATTCTTTCAGTGGGGCAGAGTCGCTTTGGCAGGATGGAGCCTCTCTTCTAGGATAGAGAGTGAGGGGTGGGGTTGGAATCTTTGTGCAAGCTCTGGGTTTGGAGGTTTCTCCATTCGTCGTGATCAGCTGGTCTGACACCGGTACCTCAGGCTGCTTCTGTGCGGGTGATCTGCAGACAACCCCCTGTGTCTCGGGGAGTCTGGCAGCCCCTGTCGGGCTGGCTGGCTGTTGTTTGGCGCATTGCTGCATGGCCAGTAGAGATTGGGGAAGGGGTCTTCGTGCTTCTCTGTTCTGAAATTCTTTTTCTCTCTTTTTTTTTCTACCTCCTGTTTTTCTCTCGGTGTTCATCTTTTTGTTCTTGTCGGTTTTTTGGGGAGATTAAGCGTTGGAACACGACTCTCTTTTTGGTTGGGGAGAGCTGTGGCATTTCCCTACTGCCCCTTGCCATCTTGCTCACCCATCCAATTTTTATATTTTTAAAAATCTATTTCATTATAAAGATGCTATACAGAGCAGTTACATTTACATGAGTAAGTTACAGTTCTAATTGAACATTGTTACGTACTGCAGTTTTTTTTCTCCCTCTGACTCTTCCCTCCATTTCTCCCACACACATTACATGTAAAGTTAATTTCTGCCATAGTGTCCTGTGAGTATCATTGTTGCAATGGGTTACCTTTTGTACTTCTTTCAGTATTTTGTTTTTTCACTTCCCTTCCCCCAATCAGATAAATGCATATACAGGATGCAGAGTACCAGAATCAAAGACGGGAATTGCCATGGATAAAACCAAGAGGAAAAGAAAAATGATATAAAGTAAGAAGAAAGAACTAGCTACAGTATATTGGCTACATCAAGCTTGACAACTAAACAAAAGAAGACCTGCTGTTTCTTTGTCTTCATTTCAGTTAGCATCATTTTGTATGGTCACATATACATTCATACCTCCTGAGCTATAATGATCCACTTTCAGGAGTAACAGGCTAATGTTAATAATTTCAAATGAGAGAAATCATAGAGCTCAAGTCGTTTTGCATGTGCTAGGAATTGATACAATGCACAAAAATTACATGCTTTAATAACTACAATGCCAGTTTATCAGTGCAGTATTAGGTGCTCCTTGGCTGGAATCCCTCCTGAGGAAACCTAAGATAGTTGGTGCACCTGTCTTCTGGGCTGGACTGAGGGCCTTGCTGGGCAAACAGTATTTTGATATCCATTCCTGGATTCCACTTACAACTTTTTTTAGTAGACCCCCTACAAATCTCTCTCATCCCAATAACAGCCTTCTGGCTGTCAAGTGAGGTTATCTTTCATATCTCTTAGAGCTCTCCACACCTTTGTCTAGAAGAGCTCTGTTCCAAGGCCCACATTCAGCAGCTTGTTTTGAGAAGAGTAGTAGCTATTTTGCTAGCCAAATATATTCTCTGCCATCTCCTCATCAAATTAGTATTTGGTGTCAGTATGAGTCTGCTCAGAGGGTAGAGCCAGCCTGGGATGGCTTTGAACCATGATCCCCAGAACTAAGTCTCCTGAATAGCTGGGATAACAGGCGTGAGCCACCTGCACCTGGACATCATTTCTTTCTTCCAGGAACATTTCAGGGAGATGGAATAGCACAGCAACCACATACATTTGTTAGCAACTGCCCCAGGGTGAGCCAGATGCTCAGACCAAAACCACTGACCTTGATATTGCCTTTGGTGTCCAACAGGATGTTGTTGGACTTAAGGTCGTCGTGTGTGATTCTGTTTTGGTGTAGGTAGTGAGCAGCACTTAGAATTTGTGTGATGAACCTCCTGGCTTCATCCTTATAAAGGCGGCACGATATTCAGATCCACCCCAGGAGGTATCCCCTAGTGGCCAGTTCCACGATGAGACATACATACTCTTCCTTCTCCAACACCTGGTACAACCTGATGATGTGTTTGTGCCATACCGTCTTAAAAATGTCCACCTCATTCTTTATCTAATGATGATGACTCTCACTTCCAGGCTATTTTAAATGCCACGTCCTTTTCTGTGACATGGGGATGGGCCACCTTCACTTGTCCATAGGTTACTTTGTCGATGAGCTCATTCACCTGGTATTTTTTGATGATCTCCTCCTTCAAGAAGATTGAGGATGAATCTTTGTGTTCTTCCATTCTTCCACTATGATGGCAGGTAGCAAGTTTACCTAAAATAAACTTAATAAAATAATGGAAAACCAGAAATAGTAAAAAGAAATACCAAAATCCAAACAACAACCAGTCCCCACAACCAAAAATTCACTTAGCCTTGAATCAGTCCAGCGGGTCATCAGGCAAGAGCTCCCAGCTCTGTTAACTGATATAGGTTGGAGCACAGTGGCTTCCTATATATCCTGCATGGGCTCACACAATGGAGCAATCACAACCAGGCATAGTAATCTCATGGAGGAAATGGACCAATGAGAGTCTGGGCCAGTGAAGTCAAAGAAAAAGTGGACCAATCACAGCCTGCCAGCATTGACATTCTAGCTCAGAGGCCTCAACGACTGTTACTAAGGACTCCAGGTGGGCTTGAGGTTGCTCTGGTCATTATCATGGCATTTTTGAAACCACTAGGACAGTGGTCAATATCCTCTGTTTTTCTAGAGGGCCACTGCATCTTATAAATTGCTTCTCTACCTAATAGCCTCCATTCTTGATGGTCAACTTATTGTCTGGTTCCAACAATGGCACTGCACAAAGGCCTCCCTCCTTCTCAAGGACAGTTATGTCCTACAACTTCCTCTTGAGAGGACAAGCTGGCTTTGAGCCACAATCCTCACAATTCACCTTCCTGAGTAGTTAGGATTTTAGTTCTGAGCCATTGGTAGGTATTTAGCTTGTCTCTTACATTTGGAGACAGTATATTTGTTAGAACGGTAGATTTCGATATGTCCTTTTAGCACTTTAAATTTCTTGCCCTTGCTGTCTAATAGATAATTTAGTCTATGATGAGAAATTAGTCATAATATTATTGAAGATCACTTGGGTGTGATGAATTGTATCTCTGCATTTTGGGAGGATTTCTGTCTTTGTTTAATTCGAATGTGTCTTAGTGTGGTTTTAGGTAATTATGTTAATTTTTTGACCTGCTAGATCCCTGCATAGAAGGGTTCATACTTTCAATCAAAACTGGGAAGCTATTGGTTATTACTTCTTCAAATACTATGTATTTCTTTTTTTTCCTCTGTACATTATACATATATACATTATACATACATATTCAAATTGTACATGTGAATATACATATATATATCTACATATTTGTATTATATATGCCTTTATATACATATATTTATTTTCACATAGCTTCCACTTTTGTGGTTGTTTATGGTAGGAAGGTTAGATTGATCCTAGCTACTCCATCAAAGAGTTAGAAGTTTTCCTCTTTATTTCTTGATAAAAATATGCATTTCTTGGCAAAGATATTGAAACACATAAAAAGCACAGCTAGCCCCTCGTCTCCATATCTCTCTAATTTCTTGCCTCTGTCAGGTCTCTGAGCACAGCACCATTACTTATCGGGTTCTTCTAGTGTGTGGGGTGATCTTTTGCAATGTCATGTGCTGCTTCAAAGGCCAACAGGTCTGCACCTGGAAGAGGAGCTGTTCCAAAGTCAGCCTGCATGGGTGTACCTGACTGCCTCTGTCTTGGTGTCAGAGCCCCCGCAGATACTGGGGTGACCTTAGCAGATGTGCGTGTGCCAGGATTGCAGAGTGGTGACTGCGGAAGGCACAAGCACAGCCTCTTTTTTACCTATCAGAGGTCTACGGTGGAACCTGGGGGTGTTCCTCTGTTGGAAGCTATGCTTGGAGCACGGCTGGGCGCTGCAGAAGCCTCACTTTGGCCTCACATCTGGGGTACAACAGATGCCAAGGATTTTTCTGGGCTTTTTTCAGAATATATGGGCAGGTTCAAGAGCAGAAGATGCGTTCAGGGAACCCCTAAACACAGGTTGGGCAATGGAGCTGGGAGGGGCAGGGCAGTCCAGGTTGGCAGGGGTCAGATGATGAGCCTATATTAGTAGTCTGCTGGCTTCCAAATGAAAAGCTAGACTTGTTGCTACACAGAAATATCCCTCTAATAATGGTTGCACCAGAGAGTCCCATGCTGGTCGGGGGAAACTGCTAAAGACTGCAGTAGATGGACCAGGAGCACTTGGTGTTCTCTGTGGGCAATTCAATTCTGGCTCTGGCAGGAGGGATCTGAAGGTTCCTTAACACTGCAGATCCAGGGAAGCCAGAGCCCAAGCAGACACCAGGGTTTGCCAGCTGGGCACTGGGCAGGTTGGTAGGTGAAACCTTGCTGGATGGCTTTGCAGAGTCCTCAACCTGGCCCACCTGCCAGCACAATTTCCTGCCTAGGATCTCCTCAACTGTAGAACTTGGAGGCAGCAGTTCTTCCAAATTGGACATGCAGTGTCCAGCTTTCTAGAAGCTGATGTGGTCAGGGCCAGTCTGGAGGAGTGGCAGGCCTCCTGCTGGGGGAAACAGATGTCCCTTCCAAGGCATCTTGGGAAAGGGATGCCCCTGGAAGTGGACTCATGGAAAGGCTGGTCTGTCCTGCTCAAAGAGAACACCTCCAGTTTGTTTGAATGTTTGATTGGGTTGGGGGGTCTCCCCTTGGCGGCAGTGATATTAGGAGACTGTATTGTTGAGATTATCTCAAAATTAAACCAACTGTTGATCAAGCAAAAGAGTAAGGCTTGCTTAACTGCCCGTGGTTGGTGGAGTTGAGGTCATGGCTGCTTTTGCCTTGAATGTCCTCAAGGATTTGTCACCAGAAGAAAAATGACTGGATGCTGGCATGAAATCCAATGGTTTTAGGAAATTTATCAGAGAGCCCTACTTGGCTTGTATGTCATTCAATAGGGCTAACACTGGGTGCGGAGTTTGAGCTTTAAAGCTAGGCATCACAGCTTGATCTTTTTGGAGGACTATGGACACCTTCTGGATGGAGTTGGACCTTTAAGGGGTCTCAGTACATTTTGAGATTAGGTGTGATCCTCTGAGCTTCATCCTTGGTTTGTGACAGGGCTGAGTTCTCCCTCCCTGCTATCCTGATGTCTTTAGGGTGTGGGCTGGTTTCTGGCAAGTAGAAAAGTTTAATGTGTCTTCTATTCCCTGAGCCTCAATAGGAAGGGCTGTTGTTGGCAAGGAGGATTGTGTAATTGGGAGGTCTTTGTCTTCTTTGAATAAGGGAACCAGAGCACATCTTGGCTTTCTTTTTGAATGTTTAGTTTCTGTGGAAGTCTAAAGACCTAAGAGTTTAAGGCTCCAGAGGCTTTCTAGTTTTCCAAACATATCCAGGTTTTTTTTTTTTTTTCATCATCTTACAAAGACACTTCTAACTTCCTCCCTTAGTCATACTCTACTGAGCCTTTTGGCTATGGCATAAATGAGGAAAGACAGGCAGGGCTGTCCTGTTGCTAAGGAAGGCAGTCAGGGCTGCCTTGTTGCTGAGAAAAAGCAGGCAGGCCTGTCTTGTTACATAGTTTCATTTTATTCCCCAGTGTTGGTAAATAAAGCCTCCAGATTGGAATTCAGGGGCTACCCATGATCATTGCTCATTCCTTTTCCCTGCTCTTACCATACTGACTTTCCATTTAAATTCATTTTTACTTTTCATTTTTTGTCAGAAGTAAACAGGCGATGAAAAATCTATATGTAATACTAGTTTTTATTCTTGAATTACTAAAATACACGAAGAACATATCAATTCAAGAAGCATAAGATGGCAGATAGGGGCTGGGAAGGTGGCTCACTGGTAGAGTGCTTGCCTTGCATGCATGAGGCCCAGGGATCTATTCCTCAGCACCACATAAGCAAAAAGAAAAAAGCCGGAAATGGTGCTGTGGCTTAAGTGATAGAGTGCTAGCCTTGAGCTGACGAGCTGAGGGACAGCGGCCAGGCCCAGAGTTCAGGCCCCACGACTGGACCAAAAAAAATAAAAATAAAAAATAAAATAAAATGGCAGATGGCATGAGTTTGATCTCTGTCCCTCTACTGTGACTCTCTTCCTCTACTCTGGGGTGACCACTGCCACTAGTTAGATGTTTATCCTTGCATTCAAACCAAATGTGCACAAAGGAGAGGCTATTAAAAAGGGACTTGTCCACAGCTGCCCAAGGTACGCAAAACCTATCTTAGTCGGAGGACAAATTTCCAATCCACACTATGGAGATTCAAACTTCTATATTCAGGTTCACAGACCTTAGCCAAGTCTGTGCTGGAACCACATGACTGAAGATGGTAGCTCATTGTTCACTAAAAAAAGAAGTCTGCAATAGCTGTAAATCTCCCCCCTGCCTTTCTCCCTAAGTAACAGTATGATGTATAAGGATTAAGGAGTTACACAGGCCTTTTAGAGGTTACTAGACTTTGGGTTTTAACTTTTGTATTTCCAAGTTTCGCTTCAGATCAAATATTGGGTCTGTAAAGCAGCAGCCCAAGAGGAAGTGATGTTCAGAACTTGTTTAAGTGTCTTAGACTATTTGAATTTGTTTTTACTGAATTATCTTTTTTCCTACAATCCACACCTGTGGCCAAATGGGGGCTTTCTTACAGCTAGCGGACTGAAGGCCCAACACTGCATCTATTTATGCCTTGTTCTGCAGCCTTGTTCTGGTATATAGCTGTTGCAATCTTAGATTTAGAACTCCTGTCTTTCTTCCCCTCTCTTTCTCCTCCCTCTCTGTCCTTCAGTAAACAATTCCAAAATATTTGTTGAAAATAAAGCTTGGAAAATTGTCATAACATTAAACAGTAGTGTCCACCTTTCAAGCCTGACAATTTTGTTAACACAGGTAGAGAACAAGCAAGATAAAATGTATATGCAATATACAGATGCACACACCCACACCAAGGGAATATTTTTCAATAAACATGTGATTGTATTCAGTGAGTATAATAATATCCTGAACAATTATAATCTTTAACCACAATCTCAATTTGAACTAATAAATGCTAGAACAACTTCTTGTAGCATTTAAATGATTTACTTTTCAAATATTCTCTGAGTTGTTTCCATAGTGCTACTAGCCACTTCCAGGGTAACTATTAGTCAAAAATTCATTTAATCTTTATCATATTGATATCATACCTATTGACATTATTGGCTTTAAAGTTCTCCAAACTATAAACTTTTAAGCTTCCCAAGCCAAATTTCTTCCTGTGCCTTAACAGATTGTTTCCTCCAGGTTTTATAGACCTTGAATTCTCTGTGGGAAAAGAAGAGATCTATGTATCTAATGTATTTTTAGGTAGTATATATGTAAGTATGTGTGTCAGTTTTCTTAAACAAAACATAAATGAATAGGTCTTCCATTTCCTAGACAGAAATGATTAATGTTACAAAAGAAATAAAGGTGGATCAGGCCATCATGGGTACTGAGTATTAACAGATATGGGAATTCCCCAGGCAACAGTGTGGAATGTGGGATGTGTGTGTGACAATGTGTGCGGGAAAGTCCGTGAGACTCTTATCTCCAATAAACCACTAGAAAACCAGAAGTGATGGTGTGGTTCAAGCGATAGAGCACTCACCTTGAGCTGACTAGCTCAGGGACAGCGCCCAGGCCCAGAGTTTAAGCCCCTCAGATGACAATAATAATAATAATGATAACTATTATTATTATAAAGGAAATTAGACAAAGTCCACAACTTAATTGTACAGCAATGCAAAATAATGCATAATACATTAGCAATAAGTACCATAAAAATTAGATCAAATAATTACAAATGTCATATTTATATGTATATAAATTTTTCAGAAGGATTTAAGAGTGGAAACTGTGACATTGATCAATATCAATGGACTCATAAACTGACATATTGAATTAAAAAAATGAAAAGCCTGCTTCAGAAAATAATATATAAATAAATAAAACCAATATTCAATCATTCAGAAAAATTATATATATATATACTTATTCAAATGTTTATGTGTTCCCATATATATTATATACGTTTTCTAGTGTCATATTTGACTACATGTGGCTTATATAATTATTTTTAAATATTTTCTTTTGTTGATCAGAAAGCAAATATCTAGCTTTCAAATTATATGGCATTCTTTTTTTATTTTTGATATACTTTCTTTTAGGAGAAAATTTGAACCTATTACAGACCATTTTAACTTTTGGAAAGGCTGTACTCATACTGGATTAGCAGGAAAACTGTGCTCTGTTCATCTGTAATGTCCTAAGAGAAAACCATTCTCATGGTCTAAATCAAAAAGTTAGTTGCTACCTACTGAAGACTAGCTTGTTGTCTTTGTTTTTCTAGTTGTGTGTGTGTGTGTGTGTGTGTGTGTGTGCATGCACGTGCATACGTAGGCCTATCTTGGGGACATGAACTCAGGACCTGGGTGCTGCCTCTGAGCTTTTTTTTTTTCAATATTGTCACTTATGCCACAGATCTACTTCCAGCTTTTTGCTGGTTAATTGGAGATTACAGTTTTGTGGAGTTTCCTGCTGGCTTTACCTCAGATCTCAATCTCTTGAGTAGCTAGTATTACTGGTGTGAGCCACCAGAGCTCAGATAGAAAGCTATTTTTGTCTACGATTAGGGATTATAATTGTCTTCACGCTAGCCTACCCTTCTCCCTAAGGTATCACCAAATCATGATGTGCTCTTTCTTATATCATATTTCCTTTCTTTCCCTGAGTTCTTGCCTTTTCTCCCAGCTTCCATCTAACAATACTGGGCACATATAGAAATCATGTTAGCCAAGTGAACTATCTTCACATTTTATTTCTATTGTTTTCATTTTCCTGGCTAAGTATGTTGCATTCCTTATAACTAACTCCTCACCATAATCATGTTCTTTGAATTTTTTTTCTAGAATAGCATGTATAATAACTTTTGATTCATTTAAGTGTTTTCTGATTTAGAACATGTGGCTACTGACAAATAAGAAGATACAGGAATATATGAGACCAAAACTAGGAACCAGTACATACCTTTCTTCTCTTCCTCCTCCTCCTCCTCCTCCTCCTCCTGCTCCTCCTCCTCCTCCTCCTGCTCCTCCTCCTCCTCCTCCTCCTCCTCCTCCTCCTCTTCCTCTTCCTTCCTTCCCTTCCTCCTCCTCCTTCTTCTTTTCCTCCTCTTCTTTATTCTCTCCTTTTTCTCCTCCTCCTCTTATTTTAATATGGTTTAAATCATAAGTTTTCTTCAACAAATGCGCTCCCCAAATCCATGACACTTTCTCTAAGTTTCAATAACCTTTGCTTCCCTCTTATTTTTATTTGGATCAATTGTTTGTCTTGAACAAGGGAGTTTCAGAGTGACATGTACAGATATCATTCATCTGGGCTCTGACTTGGTTCAACCTAAACCATGCTACGGGTTTCATCGACTTTGAGATTACAATTTCATGGATGTACATACAAAATCAAAAGTTTTCACCCTGTTCTCTTCAACGTTGAAAAAATGACTCATTGAAGGGAATATTATCCTCTACATTTATTTTACCTTAAAGCAAGTGAATAATAGGAAACATTTTGCTGTGGAAAAGTGAAAAGGAAATCAACAAAGTTGAAATAGTCTATTTATGCTTGAGAACTCTTGCATACTTCACATACATGCTCTTTTTATTATGACTATTTGATATTTTGACTTTCCATTCATTGATTGACTTCATTACTTGATAGGAAATTTACGTAGTCCAAGATGTATCTCAAGGTATTCTGCAGCAGTTATCTGGGAATTTCAGCCATGGAAGACAAGAAGCACATACCTCACAGTAAGCTGGAAATATAATAGAGTTCATTCTTTCTTAATATAGTATTTCAGTGTTTATAATATAATATAGTATTTCAGTGTTTATACTGAAAATGAAGAAGTTTAATTGCAACAAACATGTTAAAGGATTGATAGGTATTCTCTGTATATTTTGCATGTATATATATGTGTGTATATATATATATATATATATATATATATATATATATATATATATATATATATATATATATATATATATATACATAATTTTAAAGCATGACTCAGTTTCCAAAAACTTCTGGATAAAATTTTAGGTGTAAAAGCACCAGTAGGTGCCTATGCACTTACAGCTCAGAAGGAAACCAAATTAGTGCCAGGGGGACTTTTGTTCTTCTAAATGAAGAGGAGCATTACTGTTGGAGAGATCAATCTGAGACTAACTTTTAAAAGATAAAAAAAGTAAAGCATTTCAGATTGTATTTCTGTGATATAAAAAGATATTATCTTGAATAAAATGTATCTATTATATGGATTCCTTTTAGAAAAGGGCAGGAAGATCTGCCTGGAAACTACATTATGTTTTCTCTCTCTTCTTAAAATGAGGAAAGAAATGCATGCCACAATTACCTCTTCTACACTTTGTACCATGGAACAGTAACTAGATAGCACATTGATTTTTAGTGCACTTTTCATTTGAAACAACAGCTTCTACTTTAAACTGATTAGTGATTCTTCAAAGATTAGTGAGCAATCAAAACATATAATAATCACATTGCTACAAGTATGGCTATGCATGCAACATAGTCAGAGATCATGGAAGACTGTACTAATGATATAAATCAGGTTAAATGGTCAATTTAACTTTGGAGGTAAGGAACATGCCTTTGAAAAATAACCAGTTTTGCCAGACACCGGTGACTCACACCTGTAATCCTTGTTACTCAGGAGGCTGAGATCTGAGAATAGTAGTTCAAAGCCAGCAGAGGAAGCAAAGTCCCTGAGATACTTATCTCCAAGTAACTAGCAAAAAGTCTGGAAATGTAGTTCAAATGGTAGAGAACTAGCCTTGGGCAAAAGAAGCCCAGTGACTGTGTCCAAGTCTTGAATTAAGCTCCAGGACCAACACACACACACACACACACACACACACACACACACACACACACAGAGCGTTCAATCCACATTTTCAGAATTTGTTTGCAAACTTATTTTAGTAAAGTATTTAAGTCTTTCCATTTCGTAACAAATGGGGCAATATCATTCTTTCTGATGGAAGCATAGAATTCCATTGTGTATAGATACATTTTCTTGATCCATTCATCTACTGAGGGGCATTTGGGTTGTTGCCATATCTTAGCTATGGTAAATAATGCTGCAATAAACATAGTTGTGCTGGTAGCATTAGTGTGGTCTTGTTTGTGAACATTTGTTTAAATGCCCAAAAGTGGGATTGCTGGGTCATTGGTGAGCTGTATGTGGAGTGTTTGGAGGAACCCCCATACTACTTTCCTAAGTGAAGTAAGCCAGGCCCAAAGAAACTTAGGTCCTATGGTTTCCCTCATTTGCAATAACTAGTATATTTCTGAGACAAACACTACCAGATAACTTGATGTTAGGCAAAAAGAACCCCAAGATAAGGACCCAAGTGGTTTTCTTTCTTGCTATTGTTTCTAACAAATTTATAAGGTGATTCTTTTTATTTATTTTATTTTATTTGTGAACATACTGTACAGAGGAGTTACAATTACATGGGAAGGATAATGCGTACATTTCTTACCAAGCATTGCAGCCTCCTGCTTTGTTTACTCTTCACATCCCTTCCCAGCCTCCCCCCTCCCCCGCCCAGTCCCAATCCTTCTACCTCCCCCCCCCCCCCGCCCCCCCCCCCCCCCCCCCGCGGCACAGACGTTGTAAAGTTCGTTTTGGACATGACAACTTGTACTTCTCATTGTTGCAACAGGTCCACCTGTATCCTTGAACGACTTGTTTTTCCCCATCTCCTCCACCAGTTATACTGACATCAAATATAGTGAAAGCAGGGGTTATACTGTGGGGGAGGGACATACAAAGCAAAAAAGAAATAATCTTATAAATGCGTTAGAAACACATGCATGAAAGAAAAAAACATTAAAATACATATCTAAGGGTTCATTTTCCTAATAACACATTATCTGACCTTTTCCACTTGACTCATACATATACTAGATATTGCAAATAAGTGAAACCATGGGGCCTATGTTTCTTTGAGCCTGGCTTACTTCGCTTAATCTAATTTTTTCCAAGTCTTTCCATTTCCTAACAAATGGGGCAATGTCATTCTTTCTGATGGAGGCATAGAATTCCATTGTGTATATACACCACATTTTCTTGATCCATTCACCTACTGAGGGGCATCTGGGTTGGTTCCATATCTTAGCTATGGTAAATAATGCTGCAATAAACATAGTTGTGCTGGTAGCTTTAGTGTGGTCTTGTTTGTAAACATTTGGGTAAATGCCCAAAAGTGGGATTGCTGGGTCATAGGGGAGTTCTATGTGGAGTCTTTTGAGGAACCTCCATACTGCTTTCCAAAGTGGTTGAACAAGTTTACATTCCCACCAACAATGAAGTAAGGTTCCCTTCTGTCCACATCCCCTCCAGCATCTGTTGTTGTTAGAGTTCTTGATTTTTGCAATTCTAACTGGAGTGAAGTGGTATCTGAATGTTGTTTTGATTTGCATTTCTTTTATGGCTAGGGATGTTGAGCATTTCTTCATGTGTCTATTGGCCATCCTTCTTTCTTCTTCAGAGAAGCTTCTCTTTAAGTCTTTCGCCCAGTTGTTTATTTGAGGATTTGTTGTTGGGGGATTTAATTTTTTTGAGTTCCAAGTATATTTTTGATATGAGACCTTTGTCCGTTGTATGGGTAGTAAAGATCTTCTCCCAATCCGTGGGCTTTCTATTGATCTTGCTAGCTATGTCCTTTGCCATGCAGAAGCTCTGCAACTTTATGCAATCCCATTTGTCTAACCTTTCTTTGATTTGTTGTGTTTCCGCGTCTCTATTCAGAAAATTTCGGCCTGAGCCAAGGAGACCCAGGGTTTCTCCTATTCCATCCTGTAATGTTTTCAGAATGTCTGCTTTGACTTCGAGGTCTTTGATCCATTTGGAGTTGATTCTGGTGCAGGGTGATATATAAAGATCTAGCTTTAGTTTTCTACAAGTAGTTAACCAATTTTGCCAGCACCATTTACTGAAGAAGCTGTCTTTCTTCCATTCTATTGTTTTAGCTCCCTTATCGAAGATTAGATGGCTATAGGTCTGTAGGTTCATTTCTGGGATTTCAACTCTATTCCATTGGTCCTGAGGTCTGTTCTTATGCCAAAACCAAGCTGTTTTGATTACTATGGCTTTATAGTAGAGGTTGAAATTTGGTATTGATATTCCTCCAGCAGTGTTCTTTCCGTTGAGGAGTGTTTTTGCTATTCAGGGTCTTTTATTGTTCCATATGAATTTTTGGATTGCCTCTTCTATTTCCTTGAAGAATGAGGTTGGAATTTTGATAGGTATCACGTTGAATTTGTAGATAGCCTTGGGAAGTATTGCCATTTTCACGGTGTTAATCTTTCCAATCCAGGAGCATGGGAGGTTTTGCCATTTTTTAAGTTCTGTGTTGATTTCCTTTTTCAAGATTTTAAAGTTTTCATCATAGAGGTCCTTCACTTCTTTGGTTAAGTTAATTCCTAGGTATTTTATTTTTTGTGGGGCTATTACAAATGGAGTTGCTTTCCTAATTTCAGCCACACCTTTCTCATTGTTGGCATACAGAAAAGCCATTGATTTTGGGGGGTTAATTTTATACCCTACTACTTTGCCAAAGTTTTGAATCAGCTTGAGTAATTTGGGAGTGGAGTCTATGGGATTCTTTAAATACAAGATCATGTCATCTGCAAAGAGGGAGTGGTTTATTCCTTCTTTCCCTATTTGGATCCCCTTTATATCTGCATCTTGTCTTGTTGCTGTAGCTAGGCATTCTAATACTATATAGAAGAGAAGTGGAGAGAGTGGACATCCTTGTCTTGTTCCTGAGTTAAGAGGAAATGGCTTTAGTTTTTCATATAAGGTGATTTTCTTATTGCTTTGTATGCTCCTCCCCCACGGTATAACCCCTGTTTTAACTGTATTTGATGTTGGTATAATTTGGGGAGGGGAAGGGAAAACAAAATAAATTGTTTAAACAGGTGAACCCATTGTAACAATGTAATGTACAAGATGCTACGTTGAGAACCGAACTTTTAACTTTGGTAGGGGTGGGGGCATGGGTGGGGGGTTGGGTGGGAGTGTAGTTGTGGAGATGGGAGGACAGGGATGGCAAGGACAATCAAAGAAGGTGGCTATAATGCTTAATAAGAAATGTACTCATTACCTTGCTCAAGTAATTTTAACCCCTCTGTATGGTATTTTGACAAAAAATTGATTAAAAAAGAAAAGTATTTAATATATATGGATATACATCTGTGTGTATATAAGTGCAAACCAATTTAATAGATGCTGCACTATAACTTGAAAAACAAAATATATTGTAACCCCACATATCAACTCCATAGATCTAGTAATAATGTGATTCTATGCTTAAAATATTTATTAACCTAGACCTTTAAACTAACCTAAGTATATCATGATAAAAAATTTATCAAGTAGAAGCAATATATAGAATTGTTACGGGAGAAACTTTTTTGGAGGTTGGGAGAGAGGGAGTACTGCAGAATGAATCTCAGGTTCTTGAGCTTTCTAGGCAAGTACTCTCCCACTTGAGCCATGCCTTCATCCTAAATATATGCAACCAGTTTTAAAAAACTGAAATAAGAATAAACAAACATATCTATTATTGTTGGCTATATTGATAATGGCCATTCTTACTGGGGTAAGTTGGAATCTCAATATTGTCTTGATTTGCTTTTCTTTTATGGCCAGAGATGTTGAACCGTTCTTCATGTGTCTACTGGCCATTCTTATTTCTTCTTGGAGAAGCCTAACTTTAAGTCTTCACTACACTTATTAATTGCTGTTTCTGTAAGAATTTGTTTTGGGGAGGTTTACTTTTTTGAGCTCTAAGTATATTTTAGATAAGAGAACCTTGTTGGATGCAAAGTTAGATCATCTCCCTTGCTGTGGGCTTTCTATTTATCTTGTTAGCTATGTCCTTTGCCATGCAGAAAATCGTTTGATGCAATTCCAGTTATCCAGGCTTTTTGATTTATTGTGGTTCTGGATCTTAGGAAGCTTCTTTTTTTTTTGGGGTCCGGTCATGGGGCCTGAACTCTGGGCCTGGGCACTCTCCCTCAGCTCTGCCGCTCAAGGCTAGTGCTCTACCACTTGAGCCACAGTGCCACTTCCGGCTTTTTTCTTTTTGCTTATGTGGTGCTGAGGAATTGAACCCAGGGCCTCAGGCATGCAAGGCAAACGCTCTACCACTGAGCCAACTTCCCAGCCCAGGAAGCTTCTTTTTATATATTTGTTATTTTTGCAGAAGTAATATATGGGGGATTTACAATTACATGAATCAGGTAATGAGTACAATTATTTTTGAACCATGTCTCTTTTCGTTTGTCCACTCCCAGTTTTTCCTTCCTATTCTCATCCACAGATGTATATTTCATTTTCCACATAGTGTGTAGTGAGTACCACTGTCATATTTGTTCACTTTTTATTCCATCTTTTCTGTGCCTATTCCATCCATGCCCTAGTGCCCTAGTGTATCCTCTACCTCCTCCTGCTGTCTGGGATGTGGTCAAAAGGCAATGCTACTACACCATTGGTGGGAATGTAAACTTACTCAACCACTCTGGAAAGTAGTTTGGAGGTTTCTCAAAAGAATAAACATAGAGCTCCCCTATGATCCAGCAATCCCACTCCTGGGCATTTATCCAATTGACCATAAACTAGGCCCCACTAAAGCTATCAGCACAAGGTTGTTCATTTCAGTTTTTGTTTTTTACAAAAGCCAATATATAGAATCAAACAAGTTGCCCCTCAGTGGATGAATGGATCAAGAAAATGTGGTATGTATATATAATGGAATTCTATGCTTCCACCAGAAAAAATGATATTGCACCATTCATAAGGAAATTGAAACACTTGGGGAAGTTATATTAATTGACGTAAGCAGCCACACCCAAAGAAATACAGGTTGCATAGTTTTCCTCATTTGTGGTAACTAGAATGTGCCTATAATTTTAAAAGTAAACACAATAGCTGGTAAAAGAAAAAATAATAGAGGAAAGAAGTTGGGAGGGAAAAACAGAAAATGAGGAAAGAGGTGACACTGTTCAAAAAAGATACTCAGTACCTAACCTATGTAACTCTAACCCCTGTGTAAATCACATACACAATAAAAATTTTAAAAAAGAAACAAAAAGAATACACAAACACAAATATTACAATAGAGTAGTAGAATGGAGGAAAATGATGAAAAGAGTTTCTGATCAAGAAACATCAGATATTAAGTGCTTAAATTGTAACCCCTTTGTACAACCATTTGAAGTTTAGAAAGAATAAGTGAATTTTTTTAAAAACTCAATAATTTGTTTTGTGAATCTATATTTATTACTTGTAGATATACATAATCACTAATTTTATGTATTGAAATATTTATGTCTTCTCTTTTCTTTTTTCTTTTATTTGAGGGGGGGGGTTCCAGTCGTAGTGCCTGAACTCTGGGCCTGGGCGCTGTCCTTCAGCAACTTTTCAGCTCAAGGCTAGTATTCTACCTCTTGATCCAAAGCACCACTTCTGTTTTTTTTTCTATTTATATGGTGCTGCAGAATCAAACCCAGTGCCTCATGCATGCAAGGTAAGCGCTCTACCACTGAGCCACCTTCCCAGCCCTTCTTTTACATTTTTTAAATATCTTTTTACTTCTGTATTAATAATAACAATTATGGCAATTTAAGATAATTTATTTCTTCCAAAATTTTAATATTAAAGTTTTTTGATTTAGTACTACATTTGTTTTCTCAGTGTTTTTAAAATCAGATCTTACTAGTATTTAGTCACATACAATGTTTAATATATCTCATTCATAACTTAATTCTAGCATACATCAATTTGGATGCATTAGAGATATTTTATTGATAATTTTCTTAGTTTGCAAACTACTACTTACTTTTGCGTTGTCTCAGACCCTAAATGCCAAGTAATTAGAAGGCAACTTTCACATTTTGAACATACGTATTTATTTTTATATTGTTAATTTTTTCCTTATCTCAATCTTTTGCCTCATGTCACTTTATTTTCTTGTGAGGAATAGGGTTAGCATATTCCTTCAGAGAGAGAATTTTGGTGTGAAATGTTCTCAATTTTAATTCTTTACATATTAATTCTTTACATATTTTACATTTTGTCTTCCTTTTTCATTGTCAAGGTGATGTACAGAGAGGTTAGTTATGTAAATAAGAAAATAAGTATATTTCTTGTCAACTTGTTACCCCTTCCCTCATTTTTTTCCTACATCCCACCTCAAGCCTTCCCCCTGAAGTTGTATAGATCATTGTTTACATATTTTAAATCTTTGTATTTGTATGGCAGTTTAATAAGAAAAACCCAGATTTGGGTTGATGGTTGATAAGCATTTTAAACATATTGCTTTATTGTCATTGAAAAAAATTCTTCCTGTGCCAAGCATTCATCTCAGGGTCTTATACATGCTGGGCTTCTCTGGCTGCTGCTCTCCTACTTAAATCATGCCTCCAGTCAAGCCGTTTGATGGTTTCTTGGAGAAGACTCCTTACAGCATTTTTTGTGTCCTTGCTGGCTTCAAACTCTGATCTTCTAGATTCCAGATTCTTGCTCCACTTGGATTACAGGTCAGAGCCTCTGGTGTTGCATGTGTCTAGCATCTTATAGATGTTCCTTTATTGTTGAAAAGTTGGTGGCTTATTATTCTAAACTTCTTTTTTTTTTTTTTTTTTTTGGTCCGGTGATGGGGCCTGAACTCTGGGCCTGGGCGCTATCCCTCAGCTCTTCAGCTCAAGGCTAGCGCTCTACCACTTGAGCCACAGCGCCACTTCTGGCTTTTTTCTTTTTTCTTATGTGGTGCTGAGGAATCGAACCCAGGGCCTCGAGCATGCAAGGCAAGTGCTCTACCACTGAGCCACCTTCCCAGCCCTATTCTAAACTTCTGTATTCATCTTATTACAGGTAATGTCAAGAAGTTAGAAATTATGCATGTTATGTTTTTTTCTTAATGAACTAATACTGGTACCATACCATCCATTATTCCTTTATTTTTGCTTTCTTTATTTCTTCTGCATATTTGAACGTATACAAATCCATTCCCTTCAATGACCTACAGTAAGCTCTTTCTACATTTTATTTTTACAACATTTTTATTTAATTGTTAGCATTTAAACGTTTTGTGAATTTTTATTTCAATATTTTCCCTATATTTTAAATTAATTTTAGTTGGAGTGTTTTTGAAATACTAGCCTTCACATTACTAGAAACCCAGTTACAGATAAACCTATATATAAAACATGCTCTTAGTGTTGTCTTTATATAGTTAAGATTTTTGTAATGGGTATTTGAGGCTCTAATAAAGACATTAAATGTTGAAATAAACTGGGAAGAATATAAAATGCTATTTAATGAAGTTTCTGTCTTGCCTCTATCAGTGACTAATATGTTTTTTCTAAATAAACTCCCACAAGGTATAACCCCTGTTTTCATGGTATTTGATGTTGTTATAATTTGGCGAGAGGAAGGGGAAAAACAAAATGTTTAAATAGGGATACAGGTTGACCCATTGTAACAATGAGACGTAGAAGACACTATGTTGAAAAACGAACTTCACAATTTAGGTTTGGGGTGGGTTGCTGTAGATATGGGGTGGGAGGGAAGGGATGGTAGGGGAAAACAAAGGAGGAGGCAACAATTCTTGATAAGAAATGTACTCATTACCTTGCTCATGTAACTGTAACCCCTCTGTACAGCATTTTCACAATAAAAAAATTAAGAAAAAGCATTGTAAGTTTTACATTCCTTTGCTAAGGCTTTCAAATGAAATACCACACACAAGGTGAACTATAACAGAATTATCAATTTATTCTCACACTTAGAGGCCAGAAGTCAAGCTGGTGCTGGTGTTGGAAGCATCCTCCACTCCATTCCATGGGGGTACTATCTCCTCCCTTGCACTTGTTTTCTTGCTACTGTTCTTCCTTAGGGTTATTTCTCTATTACATTTCCTTGTCAAAAGAGGATCATAATTTATTTTCACTGTGCTATCCAATAATGGCCTCATTTTAACTTTTTCCTTGGTGCAAAATCTATATTTAAAGTATCATATTCCTAGGTATGAGGGATGAGGGCTGAAAATGTAAAGTTGGGGGAGGGGCACACTTCAGCCCAGGCACAGATATAGGTTTCTTTGGATGCCATCACTTGCATTCATAAACTTACTCTTACAGTAACTTTCATGGGATCTCACATACTTGAATTTGTATTTATTCCACTGTAATTTAATTGATAGCTATCTGTGTGATGTCACTTCATAAAAATACAGTGATTAGTGTAAAAATGTAGAGGGTAAGAAAGGAAAAAATGTAAGAAAGAGAAAACAAAATTTCCCTGGCTAAGGATACAAATGTTTCACATAATGTATCAATGTCACAACCATTGACTCTTGTCAGTACTTGCAAGTTTTGTTGTTTGTGTGCTGATTGTAAAAGAAATCTTCACGTTTTGAACTTTTTAAAAATCATTTAGGGCAATTAAACCCACCAAAACCCAGAAACAAGGCCAAAATATGAAGTACTTTATTTGCATATCAAGATTTCCAATTTTGTGCCTAGTAATATTCAAATAAGCCTTACTTCCTCTTGAATAAGAATTTGATGGTTGCAATCCATCTCCCCAAATTATATGCCTAATGATTTTTTGAATTTTTGAGAACTACTGTGAGATCCCAAATGCTCATATGAAACTATACTGGAATCAAGAAATATTTGCTCATTGTCATCCAACAACCTTACTTTGCTATATTTATGCATGCACATGCATGAACATATAGGCACATGTGTGAATGATCATTCTCATAATACCTAGATAGTACATAAACATGTTATCACAAAATCTAGATAATTCAAAGTACAATTCATTTAGAAATAATGGTTAGTATGCTGACAAATTATGTGATTATGACTTGAATTATTGTACCTTGTACTCAAATACTATAAGAAGAAAAGATAATGTGTCTGATAGATATTTCCTATTCAATTGTTCTTTAGTAGAACATAAAATTTATTTGCAAACTATTAGAAGTTTGTTACTTTTATCCTTCTAGGCACTGGTGGCTCACATCTATAATCATAGATACTCAAGAGATTGAGAGCTCACAAAGAAGTTCTAAGCCAGCCCAGGCAGACAAATCCAAGTGACTCTTGTTTCCAAGTAATAAACAAAATTCAAGAGTGGAGTCCTGACTTAACTGGTGTAGCATAAGTTGGGAGTGGTAAAATACAAGTGATACTGGAATCCTGAGTTCAAGTCCAGTAATAATTTTTATGACTATCATACCTAACAACCATTATTTACATAAATGTATAGACTAGTTTATTAATTTTTATGTCCAAGATCAGGACTGTCATTGGCTGGAGCTTTAATAATTGAGCCACCTCTCTAAAGCTTAGTGTATTAATTTTGGTAAACATTTTAAAAGATGTTTTGTTGTCTGTGCATTGATTGGAAAAGAAATTTTCTGTGTTTTCAACCTTTTAAAATCTTTCAGGGCAATTAAACCCACCAAAACCCAGAAATCTCACCAAAACATGGAGTGCTTTATTTGCATATCCAAATTTCCAATCATGTACCTAGTAATATGCAAATAAGCCTTACTTCCTCTTGAATAAGAATTTGATGGCTGCAATCCTTCACCCCAAATTATGAACCTTTTGATTTTTGTATTTTTGAATAAGATTTTTTTATTCTCATGTGTCAGTACTCTAATGTTTTGCACTAATTTCCTATTGGACAATTTCATTTATGAAGTGTGTGGCTAAGGATTACTGTTTTATCCTAACTTGACATAATGTGGCAAAATTATAATGACATACAAAACACACATACTGAAAAGCTCATTAGGGCTGGGTAATTATAGCTACTTAAGGGCTGAGGTCTGCAGGGTGGTGATTTAAATGCAACTAAACAGAAATCCTCCAAAAAGCGACAAAATATCATCTAATATAATCTACTACATGCTGAATATATTTGTCTATGTGAACACAAATGTTATCCTTTATACTCTTTTAATAAGTAATAGTATTCCCATTAAAAAATAATGCTTGCCAAAGAGAATTAAGTTCCCCATTAAATCAGTGTATAAATAAATGACAGACCAGAAAGTCATCAGATTTGAGACCCATTGTTGGCATTTCAAAGCACAAAACTATTCAGTGGACTTTATGGTTCCATTAATGTAGTTGGATACTGAGTTTGAAATATTTCGATGGATGCTCTTTTCCTCCCATTAATAATCAAAATGGCTGTACAGCACTTTCAATTAGTAACCAGAGGATTTCACTCCATGCTGTGAGGTCCATTCATTGCTTAGTCACTTTTGTAATTTAAAAATATTTTAACTGTGTAGTCATATTATTGGAATATATGTAATTGACCTGTAATGAATAAATATATATCTCTATAAATAACAATGTTGATTTTGTATTTTTTAAAGCTTGAGTGAATGCATTTCAAAAATGTATGGATGACAATGAAATGGCTCAATTGTAGATGGAGATTTAAAAGTCTTATAATAATAAAATACTCAGATAAATGTGACATTGAGAGAAATATTGTGGATTCCAGAACAACAGCACATAAGTTACAGCAGAGATGTGTCTTGGGAAACCATAGCAGATTCATATACAATGAATTTATTGACTGCAAAAATAAACAAAAAGGGATAATGGCATAAAAAGTACTTTTTATATGTTATACAGTTGACTAATTCTGTTGGATTCAATGAATATTTCTAGGAGACTAATTAGTTGTTTTGCTTTGTTGTGGTGTCTGCCAGTATTGAGACTTGAATTCAGGAACTCATGTTGTATATTGTCACTCATGCAGGTACACTACCTCGAGTTACAAACTTTCAGCTCTTTGGTAAGAATATTTCTTGGATTTTTCTACTCAGACTGGCTTCAAACCAAGATCCTAAAATCTGAGCCTCCTCAGTATCCAGGCTTAGAGGCAGCATGAGCCCTTGACACCTGGCTTTGGAATTTAAAAAATTAAAATAGAAATAAGGTTTTGCATTCATTGTTTGCACTCATTGGATTCATAGTGACAATATCCTACTTGAATTCAGTTCAACCAGTATGTAGTACATATTAACCTGAAAAATGTGAGTAATTCAAAGCCAGGAAAAAATTATTTAAGGACATAAAACTTTTGCTAATTTCATACTGTAAAGAGACAGAAATACTGCAAGCACTATGATTTAATAAGCTATGCTATACACTGGGATTGCTAACTGATGAATCATGTGAGGATCACAAACCAACTGGTAGGTGTAGATAGACTTCCTGGATAGAATTCATTTTCCAGAAATGAGAGACCAGATGCAGGAAATATATTGTTTAAACAAGACAGAGAAATTTTACTTTTATGAAATTATATTGAATTTTTTCTGGCATTTTGTACAAATTATTAACTTATAGTTGAGGAATTTAGTACTGGAACATTATAAGAAATGTCTATTAGAAGATTCTATTAGAGAAATGCTATTGTGAGTCTGTGGGCATCAGCTTATAGTCACTTTTGTTTCAGAAGACCTATTAAATTAAATTTTGAATGATTTAACTAAAGGCAAGCAATACTTTATATAGCTCAACTGGAACACAAATGCTCACTTAAGCTGAATTTTTGGATGACCTGTATAACTCCTTGCTAGAATAAACAATTGTTACTGGGTTAGTGAAGAGAAACACTATATATTTCTGGCAAACTAATAAAGATAAGGCATGTTTTTATTGTATGTAAGTAGTTGTACAAAAGCAGTTCAACTCAACATGTCAGTCTATGAGTATAATACATCTTGATTAATGTCACTCCTTCCATCATTCCCACTCCCATCTCTCCCAAATCTACCCACTCCTCAGATTATATGATTTCGTTTTCATATATGTGCATTGAATATAATGACTATATCCATTCACCCTTCCTCTTTCCACTTATCTGCCACTGCCTTTGACTAATTCCTCCAGACACCCTACAAAACTGGTTTCTAGGCTTTCTGGTTTTCATTTTGTGAAACTGTTTGCTAGTCTTCCAAGCAGTTACATCACTACATTCCTCCCCAAGGATTCTTTGCTTTAGACAATTTGTTTGGGTTTATGTTACATGACTCCTACATGTTTTTGAATATGTTTATAAGTTAATTTATAAACACATGAGAAAAAGCATTCGCTCCTTGGCTGTCTGAGCTGGTTTTACTTTGCTTAACATGATGTTTTTCAGATTCAATCATTTCTTTCCAATAGATGACAAAATTCCATTGAAACAATGCACCACAGTTTTTTGCTTCCACTCATCCATTTAAAGACATTTGTGCTATTTGCATAACTTGGCTATAGTGAATAATGAGCAATGAATATGGTTGTATGTAGCTTGGCTGTGTACTGGCTTGTAATATTCTGGGTAGATGACCAAGAGTAGTATAGCTGGATTGTAGGGGGAGCCCATGTTTCTTTCTTTTTCTTTTTTTTTTTTTTTGAAGAATCTCCAAAAGTGCTTTCCAAAGTGGTTTTGCTAATTTACATTCTTCTCAACAGTGTATTAGTCTTCAAGCTCTCACATGGCCTTTCAATCAAAGCCACCAAAGCCACACTTCCTCTTCCATATTAGTTAATTATAACTAAGAGACCCATGCATATTTTGCCTGACTTTGAACCTGTTTCCTCAGATCTCAGCCTTCTGAATAGCTATAATTATAGGAATCAACCCCAGCACCTGACTAATATCCATTTATTTTCACCATAGTTCTCAATATTTATTAAATACACATACATCATATGACTGTAGAAAAATCTATTTTCAAAATAACAGCAGTATCTACAGTGTAATTTAAAATTTTATAAACCAAATGCTAACCATATGTTCTATAAACAATAAACAGTTACAAAGTGAAGAAATATTACTTTAAACAATTTACTTAATTCTTTCATTTTTACAAGAAAATACACTATATCTTCTTAAGTTGTTCGTTAACATAATACATCATTGCAAATGTTTATTCAGAAATGACTTATCCTAGTCAACATTATTGATACTGCTTAAATTAATTGGACATGCTTTCCTGTATGATGAGATTGCATGTTTTAAATAGATGTCAAACAAAAGACAAACTGAAGATTGGAAAAATTTAAGTAACCATAATAAATTTTGTGAATATTATTGGGAAACCAGAATGTGCCTTACATACTAGTTTTCAGCTCTTATTTTGGAAGAAGAAATCCTGTAGCTGAGTGACTCTATGTTAAATGGAATCTGTTTGTCAGTGGAGAACCAAAGCTTCTGGTTGAAATATATGAAGGAGACAATAATCAAAGGAAAAATTAAAAGAGAACTTTTTAGAATATGAGGATGTAAGTAAAGTCGATACTTTAAATAAACACATCCTCTAATATTTTGAAATTTTATTTATTTTGACATCTTTTACTAGCATAGATGAATAGTTAAATGTAATATAATTGTCAGGATTCTGCAGGTGAATGTGGATATTGTGGTTTGAACAAATTAATAAAAGTTATCATCTATTCTCTTCATTTTAAACATTAACACTGTAGATATTCCACCATCTAAAATAGAATATGCTCAAAGTACATCTAAACTAAGTTTGCTTGTCAAATTAGTATCTAAGAGAAATCTAACAGCAATCTCATTAAGGAGATCATTTAGGACATGATTAAGAAATGTGTTAAGAATGGAGCTGGAATGTAGTTCAGTGGCAAAGTGTTTGCCTAGCAAGGGCAATGTCCTGGGTTCAATCCCCAGTACCAAAAAAGAAAAAGCCAAAAAATACATAGCTAGCCAGGTGCTGGTGGCTCATTCCTGTAATCCTAACTCTTCAGGAGGCTGAGATATGAGAATTCAATTCAAAGCCAGACCACACAAGAAAAGTCCAGGAGACTCATAATTCCAATTAACCACCAGAATCAGAGCTGTGGCTCAAAGTCATAGAGATGTAGCCTTGAGCAAAATTGGTCAGGGACAGTGCCCAGTCCTGAGTTCAAGTCCCACAACCAAAAGAAAAAAAAGTTTGGAGAATATTCTTCATAAAGCAACTCACTCAAAGTGTAGCTCTACACATTGTATGTTTACTTGTACATCACATACATTGATCTGCATTAACTTCAGAAACAAAGATTGAGAATTTGATTAAAGTATAAAGATTATTGGTATTCAAACCTGCTCTTTGCAGTTTGACCATTGACAGCTGGTTCCCTTGGCTTTGCTTCTAATTTAAGCTATTCAGGAGTCTGAAATCCATACAATCATAGTTCAAACCAGTCTTGAGAGGAAAGTCCATGATACTCTGTCACCAAAAGAACCAACAAAAAAAGCCAGGCTGGCGTGTGATTTAAGTGGTAAGGTACAATGTACAAATAAGCCAAGACATTAAGAAGCATTGAGCTCAAACATCAATATAAATAACACTCCCCCCACATGTAATACTAATAGTAATAATTAATATATGACACTGACATGCTGTAGTACAGGGTCCTTACACTTATATCCAGTGTCCCTGCTGATTAACAGTCTCCAGTACAGACTTATCCCAAGCACCTCAACATAGATAAATAAACAAAAAATAAATAAAAAAAACTCCAGTACTTAATATAAATCTAACAGGTTGATTTTCTAAGAGATTATATATTCCAGAAGCAATATATCCACAGCAAAATAGTACATTGTAACACTCAGGCAAAAATTATGGGAAAACAATGCAACAAGAGCTGAATGAATTATGAGGATAAGCTATAAAACACAAACAATTGAATGTGCACAAAAACAACAGAGAGGGTGATTAAAGGTGAGAATCACAGGGAAAACATCTGAAAAGTTTTCAAATTTGGTCAGAGACGTTAAGTCTCACCTGGAAAAACTAACTACAAATACCATAAAATAAAATATATTAAAGCTATAGTTTGTTTTTCATAATCTAATCACTAATTTGCAAAGACAAATAGGGCATCCTAAAATGGTCAGTTTGAGGTGCACATTTATTTCAAAGGATAAAGACCATAACATCTCAAAGCACTTTTTAGACAGGTTGAAAACAGAGGAAAGACAATGGCTACAATTCTAACCTTCTATTACCATCCTTAAAACTAAAATACATATACATATCAGGAAAAACATAGAGAAACCATCAGTAGCCAAATGTTAGTAAAAGTAGTTAAGGAGACAGGAGCAAAGTTGTCCAAGCAGAAAACAGAGAAGGGAAGAAAAAACACGTAAGAAATTAAATTTAAAGGAAAATTAATTGTAAAAATTAATGATCACAATGTGTATGGAAACTTAAAATATATTTAAAGTTTTAAGACATCGACACAAGTTCCAAAACTCGAGACAATAAAATAGAACTATTAAATGAAGCAAGTATGCTTCTAAATAAATTGCTAAAATTTATACATGTTGCTAATTGACACTATTTATTGTGACTTGGCAAGTGTCTTCCTGAAAAAAAATGCTGGAAGAAAAAACATAATTTTAATGTAATGTTACATTTAGCTATTCAGAAATTAAATAGGGATTTTTAATTATGGTCTCAAATCAATGGGAAATATCATATATCAGAATGGATAGATATTCTAAGATAATGTGTCCATACATCTATGTGAATGTGTTTTTATTGTATAGTTCTGCGTTTTTTCAGCAAAGACAAATGTCTTTAATCGTAAACACATTTTATTAGTGCTGTCTAGTAGAATGCATGAAAATTTAATTTGAAATGATTTATGTTTCTCAAGCAGCCTTCACAATGGCTTGTCCCTCTTTAGTTACAGTAGGGTATACTTATGAACCTGTATATTTTATAGTGAGAGAGCTTTACATGAATTTTTAAAAGGCCAATAGTCTGGTAAAGTCTATGTATCTAATTGAACATTCTCTGCACTATTTTAGCATATTTATTTCTGCTTTATTTTAGAGTTCTCTAAGATTCCAATTTTTATAAACCAAGAATTGAGTTATTTTCTCTTACAATTATAACTAAAGAATCAAAGCCTTTGTCAATAGACTTATTTCCAATATGAAAAATGAATCATAATAATTAATTCGCTTTGAAGCATATAGATTGTGTAACTTAAGCTACACACATTAGAATCCATACCACATTTCTTCCATAGTTATTTGCATTTAACAATGAGATGACTCTGTTTTCAATATGGAGACAATTATATTCTCTGAACAATCATTGTACAACTTGACCCTATTGTACAACTGTGCATCTTAAAATGAAACATTTCTAAAACCTAAAACATTTCTTATTTACTTTGCGTTTTGAAACTTTTATAGATATTCATATTTTAAACATATTTATGAATTTTTTTTGTGTGTGGATGAGTGACAGATTTGATAGTCGAATGGTTAATACAAGACAACCAAGGAATAACATAATTAGTTGAGATATGCAGTTGTTAAATCTATGTCTCCTAGGCTGCTACAGAAACGTGATCCAGTTTCCATAATGATTTATGACATGAGTGAGTGAGTGATCTGTCAGATGAACAAATACAGGTTCAAAACAAATACAGGTTCCTAAACCTAAACTTAGTTTGAATATAGAACGTGATTATTTCAACTGCACCATGGAGTGCATAAGATTTAGCACAAACATAAGTGAGATTCTGAGAAAAGAAATATGAAGGAAAAAAAAGGAGGAGGCTGCAATGCTTGATAAGAAATGTACTCATTATCTTGCCCATGTAATTGTAACCCCTCTGTACAGTATATTCACAAAAAATTAAAATTAAAATTAAAAATTAAAAAAAAAGAAATGCAAGCTTAATAACTGGTCTTAAATATTTTGAAAGAGCTACATTCTACCTTCAATTTTATAAGGTTTCAAAATTTAAGAAATTAATTACTAAATTAATTACTTAATCAGGTAATTAGTTAGTTAACTAATTGTTTGTTCATGCCAGTAGTAGAGATTCTTGAAGTCAGGGCCTCACCATCTCCTTTGGCATTTTCAATCTATTTGACACTTTACCACTTGAGCCACAGCTCTACTACCATAACTTGGGATTTTGTTGTGGATAAGGGTGAATGGTCCAGGGTTAAATTTCCTGCACAGTGTAAGATGTTTCTGTACATTGGATCTCTCGCTGGTTCCAGAAAGGCTCTCAAACCTACTTTTCCTCTCTGTTAGAAACAGAGAATAAAACAGAAATATACAAACTGGGCACTTGCGGCTTATGCTTGTAATCCTAGCTACTCTGGACACTGAGATATAAGCATCGTGGTTGGAAGCCTTCCAGTGTAGAAAAGTCCATGTCCATGAGACTCATCTCTTATCTCCCTTTAACCACCAAAACCCAGAAGTGGCACTGTAGTCAATGTAGTAGAGGGCTAGCCTGGAGTGAAAGAGGTCAGAGATAGTAGCGTAGGCCCTGAGATAAAACCCTATGACTGACAGGAAAAGGGTAAATTATAATAGAAAAAAATAGAGCGAGAATTATATACATGCAAACAGAGAAATGGAGAGAGCGAGGAAGACAGCAATAATGCATGACAATAGCCATTGATTATTAAATATACATAGAAAAATATATATTTACTCATATTTATAAATAACATTTCAGTACCTAATTTTAGATTTTATTCTCTGATCTAGGAAAATGGCTGACTCATAAGTCTCAGTCCTAATAATAAAGAAATGGTGGCAAAAATGAGTTAATTAATTCTGTGAAGACAAATTAAACTTCATTTGTAAGCAAATGTCATGAATCCAGAAATGCATACTACTTCTATCCAACTCACTACTAAATGTTGCCAAGGAAAACAGGTTTACTCAATTTAGCACACTATAGATGTGGTGGTCATGAGTGGTTACTTATCACCAATCCTAGTTTTATTCTTCCATTCTAACAAAATGCTTCAATCAACAAAACCACTTGAATATGGCACATAAAACACATGTTCTGAATTGATCTAGGGCACACAAAAATCACTCTAAATAATAGAAAAAAATTGAAACGACTCTAGAGAAAAAGACTTCATAAATGAATATCTATGAAATCAGTAAAACATATAGTATATGAGAAATAAATTATGATATGGAATAAATGTGGTGTTTAAATTTTGAGGTACAGTGAGGATGAAGTTCAGTAGGAGATGCCATATTCAAGGCAGTTCCCAATGAGTAAGTGAGATCTGAGCAAGGAATTGAAGAATCAAAATTGGTAGCTTGCCTGGGAGTTGATGATAAGTGGTAGAAGTCTACCCTACCAATGACAAGGCCTTGCATGCAAGCTACTACCAAATTGATAGCTAGGATAAGAATATTCTAAAAAGAGCCGGGCGCCGGTGGCTCACGCCTGTAATCCTAGCTACTCAGGAGGCTGAGATCTGAGAATTGCCGTACAAAGCCAGCCCGGGCAGGAAAGACCGTGAGACTCCTATCTCCAATAAACCACCAGAAAACCGGAAGTGGCGCTGTAGCTCAAGTGGTAGAGCGCTGGCCTTGAGTTGAAGAGCTGAGGGACAGCGCCCAGGCCCAGAGTTCAAGCCCCATGACTGACCAAAAAAAAAAAAAAAACCAAAAAAAAAAAATTATATGATATTCCAAAAAGATGGACTGGGGGACAGTGGAGGAGTCAGTATTGATCAGAAAACAACATAGAAGTTAGTTTCTTAAGTCATAAAATACAAGAATGAGAGAAAACATGTCAAAGAAGTACGGATGGTTGTGAAACTCATGTTAAGACCAACTTACCTATAATTCTACGTGCATGACAAGCCACAGAATAGTTTTGAGTAGAAGGGAAAAATTAGCAGAATCACAACTTAGAAGTTTCTGTCTGTTGTGTTGAATTTATAAAAGTATGAGAAACAACAAAAAAGAAATTATTCAAGTCTATTGCAATAATTCAAGAAAGAAAGGTTCTGGTTTCAACATAAATATAACACTAAAGGTGATAGAAGTAATTAGACTTAGTGTACAGTTTGAAAAATATTGCCAAGAGGATTTTTTATGGATTAGAAAAGCGGAAAGGTTCCTTTGTTTCAAGATTGGACTATTGAAATTCAGAGAGGATGAACTATGATACTCATTTGCAGATCTTAAGGCATTAATAAAATCAAACAGACTGCTTTCTTTCAAAATGTTGGACAAAATATTACATTTTATTCTTCTTCCTGCCAGTTTTATTTTGGATTACCATTATTTTCAGGTGAACTTAATCTTTAGTGATATATTTTTTAAAAACAAAATACATATAAGAATGAACTGTTTATTTTTTGTCACAAAGAGAAATGAAATATCTATTTTCTGCTCAAATAAACTTAGAATATGAGTTAATATCTGATATATCATTAAGTAAAATTTTCATTTATTTCTTTGCGTTTGGGAAATAATAGCTCTCTTAACAGCAGTTTAATACATCATAAAGACATGTAATAAGTAAAGAGCCAAGCATCATAAAAAGTTTTAAGATGTCCTGAGATTATTTTCTTGACTATATACAATTTGGCCATATGAACATTAGCATGGAATCTAGTCTGATTTTTAAGTAATAGAACTTGTCATGGTGTGGCAACAATGAACTCTTCAATGTCTGTTTCTTAAACCACAGGCAAATAAAAACACAGGCTTTTATTTAAAAATCACCAAGGAATAAAGTTAAAGTTTTGCAACGAAGATGCTTGTTGTTAATGAAAAGACACATACATAATTGCCTGTGATTCATGAAGATAGCTGTAAATACAAGACATTGCCAATAAACCTGACAGTGGAAAAACAAAATATACGCAGTGATTGTGATTTTTCTTTAAACTCCTTCCAAAGATAAATGAGAAACAGTGGGAAAAAAGCTACTGGACAATTAATAACATTACTTCTCATCTCTTTGATTTACATTTGTTGCCTCATTTTTTATAATTTCATGGGTTTGTACTTGCCACTCTAATCTTTCCCTCTTGCAATTTTGTGTTGATTTAAAATTGTCTTTTATGTGGCTTATTATTATTATTCTTTTATTATTGAACTAGTTATTTCTTCTTGTTTGCCTAGTACTTTTATTCCTCTACATCATGGCTCTATTTAAGAGTTTTAAAAAGTATGAGGTAAAATTGAAATACGTTTGTAAAAATGAAGGAAAGGCTCTGTAGTAATATATTGAGGCTTAAGCCATGCTAACAGTATCAGAGAGTATCAAGGGTTCATTTTGCTTGTCAACGCTGCTCCTACATTTCTATATAAAGACTCTAGATGAGAGGTCTCTTCCAAGGTCAGGTACTTATAATGTCAGTCAAAAGCATGAGGAGATTTATTAGGTAACAACATGTGTCTATGCACGCATTCTATGCATTTTGCCCTTGTCCAATATAAACACTGAGGAGATGTTTGAAGCTGTGTGTAAACGTGGTCCTAATGAATAATAAATGATGATACACTGTTTGATTTCAAACTGATGGGCTCTTCACATGGCACCATTTTTCTAGAGAGGGCTACCTTTTTTAAATGCATGATGAATTATACAAAACTGGTATTATGTGAATCAATACACACCAAAGAGAAGAATGCAATATAAATATCAATGAACCACAAGAACTCGCATATCTGTGCAAACACAACACACATATGCTCAAAGATAAGTATTTATCTAGATTTATATATTCTTATGAAAGTACATGGTCCAATAAAGGATATGTTTAGCTTGATTAAAATGATTATTTTTATTATAGTTTTAACTTTGGAATGACTTATTTCAAAACTTTCAAAATTTGAATATCTGAGAGCTGTAATATTTACATGAACTTATTAATGATTTTGAATGTGGGCATTTCATTAGTATAACCAAAATGTTATTTTATGATTTTAAGATGTATACATCCTTATTTAGCTTCTTCCTAGGAAATGTAAAGCAAATTCTTTATAGTATCGATGCTTTTGCTGCACAATATAAACTACAGAGAAATTCAGTATCACTGCATTTTGGGTTTTAAGCTATGTTTAGGAGTTAGAATTATTATTACCTCTTATGAAACATAAATTTTATGAAATTCCACTATTATGACATTTTCTTCCAAATTTTCCCACATTTGTTGAAGAGAAATAATAATATATATCTACCTGTCAGCATCTGGAAAATTAAAATATTAACTATATCAAGGTATTATTAATGTCTCCTAGAAAATAGCAAGTGCCTAAAATTCCTGTTTTCTTATAAAATGGATACTTCTTTAATTTATAAATTATAATAAATTATAATATATAATAAATTATAATATATAAATTATATAATATAGAAATTTATACTTTATAAATTTAAAAAGTATGTTAAATGGTTCTCACATGAGATAATATTTTCAACATAAATGAAAGAGCAGAAAGCAGTGTGTGTGTTTGTATATGTGTGTGTGTGTGTGTGTGTGTGTGTGTGTGTGTGTGTGTGTGTGTGTGTGTATGTGTGTTGATCATGGGGCTTGAACTAAGGGCCTGGGATGTTGTCCTTCAGTTATTTATTTATTTATACTTTATCAAGTCTAATATTCTGCCACTTGATCCTTTACTCAACTTGAGGCTTTTTGATGGTTACTTTGGAGGTAAGAGTCTCATAGATTGTTTTTTGCCTGTTGACTTTAAATCACAATCTTCTGATCTCAGCATACTTCATTGTAATGATTACGTTGTGATCCACTGGAACCTGGCAATCAATACGTTCACAATTAATTTATATTTACTGTTATATCATGGAAAGGGACACATTAAATTTCAGGAAGGTTAAGAAGAGCTAGTGAATAGATGTTTTTATGTTCACTTTATATTGAATACAGTTGCTAGATATTTTTTAAGTTTTTATTGTTATAAAGGTGATGTACATGGGGGTTACAGTTACATAAGTAAGGTAAAGAGTTCATTTCTTTTTTCTCTATATTTCAACCTGTTGAATTGTTATTCGGATGTTTATATATTTCTGTGTTGCTTAGAAATTTCACATTTAGAAAAAGAACTTGTAACATTCCCATTGACTTTGAAATGTTTAACTTTAAAGAACAATATGCTGATTGCCCAAATTTGATTGTCTAATAATGGCACAAGTCAAAACATATTATATCCCGGTGAGCCCCCACATTGAGAGTGTGAGGCTCAGAGTTAAATCCCAGAAATAACAGAAAGCAAAGCAAAACAAAAATAAAACAGCTCACTGTACCTCTAACGTATATAGAATTGTTATGTGTCAATCAAAAACACTTTAAAAGGAAAAGATAATATGGAAAGAAAAAATATCTAATTTTTATTTTGTTAACAGCCATTATTTTGCAATCTATCCTTAATAGAGAAAAATTTTCTTTGTGAGGTTGTCAGAATCTTAGGCATTGTAAGCCATGATAGAACAGCATTATTGTTTTTTTTTTAATTTTTTTATTTTTTATTTTATTTTATTTTTTTGTGAACATACTGTACAGAGGGGTTACAATTACATGGGCAAGATAATGCGTACATTTCTTATCAAGCATTGCAGCCTCCTCCTTTGTTTACCCCTCACATCCCTTCCCAGCCTCCCCCCACACCCTCCCACCCAATCCTCCCCCCCCACCAACGTTGTAAAGCTCATTTTCGGCATAAAAACTTGTACTTCTCATTGTTGCAACAGGTCCACCTGTATCCTTAAACGACTTGTTTTTCCCCATCTCCTTCACAAGTTATACTGACATCAAATATAGTGAAAGCAGGGGTTATACTGTGGGGGAGGGACATACAAAGCAACAAAGAGATAATCTTATAAATGCGTTAGAAACAAATGCATGAAAGAAAAAAACATTAAAATACATATCTAAGGAGAACAGTATTTTTGTTGAAAGGTCATAGTGGGAAACAAAGATACAAGTGAAGAAAGGCCAAGACTGAGAATGAGGATAGACTCTTTTGACTTGGTATATTCTTAAATTTCCTGGTTCTTCTCATATAACTTCTAATTATGATATGACAGTGGTATTTCTACTAATGTGAAAATCATACTAGTATTGTTCTCAGAAGAGATACCAGCAAAATGATAATAAAAATATAGTAAAAATTAATCATTATTGTGGTATATGGATATAAAAAGGAGCAATATATAAATATATGAATATACAATTATAAAATTACATGTATTAATATAATATATATTTATATTGTATTCACATATATATATGTATATACACATATCTAAGTATATATGAGGATACATAGATATACACATATCTGCATGTATATGTGTAAACAATATAAAAATATCCACTAAGCACAATTTAAAAAGTTAGAAAGAGGAAGGGGAAAATAGGAAGATGTTGGAGAGAGTGAACTTAATCAGAATAGATTGTTAATATGTGTAAAATTCTCATATTTATACTCTCAATATAACTAATGCATGATGACTTGAATTATAAAACAGAATTATGTAAAGGGATTACATTTGGTAAAGTTAATATAAATATTGTTTCATATACTTAAATTCTTTTCCTCTTTCCTACACAAATTAGTATCCAGAAAATATTTAAAGGTGAAGACAATGCTTTCTAAAAGTCAAAGTTTAAAATATGGACTTTTAGTTTAATTTAGGGGTTATGGACAAACTTTTACACTTAGTTGTTTTATATATATATATATATATATATATATATATATATATATATATATATATATATGCATATATGTAATTACAGACATTATTCTCTATACATTGCACAAGTATGTATGTATATTTATACATACACTTTTATATATACCTACATACATATATATACATACATTTTTGTGTGTATAGAAGAAGAAACTTGTTCTGCTTTCATTTTTACCTTTACAGTATTTTCTGCCAAATAATTTTATAATCCAAGGGAATTTCAAAAATCCATAATTGTGATTCTTTAACTTTTTCATATTGGGTTTGAACTCAGAGCCATGTTACATGCTCCACTTTAACTGGATGGAGCTTTACCACTTGAGCCACACACCTACTTATATTTTTGCTGATAGTTTTGGAGAGAGGCAGGACATTTCTACCAAAGCTGGCCTCAGTCCTCAGTTCTCCAGATCTTCGCCTCAAGTGTGGTTAGATATTTCAGGTGTGAAACACTGAAAACTAGCTTAAAATTGTTAATGCTCTAATTCAGGCTTACTTTAACGATTAATGGGTTCTTGATATCATACCTGTCATAAATTTCAAATTTGGGTCTTCCTTTTTCAATATTTTTCTTATTGTAATCCATAAGCGTCGAAAGGTCCCTGTTTCTTCCTTAAGTGTGAGCACTTTCCTCACTTCACTTTGTTGAAATGTTTCTTCCATCATTTGATTTCAGATAAAAAGAAATTTAGGCCACAATTGCAACTAGAACTACTCATCCCAGACAAGAGTTTTAAGTGAGTCAATCAAGAATATTGTTAGATTCATACTTAGTTTGATTTGTATAAGTATATTTGACTACCTACCTCTTTAGTCTATGCTGTGTAAATATATTGTTAACTGTTTGGAAAATAAAGGTAGAGATGTCATGAGTGTAGACAGAGAAAACAAGAAAATAAGGGAGGAAGTGGCACTGTGGTTCAAGTGGTAGAGCACTAGCCTTGAACTGAAGACCCATGATGGACAAAAAAATGAAGAAAGAAAAAAGGAAAAGAAAAGAAATAAGGGAAGGAGACATACAATATATCAACACATTAACCCAGAAAATTAGATGGGTTCCTGTAGTTTATCAAACGCTTTAATATGTAATATTAAAGGCTTTAAATATGTAATATGTAATATTAAAGGTTTTAAATATGTAATTATTACTCATGGAGTGGACTAGGGAATGATGTATTTGATAAGCAGCAGCAAAAATCTACTGAAGACTAATATTTGTTTTAATAAGACCAAGACAGCACAGAATGAGCAATTTCCATTTGTAATGTATTGCTTAGGGAAGAACTCAAAAAGAAATCAGATTTAAATGAGATAAGATTTTATAAAGCAATTACACCAAAGAAAGCAAGAGCAAATCTGGGTGTTTGTCGCTTACACCTTCTATCCTAACTATTCAAGAGGATGAGATCTGAGGATCAATGGTTAGGTTCAAACCATTATCCAAACCATAATCTTCAGAATTTAGGGCCATAGGAGCCCAGCTTAAGAGATTTTTTTATCCACATGTAACGTCCAAGACTTGGGGTTCATTCACAGATACGAGATGTCACCAGTGCTGCCCCAGCCCACATCTTGTTGCAGCTGAGTAGCAGGACAATCATATCCCCTAATAGGGTGCCTCACCATCCCAGAGAATGAAGATTGCAGACTATCCCCCAGAATGCTCCAGTGTCAAAACAAAATAGTCAAAATATGAGCCCAGATAGAATAAACACCCAGAGTTAACGGAGATCTCACCAAGGCAGTTTAGTTCCGTGGCGAAGGGAGCCAAGACACTCTACCCAGAGTCAAGCAGGCATGCCAGGCAGGGTGACCCTTGAGCTTTTTATCCTAACACAAGGAGTGTTAATGTGCCTGAGTGAGAGTAGGCCTTGGCCTCACATTGTATAATTGACTCTCAGGGGTTGATTTGAGGAATGTGGGAAAATGGGGTAGGTTCTTTTAACTCCATTGGTAAGGACTCATACCCTTGACACAGCTGTCTGGTTATAAACAACACAGCTGATTGTTACAGTTTGAAGTTAAGATGTGAATTATTCCAGTAAATGTGTGCTAACAAATGCTAAGTTGCTGCAAGTTGGAGACACTTTGATTTGACAGAATGGATTGCTTTTTATCAAAATAGCAACAGGCAAAAGCAGTTTACAAATGCTCTATAACTCAAGAACTGTGTGACTTTATTTTACAAAATTTTAGGAGAGTCTATTTCTGGCAATCAAACACCCATAAACAAAAAAGAATACCAGGATTACATGAAATATTATTCTATGCAAACTACTCACAGATTATTTTTTGTATTTTTGTTGTTCTTGTTTGTGAAGCTTGAATTTAGAGCCTGGGCACTATCCCTGGGTTCATGTTGCTCAAGGATGGTGCTATACGACCAAAGTAGTGGTTTTCTGATGGGTTATGGGAGATGAGTGTTTTGGACTTTCCTGTCTGTGCAGTCTTCCAATTGAGATCCTCAGAATTCAGCCTCCTGAGTAGCTAGGATTATTAGGCATGAGCCACCAGTACCCATCTTATTTTTGTAGTTTCTAACTTATACCTGCAACAAAAACATGCATTTTAGTATCAGCTAATTGTGCTTAATCATCCTTTTATTGGGAGTAGGAAATTAATGAAATGTCTAAGCCTGCTCAATATGATATCCACTAGTGAATTATACATAGTTATTGGACATGTAAAAATGTGGTTAGTACACACGACTACTAGAAGAAGATCTTGAAGAAAGCTGAGACAGTTGGCTGCAGTTGGGGCCAGGTAAGACAGAGGAGCACAAACATACTGTGTATTAGAGAAAATCCCTGGCAACTTTCCTGTTCTGATATCAAGACAAAGGCTGGTTCAATCCATTGTTCTCTCTTAGGGGAACATGGTACGCTAGGTGTGGGATAGAGCCTTTGGGGATAGAGGGAACAGATTCAGAAGCAGACTAGTATCTTACAGTAAGGAGTGAGTGAATTGTGGAACTAGCACAGCCTAGCAGTCTGGAGGAGTGGATGGAAATTATTTGGAGGGTATTTCTGCGATGTAAAAATATGTGGACCAAGTTGTAATATGAGGAAAGAGACTGTAAAATGATGCAGTATCCAGTGTCCCTACTGTCTCTCACTCACTCATCCCCTAAGCTCTGGGGTCTGATCCCCCCATAGTCCCAGGATAAAGGGGATTATGACAGTGGTCTGAGAACAACCACTCAGGATCACTTGGTGATTGTAATTGTGGGATGGAAGACATTGTCTTGAGCAGTTTGCAGTAAAACTGTGGAGGCAACCAACTAGAGCTATTCCTACTTATCAGCCCAAGTGGGCAGGTTAGATGGGGAGGGCAAGCAGGAGCTCGTACTGTCTTGATCCCCAAGTAGGCATGTAGATGTGGGAGGACTGTAGGAGCAGGTCTCATGGTGACTACAACCACTGTGTCTGGATCACAATGATCCCACAATTCATACCTGTTTCTAGCTGACCAATAAGATAAAAGAATTGAGGCCACACCCACATTCTGTGCTGCCTAGTACCACTGGCATTTCCCGCTATTGGTTCTTACCTCTAGCAGCAGGTGAAGGAAGCAATTGTGCTATGTGGTGACTGAGTGAATTTCAGAGATCCTGTAGGAAGTGGGTGATTGCAAGAATAGAGGTGATTTCAGAAAGCCTGGGAATATGGTCCCTCCCTTCCCCATCCCAGTGCTGTGATATCTAACCAAACCAGACATACATGCAAAATAAAATTTTCTTTAGGCAAGAAACTAAGAAAGAGTATCTGGAGAGGAATTGTCCTGGTGGACCCACTGAAAGCAACCAAACGAAAACTGAAAACAGAGGTAACCTCAAAACAAACATTACTGGGAACTGTAAATCAACCAAGGGTGAGACCAAAAACCATGCAGACCCAGAATTTCCCTCTGGTTCCTTTTCTGCTATTGTCCCTTCCTCTGACACTAGAATCACTAAAAATATGTCAGAAGTCCTACTTCACCCAAGCGAATAACCAAAAGACAAACAAAGTTAATAAGAGAGCAGGCATAGCTGGAGAGAAAGCTGGAGACCATGAAAGAATTAATGAAAGAATTAAGGCTGGAGAGAGACCATGTTGTGGAGGACTTGAAGGTGGAGAGGCCCATGAGGAAAGACAAAGTTCAACAGATGAACCAACTGAGAGATGAGAAAGAGCAATGGGTGAGATAAGTGTTTGACCTAGAAACCAATATGGTGGAACTTCAAAGGCAGTTGGCAGAGCTGCCCTCCCAGCAGCAGCCTGCAGGACCAACTCAGACCAAGCTACAGCTTCAAGCCAAGACCTATTAGTTGCAGAAGTAGCAACAGAAATGGGAGAAACTGTTACATTCAAAGGCAGGAAAACTAGAGCCTAAGTCTCCAGAATCTGAAGCAGCATGGGTGGCTGTGGTAACTGGAGCAGCAGGGAAAGGCCTGGGATCTGCATGAGCTCTTCAAGACAATGGAAAGAGTACATATACACGAAGCCATGAGATGCACAATTTTGCATAACCTAGAGATCAAAAAGCAGCTGGGGGTCAGCTGCAGGATGCCTTCCACAGGCAAAGAAAGAGAAGGAGGTGCTCTCTAGTGTGCTGCACTCAGAGCTGCAGATGAAGGAAGAAGCTGGATCAGCAAGAGGAGAAGTTAGAAGAATGGAAAAAGATGGCTGAGTTAAGGAGCCAAGTGGCTCAGAATTTCAGGAGCTTCATGAAAAGCTGCAGGATCTCAGCGCTACCTGCTAACAGCAAAGGGCCTACAATCTGCAGCTCACCTTAAAGGCTGAGGCCTTGCTGCAGCACCTGCAGAAGCAGACACAGCTACTGGACAAAATTGAGGACAAGAAGGTCCATCAAAAATTACACAACACTTTTCATGTCCCTTAAAACCACCAGGCAGAAGCAGGAGCAGCTGTGGGAATCAGCTGAGCTTTCTGGCTTACACTAGAGAAGGAGAAGTGAGCAAAAAGAAAAGGGGGTGATTCTACTTGTTGTGACTGTCCTGGAGGACAGACAACCCAAAGACCAGGTGGGATTTTTATCTTTATCCATTGATGAATTTTAAAAGGTGAAGCTCAGCCAGCAGCTGCAGGAGCAACAGACCTACTGTGGGTGCCTGGCCAATCTGGTAGTTAAGAGCCAGAGAAAGTTGAAACAGTAAGGTTTCTTCTCCAGGAGTTGAAACCATGGGATAGGAAACAGGATACACAAGTGCCTAAGAAGACCCTGAAATTCTGATTCATCCACAAGCTGCCTGAAAAATGTGGGCTACCAGAGGCAAGTGGATAAACTCCAAAATCAATGCAGCCAGCTGTCAAAACCTATCAGCACCATTGAAGAAATCCCTTGATTTCTATAAAGAACAGATGGAAGTACTGGATGAGCTATATCAGAAGAAAGATGAGTGTGTCAACCAGCTTTTCCAGGAGGAGAGGGAGAAGAAGGAGCTGCAGGAGCTGCCACTGCTTCTTGCAGATGAAGGCACCAGAGTTTCAGGACAAGATGCTGGCAGCCATCCAGACCCCTGCTGCTGAGGGCCGCTCAAACCTATCAGGCTCCAGAAAGAGGGAAGTTATGAAGGAGCAACAAGATTTTGAAGAGTTAAAGCTTGAAGACTATGTGAAGCCTGCTGGAGGCGAGGCTGGGGTACCTTGGCATCTCAAGGACCCCTACTACAGAGCAGATTATGCTACAACAGCCTGCTATTCAGTACCTACATGAGCTTGCAGGCTTGGGCAATGATGGCTGCAAGACTGAGGCAAATGACAACTTGGAGATCATTTTTGCATGAAGATCTGGAGGCTTCCAGCTTGGAAACGGGCTCTTGTCCTCTAACTTACTTTGTTGCATGAGGACTAGGTGGCATTCTCTCAGGCCTAATTATAATGGGTGAGAGAGGGGAGGAGCCAAGTATACCAGAGGCTTCTGGGAGGTGGCCCAAATTCTAGAGACATTTAACAGTCCATTCATTACAAGGAAAGGGGCTCAGGTGTAGGTTTCCACAAAGTGTAAATTCTTTGCAAATGAAGTGGGAGTGTGATGGCACGGTTTTATATTACTATATTATGGTAATAATGGAAAATGTTTGATTTCACAGTTTAATAATAGAGTATTTTAATTTCATTACATTACATTTTATTAATTTTCATGCAATATTTTGATGTTATTGTATTGTATACATTATATCAATCATTTCATGATGTATGTTGTATGACACTGGCATCACTTGGGTTTTTGAAAATGTAAAGAATGCTGAGCTGGTCAATAGTGAATTTTCTTTTTTGTATGTTAAAATGTTACAATGATGATAGTGATATGAAAAAGTAATGAAAACCATGGAAAGCAAAAAAACATTAATGCTGAAATCCTGGAACAAAGAAAAGATGTGAGTTGAACAATTGGAAGTCTAATACAATTGGAGTTCAGACATATGGGTTACAGAAATGTAATCCAAAAATAAGAATATACAATTATGAAGTATCTATAGATATTGCATATCTTAATTTTTTAGTGAAACCTACTGATAGGGTATATGTTGAATATTATTGTTGAACTAAAAAAATAAAATTCAAACTAATATGTTACTTAGTCTTTGTAAAGTGGATTAGATTCTGCAGGTCTAATGATATAACTTTGACTCAGGTATTAAATAGAAAATTCAGAAAAAGTTATTCAGTGTTTAAATAAAAAGTAATTACACAAATTGATCTAAATGCCAAATGTTTCATCTGTCTTCGATTTTATGTGTATTAACATAAAATCACATTCGTTTTGAAGCAGAATAAATAGCTGAAATAACATTAATGTTTCAAAAGTATTTTCTTAATTAAAAAAAATTCCTCCAAGAAAAAGGTTAGTGTGGTCTTAGCTACCAGCACAACTATGTTTATTGCAGCATTATTTACCATAGCTAAGATATGGAACCAACCCAGATGCCCCTCAGTAGGTGAATAGATCAAGAAAATGTGGTATATATACACAATGGAATTCTATGCCTCCATCAGAAAGAATGACATTCCCCCATTTGTTAGGAAATGGAAAGGCTTGGAAAAAATTATATTAAGTGAAGTAAGCCAGGCCCAAAGAAACATAGGTCCCATGGTTTTCCTTATTTGAATCTAGTATATGTATGAGTCAAGTGGAAAAGGTCAGATAATGTGATGTTAGGAAAATGAACCCTTAAATATGTATTTTAATGTTTTTTTCATGCATGTGTTTCTAACGCATTTATAAGATTATTTCTTTGTTGCTTTGTATGTCCCTCCCCCACAGTGTAACCCCCGCTTTCACTATACTTGATATCAGTATAACTTGTGGAGGAGATGGGGAAAAACAAGTGGTTTAAGGATTCAGGTGGACCTGTTGCAACAATGGGAAGTACAAAATGTCATGTCAAAAAGGAGCTTTACAATGTCGGTGTGGGGGGGAAGGGGGGAAGGATTGGGTGGGGGGAAGGGGGGAGGCTGGGAAGGGAGGTGAAGGGTAAACAAAGGAGGAGACTGCAATGCTTGGTAAGAAATGTATGCATTATCCTACACATGTAATTGTAACCCCTCTGTACAGTATGTTCTCAAATAAAATTAAATTAAATTAAAAAGAGAAAGGTTAGTGTAAAAATCACCTTTTGGCATACTCTACTACTGTGGCATGAAAAATTAAACAAAAGTAATGAATTATATATAGCTCCATATTAATAGCTTTTATGAAATTTTTAATGAATTACTTTAAAATGTCCTTCATTTTTTAAATCAGTTCAGAATTCTTGCATAAATTAAAATCGAGAAACTATATTACCAATAGAATATGAACACAGTATTTTTTATGAGATCAAAATTCCGATGAGAATAAAAAGATTGAAATGGTTCAAGTGATGAAGCACCTGACAAGTGGGGGCATGACAATTTCTGAATTAAAAAACTTGGATAACTCCCCAAATGCAAGCTCAGCTAATTTTGAAAACCACAAGATACAAACTTGCCTACATTCTTGTGGAAAACTAATTAATGTATTGTACAACAATAAAAGATACAAAAAGGTAAGAAAAAAAAAGTTTTTCCAATCCTGTACAAATTTCACTTGCACCTAACCAAAATACACAACACTTGTCACTGTCTAAGGAATATGTAAGAGCCATTTCCTTGAAAGAGGATGTTAAAGGTGAGGTTTCCAGGATGGAAATTCCAACTCCAAATGATTTGTAAATTAACTTCCCTAAATGAGAACTCAGATACACACCCTTTTCAAGGCCAACTCCCCTGAATCAGAGGACCTTTTCCTCCTATTTTTGTGTAAGGGAACATTCTTTACACTCTTTTTACCACCTCTCCATTGCTGACCCATTATATAGAGAAGTGTCTGAGCCAGTTTGTTTGTTTCTTTCTCTTGACCATGGAAGTGTGAGTTTTTGGAATGTGGCTAAGAGTTCCCTTCTCTGGAGATACCTCAATAGCTCTCTCCAATTTCCTGTCAGGCTCCTTATTTCCAGTGGTAGCCAAGTGTCATAAGTGAAGAGACTCTCTATGTGATGGGAACTCTAAAGCAGAGAACCTTTCTCAAATGAAGCAAGCCACTAATACTATACTAATTTGAATTTATCAGTGCAGTAATCCCATTTTTTCATGAAATATATGGTAACAATAAAATGTTAAATGTAAAAACCAATACTAAATGAAGATAAGATAAAGTAGCAACAATGTAACAAGAGAACAAATAAATATTTATTGCTATAAAAATAAACCCATGCAAAATTGAGTCCCCAGTGACTGCTTTTCACCCTGAATGCAGTTGGAGCTCAGAATAACAACAAAAAACAATACTTAATACAGTGGGTACTGTTGTTTTACCAGTAATCCTTGCTACTCAGTAGGCTGAGTTCTGAGGACGGCAGTGTATAGCCAGGATTTACAGAAAAATCCAAGAGACTCTTATCTCCAATTAACCACCAAAGTGGAGTTGTGGTCACGTGGTAGAACAAAAAAATTCCCACAAGAACAGGGCTCATTCCCTAAATTCAAGCCCCAGGAAGAGTCTAGAACAAAACCGCAGTACTAGTTTCAGTGACACAAAGTTCTAGAGCAGCCTTTATATTAGTAGATCCTGTTATCCATCCTGGGAAGAAAATAAACAAACAGAAATACCTCTATCCTAGAGCATAGGGGTGTTGACACTTTCTATTAGATTGGATTCTTTGATTAACTTTCAGTACTCGTTTCTAAACAAGAGAAAATAGGTATACCCCGAGAAAGACCTGCTAATAATGGAGAAGAACTGAAAATGCATAGTTGAACACTAAAGATGAAGGCATATCTTTAAAAGGAAGAATTATTTCATCCATTTGGTGGGTACAAATGAGCAGAACACTAACGTAGGCTAAGAGATTCATAATAAGTATGGTAAAGCTTAATTTATATATTAGGCATACTGAGAGTTTAACAAGAGCCACCAATTGTAACAATATAACAGGATGCTGTGCAGGTGTGATGATCCCTTGCTGCTGTCTCTCTTTCATTCTCTTTTTCATTCTTAATTGTTGTGTGTTCATCCGCTCTGTCCTTTTCATATTGAGATGAGAAAAATGCTTACTTGAGATTCTAAGATGTAAATGTAGTTTTAGGCTACTACTTCCTTGTTGACAATTCATATATAGGAGAATTTTCTTTCAAAGCTCAAGGGTAAACAGGGAAGAATAAGGCCTATATATTCATAGTAACAAAGCTTATGTAGGGACACTACAGAACCTACTACCCTAAGAGGAATATATTAATATCCTAAAAAGTGTGGTGAATCTAATATTAATAATAGGTTCTTTCAATGCAAAATTTCTATATGTATATATGTATATATGTGAACAGTTTTAATTTGTTCTCTTATCTGGTATTGAGTTATTAAAATATACATCAGTTTACCATACCATTTTATAATAAGTATAGTCATAAATGGTGTTCAAAATGAAGATAGGAGAAATGGGAGAGTGCTAGCCTTTGGCTAGCATTAAAGCTCAGGGAAGGATCCTATACCCTGACTTCAAGTCCAGGACTGACAGAGAAACAACAACAACAGCAGAAGGATGAGTAAGAATGGAAAATAGGCTTGGGAGGAAGTGACCTCGGAGCCTTGGATCTTTATTGAGTCACAGTCAGGTGATCATCGACAGTCAGGTGATTACTGGTTTCAGGCAGGTGATGGGAAAGCTGGGAGGGACTGGTCTGTGGGCAGACTTAACCCTGATCAAATCTCAAGCAAGAGCTAATTCTTGTCATCTCAGCTTTGTGCAAAGTATGACTCAGAAGATCTCAGTCCAGGAGAGCCTAAGCAGAAACACAAGTTCCTATTCCAAAAACGAAAGCAAACCTAAAAGAGGACATGGCTTAAGTGGTAAAGAACCAGCCCAGTTTGAGACCTGACAAATTCCAAATAAAAAAATGTAGGATGATCACCTGTTAAGAAATATGAACGCAGCTACTTTTGAAGACCCACAAGATAAAGTGGATGATGCCAGTAATGTTGTCTACAGTCTGGTGGGAAAGTAATAAATGAATAGTCCCAATATAAAACATACACAGAAGTAAAAAAAATAAATGAAATAAAATAAAATAAAACAAACACAATAACCTTTTCCAATCCTGGACAAACCTAAGTTGCACCTAGCCAAAATAACCTAACCAAATTGTAAGAAGCATGTCTTTGAAAGAGGAAGTGAAAGTCGTGGTTGGCAGGATGTAAATTCCAACTCCTATTGATATGTAAATCAGCTTCCCTAAATGACCACTCAGTGACACTTCCTTTCCTGGGCCCACCCTCTTGAAGTATAAATAGAGTGGAATTGTGAGACTCAGGCATTGCTGAAGAAGATCCCACAGCAGCAGGACGGAGGCCATTTGGAGCTTGGATACCCCAGGTGAGGATCACAGTGGGAGAATCTACTCCTCTTTTAGTTCTTTGCTCCTTGGTTTGGTGGTGGAGGTGGTGATGTTCTTTTGTTGGTTGTGGGGCTTGAACCCAGGGGTAGGGCAGTGTTGCTGGGCTATTTTGTGCTCAAGACTAGGCATTGTCCCTGGGTCACTTTGTGGTCCAGGTGAGTGCTCTACCACTTGAGTCACAGCCCACTTCTGATTTTGGAGTGGTAAATAGGAGATAAGCATCTGTGTCAGGAGGACTTTTGTGTCCAGGCCAGCTTCAAAGATTGATCCTCAGATCTCAGCCTCTTGGGTAGCTAGGATTCTAGGGGTGAGCCACCTAGAATTCGCTCCTAGGAATGATGGACCCTGACACTGCCCAGGCCTTCCAGAGGGAACTGAGCTACGCCATCTGTATGAATACTTTCGTAGAGCTAGTCACCCTAGAGTGCAGTCACAGTTTGAGCCAACCTTGTCTCTGCCTCTGCTGGGAAGAGACTCAGACCCCAGCCAGGTGCCCTGGGTGCAGGGGACCCTGCCAGCAGAGAGACCTCAAAACCAACATGGTTCTGAGGAGCCTGGTGGCCATTGCCAGATGAGGCAGCCTCAGGCAGTTTCTGAGTTCTGAGGAGCACACATGTGGGGCACGTAAAGAAACCAAGCAGATATTCTGTGAGATGGACAGGGCCCTGCTCTGTAGGTGCTGCTCTCAGTCTCAGGAGCACAGGGCTCAGAAACACCGTCCCATAGAAAGGGCTGGTGATGAGCAGAGGGAGATGATTTCCAAGCAGATGCATGCTGTATGGGAAAAGACTCAAGAAATCCAGTGCAATTTACAGGAGAAGAGGAGACTCATCAACCAATGGATTTCGTATGTGAACCTATTCCGAGGCATGACCAAGTATGTTTTAAGAATGCTGCAGCTGGGTGTCCAGGAGGTGGAAGACACCATTCCCAGCTACTGATCAATGAAGGAAGAGCCATGTTACTGCAACTCAGAGAAAGGGAAACCCAAATGCTTCAGTAAATGAATCAGGAGCTGATTGAAACATATCAGAAGCCAGCGGTGGAACTGCTTCAGGATGTAGAGTTGACCCTAGAAACCTGTGAGTCAGTGTTGTTCTTCATGCCTGTTCCTCTGAGGCAACAGCTCAGTGCCCCTTGCATGCCTGAACTGAGAGAGAAACTCAGCAAGTACCTGGTAGAGATTTCCTTCAATGAATCTATGCAAAATCACGATCCTGGGAGCAGTGTTTGACACGACCATCATTATGCAAATTTGAACTCTGAAAAGTCCCTCCATTTTACTGCTTTTGGACGCCAAGTCTTCAGGTCTGGGAAACAATACTGGGAGGTTATTATGCATGACTCTTCCACCTGGGTCCTGGGAGTTGTTAGGGATTCTGCCATAGGGAGCAACCTCACTGAATCTGAGGACATTTTCCTCCTCTTGTTTGTGAGATGGAACACTCTTTACACCCTCTTTATCACCTCCCCATTGCTGCCTCACTATGTAGAGAAGCCTCTAGGCCGGGTTTGTGTGTTTCTTGATCTTGACCATGGCAGTGTGTGTTTTTGGAATGTGGCTAAGCGTTCCCTTATCTGGAGATACCCCAATGGCTTTCTCCAAGTTCCTGTCAGGCTTCTTATTTCCTGTGGTAGCCAAGTGTCATAAGTGAAGAGACTCTCTATGTGTTGGGAACTCTAAAGCAGAGGATCTTTCTCAAATGAAGCAAACCACTAACACTATGCTAATTTGAATTTCTCAGTAATTCAATAATCCTATTTTTTCATGAAATATGTGGTAACAATAAAATATTAAATGTAAAAAACAATACTAAATGAAGATAAGATAAAATAGCAACAATGCAATAAGAGAGCAAATAAATATTCAATAAATATTTATTGCTATAAAAATAAACCCATGCAAAATTGAGTCCCCAGTGACTGCTTTTCACCCTGAATGGAGTTGGAGCTCAGAATAACAACAAAAAACAACACTTAATGCAGTGGACACCATTGTTTTACCAGTAATACTTTCTACTCCGCAGGCTGAGTTCTGAGGATGGCAATGCATAGCCAGGATTTACAGAAAAATCCAAGAGACTCTTATCTCCAATTAACCACCAAAGTGGAGTTGTGGTCACGTGGTAGAACAAAAAATCCTCACAAGAACAGGGCTCATGCCCTAAATTCAAGCCCCAGGAACAGTCTAGAACAAAAATGCATTACTAGTTTCAGTGACACGAAGTTCTAGAGCAGCCTTTATATTAGTGGATCCTGTTATCCATCCTGGGAAGAAAAAGAAAAAAAACAGAAACACCTCTATCCTAGAGCATAGGGGCGTTTACACTTTCTATTAGATTGGATTCTTTGATTAACTTTCAGTACTTATTTCTAAACAAGGGAAAAAAATGTATACTCAGAGAAAGAGCTGCTAATAATGCAGAAGAACTGAAAATGCATGGTTGAACACTAAAGATGAAGGCATGTTTTTAAATAGAAGAAATATTTCATCCATTTGGTGGGTACAAATGAGCAGAACACTAACGTAGGCTATGAGATTCATAATAATAAGTATGGCAAAGCTTAATTTATATATAGGGCATACTGAGAGGTTAACAAGAGCCGCCAATTGTAACAATATAACAGGATGCTATGCAGGTGTGATGGCTCTTTTTTGGATAATTAATTGTAGTTCTTTTATCTCCTGTTGCATTATCATATTGAATTAAAAATGCTTGCTTTTTTATTTTCCTTTCACTCTAGATACTTAATTGTTGTATGTTCATCCCTTCTGTAATTATCTTATTGATGTGAAAAAACTACTAACTTGAGATTCAATGATTTGAATGTAGGATTAGACTGGTACTTCCCTGTTGGCAATTCAGATATAGGAGAATTTGCTCTCAAAGCTCATGGTTCAACAAACAAGAACAGAAAATTGTCAAAATTGATTCATAGTAATAAATACTGGAATGTGAAAGCTTATGTCATCGATGCTACAGAACATACTGCCCTAAAATTAATATCCTAGATAATTTTCTAAAGTTTATAGTGAATAGAGTATTAATGATGTGCTCTTGTAAAACACACACACACACACACACACACACACACACACACACACACACGAGCATTATTTGGTTCTCTTATCAGTTTATCATATATATTAATTTACCATTTCATTTTAATATAAGCTTAGTCATATATGGTGTTTATTAGCCTTTTGCTCCAGGGACAGTGCATAGATCCTTACTTTAAGCTCCTGGACATTTTCAGGAAAAAATTAAAATGGATAAGTCACAATCGAAAATACACTTGGAGGAAATAACCTCACATCCAAGGATCCTTTTCTGACTCACAGTTAGGTGATAGACAGTCAAGTGATTACTGGGTTCAGGCTGGTGAAGGAGATGGGTGTAGGGGGTAGCCTTCCAGAAATCCTAACAATGATCACATCTCATCCAAAAGCTAGTCAAATTGGAATATGCCTGTCATCTCAGCTATGTACAAAGTTTTGATAGGAAGATCTCAGTTCAGGAGAGCCTAAGCATAAATACAAGATCGTATTCCAAAAATAAGCTAAAAAATGGTATGGTTTATACAGTTCTGGTACTGTAATGTTGAATTCATACCATTTGTGTAAACACTGTAAACCAATTTATTTAACTCTACATTAATCTTTATAACAATGCAATGATGTTGGTCCAGTTTTTCAATTTAGAAAACCATAGGAGGGTGTTAATAAACATAAGATGGTGCTGAATTTATTAGAAGAATGTGTGGTCATGTTTCCCTGCATAAATGTGATTATAAAGAATTCAGTGTAGTCTTTATCTTCCTACACATGATTTTTAGGGTGACCTCACCTTCCTATTATCGGATTAAAAGTAGTATTTGTGACTTTGAACAATTTTGGTAGTTTTTGACTGTTGCCCTGTGCACTGCTGGTTTTTTTTTTCTTCTCATATCCGGAAAAAAAGATAAATTACTTGTTGTAATCATGCTCTATTTCCCTGACTTATACATTTAAATTTCTAATATTTATTTCTGTGAAATCTATGTTACCTTCTGAAATCATTCTGATATTTTATCTAATAATACGAACTTATACTATTCCATCTTTCTGCAATAATATCTTTGCATTAGTAATTAGTAATATCCTGGATACTGTGTTGTTCATTTCAGAAATTCATGATTATTTTTACTTCTGGCCTAGTTAATACCATTGACAAACGAGCTCAATAAATTAGATGTAGTCAAAATTTTCTACCTTATTTGTCTAGAAGTACTAATAAAACTGCTATATTCTTGTTTGTGTTATGAATTTGTGGCATATATTGTTAGTTATTTTTTATTCATTTTTGTTTAATTAATTTATTTTATTTGCTAGTTTTCAAAAAAATTATTTGCATAGTTAAAGAAAGGAGTGGTCCTTCAATAAAGTAGTTTGTGAATACAATGCATTTTGATCACTAATATAACCCCTTTTTAACATTTCCACTCATCCCTCCCAACTGCTTATGTAGGATATGCATTGAATTTTTTTTTTTGTAGGTCATGGGGCTTGAACTCTGGGCCTGGGCGCTGTCCCTCAGCTCTTCAGCTCAAGGCGAGCGCTCTACCACTTGAGCTACAGCGCCACTTCCGGTTTTCTGGTGGTTTATTGGAGATAGAAGTCTCACGGTCTCTCCTGCCCGGGCTGGCTTTGAACCGTGATTCTCAGATCTCAGCCTCCTGAGTAGCTAGGATTACAGGCGTGAGCCACCAACGCCCGGCTTGAATTTTTTTTTTTTTTTTACTAGATCCTACTTTCCACCAATTTACTATGTTCTATGTCTACTTTCATGGTAGAACACTTCAATTTTGTGCCTAGCAGGAGAGACTGTGTAACTCCCCAATTCCAGAACATTTATTTATTTTTACCTTTGTTATTTAAAGATTATCTAGTTTTCCATTTAAAAATCACTTTATGTGTAATTGGAAAATGTTATATTTGTTAAATTCATTCTATAAAATTTGGAGATTCTTTGTTTTTTGAACGTATATTAAATCATCATCACCTTGGAATTTCCTCAAATATTCATCATTCACAAAGAAATCTCATACATGACTGTAGCTACTCTGAAATCTCCTTAGACTTCCAACCCCAAAGACACTATGTTATGCCTGATTTTGATAATTCAAAAATTTGATGAAAATCAAATCATTTTATGCGTTATTTTGTGTCTGGTAGCCTGTTGTGAGTGTTTCCAGCTAATATCAATTCTCCATTTTTCTTTTTTTACTTGTTAATGTTCTACTTCATTAGTATAACATGTTTTGTGATCTGTCTTCCTATTGGTCAGCCTGAAAGTTTTTTCAATTCTTTCACTGTCATTGATAATATTGCTGTGATGATACACAAGTTTTGAACTTAAGTGTATAAAAACCATAGACAAACTTTCTAGGCTTTACAAAGTTTCTAGGCTGTTTGGTATTTCTGTAGCTAACTTCGTGAGGAACTTTTACACTAATTTCCAAGATGAATGTGCTATTTTACAATGTACGAGAGCTTCAATTTAGTTATATCTAGGAAAATATATTTATATTTTCCTAGAAACACTCTAACACTTAAAATTAGACCATCCTAGATTGTTTTTCACATAGGATTTAGTGCTTATCCTCAGGCTTCCCTAGAATTATGATCCTCCTGTCTTCACTCTGAGTAGCTTTATTTAAAAACATGTGCCTTTATACTTGGCATATAATTGGTTTTGCATTTTTTAATTTTTTTGGGGGGGTCCGGTCATGGGGCCTGAATTCTGGGCCTGGGCGCTGTCCCATAGCTCTTCAGCTCAAGGCTAGTGCTCTACCACTTGAGCCATAGTGCCACTTCCGGCTTTTTTCTTTTTGCTTATGTGGTGCTGAGGAATCAAACCCAAGGCCTCAAGCATGCAAAATAAGCGCTCTACCACTGAGCCACCTTCCCAGCCCTATTTTGCTTTATTTTCATGCTCTCAGCTAAGAATTCTGAGTCTCTGTGGACATTTTGAACCTAGAATTTTGAATGATGTTGGAAGTCAAAGCTACAAAGAATTTTGGAGAGAGGCAATGCACTCTGTTAGCTTGCATTTTATGCTTGTGTCAGAAGATGAATGTAGGCCTTTTGGAGACAAAAGTGTAATTTTTTGGATAAGGAGATGTGTTTGGGTGCTGGGTTCAAATGAAATCGTTAAGTAATATTGTCACTTTTTTTGGATTAAAAAATATGCAGGAGAGCAATACCATACACAACTAGGTGTATGGGTGACTGAGTTCCCAGAGAAGTTTAGCTAAAGTGGAAAAACACATGTTGATTGTGCAATATCCTGAAATCTGAGCAGTTAGAATCAAAGGAGGGAAAATGAGAAACACACTTGTTCAGTAGTTCTCTCTGCTTCCAAATCACCAAAAAGTGTTACTTATTTCCTCTGCTTGGCCATTTTGTCTCAACCAAGATCAACTAAAACTCTTAACTGTGAAGCAACATAGCCTTCCCTTCTTTAACTGGTTTTGTATAGGTTATTTCTCAGTGATGAAAGTCTAACACATTGCTGAATTATATAAAATAATTAATAAACATCTTGAATTAAGTGATTAGAATTTACTCAGTTACAATGATGAAAATTGACATGCATTTTTAAAGAAGAATGACTGCCACAGTTTTGCATCAAAGATTTCTGAGCATAGAAATGCATAATGCATGACTCAGAGCAATCCTCTGGGAATAAAATCATTGCAATTTTTAAAAATCAGATAATGTAGGAATAATTTTGAGAAGATAATTTAAGTCCACTTGATGAACTTTGAGAAAACAAGAACGGAAAGCTATTTTAATTGGAAAAAGTGTGTTATCTATTAAAGCTATATGAAACGCTTTTTTTAAAAAAAGAAATTCATATAAATAGGATCTCAGATCAAAAGGCACCAATCAAGAGCTTTACTATTCATACAAGTATGAGATAATTAGGACTAAGTCTAATGCTGTTAGTATAAATAGGAAGAGATGATAAATTGATATAAAGAACACTTAAGGAATACAAAATTTTTATTTTCATCTTTATCAAAATCTGTTTTGATATTTATGCTCTATATATCCTACATTAACATCTATATGTGTGTATAGATTCATACATGTGTACATATACATGCATTCACAAGCCTCGTGACCATCAAAAAACCCAAACAAATAAACCCACAAGAGGAATATAGTGAAAAAAACACGAATTCAGATATCAAAAGGGGTGTGGTGGGGTCAAGGTGAAAGACTAGACAAATGAAGAGGAAAAGGGGAAGAAAGTGCAGGAAAGAGTCTAGTGCATAGACTACAAAACAGAAGGGGATAGCAGTAGAAAGATAGGTGACAATGTTAAAAGAGGAGACACTGATCAAGGCATATTGTGTTCATAAGCTGCTTTATTAACTGCCAATGCTTTTGTCCAATTACTTAATAAGACTAAAAAATTAAAATAAATTACAACTTTTAGCCAGTTACCTGTGGCTCATAACTGTAAATCTAGCTAATCAGGAAGCTGATATTTTGTAGCCAGTCCTTGAATAAAAGTCTTAAGACGGTTATCTCCAATTAACCAGCATAAAGCTGGAAGTGAAGTTTTGGCTTAAGTATTCGTCTACCAGTATCAAGTGGAAAAGCCAAGAGAGAGCATGAGGTCCTGAGTTAAACGCTGGGACTATTCATCTTGCTAGCTATGTCATTTGCCATGCAGAAGCTCTGCAGCTTCATGCAATCCCATTTGTCCAACCTTTCATTGATTTGTTGTGTTTCCGGGTCTCTATTCAGAAAATTTCGGCCTGTGTCAAGGAGTCCTAGGGTTTCTCCTATTTCTTCCTGTAATGTCTGGTTTGAGTTTGAGGTCTTTGATCCATTTGGAGTAAATTGTGGTGCAGGGTGATATATAGGGATTTATCTTTATACACACATTTTCTTAATCATTTCATCTACTGAGGGGCATATGGGTTGGTTCCATATCTTAGCTTTGGTAAATAATGCTGCAATAAACATAGTTGTGCTGGTAGCTTTAGTGTGGTCTTGTTTGTAAACATTTGGGTAAATGCCCAAAAGTGGGGTTTATGGGTCACAGGAGAGCTCTATGTGGAGTCTTTTGAGGAACCTCCATACTGCTTTCGAAAGTGGTTGAACAGGTTTACATTCCTATCAACAGTGCAGTAGGGTTCTCATCTGGCCACATCCCCTTCAGCATCTGTTGTTATTAGAGTTCTTAATTATAGCCATTCTAACTTGGATGAGGTGGTGTATCAGTGGTTGTTTGATTTGCATTTTTTTATGGCTAGGGAGGTTGAGCATTTCTTCATGTGTCTATTGGCCATCCTTCTTTCCTCTTCACAGAAGTTTCTCTTTAAGTCTTTAGCCCACTTATTTATTGGGCAGTTGTTTCTTTGAGGATTTGTTGTTGGGGGATTTAATTTTTTGTGTTAAAGGTATATTTTAGATATGAGTCCCTTGTCTGTTGTATGGCTAGTGAAAATCTTCTCTCAATCCGTGGGCTTTCTATTAATCTTACTAGCTATAACCCTTTGCCATGCAGAAGCTCTGCAATTTCATGCAATCTCATATGTCCAACTTTTCTTTGATTTGTTGAGTTTTTGGGTCTTGATTAAGAAAATTTCTACCTGTGCCAAAGAGACCTAGGATTTTTCCTATTCCATCCTGTAATGTTTTCAGAGTGCCTGCTTAGACTCAGAAGTCTTTATTCCATTTGGAGTTATTCCTGGTGCAGTGTGACATATAAGGATCTACCTTTAGTTTTCTTCAAGTGATTAACCAATTTTGCCAGCACCATTTACTGAAAAGGCTGTTCTCTTCCATTCTAATATTTTAGGTAGCTTATATAAGATTAGATGGCTATAGGTCTGTGGGTTCTTTTCTGAGTTTTCATTTCTATTCCATTGATTCTGAGGTCTGTTCTTTTGCCAGTACCAAGCTGTGTTGATTGCTATGGCTTTATAGCAGAGTTTGAAATTTGGTATTGATATTCCTCCAACACTGTTCTTTCTGTTAAGGATCATTTTTGCTATTCGGGTTCCTTTATTGTTCCCTATGAATTTTTGGATTTCCTCTTCTATTTCCTTGAAGAATGAGGTGGGAATATTGATAAGTATTGCATTGAATTTGCAGATAGCGTTTTGAAGTGTTGCCATTTTCACTATGTTGATCCTTCCAATCCAGGAGCATTGGAAGTTTTTCCACTTTCTAAGTTCTCTTTTGATTTGTTTTTCAGGTTTTTAAAGTTTTCATCATAGAGGTCCTTCACTTCTTTGGGTAACTTAATTCCTATGTATTTTATTTTTTGTGGGGTATTATGAATGGAGTTGCTTTCCTGATTTCAGCCATGCTTTTCTTATTGTTGACATAATGAAAAGCCATTGATTTTTGAGGGTTAATTTTATACCCTGCTACTCCACCAAAATTTGAATCAGCTTGAGTAATTTGGGACTGGACTGTATGGGATTCATAAAATACAAGATCATGTCATCTGGAAAAAGGGAGAGTTTTACTTCATTTTTCCCCTATTTGGATCCCTTTTATGTTTGCATCTTGTGTTATTGCTGTAGTTAAGGATTCTAATACTAAATTGAAGAGAAGTGGAGAGATTGGACATCCTTGTCTCATTCCTGACTTTAGTGGAAATGTATTTAGCTTTTCACCATTGAGTATAATAATGGCTATAGTTTTGTCATATACAGCTTTTATTGTATTGAGGAATGTTCACTGGATTCCTAGTTTATCCAGAGCCTTCATAATAAAGCGGTGCTGGATCTTGTCAAGTGCCTTTTCTGCATCTATTGATATAATCATGTGTTTCTTATCCTTGATTTTGTTGATGTGATGAATTATATTGATTTATGTATATTGAACCAGATTTTCATCCCTGAAATGAATCCTGTCTGATTGTAGTGTATGATTTTTCAAAAGAATTGTTGAATTCAATTGGCCAAAATTTGGTTGAAAAGTTTTGCATCCATGTTCATCAAAGACATGGATCTATAGTTCTCTTTCTTTTATGAGTCCCTGCCTGGTTTTGGGATGAGAGTTATGATTACTTCATAGATAGAGTTTGGTAGTAAACTTTCTCTTTCAATTTCAATGAAGATTTGATGGAGTATTGATGTGAGTTCTCATTTGAAGGCCTTGTAGAATTCTGCTGTAAATCTATCCAGTCCTGGGATTTTCTTAGATGGGAAGTCTCCTATTGCTGCTTCTATTGATGTGCTTGATATGGGCCTGTTGTATTGGTTCAGCTCATCTTTGTTTAGTTTTGGCATGTCAATATTTGCTAGGAAATTTTCCATTTCTTCCAGGTTCTCAAACTTATTAGCATAAAGGTTTGAGAAGTATTCCCTTATAATATTTTGGAACTTGGTTGTTTCTCTGTTGATGTTTCCAATTCTTATCTCTGAGTTTGTTTATTTGGGTGTGTTCTCTTCTTTTTCTGATAAAATTTGCTAAAGACTTGTCAATTTTGTTAATTTTTTCAAAGAATCAATTATTTGCTTTGTTGATTCTTTTTATGATTTTTTTTTGGATCCTAATTCGTTTAACTCAGATTTAATTTTAATTATTTCTTTTCATATGCTGGATTAGGGTTTAGCTTCCTGTTCTTTTCAAGGAGGTTCAGATGTCTCATTAAATTGTTGGTTTCAGATTTCCCAATTTGTTGATGTAGGAACTCATAGCTAAATTTTGTCTCTGAATACTGCCTTTGTTGTGTCCCAGAAGAGCTGCTAATTTGTGTGTTCATTTTTGTTGAATATCATGCACATTTGAATTTTCTTACTAATATCCTGCATGGCCCACGGTTGATTCAACAGTGTGTTTTTAAGTGTCCATGTATTACAGGGTTTCTTTGGTGGCTTTTGGTGTGGAGTTCTAATTTTATTCCCTTATTGTCTGAGAGAATGCAGGGAGATCTGCTTTGAGTATCACAAAACAGGGACATTGCTGTTTCCTCTAGTTTGGAGATGCTGTGTTGAAGCTAGGTTCTGGGTAGTGTTTAGACCTTTCAGCAAATATTAGCTTTTCCCTGAGAGGCTAGTTCCTGAAACACACAGAGCCCAGACTGCATCCATTCTCAGTGATTATGCTTACTGAATTTCAATTGATTTTCTATGCTTCAGTAGGGAAGGGCAACCTCTGGCTCTGTTTACCCAGTGAAGAAAGTCACTCCTCTGCAGGCAGAGATATCTCTGCTTGGGTCGGGTGACTTTCCCCTGGGTGGAGCTGAGCCTGGCAGGTTAGGTCAGGTTCCTGTGACTTTCTAATAGCTCCAATTGTACTCTTCCAAGGCCTCGGTTGGAGCTAGCTATTCTGCTGGCCTTTGTCAGTATCAAAGATGGAGATCCCTTCCAGTGGCCAGAGAGGAGCTGCCTTTCTACTGTGGCTCTGTGAGAAGGAGTGAAGATGTCAGGGTTCTACTCAAGCCAGAGTCTTGGTTCCTTGGAAGTTCCTGTTCTGCAATCAGCAGGATAAACATTTCTGCTCCTTGTCAGTTCTTGCTGGTGTTGAGTAGAATCTGCTCACAATCTGCCTCTGGTGCCTTTGTCCCAGACTTTCTCTGCTGGTATGGTTGCTGCAGCTGCCTCCTCAGCTACCACCTCAGCCACAGCAGCCACAACAACGATTATTGGCAAGTGCTGAGATCTGTCTCCATGACCAAGCTGCCTGGATTTTCCCTCTCTGGCCAAACTCTCTGTACTGTGATGGTACATTTGAGGTGATTCTCTAACCTAGGACTGTTCACTGGAACACTAAAACTGCTTTCTATGAGAGAGCTTGTTTAGCCTCCGGCTTCTCCTCGGCCAAATCCTCTGGTCTCTTAGTGTAATTTTTATCTTCATAAAAGCTAAAAACAATCTATGCTAACCAGGAATGAAATCATAGTGGATACCACAAATATAAGTATATTTTCAGAGAAAGGACATATTTTGAATATAATAAAATAAAAATCCTGAAGACAACCAAAATAAATATCAACAGAAAAGTGGACCAAACTGAAGACAAGATTAGAACATCAGAATTCAGGTGAGAAGTATATGAGTGAAAAATTATTGAATGAAAGAAAAAATATTAGAGACAAGTTAGTAAATGTAAAGTTTCAGAATACAGTTGTTTCTCAGATTTCAATAGGGTCTTAAAATAAATATCTATGTCAAAAATATTGAGTCATTGTTTGTCTGGATGCTCCTTGGCTTATTATGAGGCTATCTGAAGATAACGCTATCGTCAAAATCAAGAACTATAAACTGAAATACTGGAATTCATTGATTATTAGTCTGCATATTAGGAATCCTAGTAGAAATGAAAAAGAATAGATATGAAGCAATGTTTGAAGACACAAAATTTAATCATGGCCCCAAATCCATTCATATATCAATCATGTAATCATGTTTTAAACACAGAGTACAATTAAGACCAAATCAAAACAAAATAAAAATAATACTCCTATGGGTTTCCTAGTTAAAATGCTATAAAGTAGGCATATGGGGAAGAAAGCAAGTCATGTTCCCTGTAAAGACCAAATGATGTGCTAATACTCTAGGATAGAGCTTGAATATATGCTTTCTCAGAACTTTCTGGTGAATTTGAATCACATTGTGATATGTTGAGAGGTGGGGATTAATGATGTACAAAAGGGCAAGAGAGAAGTGATTTTCACACATTCTTTTAACCCCTTACTGTGATTATGTGCACAATTGACATTTGTCCCCTTCAAGGACAGTCTTATAGGTTCCATTTGACAGCAGAAAGAGAGAGGGAGGAGAAGGATAGAAAGAATGAGAGGGAGAGGAGGGGAGAGAGACTCTCATCTGACACTAAAATGGCCAGCACCATGCTTTTGCTAGTCACCACTTCTAGAGGTCTGAGGATTAAATTTCTATTCCTCATAAATTATCTAGCCTCTTATAACTTGTCATAATAACATAACCAGGCTGAAACATTCAATAATCCATTAGGAACTATGACTAGCAGAAGATAGTCTTTACTGAAAGTTACTAAAACCTAGGATTCTATTTGAAAGAGAAGCAAACCTTAGAAATGAAGGTAAGTAAAAAGTTCAGATAAAAACTGAGAAAATGTGTCACTAGAAATACTACTCTAAAAGAAGCATTAACATCACCTTCCTACCAAACAAATCAAAAGGAAATCATAATACGACCTTAAAAAAATAACTTTATTGCCCCATAGTCTCAGAATACATTCAACTATGGAACACCCATATCAAATGTCTAGGAGTTCACAGTTCAAAACAACTTCTCAATTGTAATGCACTAAATATAATCAATAAAAATTCTCTATCCACTCATTTCCTCATAAAGTATGTTTTTATTATTTTTACTTGGAGACTGAACATTTTAAAACTTAACTAGAATGTGCATTTTAACTAAACAAGTTCATATTGTTCTGTTAAGATTAATTTACAGTCTAATATTCTTGATTGAGAGCTGATCACAGATTTTTTTAATTTTCTAACACACTTAGTTCAAGTTCAGTATTAATTCAACCTAAAATTGCATGACTACTTATTTTAGAGTAAATGCTGTGATTTATCAGCCATGAATTGTAATATACAGTAGAACTTGTTGCTAAGTAACAAATATTTATTATCAAGAACATGAAATTACACCAATGGAACACAGACAGAGCCAGGAAATGATCTTGGAAGGAAGAGATCATTCTATCAATAGGCTCCCATTACAGACTACAAGAAATTTAATGGTTCAGGTTTTCTGCCTTAATAAGTTTCAGTCCCTGTCTTCTGGAAAACATGCATCTCAATTTTATTTATTCTAAATCGTCATTGCACTTTAAAAGATTAATATGAGGTCTACAGAATAGCACTTTAGAAATAAAATATTCCTTTTGCTGGTGCAGCCTGTCAAGTTGCTAACATTTAGATATGCTTTCACAGTGCTTAGAATCCTTCCTGGGGAAATGAAGCCTGTAATTGTGGTAGTCACCAGAAAACATGCTTTGAGTAATTTTCAGAGCCATGGCCAGTTTTGTTCTAGATTACTTATGATAACTAGTGCTAAGATATATACAGATCAAATATTTACTGGTATAAATAAGCAAGACTTATCTGAATCTCTTTTTCATGGAAGCAATTTTATGGTAATAAGTTCAAATGTATTTAAAATTTCTTTAATCTTATACCTGTCTATGAAAATGTATGACATATATATATATATATATATATATATATATATGTATATATATATATATATATATATATATATATATATAAATGATTAGCTGGGCATGGTGGCTCAATCCTGTAATATTAGCCATTTGGTGGGCAGAGATTGGGAGATTACACCTCAAGCAACTTCAGACAAAAAAAATAGTTCACAAGAATCCATCTCAACCAATGCCTGGGTGTGGTGGCCTTGCTCATTATCCTGGAGGAAAATGTGCAAAGTTTGGGCACAATACTTGCATGCCTGATGTTTCTAGTTCCATGAAGAGGCACAAGCAGGATGTTTACAAAGCAAGTAGGACCGAGCACGAATTGAAGCCCTACCTTGAAAAATAGCCAAATCTGAAGTGCCTTCCTAGCAAGGACAAAGCCATGCACTTAAATCTAAACATCACCTGAGCGGGGAGGGGAGATCATAGTTATGTGTCCTGTAATGCACCCTGAACATTATTTTCACCCTAATGGCTTGTAATTCATCTATCCAATTGATTATTTCGCTAGTGAGAAATATTGTGTGTCTCAAGGCACAGACAGGGGGTTTATTTTTGTTGGATGTTTTGTACCATAATTAGACATGTAATCAGGGCCTGGTGTTCTAACACTTGAGCCACACTTCCTCTTCCAACTTTTTGCTGGGTAATTGGAGAGAAAATTTTCAGGACTTTCTTGTTCCTGCTGGCTTTCAGCTCTAATCCTCAGATTCATTATCCTGAAGATATAAAATTTCAGGCATGAGCCACTAGCACAAGCTGAGGCACAGATTTTGTTTGTTTTGGTTTGTTTTTTTGTGGGGCTTGAACTCAAGTCTTGGGTGCTATTCTTGATTCTCTTTGTGATCAAAGCTAGCACTCTACCATTTGAGCCACAGTGCTACTTCTGGTTTCTGAGTGGTTATTGGAGATAAGTAAGAGTTTCATGGGGATTTTTTTGCCCAAGCTGGCCTCAAACTGTGACCTTCAGATTTCAGCCTCCTAAATAGCTAAGCTTATAGACATGAGCCACTGTGTCTGACAAAAGGCACCCTTTTATATCATAAAGGATAACAACATTCCTGCCACAAATGTGACTATTATTATTATTAATGTGGAAATAGTAGAAATTTTCCTTAGGAACGCTAGCAAAACTGAGTAACATTATTATTTCTACTTAACATGATATTACAATTATTAGTCAGTGGGAAAAAATGCCAGAAAATGTCATAAAACATATCAAGATGGAAAAGAAACTCAAATAGGACTTATCACAACTGGTCAAATTAACACTAGGCAAACTGTCAGGTTAATCTCTGAATATTTATTAGAGATAATGGTAGTCCCAATAATAGTGTTTGCTAAAAGTTCATCACAAAAGAAACATACAAACCAAAAATTTCAGACATAAATCTTAAAATATAATTTCAATATCATAAAAAATTAAAATATCAATGAATAAAAATATAGTACATGCAATATTTTTTACAGAAAATATAAAATATTTGAAAAAGGCTGAAGGAATTCCTACTTAAATTTTATGATAAATTATGTGCATGATGCATAATAATAAACAGATATAAATTGTGTCCAAATTTATAGGTAAAATTATTGTTGTTTGAACTAACCTCTTCAACTGTCCCATGGGGATACCTAATAGTAATATTTATGACCAATAGTAATAATTATGTGAAAGAGGAAATGAAGTACTGAAATACTCTTTACTAAGAAATGCAGACAGAATCAGCCCCAGTGGATCACAGCTGTAATCTCAGCTACTCAGGCTTCAGATTTGAGGATCAAAGCAGACCTGGCAGAAAAGTCTCACAGACTTCTGTCTCTAACCAGAAAAAAAAAAGAAATAAACATAAGCTGAAATATATCATCACAGAGATATTTGATTTATTTACTACAAATCATGATAAACTTCCTGATAAGAAATGTGGTGGTTTTTGAGTAGGGGACAGTTTACCAGATTGAGGTAATTCAGAAGCTAGAAATAATTCTCAATTGCTCAGACCTCAGTGCCTTTGCAGATCTCAATAGAAAAATAAATTGTTATGATAAAGGTGGAAGAATAATCAATCATTTCATGTGAGCAATGGAAGAATGAAATAACCCCTCATATGATATGCAGACATTAATTCATAAGAAATTTAATACAAGCTGGGTGCTAGTGGCTCACGCCTGTAATCCTAGCTACTCAGGAGACTGAGATCTGAGGATCATGATTCAAAACCAGCCCAGGCAGGAAAGTCCGTGAGACTCTTATCTCCAATAAAAACCACTAGAAAACTGGAAGTGGTGCTGTGACTTAAGTGGTAGAGTGCTCTCCTTGAGCTGAAGGGCGCGGGGACGGCACCCAAGCCCAAAGTTCAAGCCAAAAAACCGACCAAAAAAAAAAAAAGAAATTGAATACATTAGTGGAATTTATAAAAAGTAAATCCCAGTTATCATAAAATTCTCTTGGTTTTCATGTTAGTGCCTTGTATGATTCAGATAGTACACATTAACATCAGTTTTATTCATACAGATAACATAATGTTGCTTGTGGAATGATATAGGGATTCTACTCATCACATGAGTGACGTGAGTAATCCTAAAATATTGAAGAGACTGAAATCAGAGGCCTGACTGGTCAGACAAACCTGATAGTCTCTCATCTCCAATTCACCAGCAAAATATAGAGGTGGAAGCATTGAGTGATGATCAGAACACTAGCTGTAAGCAATAGTCCAAGGCTCTGAGTTCAAGCCTCAATACTAGCACAAGTAAAGGGGAAAAGTATAGGTATAGGAACCTAAGGGATAAGTAAGCTGAAAAAGGAAATTTACAAACATATATTACTAATAAAGGATTAAGGGATTAGTCCCTAAAGTATATATTTTTATGTATATAGTGTCTATAAACATGAAATATACAGGCAAAGCCACTGAAAGGCATAATATATAAATATTTTATAAAAAGAGACCTAAGATGCTGAAACATTTCTGGGAGACTCCAAAACTTGGCAATATGAATGAGTATGAAATTTCAGAATTTGGTTTGACACTCCTTTGTAAACCATAGGTGGCCCATAATGAACAAGTTATTTATCAAAATTCCTACCTAACTTTGAAGGCTGTTTTAAAAGTTACCTTTCAGGAGACTATTTGGAACTCCAGAACTGTTATGATGATGACTAAGCAAAGAGTTGTTCTTTAAGCAGAAAGCTTTCTTCTTCTTTCCTTTTATTTCTTTAGTTATGATATATAACTTTAACCATTTGTTCAAGTACACCTTTTGCTAGTTTCAGTATATACATGCACCTATTTTATTCCTGTACATCTGTCTTTCATCAGTATGACTGGTAGTCACCCAATTACATACATGTATAGGAAAAGAGAAAGATTCTTACTCTGCCACATCTCATAAACTTAATATTATCTCATTTTTCGGCTGCCCTTAGTACTTGTAAAGTATCTGTTCACTATGCAATTACCATTCCACTTAAAAGAAATGTATCTTCTACTCACTTGCTTGCAACTATTTCTTCAAATGGGAGTTCAGTTAATTTGAGTTAGTACACAATTGTGCTTCTTAATTTCTTAATAGGAAGTCATTCTTTGGAAAAAAGAAAGCATGGGATGTGCTTCATTTCTCTAAATTTCTTTATTAAATTTCTTGTGTGGACTTCATCACACATATTTGGGAACATATATATAGTCTGTATGCATATTTTCATTTAGCATGTGTTCTGGGTCTCATCTGTGAATATAAAGATATTTACAGTTTGACAAAGCAGTGTCCTTGTTTTGAGAAAAGCCTAAGTGTAATCTTTTTTCAATATATACAGCAAATGGAATACATTTTTTCTGAGTAAATATAGCAATATGTTAAACTTTGTGATATTCGAGATTAAATGATGAACAATTCTCCCTTTAGAAAAAAGTAGATTTGTCGAAGTAGATGTTATTGAAACAGACTTTTAAATAGCTGTAGTCTTAACAGGAGACTGGAATCAATTTGTTAAGACTAACACGTTAGGCATATGAGAGACTCAGTGCTGTTCAGTTTCTGTCTTCTGATTAGTAGATTATTTCATGTATCATTTTATCTGGAAGATAAGTGATTTCAAAACCATTTTATTAATACTATGGGAGTTTTAGTGCCTGTACTGGGGCTTGAGATTAGGTTTTGGATACTGTCACTTGGCTTTTTCACTCAAACCTAGTGCTCCACTACTTGAGCCATAGTTCTATTTCTGTCCTTAGCTGCTTGATTGAAAATAAGTCTCAGGGACTTCACCACCCAGGCTGGCTCTCATTCCAGCCGTCTGAGTAGGATTATATGCATCACCTTTATATATTTACATCAACATCCTGGAATATATACGTTCTTTCTAGCGTGGGCCAAAGTCCTCAAGGTTCTTCCCATTACCAATCTTAGTAAATAGCAAATATTCATTCAGTAGAAGCATTCAAAAATTTACTATTATCTTACATATGTAACCGCAGACCCTCTGTAAATCACCTTTACAATACAAATAGGAAAAAAAAAAGCATAGTATGCAATCACTTATTTAAACAGTTTGGCCAAAGAACAGAAAATAAAAAATGAAAAAGGTAAAATACAGCAATATCAGTAGGAAAATGAAGGCATGACTATAGATCATACAAATAAAAATAAGAACAGATGGTTTAAGTAGAACATGTTATACATTTACCAGTTGAAATAGACCAGCCTGATTCAGGACATGTTTGCATTACAAAATTGTAATGACATTACTTCTTACATCAAATACTCACAAAAATAATCACATTACTTTCTATAAATAAGTAGAAAACAATGCCAACTAATGCCTTCTAATATCAAACATTATATTATTCTCCAAAAGAAATCAAATAACTTATGTGATTATCACCAATTCATTAAAATTTTAATTTTATGTTCTTTATGATAAAAATAATACCTATTTAGAGGGTTGTCATGATTAAATTATTTTGTTCATGTCAAAATAGGTGATATAGTTTGAAAACAATGCCATTTTTATTAGGAGCAATGTATACATCAGGGAAAGTTTTATCATCACAAATATACTCTGTGTTTGTACTAGGGTATGTGTTCACATTGATACTAAGTATTAGAAGATGTGTTTGCCAATGAGCCCATGAATAACTGGTAAATTCATCTTAACCACATACTTAACTAGAATTCTCGTATTAAACTATCTCATCAAATTGCTAAACTTTATAAAACTTTCTTTGAAGAAAAGTATTAAAATCTATACTCTGAAATATTAAGCTGAAAAAAAGAAATCAGAAATAAATCACCAGCAAATTTTCTTCACACCTTTTTAAAAAAGTGAACTGAACATTACTTTCACAGAGCTCAGTGATCTTTGTAAGAAAATTTACTTTATTTTTGTCCCCTTTGATATACCTTTCCTTTTTTGTTTTTCATTAATATAACACCAAGAATTGGCCCTTGAGTAAAATGATATACTCACACAAATTTTTTTCTATTCTAGCAAAGAACATGCATATGTCTATGTACATTTTCTCTTCAATTCACGACACTAATCCAATTGTTATCAGCATTCATAGGATGACACACAGTTGCCTTTCATTCACACAATCTAGAAGTACAATGAATGTACTAGTGCCCAAGGTTGAAATTTTCCACATTTATATCTGTGAGTCATGTTAAGTCATTGACAGAATTAAATGAATTGTCTCCGTTGGGGTGGGAAGTGAAAATTCCAATCTTGAATCTTAGTCTATTTCCACTAACCAGCTAGAGATTCCGTATCTTACAAGAGGCTTTCATTTTTATTTCATTATGTTTTTTTGGTTTCCTGCTGACATTTGGTATTTTAAGCATTGGCACCTTCTCCATATTTGGATTGGAAGAGTCAGCAAAGTAATTACCAAAAGCCATATTTTCCCAAATTGTAACCTAATCTTTCTTCCAGTACTATTTTCCCCGCCCCTCCTTCTCTTCCTCTCTCTCCCTCCTTTTCTCCCTCTTTCTTTCTCTTTCTCTCTCCCTCCTCTTCTTTTCCCAACCCCCTCCTCTCCTATCCTAATGGTTAACTCAAGGTCTCCAATAATTGATTGAATTTTTTTTTTGCCCAAGACTAGGGCTCTACCATTGAGCCTCACATCTAGTTGTAGCTTTTGGTTAATTAATTGGAGTTAAGACTCTAACAGACTTTCTTGCTTGGGCTGTCTTCCAACCATTATCATCAGATCCAAGCATCCTGAGTAGCTAGAATCATAGGCTTGATTCACCAGCATCCTGTCACTATTATTTTTCTTATGAGTTGGATGAACTGCTAATGAATTTCTCCACAATTTAGAACCCAGACTCCTGATGAAGGCTCACCTATCATTGTTAAAACTTGCTATTCACCTATCCGATCTCCTTCCATTCATCATCCATGCAATTTAAGCCTGAATGCTAACAGGTTTCATATGCCTGGTGAACACTCTGCTCTTGCTCTGTCTTCTGTCTCATTACTGAGTGAATGTGTTTAGTTTTCTGTCAGCTTCTTTATACATAATTACTTGATCAATTTTGTGTAACTTGGGAATTTATAGGATCTGCAGTGTTATTTTAATGATTCATTCAGTCAAGGGTGATTTTACTAATAAGGAACATATTTCTTGTTTCTAACTTTCTTCAAAGTTATTTCAACACCCGAAGTAGAGACACTGCACTTGTGTAACGGGTAATTTTTTAAACAACTAGTTAAATCTCAGCAGATGTGCTTTATCTACAACACTGTCTCCACACAGCCAGATCTCCTTTCCAATTCAGCAATCAGAATCTTGTTAAGATCATCTGGATTTATGCGGGAAATGATTTATTTTGTCTGACAATGATAGATTGAAATTAAAATGTAAATGAATTAAATATGTTTTAGATAATTAGTTTTCAAACTCCACTTAACTTAGGTGTCAGACTCAGAGGACAAACCACATTTCAAACATTATCTTCTGATTTTCCCTGACAAACAGATGGTCCCCACTCAGAGTGGAAAACTTCAACCTATTCTTCTAATAAATGTTTAAAGGAGTGTCGATCCAGCTTAAAATGTTTTAATGATAATTTTAAATTAATTGTGGGCCAAAAGATTAAACATACCTTTCTTCTAACCAGAATGGTTCACACAGTGCCTCGTGAGACTGAGTTACTATTATCTAAGGTAGAAGGTCTCAAACAGATTTTAAGCAAAGCAATAAATTCAAGATTCTAGAGTAATGCAGGTATTTAGATGCGAATACATTTAAACATTAGAAACATTTAAAACTGTATAAAACGTTTTTGTATTCTTTGTGTGTATGTGTCAGAGAGAGACAGGGGGAAAGATAGAGAATATTGGGGCTTGAAATCAGGGCGTGTGCACTGTCAATTAGCTTTGTCACTCAAGGTTGGCACCCTGCCACCAAGCTATAGCTCCAATTCTGGCTTTATGGTGGTTACTTGAAGATAAGAGTCTCACAGGATTTTCCTGCACTTGCTGAATTTGAATTGTGATCCTCCTATCAGCCTCCTGAGTAGTTGGGATTATACAAATACTTTACTAGTGCCTAGATTTAATATGTATTTTTAACTGCAATCAAATATAACATGTTATATTACATCATGATTTCCACAGATGAGCTGTGGCTGTACAGATATAGTGAGGGCAGATGATGTGGTCCTGAATGTCCTTTTCCCTTTAGGTCTGCTTACATCCCTGTAAGCATCAAGCATCAACCAGTATGCATGGAAATGTATCATGGTGTAATTATGTATTTATAGAACATTTATTTAACCTGAGGGATTTTCTTTCAAGTAGAAACATGGCTATCTAATTCACCTTTTCTTAATTTTCAATTTAAATGTTTATTATTTAAAATATTTAACTGTCAAGGTAAAGCTACTTCAATAATGAAGGCATAATAGAAATAAAGGAAGGGCCTTGAAAATTTCTAACAGGCCCGGTGGGAGTAGGGTGTACAGCAGAAAACACACTTGCCTAAATCACAAAGTCTTATGAGACCATTAATTCAATTTTCACCTCCTGGAACTTAATTCCTAGACATACAGATGTTATAGAGTATGAACAGCTCAGAGAACACCTTGTGCTTGCTCATCTTATTTTTACCTAACTCAAAAGCAACACCTAATGAGTGAGCCATGGTTACTATTAACTTGGGCCAATTTAATTGTAACAACTTTCTTTAGTTTTCTTCTTGTTCTTTTTTATGTATGAAACAAGATCCTTTGGAATATGTATAAAACAATATCACTTTGGATAGATGTGGCTCATCTACTTATCACACTCTGTGTGTCTTAACTTGAAAATTTGACTCAGCTTGACAACAGTGTAAGAAATACTTTTGTTCGGCAGTTCTGAGCTTCGAAACAGATACCTTTAATATTCTAGGAAAGGGGTTTTTTAAATTAATTTTTATGATAGTATCTTGTGATGTTGCTCAGGTTTATATTGAACTGCAATTCTTGTCCTTATACCTCTCATTTTGCTGGGATTACCAGAGAGCCCCATTAAACTCAGTCTTTGATCATTTTCATGTTTGATTATATTTAAAGAAAAAAAATCATTATTTCTGTCATATTGGATTCTATATGTGTACACATTTGTAAATACAAATATATTTATGCATATATATATACCTGCATGTATACATATATACTATACATGGATATAGTAATAAATATCACATATACATATATGTGTGCAATATATCCATATATATCATACTACACATATTTTTGTAGATAAATATAAAATATACATGTAATGTTGATGTATATAACACATATATATCATATATAAATCATATATCCTTTCCTTAAAAATGTAGTTAAGAATATCTGTGCAAAATTAGGTGGTATTAAGCAAAAACTTTTATTCAAAGTTATTGTGTGTAATTTACCATAACAATGTTAAGAAATAAATTAAAACTAAACAATGGATTTAAGTTTTTATACCCTTTCATAAAATTCCTATTTAAAAAGCAGTAAAAAAAAATAAAACAGAAGAAATCTTAACTTAAACTATAATGTTGGAAATTAAAAGACAAATTCTTCGTTTTCTGCATACTTATTTTCTCTATTTACTTACAAAAATTTAAGAATCCTAAAGAAGAAAAAAATACTAATAACACAGATTTCAGGAAGATTGAAGACTTGGAATATTGTCCGAAATGATCCAGTACAGCTGAAAATAGAAATTAGAAAATGCCTAATGAAAATCTTTTAAGTCTTCTACCTTCAGCCTATCTAGTGAATGTCTTTTTCCCATCTAGGGAAATAAAAAACTTTCTCTGATGTAGTTTCAGGATATACTAATTATAAAAGAAAACTAATTCCATCCTTCACTTTGTTTTTGTAGTTGATACTGAAAACTCTTTTTTACAATCATGTATCTCAATTTTAGCAATAGTATTTTTTAAAGTATTAAAATTTGTAATCTGAAACAAATGAACTAGAAGAGTATTTTTACTTCTACTTACAAATGGGAATCACTTTAGAATACTAAAAAGCAACACAAAAAAAGAATTGATCATTTGATGGTGTTGAGACGTCAAGTTTTAGCTTTGCACTGGTAGCTCTGGCTTGTGATCCTAGTATTCAGGAGGCTGAGATCTGTGAATCATGGTTCAAAACAAGAAGACTTCATGAGAATTTTATCTACATTTAAACCCCAAAAGCTGGAAATGGAGGTATGACTCTAGTGGTGGAATACCAGTCTTTATAGAACAAAGCAAATAAGGGCCCCAAACTCTGCGTTCAAGCTCAGTAAAGAAAAAAGATAGAAGAAAGAAAGATAAAAGAAAAGAAGGAAAGAAGGGAGAGAGAGAGAAGGAAGAAAAGACAATTCAAGAAAAAGAAGGAAAAAAGAAAGAGGGAAGGAAGGAAATGATGAAAGAGAAGAGACAAAGGATGAGAAACAAAGAAGGATGAAGGGAAGATAGGAAGTTCTAAGAAGGAGGAAAAGAAGGAAAACCAGAAAAAAGTAGAAAAGGAAAAGGAAAATGAAGCTTCAAGATTTGAGATTTAAGTTCCTAGATAGTCCTGGAGAATGCTATTATCATAACAGCAGAACACAAATAAATTTTCCTTGGGCTATTGTGGCAATAGTGTGGATGAAGCCATAGGTTAGGATCTGGACGCAGTCTGCTAAAAGCCTCCTATTGGGGAGACAGAAACCCCAGTAAAATACTCTAGAAAGGTAGAAGTTTGTGGTTGGCACTCTCAGCAGGCCTCAGAGACAAGGATTATAGATCAGCCTTTGCCTTGAGAGGGGCCAGTAACAGCAAACTAGGTTCTTAGCTACTACTCTCAGGACAGCTGGAATGTAGTGTAGCAGATACTTAAAACTGCAAACCATACTCAATTCAGCTGAATCGCTAATTGAATGAGTTATTATCCTCCACTCTAGCTGTCTAGAAGAGAAATAGCATGAAGTGCTTTAGAAAAGAGAATCAGGAGCAACCCTACAGATTTCAAATAAATAGATATGTCAAAAGGGAAAAATGTCATTCAAAGTTATATTTTAAAATGAATAAGAATAGTATGTTCATGGGTGACCTAGATATTGGAATTAGTAGTCATTGATGTTTCAACCAATTATAATTGATTTGCCCAAGAAAATAGAGGGAAACGTTAGGTAAACAAGAAATATAACCTGGAATCAACTCTACAGAAACTTCACTTAAAGAAGGTCAAAGTGGCAGGTTTCTTGGCTTTTTATGTAAATGATATTCAAATTGTTGGTATAAAACCACTGATTCTATAACTGATTCAGTATGACTTCTGCACCCAAGATTTAAGAAATTCCAGTGTTTACAGCAGACAATCAAACCATATGACATTTCTTTCTATATTTCTATTAGTTAGAATGAAGTATGATAAAACCTCGATCTGAATTTCTACATCATCCTCTCAAATTTATTTGTGTGTTTTTAAACAAATATAAAACATAAATTTTGTATATGTATTTATATATGTATTTCACTTAGGTTATCAAGTTAATAAAAAAAATCAAAATGTTGTATTTCCTGGAACTTACCACAGGAGGAAATAGACAATAAAAGAAGATAACAAGTATTAAATATAGCTATAGAAAATGAATTAAGGAAAGATAAAGAGATGATGAGTGCTATGTATTGGATTTTGCCCATCAAAAATGCAATGAAATCCTAACCCCCAGAATGAGACTGTGTTTGGATATGGGGTTGTTGCAGAGATAATTAGTGAATGCAACAGAAAAATGGAGTGGACCTTTAATCAGTATTTGGTGCTCTTGTGAGAAGAAAAAAACACACACCATGCACAGCTTTTTGAAAACAGAGACAGAGAATGCCATATGAAGACAGAGGCAGACAAAGTGACAAGCCATAAGCCAGGTGCTGTAAGGACCATTAACTATCATTAGGAGCTAAGAAAGATTCATGAAAGAGGGCTTTCAGAAATAACTACCCATGGAGCTGGGAAGGTGTCTCAGTGGTAGAGTACTTGCCTTGCATGCATGAGGCCCTGGGTTCTATTCCTCAGCTCCACATAAGCAAAAAGAAAAAAGCCGGAAGTGGCGCTGTGGCACAAGTGGTAGAGCTCTAGCCTTGAACTGAAGAGCTGAGGGACAGCGCCCAGGCCCAGAGTTCAAGGCCAAGGACCGGACCCGCCCCCCCAAACAAAAGAAGAAGTAACTACCCCTAATAAATAGTTCCTAGTACTTACCGGTATTTTAAGTCACCCCTTTGTGGCTTTGTTATAGTATTCTAAATCAAGAAATAGCCCCCCCCCCCAACACACACACACTTAACGTTACAGATTGGAAAGAGGAAAGTGGCAGATTCATGACTTCCTAATCAATGTCTCTTTTTGCAGACATACTAGGAAAAGAGAAATTCAAGTTCAAAGGTTTTGAGGCTAAGATGTGACTCTTGTGTGGCTGCAGAAGAGACTAAGAGAGAAATAAGTAAAGGTATATAACACATTCTTTAACCTATCTGACCAGAGACAAGGGCACAAAATCTTAGCTCTTTCTAGATAATGTTTACAGTTTTGGCATTGATAATGAGCAAGACTGGAAGCCTATGGTAGGTTTGAGCAGAAGAGTGAATTGCTTATTCTATGATTTCATAGCATTACTTCAGTGTAAATTGTTACGGTTATCATGGATCGCACATTAATGTGGGGATCTAGGCATGGAAGCCAGGGTACAAAGGTCAGCTTTAGCTATGAGAAAGGATTTTCTACCTACAGTAATTATAGTTAAGTATAAATAAGAATAAATCATGGTAGAAGACAAGGTCTTTTCTGATCGTTTCCATTTAATCAAGAAATTAAGGGACATGAGCTAGAAATTACAATAGAGAAAGAAATTTTACGTATTTCATGAGAGACAATTGGCTCTGAAATTATTGACCAGGGAAGAATAAACGGACTAGAACAATAGTGTGAGATTGAAGTTAGCTTTTGCGTTCTGTTTGTCATTAGGGACAACTAATTTGAAAAGGAAGTAGTGTATAGTATTACTGTGAATGTTTTCCCTTGTACCTGATGTTGCAAGTTAACAAGTCTGAAAATATATGAGAGTTCGATTTGACCCACCTCATCCCCTCAACTCTGATCACTTTCTTGATTCCTCGTTGCTTTCTAACAAACTGTCTTCCTTCAATATCGTTGCTGCGGTCTTAGCATTTGCTAGTTTCCTTTGCCTGTCAGTTGCATACTTTGTCAATTCTCCAGTCTTCATGAGGCTTTGGTTTGTACACTATAAACTAAGATGCTTTCCATCTCATTTACTTATATTCTTATGTATCTATGTAACACATATCCTTAGGAGTAGTACATTATGATAATATGTGATTAATTATGTGTTTGAAATTGGTCTGATTTCTTCTCCTTTCAGATAGCTGAGAAAAATTTATAATTTCTGGATTGTGGAGTATTTAGAATGTTTCTAGGATTTTGAATTTGAAACTGGTCTTATTTCTCCTCATTTCCAATGGCTGAAAAAGATTATGATGTCTGGATTATATAGCATTTAGAATCTTTTTTTGGATTTTAATTTTTCTTGACACTGATAGAAGAACTCATTAGGAAACATTGTGCTTTGATGTGCTATTTGTGACAGATGTGTTCAAGTATGATCTAGCTTTTAGAAAAAGAATGGTGGAAATCATTTTGAAAATTATTGAACTGTTTGTGGCAATATATGGGAGTTTTTTTGGGTTCAAGATGAGTTAGCATTGATGATAAAATTGGAAAGTAGAATAACACGATTTAGTGAAAGAAAAGTGAATAAATATGGTACAAGTATTATCATTTGAATTCCATGGGTGAAGAATGGAGATAAATAAAATATTCATAATTTGACTAATTTAAAGGCATTTAAGAAGAAACAAGTCATTAGAGATGTTACCAGAGATCACAATGAACCCTTTTGAAAAATGGACATTCAGATAAAGGAACACAATGCTGTAGTTAGTAATTTTCCCCACATATTTTATTAGGATTAATATGTTGTACAGAGATTTCTGGGAACATGGCGGAGGAGAAGCTGGAATCTGAACAAGCTCTCCCATAGAAAGCAGTTTTAGAGTTCCAGTGAACAGTCCTTAGCCAGAGAATCACACCAAGTGTGCCATCACAGGACAGAGAGTTAGGAAAGAGAGGGGAAGCCAAGGCAAGGAGACTCATCTGAGCGTTTGCCATCAGCCGCCGCGGTGGCGGCAGGGTCGCGGTGGCAGAGTTGCAGCATCGACCGCAGGGCACCCAAACCTGAGTCACAGTGAGTCCGGGACGGAGCCAGACGCAGGGGGCGAGCGGATTCTACTCAACACCAGCAAGAACCAACAAGGAGCGGACATCTTCATCCTGCAGTCTGCAGACCAGAGACGACCCAGGAACCAATACTCGGCGTGAGTAGAAGCCTGACGTCCTCACTCCTTCTCAGGGAGCAGAGGAGGGAAGGCCACCCCTCCCCCCCCAGAACAGGTGATCTCCATCTTGGATATCCTCAAAGCTCAGAGGAGCTGCTAAATCCAACTCAGGCCTTGGAATAAAACGAGTCATTTAGCAGGTCACAAGAACTTAACGGCAAAGTGACCTGCCAGACTCAGCTCCATCCAGGGAAAAGTCACCCAGCTCAGGCGAAAGCCATAGGAGTGGCTTTCCACACTGGGTAACCAGAACCAGAGGCTGCCCCTCCTTCTAGCAGCCTCCACAATCAATTGAAAAACAGAAATCCTGAGAATGGCTCCAGGCTGGGCTCTGTGAGTTTTTCACAAAATAGCCCCAGGGAAAAGATGCTGTTTGTTGAAAGGACTCAACTCTACCCATAACTTAGCCACATCACTGCATTCCCCTCTTTTGTGATTATCAAAGCAGATCACCCTCCCAGTAAACTAACCTGGGAGGGGGATCTCAAAATCTTATGTAAAGCAGAGCATTTTTCTGCCTGTTCAAACAAACTGACTTAAGAAACCAATCAAGCCACAGGACCTCAAGCAGACCAGAGACTCCAACAAGAGGCTGGTTACAGACACAAGGGAGATACAGGATTCTTCCCAACCCTCCCAAAAAAATAAAAAAAAAAAATCAAAGAACTTTTTTTTTTTTCTTCTTTTTTTTTTTTTGGTACCTTATATATATAAAAAAATTTTTTTTCTTTTCTAAAACTTTTATTAATCTTTAATTTTTGCCTTTTTTGAAAAGAAAATTGTTTTCCAGTAACTTTTTTTTCCTCTTATAATTTTTATTTTAGGAATACGTGAATGTGCTTTTTCCTTTCTTTTCTTGTCTTCTTTCTCTTTTTCTCTCTTTTTTAATTATCTTTGTGTTTTTTTGTTTAGCTCTACTGAACTTCTGATCTTTTTTTCTCCCTTTCTTATCCTTTTCACATTTTCCTCTCTTTTGTTCTTCTTTATGTGACTTAACTCTTGTCCTGCACATCCTCAGATAAACCCATAGTTAACTAGTACACCCTATCCCCCATGGTGTACACACTTAATCCACAAATCTATTACTCAATTCAAAACCTCTGAGACTTAAATTCCTTAATAGCAGTACTACCTCTTTATACCTATATAATATTTTAAGCATTTTTTAAGTTTTTCACATCTCCTCTATGTCCCTCCCCTTCTCTCAATATATTCACATTCCTCTCTAAATAGATTATAAAAGACAATCTTTTAATCTCCATAATAATATTAATTTTTACCTTTCTATTTTTTTCTGGTCGCTTTTCATTTCCCTTTCCCTTTCTTCTTTTTCTCTCTCTCTCTACTTGCATCCTACCCAACCTATTTCCTGCATTGAGATTAAGACATAGTTAAATCTCCCTGTGCCTCCCCACACCAATCTATTCCTATTTTTTACCCACATCTCTCCCTAACCCTAATAATTTCTGGTTTTCCAAATTCTTCTCTGCGGTTCGAAGCCCATTGACATATAGTTGTTTGATGTTGAATAGATGTATCTGTTGAACTAGATTGTATGTGTAAACTATTGACTGTACAAATGTAAACTTTGGTTGATAGTTGCCTTAAGATAGTGTTCTAGCACAAAACTGGTGCTATCTTCATCTCAAATGGGCAGAGTAAGCCGGAAAAACACAAGAAAAATGGCAAGTCTGGGTATCTCCATTACCACTCATGATAATCAGGGGACAGAACAGATAATGAATAATCCAGAGGAGAGTTCCCAAATAGCTCTACAAACACTGCTGGCAAACATGATAAATGAAAAATTTGACAACATACAAGGGACTCTGTATGAGCATGATAGGGAGAGAGAGGAGGCATCCCAAAAGTGTATACAGGAATATCATAAGCATGAGGAAGCTACTCAAAAACTGATACAGGACTTGCGTGAGCAACTCGAGAATACTCAAAGAGAACTGCAGGAATACAACGAACGAGAGGAAGCTAATCAAAGAGTAATACAGGAATTGAGAGAGCAGGTAGAGAATACACAAAGATCACTAAAGGCATTCATGGAATCCATTAAAAAAGACCTGAAGGAAGTCAGGGAGACCACAAAGGGAATGCTGAATGGAACCCAACAGAAGGAATGGGAGTCCAAAGAAACCATAACCAATCAACTAAATGATTTCAGCACAAATACTGAACATCAAATTAAGCAAGTAAAAAATTCATACAAGACCTAAAACAGAGCTTCAACAAAGAATTTGAAGCCATCAAAGACGACCAAATGGAAGGAAAAGAGATAAAAAACAAAGTAGAGAGCCTTGACAGCAGGTTAGACCATGCAGAAGATCAAATCTCAGGGATTGAAGACAGCCTAGATATTATAGAGAAAGACAATACAATCATCCAAGACAACTCCAAGAAATATGATAGATCTATCCAACACCTGGAAGACACCATCAGAAGGCCTAATCTAAGGAAAATGGGTGTAGAGGAGCACCTAGAAACAGAAGTTAATGGTCTAGGAAATTTGTTTAACAGGATCCTAGCAGAGAACTTCCCAAACATGCAAAAAGATAGGCCTATTCAGATACAAGAAGCTTTTAGAACCCCAAACATACCAGACCAGAATAGGACATCCCACCACCACATAATAATCCACACAGGATCAACTCAGAACAAGGAAAAGATCCTTAAAGCTGTCAAGGAGAAAAGGGTAATCACCTATAAAGGGAAACCAATTAGAATCACCTCAGATTTCTCAGCAGAGACAATCAAAGCAAGAAGAGCCTGGAATGATGTATGCCATGCCCTAAAAACAAACAACTATCAACCAAGAATACTGTACCCAGCTAAACTCTCCTTCATAACTGAAGGCCAAATAAAAACCTTCCATAGCAAAGAAAAATTGAAACAATACATCTCCACCAAACCAGCCCTACAAACGATTCTTAAAGATGTCCTACACATAGAAAACCAACAAGACCACAATAAAGGCCAAGAATCTGCACCCAAACTGAGAATCCAAGAACCGTAGGAAGAACCCTGTTTTCGCAGCCCCCAAGAAGGTGGATAACATGGCAGGAACTCCCAAATACCTCTCAGTCCTATCTCTTAACGTTAACGGACTGAATTCTCCAATTAAGCGACATAGACTGTCTAGTTGGATTAAAAAACAAGACCTTTCTATCTCCTGCCTGCAGGAGTCACATCTTGCCTGTAAAAACAAACACATTTTCAATATTAAAGGCTCTAACAAAATCTACCAAGCAAACGGCCCCCATAAACAGGCGGGAGTTGCAAAACTAATATCAGATAAAACAGACTTCAAATGAAAATTTGTGAGACGTGATAAAGAAGATCGCTACATACTAATTAAAGGATCTCTCCTTCAGGAGGATATTACGATTCTAAATATCTATTCACCAAACAATGGAGCACCCAAATTTATCAAAGAAACACTACTTTCCCTCAAATCCCATATAGATCCAAAGACATTAATTGTTGGGGATTTTAACACACCAATCTCCCCACTAGATAGATCAACTCGGCAAAAACTCAACAGAGAAACCGCAGATCTAAACAGCTGCATAGATCAACTAGACTTAACAGACATCTACCGAACATTTCACCCAGCAGCAGCAAAATACACTTTTTTCTGAGCAGCACATGGAATGTTTTCTGAAATAGACCACATTTTAGGCCACCAAGCAAACTTGTCAAAATTCAAAAACATTGAAGTTATACCTTGCATTCTCTCTGACGACAAGGGAATAAAATTAGAACTCAACACCAAAAGCCACCAAAGAAAGTCCGGTATCACATGGAGGCTGAACAACACACTGTTGAATCATGAGTGGGTCATGGAAGAGATTAGAAAGGAAATTCAAATGTTCATGCTATTCAACAAAAACGAACACACAAATTACCAGCTCCTCTGGGACACAGCAAAGGCAGTACTCAGAGGCAAGTTTATAGCTCTGAGCTCCTATATCAACAAATTGGAGAGATCTGAAACTAACAATTTAATGACACATCTAAAACTCCTTGAAATAGAGCAGCAAGATAAACCCGAGTCCAGTAGACTGAAAGAAATAATCAAAATTAAATCAGAATTAAATGAATTAGAATCCAAAAAATACTATAGAAAGAATCAACAAAACAAACAGTTGGTTCTTCGAAAAACTTAACAAAATTGACAGACCCTTAGCAAATCTTATCAGAAAAAAAGAGAACACACACAAATTAATAAACTCAGAGATGAGAATGGAAACATCACTACAGAAACAACCAAGATTCAGAACATTATAAGGGAATACTTCTCAAAATTTATGCTAATAAGTTTGAGAACTTGACAGAAATGGATTTTTTCCTAGCAAATATTGACATGCCAAAACTAAACCAAGATGAGTTAAACTATCTTAAAAGGCCCATATCAAGCATTGAAATAGAAACAGCAATAAGAGACCTCCCAGCTAAGAAAAGTCGAGGACCAAATGGTTTTACAGCAGAATTTTACAAGGCCTTCAAAGCACAGCTTACACCAATATTCTGCCAACTCTTCAATGAAATTGAAAGAGAAAGCTCACTACCGAACACATTCTATGAAGCCATCATAACCCTCATCCCAAAACCAGGCAGGGACTCATCAAAGAAAGAGAAATATAGACCCATTTCATTGATGAACATTGATGCAAATCTTCTCAAAAAAATTTTGGCCAATCGAATCGACTTCAACAATTCATCCAAAAAATCATACACCACGATCAAACAGGATTCATTTCAGGGATGCAAAGCTGGTTCAATATACGCAAATCAATTAATATTATTCATCACATCAACAGGAGCAAGAATAAGAACCACATGGTTATCTCAATAGATGCAGAAAAAGCATTCGACAAGATCCAACACCCTTTATGATGAAGATTTTGGAAAAATTCGGAATCCACGAAACATTCCTCAATACAATAAAGGCTGTATATGACAAACCTACAGCCAGCATTATACTCAATGCTGAAAAACTAAAGCCATTTCCTCTTAAGTCAGGAACAAGACAAGGATGCCCACTCTCTCCACCTCTCTTCAATCTAGTATTAGAATGCCTAGCTACAGCAATAAGACAAGATGCAGACATAAAGGGGATCCAAATAGGGAAAGAAGAAATAAAACTCTCCCTCTTTGCAGATGACATGATCTTGTATTTAAAGAATCCCATAGACTCCACTCCCAAATTACTCAAGCTGATTCAAAACTTTGGCAAAGTAGCAGGTTATAAAATTAATCCCCAAAAATCAATGGCTTTTCTGTATTTCAACAGTGAGAAAAGTGTGGCTGAAATTAGGAAAGTAACTCCATTTGTAATAGCCCCACAAAAAATAAAATACCTAGGAATTAACTTAACTAAAGAAGTGAAGGACCTCTATGATGAAAACTTTAAAATCTTGAAAAAGGAAATCAACACAGAACTTAAAAAATGGCAAAACCTCCCATGCTCCTGGATTGGAAAGATTAACATCGTGAAAATGGCAATACTTCCCAAGGCTATCTACAAATTCAGTGCAATACCTATGAAAATTCGAACCTCATTCTTCAAGGAAATAGAAGAGGCAATCCAAAACTTCATATGGAACAATAAAAGACCCCGAATAGGAAAAACACTCTTCAAAGGAAAGAACACTGCTGGAGGAATATCAATACCAAATTTCAAACTCTACTATAAAGCCATAGTAATCAAAACAGCTTGGTATTTTCATAAGAACAGACCTCAGGACCAATGGAATAGAATTGAAAACCCAGAAATGAACCTACAGACCTATAGCCATCTAATCTTCGATAAGTGAGCTAAAATAATAGAATGGAAGAAAGACAGCCTCTTCAGTAAATGGTGCTGGCAAAATAGGTTAACTACTTGTAGAAAACTAAAGCTAGATCCTTATATTTCTCCCTGCTCCAGAATCAACTCCAAATGAATCAGACCTTGAAGTCAAAGCAGACACTCTGAAAATATTACAGGATGGAATAGGAGAAACCCTAGGTCTTTTGGCTCAGGCCGAAATTTTCTGAATAGACACCCGGAAACACAACAAATCAAAGAAAGGTTGGACAAATGGGATTGCATAAAGTTGCAGAGCTTCTGCAGGGCAAATGACATAGCTAGCAAGATCAATATAGAGCCCACGGATTGAGAGAAGATTTTATGAGCCATACAAGGGACAAGGGTCTCATATCTAAAATATACTTGGAACTCAAAAAATTAAACCCCCCAACAACAAATCCTCAAAGAAACAAGTGCCCAATAAATAAGTGGGCGAAAGACTTAAAGAAAAATTTCTCTGAAGAAGAAAGAAGGATGGCCTATAGACACATGAAGAAATGTTCAACATCCCTAGCCATAAACGAAATGCAAATCAAAACAACATTGAGATATAACCTCACTCCAGTTAGAAAGGCAAAAATCAAGAACTCTAACAACAACAGATGCTGGAGGGGATGTGGACAGAAAGGAACCTTACTTCATTGTTGGTGGTAAACTTGTTCAACCACTTTGGAAAGCAGTATGGAGGTTCCTCAAAAAACTTCACATAGAACTCCCCTATGACCCAGCAATACCACTTTTGGGCATTTACCCAAATGTTTACAAACAAGTCCACACTAAAGCTACCAGCACAACTATGTTTATTGCAGCATTATTTACCATAGCTAAGTTATGGAACCAACCCAGATGCCCCTCAGTAGATGAATGGATCAAGAAAATGTGGTATATATACACAATGGAATTCTATGCCTCCATCAGAAAGAATGACATTGCCCCATTTGTTAGGAAATGGAAAAACTTGGAAAAATTATATCAAGTGAAGTAAGCCAGGCCCAAAGAAACATAGGTCCTATGGTTTCACTTATTTGCAATATCTAGTATATGTACGAATCAAGTGGAAAAGGTCAGATAATGTGATGTCAGGAAAATGAACCCTTAGATATGTATCTTAATGTTTTTTTTCTTTCATGCATGTGTTTCTAACGCGTTTATAAGATTATTTCTTTGTGGCTTTGCATGTCTTTCCCCCACAGTATAACCCCTGCTTTCACTATATTTGATGTCAGTATAACTTATGGAGGAGCTGGTGAAAAACCAGTTGTTTAAGGATACAGGTGGACCTGTTGCAACAATGAGAAGTACAAGTTGTCATGTCCAAAACGAGCTTTACAACGTCAGTGCGGGGAGGGGGGGAGGGGGGCAAGGGGGGAAGGAGAAGTATTGGGTTGGGGTGGGAGGGGGTAGGCTGGGAAGGGATGTGAAGGGTCAACAAAGGAGGAGGCTGCAATGCTTGGTAAGAAATGTACACATTATCTTGCCCATGGAATTGTAACCGCTCTGTACAGTATGTTCACAAATAAAGTAAAATTAAACTAAAAAAAATTATGTTGTACAAAGGGTCATTTTGATATGACCAGATCAGTTTATATTTACCTTTTAAAAATAAATGTTACTGCTTTAATGGGGTTTCATTATAGTATTCACACATGGTATCTGTTACTTTATTACAGAGATTCAATTTATAATATAATTATTATATTCCATAATCATGCCTTAAAACAGTCTTAGCTGGAAATCTGTTTTGTGGTATTCTTACAATAAAATGTAGCAATGGAAGGATATAGATAAGTTTACTTGCCTTATTCTCAGTCATATCAAAAAAAGTATGTTCCATACCTGAAATATATATTTAAACCCGTTTTATTTATGTGTGAAACCTGGGCTTTTCTTCTTATTTTATCACCACGAATCAACAAATAATGATCAGTTAAATATCCCCAGTGTATCCATTGTTTTTAATCATTTTAATTTTTTAGCCTGAATATTTTCTGTAAGCTTAGCAATATGTTACAGTGAATTTTCTTCCAATATTTTCCATTATTTGATTCATACCATTCGTTAGAAGTGCTATTTATTGTCTATAACTTAAAAATGCAGCTTACTAAGAACTTCACTGTGTTTGTGTTAGCTCAGTTTAGCCCAGTTAAATGACATGATATCAATTTACTGATTTAAGAACACACAAATAAACTAGCTCCATAGATCTTTTTTGAGAAAAGACTTTAGCAACTAATCACGCTTCAGAATTATTTTCCTCAAATTACCCAGCTTTTGCATATTTGATCCTTTGAAATCTGGAACTGTTTTAACAAAATGAAAACCCATGCTAGTTACTGACGATTTGAGATGGTTTGAATTCAGCTTAATATGTTAGCACTTCAAACTAACATCTAATTTTCAGACATGCGCCTTATCACATGACTACTACAATGTTATTGAAGCAGAATGAATTAATTAGCTCTGGTAAAATTTCCTGAGTTTTTGTTCACACCTTAGTGAAGGAAGTTATGATTTATGATTTTTTGTGCATATGTGTGTGTGTGTGTGTGTATATTTTGATTTTCAGCTCCATATAGATTAGGATAATGTCCAAACACTTGCTGAATGGTGGTGAATTGAATAAACTGTACACACACACACACAACTCACACACACATACAGAGATTAAAATGTCTAGGTAAGTTTTAAAATTCATGCTTTGTTTCTTTTCATTTTTTTCTTATAAAAATTAAGTTAAAGAAACCAAGGTTTTTTCTTCCTTTTTTTTAAATTAGAGACTAAAATACTTTATTTAAAACTTTACCCTGCAATTTGAGAATGTTGCTTTAAATATGTGATGGAGATATTTCTGGCTCAAAATTTCTCCTTCTCATCAAAGAAATATTGGCTGCATTTTAAGACAAGTTTGACAAGTTGAACTGGATACTTTAGGTAATTAGTTGCAACCTAATTATTCAACTAAAATATTCTCTAATCCAGTTAAAATAAATGTACTGCTTCTTGAAGAGTTGAGTAATTTGCTACATACTATCCTCACTCAACTTGAGGAGCCACTGTCAGCACTATGATTGAGCTTCATACTTCAAGGATGTTATCCCATATCATCTATCATATACACCATGATATTTTCAGATATAAATTGTAATTCTCTTTGAACAGACTGTACTAAATATAATCACTAGAAAAACATTTTATCTATCACTTTAAATATTATTTTTATATTTTTATCTCAATTAACTTTCCACAAAAATCTTTAAAAATATTCTCTATGGTGAATTCATTGAAGTTATAGTGGATCATTTGAATTATTTAATGTTTCTTAGTATACAGAAAACCATGTAATAAGTATTCTATTATTATACTTTAAATAAATGAGTATCTGGACATATGTGTGTCTCTTTTTAACAGATAGTTCTAGTCTAGGATGGATACTAAAATTTATTAAATCAGTTGTTAGTTAAAATGATTAGTCATGAACTATTTGATATAATTTTATTTTCTATTACAGATGATTATGCCACATGTCTATGTTTAAGGAACTCTTCATGAAAACAAGTATGTAATCAGTATGTCATTTTCTCAGATGTATGGTTTATCTTTCTTTTATCTTTATTTATCTACTAGGGGAAAATATTCTAGAGATTGAATTAACTAATTTTTATAAATCAAAAGTAATTTTATAGCCTGGCACTGGTAGCTCACGCCTGTAATCGTGGTTACACAGAAAGTTGAGACCTGAGGATTGTGGTTCAAAGCCAACCCCGGGAGGAAAATCCGTGAGACTCTTATCTCCAATAAACCACCAGAAAAATATCCAGAAGTGGCACTGTGACTCAAGTGGCAGAGTGTTCTCCTTGAGCTGAAGAACTGAGGAACTTCACCCAAGCCCAGAGTTCAAGCCCCATGACTGGCAAAAAAAAAGAAAAAAAAAGAAAAAAAAATTATTCTAGAGAGAGCAACTAAAAGGAAAGAGACATTTAATAGATAAGTATAATTCTATAGAATAATGAGTTTTTTCCTCTCTTGTAAATATGCTTAAGATTTTACTCAATTAACCAATAGGTGTGATGGACTCTTCTGAGTATTAGTACAAAAAGACCGAATTAATTAATTGCATAATTGAAGCTTAAACAACTTGTAACATAATAATGACTGAATATAAATGTGATGCATTGTTAGCCTGACATATATTTGACATTATCTTTACACCTTAATTATAGTCATAAACTTGGTCAATTTTTATGTGTTGACTATAATTTCCAGTAATTAGCAGATAAATAAGAATAAAGGCAATCAGAAAAATAGATCTCTCAGATTGTTTATTTGTCTGATACATGGTATGCACCTATTAATTCTTCACTGTATTCTTGCAATTTTATTTAATGTTTTGTAGAAAATAAAAAAATATCCCTCAGGGAAAAAATAAGAAAATGAATTATGAGAATACAATGCAAATAATAGTAAATACATACAAATTATCTTAAATTTGAAAAATCCAAGTCCAGAGAAAGAACCAATGATGCATACTAACTGGATAGGAAATCAGGGGAAGGATTTTAGAGATTTTGCAAGAATAAACTTCCGTGAGTGACACATGCTTTTACACAGAGCTTGGCCTTTGCTGTTTCTCCTAGTTCATATACATATTTCACCAAGAACCTGCATGGCTCCTAGCGTCATATCACCGGGCCTCTTCAAAAATCCTTCCTTAGGTGAAATTGTCAGGATTATACTGGAGTCACTTGTGTCAGATCCTGCAAAATCGAACTGGGGACTGACATAAAGGAAAGGTTCTCACATGTGCATTCACTGATAACAGAAACTGTAACAGAAATGTTTCCAATGCACAGAATTTTGAGCTCAAGGACTACGCAGAATGTATTAAAAATCTTAGCCATACTTACAGTCTTGAAAGGTCAATCCACAAAGCAATCTGTGATGTCTTCAACTGTAAACACTTGCGAAACAAGCTTTCATATAATGCTACAATGATAAGTTAGCCATCTTTCATAATGTCATGTTTAATATTTCACATTCTCCAGAGAAACTTTACATTTTCCATTGTTGGTTAGATATTCCAGAGGTCACCTCAGCCTGTGTCTCCTCAGATTTTAACCCTTTATTAAGAAATTTTTTTAATAAGATTTCCTATCATACAGGACTATGTATTTTTTCTTGGATATTGACATATAAAAGGAGCATAGATCCCAATTTTCATTACCCCTTCCATCTCTTACTTAATTTTCTTTCATAACTCTTTGAACTACTAGCAAACACAAAGGAGGTATAAATTTGGGGGGCCTACTTCGAACCAGAATATTGCAGGCATGAGGTAATGATGTGAGTGTTCCATTCATCTCTATCCCTCCTGCAGCAGCTAAGTTATGATGAATATGTCATAGCCATTAAACATCTGTATGAATGAACATGCTCTAAAGAGGTAGAAATATATTTAATTTCCAAAGAGTTTACCTCACGGTCTTATGGAGTGTTAAAAGTATTTTCGAATTGAGTCTTAAGGTGAAATATTCACACTATTGTGGATGTTCAAAAGATTGAATTCTGTGGGAGATAATAGATTTGACTCGATTTAACAAAAGAATCCAAACACGAGAAGAAGAAATGAAATCATGATTGAAAATGACTCAAATAAGTGCTAAATGAAGGAAGAAAAATGTCAGGACTGTGACAAAGTGAAAGTACTACACATAACAAATAATTTCTCATGAGTAATAACATAACAAAAAATTAAGTCAATTTGATAGAAACACAATTCTGCTTAAATATAATTAACATTTTTCTCTTTTCTATGTATTTATGAGTTATGTATGTGTATGTGTGTGTTATATGCAAGTAGAATAGGAAGAAAAATAGAAAAACCTTCATATCACTGTAGTAGATGATAACAGATTGTTTTGGTGTAAAAGTGAAGAGGATGTTGGAGTTGAAGCTCAGTGATAGAGTGCTTGCCTAGAATGTACAAATCTCTGAAACTGATCATAGTATAGCAAAACAAAAACAAAAGAAAGAGAGAAAAGTAGGAAAAATAGCATTAAAAAAACTTCATAGCCAGTGGCTCTTGCTGTAAACTGGAGAAATCAGAGGTACTCAGGAAGCTGAGATTTGAGGAGCACAGTTTGAGCTAGCATAGGTGAGAATATTAAGATACTCTTTGTTCCTTCTGTTCACAAATATATATTTTTATTTATTTCAGGTAGTTGTCCAAAGGAGTTGCAATTCAATAGAGCATTTTATGAATATAGTGTCTTATAAAAAGAAAATCAGTGTCACCTGTTTTAATATTCCTACCCTTGTATCTGGGAAGAGAGCTTGCTTTGCATTCATGAGGCCCTGGGTGTGATTACTAAGCACCACAAAGCAGAAAAAGCCAAAGTGGTGCTGTAGCTCAAGTGATAGATTTCTACCCTGGAGCTGAAGAGCTCCAGTCCTAGAGTTCAGGCCCACGAACAAAATAAAAAAATAAACAAATAAACGTTCTCAATCACCTCTTCACACCTTCCCTTCCTTTACTTTTCTTAATTTTGTAGGTTTTGCTTGATTTTTTTGCCAGTTAACAAAGAAAATTATGTACATAATGCATCTTGATATGAGTCATCCTTTCAAGATTTTCATCCCCAATTCCACACACTCCTCTTAGTTTTCTCAGTTCTGTGACATATTCATTGCATTCTTGTCTCCATTCTACTTATTTCCCCCATTCATTCTTCTACCCCCCTCTTCTTGATCCACTCTGTCTCTTGCAAGTATATATTTTCTAGTATCCATTTTGGTAGGCTTTTCCTTAGCCTTTCTAAATAATTATATTATTTACATTCCCCGTAGATTCTATTATACTTCACTTACTTGCCACACAGTGATTTTACCTATATTTATAAGCACATTCTAGTTTCTAGTCAGGAGGGAAAGCATGCAATCTGTGTTTCTAAGGGTCTGATGTAGTTCACCTAACGTAATCATTTACAAGTCTTTCCATTTCCTTATATATGGTTCAATATCATTATTTCTAAAGGATAAGTAGTATTCCATTGTAGATACACTATAACCAAGATATGACATCAACCTAGATGCCCGTCAATGGATGAATGGAACAAGAAAATATGAGATTCTTATCCCCAGTAATCCACCAATGTTTGGATGTGAAGCTGTGCCTCAAGTAGTATATAGTAATAGGCGAGAAAAAGAGCTCAGGGACAGCACCCAGAAGGCAGAGTTCAAGCTCCAGGACAAACACAAATAGAAAAAGAAAGAAACAAACAAATAGAAAGAAAGAAAGAAAGAAAGAGAAGGAGAAGGAGGGAAGGAAAGGAAGAAAAAAGGTCAGAAAAAGAAAGAAAGAGAGAAAAAAAGAAAGAAAGAAAGAGAAGGAAGAAAGGAAGAGAACAAAAATTTTCTAACAAAGATGGTATCAGAACAAAATTAGAAAGCACAATACAATTTATAAAGATAGAATATTTCTCTGAACATGAAACACTACATTTGAGTGTGTGGGGAATATTTAATTGAATAAAAATCAAGAAATTCTAAAATATTGAAGTCAAAACATTGAGCACATTCTACAACTGTAATGGGTATGATATAGGAAACGGTAAGGTTAAAAAAAAACCTCTATACAAGGTGGGTGACATTGTCTCATGCCTGTAATCCTAGCTACTGAGGAGGCTGAAATCTGAGGATTGAGGTTCAAATTCAGCCCAGGCAGAAAAGTCTGTGAAACTCTTATCTCCAATAAATCACTCAGAAATCAGGAAGTGGCGCTGTGGCACAAGTAGTAGAGTGCTAGCCTTGAGCTGAAGAGTGCAAGGACAGTGCCCAAGCCCAGAGTTCAAGCTCCACAACTGACCATAAAAAGAAAAGAAAACAAAACAAAACCTATATAAGCAATTATATAAATATCTACCAAGAATAAGTCAAAAGAATTGAAAATTAAAGATTGCCTGGCAGAAAAATAATTGAGCATTGAGGCTAAAATGGTTAACCAAGACAAATAGTAGTAAATTAATTCCTTAGACAAAAGATGAAATCCAAGTATATATAGCCAATCTTTAATATTTTTGAAAAAAAATCACAAGAAGAAAACATGAAGGAATATACATTGAAAAAAGTTGCACATAAAACAAAAAAATCAATAAATATAAAATATCCTAAAATGAAAATATTAAGTCAATTGTTGCTTCTTTCACGAGATTAATATAGTTACAAAACACTATAATTATAGTAACTAAAAAAGACAACTTGTACATATTGAACATCATAAGGAATGTGTTATTTGGAAGATTTTATAAATTATACTATGAAAATTATATAAGAAAATATTTTCATAAGTACTTAGGATGATACATTTGGAATAGAAAAATTTCTAATAAAACAATTCCATTAATAGTAGTCTCAGAAATGTGAGTATAAAGTTAACCACGGACATGAAAAAATTCTCCAAGTAGGAAGAAAAGATAAAAAAGAAAGATAGAAAAATGTAGGAAGGAAAGAGAGAGTTAAAAGAAGGAAGGAAGAAGGAAAGAAAGGAAGAGAGAGGGAAGAGGGGAAGGAGGGATGGAGGGAGGAAGACATCGGAGGAAGACATCAGAAGATATAAAGATATTTTATGAACATGGACTAGAGGAAATTGATTGTTTTGCTTTGTTTTGTTTTGCCAGTCCTAGGGCTGGAACTCAGGGCCCTGAGCTTCTTTTGCTCAAGGCTACCACTCTACCACTTGAGTCACAACGCCACTTCCAGCTTTTCTTTTTTATAATGTGTTACCGAGGAATCGAATTCAGGGCTTCATGCATGCTAGGTTAGCACTCTACCACTAGCCACATTCCCAACCCTGGACTAGAGGGTCTATTCTATCAAAACAACCCACAAATTCAATACAGTACCCACCAGAAGCTCAACACCATTCCCTACTTAATTGAAAAATCAGCTCTAAGATGTATATGAAAGCATAAAAGATCATGGATAGTGACAGCATTTCTGGTCAAAGAAGCAATTCTGTGAGGATCACAATACCAGGATTCAAACTGAATTACATAATCATAACAGCATATAGCAAATACTTAACTGGGGGAAACCCAGTTCTGCCATGCTATTTTACAGCTCTCAGTTTTAGTTATGAACTTCACACTTCCTCTGAGTTTCAGTTCAGCCTACATTCTTTTCCATTTTTCCTTTCTTTTCTTTTAACTTCTGGGAATTTCAGGTTATCATTTCATCTAGAGTTATTCTAACCCATTTTGAACTGTGATGTAATGACTTTGTTTTGCAGCTCAATTCCATTTTATTACTTCTAAGAAGCAGATTTACTCAGCCTTGCAGTTTTCTATTTTGTTATTTTGTTGGAGAACAAGTTGGATTTTCATGCTTTTGTATTTTTCTGAGTGACTTTACATTAGTTTTTCTGCTACTTTTATTAATCTCTTTTTTATTTACATTTTGTTCTTTTCTATCAAAACATTTAAACTGTTTTCTTCTGCTTGCATGTGTTAAATGCTAGTGAGATTGCATTCTAAGTGTAGTGGAATTTGTGTATCTATTGCATTTGATGTGTAAATAAACAAGTACTGGAATTATGCTAGTGTTTGGCATACGTATGGAGAAAACAGAACACAGCCCACAGAACTTATTTGAGATTTAACTTAAGTTTATAGATGATATTCACAAATGTTTATAATTATAATTTTCTTCTAGAGGAAAGTGAATTATAACATTCATTTTGTTGTTATCTCTTGCACTCACAGGCAGTGTAAAATTGTTCATATAGGGTAGGTTTTTAATGTGTCATCCAGTTTTACTCCATCAGAGAAAGATTGGATATAAATTATAGATACTACAAACAATAATGATACTGAGTTCACCTAGCTTGCTAGTATTGGGACAAAGCCCTACTGAATAAGTGTGAGATAGGATGACATTTATGTACACAAGTCATACCTGAAGGAAAAGCTCACACTTTAAAAAATGAAGAAAAATGCATAAATTAATTTTCAGTTTACATTAACTCTAAATTAATCAAAGATATTTGATCATTTAAAGGAGAATAATTTTATTGCTTTATTTCACCATTATTAGGATTAAGGTAGCTAGTATTGTTGATGAATTTCTTTTCTAAAGCATGGTACTATATGGAAAGGACTCTTTGAGGTCATCTAAAATGCTATGAGAATCTATGATTCTCATAGACTTCCTAACCATGATCCTCAGATCTCAGGTTTCTGACTAGCTAGGATTAAAGTATGGCCATCACTATGGAAGGTTTTTCTTTTTTTCTTTTATCTTTTTTTTTTGTTTGTTTGTCATGGGGCTTGAGCTCTGGGCTTGAGTGTTATCCTTGAGTTCTTCAGCTCAAGGAGAATGCTCTACCGCTTGAGCCACAGTGCCACTTCTGGTTTTCTAGTGGTTTATTGGAGATGAGAGACTCATGGACTCTCCTGCCAGGGCTGGCGTTGAACCGTGATCGTCAGATCTCAGCCTCCTGAATAGCTAGGATTATAGGCATGAGCCACCTGTGCCCATGGCATAGAAGATGTTATATATGCATCTTTGATTTCTATCTTGGTACCTATCCCTTCTACTCTGGGAACTTTATGTCAAAGAGTTTGAGTATCATACAGGCTATCACATAGCCTTGGGAAACATTAATTTTATTTCCCAAGATTTTAATATTTTTAATGAACTAAAAATAAAAGTACAGTTTTAATTAATATGTTTAATATGAGAGTGATTCTAGCTGTATTTTAAATAATTGCAAAACTTTCAACATATATATTTAATATTAACTTATTACTCTGGGACTGGGTGCTGTAAGTCAGCTCTTCTGTTCAAGACTAATGCTATACCACTTGAGCTACAGTACCACTTCCACTTTTCTGGTGGTTTATTGGAGATGAGTTTCACGAACTTTCCTGCCCAGGCTGGCATTGAATTGTGATCCTCAGATCTCAACCTCCTGAGTAGCTAGGATTACAGGCATGAGTCACAGGCACACGTCTTTTTTATTATTTTTTGTGCCTATAAAAATGCTTGAAGATTTTGAGCTCTTCATTGGATTTTTCACTCAAAGCTGATGCTTTTTCACTTGAGCCACAACTCCACTTCTGGCTTTTGGCTGGTTAATTGGACATAAGAGTCTAATGGACTTTTAAGCCTTGGCTGGTTTTGAAAAGTGACCTTTAGATCTAATTAGCTAGCGTTGCAGGAATGAGCCATGAGCAAACAGCTAAATACATAAAAATTTTACATGCATGACTAACAATTACTAAATGTAAAATAATTTGTTCATAAAATTGTATTTAGGTTGAATACTATTTTTGTTGGTTTAACTAGCAGTCACTAATGCCTAAAATAAAATTAGATGTATATGTGTTAATCCTTAGTAATTACAAAATGAAATAGGTATTTATGTATAACTAGTTGAGTAAGAAAGATCCTCTACCACGGAATAGTAACTGTGGCTTCCCTGAAATCAGTTAATATCTACCAATATATTTCAACAAATTTAAAATTAATTAACCTTGACCTGAATAATTACATTTCAGTGATTTTAAAAAGTTTTGTTTCTATCCACAATTTTGTTTTAGTATTTGTATAAGTACTTAGCAACTAATAAGCAATATTGAAGTTACCTATATAGGATAATAAAAAAACTGTAATTGTGCTAAGTATACCTATTGTATTAAGAAAAGAAGCAGATGTATATGAACTCTGTCACACTTAAAATATCTTAGTTATCAGTTTATAGAAATTCTACAAAAATAATGTGAATTATCTAATTGAAAATTTCAAGCTGATCATGATTAATATTCTTTCAAGAATTCATGATCAGGACCACAAAAAGAGCACTAAATAATGCATTAATGACATTCAACAAATAAAAACCATGTAACTTGGATTCTTATGCGTGTGATCTTAGTTCTTTAGGAAGCTAGGATAGAAGAATTCTGTTTTGAGAAAAGTATGTGCAGAAAAGTTGTCAAGACCTTTTCTCTACCTGTACATAGACACATTGATGAGCACCAGTCACTACATACTCCATGGGACAAGGAGAAGTGAAAAATGATGGTTCCAGACTAGCCCCGGAAGAAAAATTTGAAAGACTCCAGCTTAATATAGGGAAGCTAGACAATTTGGCAATCTTCTGAAATCAGAAGGAAGAACTAAAGTAGCCTGATAATAGTCCAGGAGGTTGCCCAGGATGGAATCAAATTCCTATCTAAAAAATAATCAACAAAGAGCATAGCTGGAGGATGACTGAGAGGTGATGTGCCAGCCTAGCAAACACAGGTCGCTGAGATCAAATCTCACTGTGATAAAAAAAAAAAAGATAAATAAATAAAAGGCAAGAGGAGTAAATCCTAGCATTTTCTTTCAAACAATATCATATTAGTCCCTTGCAATGGTGGCCTTAAGTTGACTAGTCCTGATGAACCAACATAAGCAAATTGTCTGTAGTTTCTGGTGACACATTTGTAGTGTCCAGCAGGAAATGAAATGTAGCAAATTTAAGACCTTTCAAGATTTATGGACTAGGGTAGGGTGTTGGCAGAGTCAAGATGCTCATCTTTAAGATGAATGAAGGAGAAGGAATGCTAGTTAGAGCCTTTACTATATGTATGAATCACTGTGCAGGTACTTAAATTTTGGCAAAAGACCTGATACTATTTAAGGAAAAAATGACCCTCCTCATTTTTGAAATAAATTTCTTAGCTTGCTACAAGGCCTTTTGTGGAGATTGATCATTTATTTATAGTTCACAATGCAGCTTGTGATATCCATTTTGAATTGAGTATTATCTGATTCACCAAGCAATAAGGTTGTATGTTAATATAAACATTTCATTTTCACAAATAAGTAGAATAAAAGCAGGCCTTAAAAACAAATTATTTGTATGAAAAAGTTCCTTGAAATGCCCATTGTCCATCCTGCTGTCAGGATATCTCTACACAAGTGGACATCAATGAGTATTTGAGAAGGTTTGTGGGCACCTGACTGAAGAATGGGATATTTAGGTATGGTTTACCGATAGTTTTGTATAACCCACAGATAATATACACATGAAAGTAGTCAACTGTGATTCTACAGCCAACAAAAACGGTAAATAACAGTTCTTTTGATGGTCCGGACCTCAAATAGAGACACTAATTGTTCTCTTTACTAAGGAGAAATGGCCAAATATTTTATGATGTACTGATACATGGGACAATGAAAAGATTTTAGTGAGTAGAATAGTCTACAAATTGAAAATATTAAATGGACTCATTGAATGATTGGAATTTTTAACAAGGTAAGTTCTTAATGAGGTATCTGCATGGACTTCTCTAGGTGAAGAAGAGCTACAAGTAATTGTGTGCACTTCTCATATGTAGGAAGATATCTGTGAATTCCCACAGGAATGCTCACCTGAAAGTGACCTCAGCGAAGGAGGAAGTTAGCTGATGAGAATCATACCTATTCTGCCAAGAACAGATATCTATACCTGTTTAGAGAATCCAGTCATCTACTTAGTCTATCAATCTGTTGTTTCTCAATGGGCTCATGGGCCAAGTAGTCAGAGATGCAAGACAGTGGTTATATATAAGTTCAGCATCATGGATTCTCCTTGGCAATGTTGACCTGCCAATAACTCATGCTAAACATCTAGTCTGCAATAGCAGACACTAACATTGAGCTCCCAGTAGTCCACCATTCCCTGAGGAGGACCTTCTCCATTGTGGAAGAGTTGATGCAATTTCATTTGAATCTAAACATACCTTAAATACAGACTTATTTTCTTGCACAAAAAAGCTTTTGCTCAAAGTAGCATAAAAATGTCCACATGATGGAAAGCCCATATAACATTGCTTTTGACCCAAAAATTCACTTCACAGAAAATTAAGTATGGTAACAGTTGCATGCTCATGGAATTCTCTGTCATGTGATGGCATGAATTCTTGCCATGTGACATACTATCCCATTTCAATGAATAAGGAAACAGATGGTCAACTCTTTGAAGGACCAATTATAGTCACTACTAGTTGGCAATGCCATACAGGACTGAGGCATGGTCCTATATACCTTTTTGGAATCAGCCTTTAATCCACAACATTTTTCTTCCAGAGCTAAGAGTCACCGGTATAGACGTAAAAGATACAAATGGAAGAGCTATTGCTCATTAACTCTCAGAAACTACTAGAAAGTTTTTGCTACTGAGCTTATGTTTTGATAGTGCTTAGGTCTTTCTGAAGAGGAAAATGATTTCACAGTAATGCCATTGAACTGGAAGTTAACCATGATGCAGGCCATTTTGGATTCCTCCTGCATCTGTATTAACAGGAAAAGAAAGAACTGTGCTACTGGGGAAGGTGATTTTGAATACCATCGGAAATTTGACCTTCTAGTTTACCATGGAGGGAAGCAAGAATTTTTTAGGAATCTAAGTCATCACAGGATATCTGACTATTATCATACCTGAGAATGACATCAACAAGGCAACCCTGGCTCCTAGACCTGTAATCCAAACTGCCCAAGTGACTGCAGTCTGAGTATCACAATTCTATAAGCCAAGTTTGGCAGAAAAGACTATGAGACTCTTACTTTCAATTAACTATCAAAGAAATGGAAATGGAGCAGTGGCCTAAGGTGTAGAGTGCTAGACTTTAGTGAAATTGCTCAGAGATATTACCCAGGTCCTGAGTTCAAGCCCTATGACCAGAATATCAAACAAACATTGTCAATGTTAAAGAGATTCATTAAAGGTTTTATTTCTTTGCTTACACTTACTCTGATTTTATCTTAAGCCCAATTTTAGTAGATGATTGATTTTAGAATTTATTACTTTCTAATATAAGAATTTTGTGGTATAAATGAAATAGCACTATGGACATTTACTAAGGTGTCTCCACCAGTTTTATGTTCTTTTTAGAATCCCACTCACACAGTTTTATGGTCTTTTGTAATTTATTCATAGAGAAATTGTTATCTTACAGTTTTCTAATAGTTCTCAAATAGTCTTTTAAATTCTATGCCAGGGGTTTGAACACAGATTCTTTTTCATTTACAATTTTTTTCCCTTGGTGCACACCACAGACCCTTCATTCATTCATTCATTATTTATTTATGTATTTTTTCCAACAGGTCCTTCCTCTGTTTTTACCTCGGCCAGGATCACAATTTTCTATATAAGCGATAGATCTCCTACATAGCTGGGATTGCATTTGCATACCACTATACTAGTTAAGTGTGAATTAAGTTGAGAGGAGGTCTTGCTAACTTGTTTTTAATTTTTTCACCCAACCTCTCCTTCAAAAATGCAATCCTTTGAGCGGATTCTACTCAACACCAGCAAGAACCGACAAGGAGCGGACAACTTCATCCTGCACTTTGCAGACCAGAGACGACCCAGGATCCAAGACTCGGCGTGAGTAGAAGCCCGACTTCCTCACTCCTTCTCAGGGAGCAGAGGAGGGAAGGCCACCCCTCCCCCCCCAGCACCGGTGATCTCCATCTTGGATACCGACAAAGCTCGGAGGAGCGGCTAGCTCCAGCTCAGGCCTTGGAATAAAACGAGTCATTTAGCAGGTCACAACAACTTAACGGCGAAGTGACATCACAGACTCAGTTCCATCCAGGGAAAAGTCACCCAGCTCAGGCGCCAGCCATTGGAGTGGCTCTCCTCACCGGGTAACCAGAGCCAGAGGCTGCCCCTCCCTCTAGCAGCCACCACAATCAATTGAAAAACAGAAACCCTGAGAATGGCTCCAGGCTGGGTGCTGTGAGTTTTTTTCACAAAATAGCCCCAGGGAAAAGCTACTGTTTGTTGAAAGGCCTCAACTCTACCCAGAACCTAGCCCCATCACTGCATCCCCCGCTTTTGTGATTCTCAAAGCAGATCACCCTCCCAGTAAACTAACCTGGGAGGGTGATCTCAAAATCTTGGGTAAAGCAGAGCATTTTTCTGCCTGTTCCAACAAACTGACTTAAGAAACCAATCAAGCCACAGGACCTCAAGCTGACCAGAGACTCCAACCAGACTCTGGTTACAGACAAAAGGGAGATACAGGACTCTTCCCACCCCTCCCCCCCCCAAAAAATCAAAGAACTTTTTTTTCTTCTTCTTTTCTTTTTTTCTTTTTTCGTTTTGTTTTTTTTTCTCGTTTTTTGTTACCTTATATATATAAAAAAATTTTTTTCCTTTTCTAAAACTTTTATTAAGCTTTAATTTTTGCCTCTTCTGAAAAAATAATTGTTTTCCAGTAACTTTTTTTTTTCTCATAATTTTTATTTTAGGAAAAACGTGAATGTGTGTTTTCCTTTTTTTTCTTGTCTTCTTTCTCTTTTTCTTTCATTCTTAATTATCTTTTTGTTTTTTGTCTAGCTCTACTGAACTTCTGATCTTTTCTTCTCACTTTCCTATCCTTTCCACCTTTTCCTCTTTTGTTCTTCTTTATGTGACTTACTCTTGTCCTGCACATCCTCAGATAAACCCGTAGTTAACTAGTAGACCCTATCCCCCATTGTGTACACACTTAATCCACAAACTTATTACTCAATTCAAAACCTCTGAGACTTAAATTCATTAATAGCAGTACTACCTCTTTATACCTACATAATACTTTAAGCATTTTTTTAAAGTTTTTCACATCTCCTCTATGTCCCTCCCTTTTCCTCAACATATTCACATTCCTCTATAAATAGATGGTCTTTTAATCTCTATAATAACATTAATTTTTACGTTTCCAATTTTTTTCTGGTCTCTTTTCATTCCCCTTTCCCTTTCTTCTTTCTCTCTCTCTCTCTACTTGCATCCTACCCAACCTATTTCCTATATTGTGATTAGGACATAGTTAACTCTCCCTGTGCCTCCCCACACCAATCTATTCCTATTTTTTACCCACATCTCTCCCTAACCCTAATAATTTCTGGTTTTCCAAATTCTTCTCTGCAGTTCGAAGTCCTTTAACATATAGTTGTTTGATGTCGAATAAATGTATCTGTTGAACTAGATTGTATCTGTAGACTATTGACTGTACAAATGCAAACTTTGGTTGATGGTTGCCTTAAGATAGTGTTCTAGCACAAAACTGGTGCTATCTTCATCTCAAATGGGCAGAGTAAGCCGGAAAAACACAAGAAAAATGGCAAATTCGGGTATCTCAATTCCCAATCTTGATAATCAGGGGTTAGAACAGATAATGAATAATCCAGAAGAGAGTTCCCAAATAGCTCTACAAACACTGCTGGCAAACATGATAAATGAAAAGTTTGACAACGTACAAAGGACTCTGTATGAGCGTGATAGGGAGAGAGAGGAGGCATCCCAGAAGTTTATACAGGAATATCATAAGCGTGAGGAAGCTACTCAAAAACTGATACAGAAGTTGTATGAACAACTTGAGAATACTCAAAGAGAAAGGGAGGAATGGCGTGAGCAGGCTGAGAACACTCAAAGAGATCTGCAGGAATCCCACGAACTGGAGGAAGCTAATCAAACAGTAATACAGGAATTGAGAGACCAGGTAGAGAACACACAAAGATCACTAAAGGCATTCATGGAATCCATTAACAAAGAGCTGAAGGAAGTCAGGGAGACCACAAAGGGAATGCTGAATGGAACCCAACAGAAGGAATGGGAGCCCAAAAAAACCATAACCAATCAACTAAGTGATTTGAGGACAAACACTGAACACCAAATTAAGGAAGTAAAGAAATTCATACAAGACCTAAAACAGAGCTTCAACAAAGAACTTGAAGCCATCAAAGCTGACCAACTAGAAGGAAAAGAGATAAAAAACAAAGTAGAGAGTCTTGACAGCAGGTTAGACCATGCAGAAGATCGAATCTCAGGGATTGAAGACAGCCTAGATATTATAGAGAAAGAACATACAACCAACCAAGAGAAGTCCAAGAAATATGATAGATCTATCCAACACCTGGAAGACACCATCAGAAGGCCTAATCTAAGGATAATGGGTGTAGAGGAGCACCTAGAAACAGAAGTTAATGGTCTAGGAAATTTGTTTAACAGGATCCTAGCAGAGAACTTCCCAAACATGCAAAAAGATAGGCCTATTCAGATACAAGAAGCCTTTAGAACCCCAAATAGACCAGACCAGAATAGGACATCCCACCACCACATAATAATCCACACAGGATCAACTCAGAACAAGGAAAAGATCCTTAAAGCTGTCAAGGAGAAAAGGGTAATCACCTATAAAGGGAAACCAATTAGAATCACCTCAGATTTCTCAGCAGAGACAATCAAAGCAAGAAGAGCCTGGAATGATGTATGCCATGCCCTAAAAACAAACAACTATCAACCAAGAATACTGTACCCAGCTAAACTCTCCTTCATAACTGAAGGCCAAATAAAAACCTTCCATAGCAAAGAAAAATTGAAACAATACATCTCCACCAAACCAGCCCTACAAACGATTCTTAAAGATGTCCTACACATAGAAAACCAACAAGACCACAATAAAGGCCAAGAATCTGCACCCAAACTGAGAATCCAAGAACCATAGGAAGAACCCAGTTTTTGCAGCCCCCAAGAAGGTAGATATCATGGCAGGAACTCCCAAATACCTCTCAGTCCTATCTCTTAACCTTAACGGACTGAACTCTCCAATTAAGCGACATAGACTGTTTAGTTGGATTAAAAAACAAGACCCTTCTATCTGCTGCCTGCAGGAGTCACGTCTTGCCCATAAAAACAAACACATTTTCAATGTTAAAGGCTGGAACACAATCTACCAAGAAAACGGACCGCATAAACAGGCGGGAGTTGCAATCCTAATATCAGATAAAATAGACTTCAAATGAAAATTCGTGAGAAGAGATAAAGAAGGTCGCTACATACTAATTAAAGGATCTCTCCTTCAGGAGGATATTACATTTCTAAATATCTATTCGACAAACAATGGAGCACCCAAATTTATCAAAGAAACACTACTTTCCCTCAAATCCCATATAGATCCAAAGACATTAATTGTTGGGGATTTTAACACACCACTCTCCCCACTAGATAGATCAACTCGGCAAAAACTCAACAGAGAAACCGCAGATCTAAACAGCTGCAAAGATCAACTAGACTTAACAGACATCTACCGAACATATCACCCAGCAGCATCAGAATACACGCTTTTCTCAGCAGCAAATGGAACGTTTTCTAAAATAGACCACATTTTAGGCCACAAAGCAAACTTGTCTAAATTCAGAAACATTGAAGTTATGCCTTGCATTCTCTCTGACCACCAGGGAATAAAATTAGAACTCAACACCAAAAGCCACCAAAGAAAGTCCGGTATCACATGGAGGCTGAACAACACACTGCTGAATCATGAGTGGGTCATGGAAGAGATTAGAAAGGAAATTCAAATGATCATGCTATTCAACAAAAATGAACACACAAAATACCAGCTCCTCTGGGACACAGCAAAGGCAGTACTCAGAGGCAAGTTTATAGCTCTGAGCTCCTACATCAACAAATTGGAGAGATCAGAAACTAACAATTTAATGACACATCTAAACCTCCTTGAAAAAGAGCAGCAAGATAAATCCCAATCCAGTAGACAGAAAAAAATAATCAAAATTAAATCAGAATTAAATGAATTAGAATCCAAAAAAACTATAGAAAGAATCAACAAAACAAAGAGTTGGTTCTTCGAAAAACTTAACAAAATCTTATCAGAAAAAAAGAGAACACACCCAAATTAATAAACTCAGAGATGAGAATGGAAACATCACCACGGAAACAACCAAGATTCAGAACATTATAAGGGAATACTTCTCAAAACTTTATGCTAATACGTTTGAGAACTTGACAGAAATGGACCTCTTCCTAGCAAATATTGACATGCCAAAACTAAACCAAGATGAGTTAAACTATCTTAACAGGCCCATATCAAGCATTGAAATAGAAACAGCAATAAGAGACCTCCCAGCTAAGAAAAGTCGAGGACCAGATGGTTTTACAGCGGAATTTTACAAGGCCTTCAAAGCAGAGCTCACACCAATTCTCCTCCAACTCTTCAATGAAATTGAAAGAGAAAGCTCACTACCGAACACATTCTATGAAGCCATCATAACCCTCATCCCAAAACCAGGCAGGGACTCATCAAAGAAAGAGAACTATAGACCCATTTCTTTGATGAACATTGAGGCAGAACTTCTCAACAAAATTTTGGCCAACCGACTTCAACAATTCATCCAAAAAATCATACACCACGATCAAACAGGTTTCATTTCAGGGATGCAAAGCTGGTTCAATATACGCAAATCAATTAATATTATTCATCACATCAACAGGAGCAAGAATAAGAACCAAATGGTTATCTCAATAGACGCAGAAAAAGCATTCGACAAGATCCAACACCCCTTTATGATGAAGGTTTTGGAAAAATTAGGAATCCATGGAACATTCCTCAATACAATAAAGGCTGTATATGACAAACCTACAGCCAGCATTATACTCAATGGTGAAAAACTAAAGCCATTTCCCCTTAACTCAGGAACAAGACAAGGATGCCCACTCTCTCCACTTCTCTTCAATCTAGTATTAGAATGCCTAGCTACAGCAATAAGACAAGATGCAGACATAAAGGGGATCCAAATACGGAAAGAAGAAATAAAACTCTCCCTCTTTGCAGATGATATGATCTTATATTTAACGAATCCCATAGACTCCACTCCCTAATTACTCAAGCTGATTCAAAACTTTGGCAAAGTAGCAGGTTATAAAATTAACCCCCCAAAATCAATGGCTTTTCTGTATGCCAACAATGAGAAAAGTGTGGCTGAAATTAGGATAGCAACTCCATTTGTAATAGCCACAAAAAATAAAATACTTAGGAATTAACTTAACTAAAGAAGTGAAGGACCTCTATGATGAAAACTTTAAAATCCTGAAAAAGGAAATCAACACAGAACTTAAAAAATGGCACAACCTCCCATGCTCCTGGATTGGAAACATTAACATCGTGAAAATGGCAATACTTCCCAAGGCTATCTACAAATTCAACGCAATACCTATCAAAATTCCACCCTCATTCTTCAAGGAAATAGAAGAGGCAATCCAAAAATTCATATGGAACAATAAAAGACCCTGAATAGCAAAAACGGTCCTCAACGGAAAGAACACTGCTGGAGGAATATCAATACCAAATTTCAAACTCTACTATAAAGCCATAGTAATCAAAACAGCTTGGTATTGTCATGAGAACAGACCTCAGGACCAATGGAATAGAATTGAAAACCCAGAAATGAACCTACAGACTTATAGCCATCTAATCTTCGATAAGGCAGCTAAAACAATAGAATGGAAGACAGACAGCCTCTTCAGTAAATGGTGCTGGCAAAACTGGATAACTACATGTAGAAAACTAAAGCTAGATCCTTATATATCACCCTGCACCAGAATCAACTCCAAATGGATCAAAGACCTTGAACTCAAAGCAGACACTCTGAAAACATTACAGGATGGAATAGGAGAAACCCTGCGTTTCCTTGGCTCAGGCCGAAATTTTCTGAATAGAGACCCAGAAACACAACAAATCATAAAAGGTTGGACAAATGGGATTGCATAAGGTTACAGAGCTTCTGCACTGCAAATGACATAGCTAGCAAGATCAATAGAAAGCCCACGGATTGGGAGAAGATATTTACTAGCCATACAACGGACAAGGGTCTCATATCTAAAATATACTTGGAACTCAAAAAATTAAACCACCCAACAACAAATCCTCAAAGAAACAACTGCCCAATAAGTAAGTGGGCGAAAGACTTAAAGAGAAGCTTCTCTGAAGAAGAAAGAAGGATGGCCAATAGACACATGAAGAAATGTTCAACATCCCTAGCCATAAAAGAAATGCAAATCAAAACAACATTGAGATATCACCTCACTCCAGTTAGAACAGCAAAAATCAAGAACTCTAACAACAACAGATGCTGGAGGGGATGTGGACAGAAAGGAACCTTACTTCATTGTTGGTGGGAATGTAAACTTGTTCAACCACTTTGGAAAGCAGTATGGAGGTTCCTCAAAAGACTTCACATAGAACTCCCCTATGACCCAGCAATCCTACTTTTGGGCATTTACCCTAATGTTTACAAAAAAGACCACACTAAAGCTACCAGCACAACTATGTTTATTGCAGCATTATTTACCATAGCTAAGATATGGAACCAACCCAGATGCCCCTCAGTAGATGAATGGATCAAGAAAATGTGGTATATATACACAATGGAATTCTATGCCTCCATCAGAAAGAATGACATTTCCCCATTTGTTAGGAAATGGAAAGGCTTGGAAAAAATTATATTAAGTGAAGTAAGCCAGGCCCAAAGAAACATAGGTCCCATGGTTTCCCTTATTTGCAATATGTAGTATAGGTATGAGTCAAGCGGAAAAAGTCAGATAATGTGATGTTAGGAAAACGAAACCTCAAATATGTATTTTAATGTTTTTGTTTCTTTCATGCATGTGTTTCTAACGAATTCATAAGATTATTTCTTTGTTGCTTTGTATGTCCCTCCCCCACAGTGTAACCCCCACTTTCACTATATTTGATGTCAGTATAACATGTGGAGGAGACGGAGACAAACAAGTCGTTTAAGGATTCAGGTGGACCTGTTGCAACAATGAGAAGTACAAAATGTCATGTCAAAACCAGCTTTACAATGTCGGAGTGGGGGGGAACGGGGGGTATGATTAGGTGGGGGGGAGGGGGGAGGGTGGGAAGGGAGGTGAAGGGTAAAGAAAGGAGGAGGCTGCAATGCTTGGTAAGAAATGTATGCATTATCCTGCCCATGTAATTGTAACCCCTCTGTACAGTATGTTCTCAAATAAAATAAAATAAAATTAAAAAAAAAAAAACAAAAAACAAAAATGCAATCCTTGCCTCTGAAATTACAGGACAGTTTAGGTACTAAGTTAGCAAGACCTTAACTCAAAGAACTAAACGAAACAAAACTGTTGAGCATGGTAAAACATGCTTGTAGTCTTCACAATGAGAGGTTCAGGTAGAAGAATTAAGGTCCATTTTGATCTGTGTAAAAGTTTTGAACCCCTAAGTGAAGAATACTTAAACACTGGAAATTACTTATGGATATTGCTCAGTACCGGAGCACTGCCTAGCAAACAAAAGGGCCTGAATTCTAATCAGTTATTTTTTAAAAAGGGTTGGGAAGAAGAGAACAAAGAAGAAGGAGGAGAAGGAGGTGTAGGAGGAGGAGGAGGAGGAGGACGACGACGACGACGACGACGACGAGGAAGGAGAAGGATGAGGACGAGGACGAAGAAGACAAGGAGAAATGAACCGTCATTAATGTACAAGTTCCCAAGACAGGGTCTATTACATTAGATGTCTTCAAGAAGAAGAACGGAGGCAGGGAGAGAGGGAGAGCTGGAGAGAGAGACAGAGACAGAGACAGAGAGAGATGGAGAGGGAGAGACAGCAAAGAGGGAGGAAGGGAAAAGGCAGGAAGTAATTGGTCGTGAAAGAAAAATGGTAATCAACGAATAAAAGACTAGATGAGAAAAATATCTGAAAACACACACATGAAGTAAGACTTACATAATACCTATTTCAACAACAACAAAAAGAACAAAGTAGAAAGGAGCATTGAGAGAAAGGATTTGGGAGAATGAGAGAGAGTGGGGAGAAAAAAGGGAGAGAGGGATGGAGAGAAATTATAATCAGTGAATACAATCTTAGATAAAAAGGTTGAAAAAATACACATGAAGTAAGATTTGTATGATATCTTTAAAGATGCTTCTTCTATTTCTGTTTCCTTCCTGAATCTTATCCACCTGGATACATGGATTTATTGCTGTTGCCTCATAGATGTGAATGCAAGTGGTTTCAGACCTTGCCTCACTTATTTTATTTTATTTTTGTAAATTATAACTTATTAATTGAGCGAAAATATTTATGAAACACATTTTAAATAATCATTGATTCTGAGAAGTGTTATTTGCCAAGAGAGAAAAAAAGGTGTGTAAAGATTTGATTTAAGTTTTACTCAAATCCTTAAAGAGTGATGGTATCATTGGCGTGGACTCTCATACAAAAGAGGGACTATTTACCATAAAGGGAATTTGAAGATGAAGAACTGTAAGTATTCAGGCTAAGGTCAGTCATAAGCACACATACAATATAAAACGAGCACTGCATGCCACAAAGGAGCTCCACATTCACCTAATTGTTTCGCTTCAGAATTCCTAGATGAAAGCCTACAGAGGGTGCAAGATGTAGCACAAAGTGTTTTGCATTCACATTCTGGGTTCATTCTGAGGTGCTCATGGAGAAGCTGTTGTAGTGCACCTAGATTCTCTACCAAGCAGAACACTTCTAGCCATCTCCAGTCACCTGCAAACTCCAGCAATGTCCAAGCAGACAGTATGTTTCCAAAAGCCCAGCCATAGCAACTCTTTGTCATTCTGTGAGCCCACAATGATTTGCTCTCTCTCCCACATTTCTGTGTCTATATTTTTTGCAACTATTCTTATTTTAGTAGCCAACCCTGTGGTACTCCAATACTTTCCTATAATTCATAGTTCTTTCTATTGAACTTCCCCCTTGTTTAAATTACTGTGTGGTTTATTTCCCCTGTTTAATCTGACTGATACACCATCCAAAGCCATCTGTCTTCTAAGGATTATTAAGACTGGCTCTAAGCTTTACATTTCCTGGTCGAATAGAGGTCCATGTCTTATGTCTTTGTAGCCAGGACACATTTAGCCAAGGATCAATATTCTGAAGATTAATGACTGCTTTAGTGCACTAAAGTATTTAATAGGGTCTTTTAAATCATAATTCTAAGGCATTTCTCTTCTGGTCTATTTTTCAGAAGACAAATTCTTTAGTATTTGGTCATTCAGAACCTGCGTGAAGACTGTACAGATTGGAAGTTGGTGCCTATTCATGATATACTAAATATATTGCAAAAAACCCCATACATAGACATATATAGACATATATATATATATATAGTGCATGTATATAATGTGTATATACATATATATGTATATCACTATACATATCACTATATATATACATATATAGATAGATATATGTATGTATATATGTATATATATAGTGATATGTATAGTCATATACTGCAAGGGCAAGCCAGGAGATCTAAGCAGTGTGGTGGCCTGGGAAGAGAATAGTACACAATTGGTCAAGAAAATTTATAAGTTTTGCATAAATTTATTACATAATTTTGAAGTTTTCTTTCCCTTTTTTTACTTTTGTTAAGTGTTGAAGATGTTGTTTTACAAGTATCAGAATTTAGGGACTGTGTCAGAATGTGAGAACGTTTACCATGGTTTAAAATACTAAAGAATGATCATTTGTTTGTTGTTCTTCGGGTATTAGGGCTTGAACTCAGTGTCTCACAATCTCTCTTGGCTTTTTTACTTAAGGCTGGCACTCTAATGCTTGAGCTATATATCCACTTCTGGATTTTTAAAGTAGCTATTTGGGGACAAAAATCTCACAAACTTTTCTGCCCTAACTAGCTTCAAATCACAATCCTAAGATCTTGGCCTCATTGAATACTTAAGACTACCGTCATGAACCCACCAATGCTTGGACACAAATGAAATTTCTTATTAAATGATATTTCATATTTCCTCTCCTAAGAGTCTTGTTAAACCTAATATGTCATCAGAGAGATACATTGAATTCCCTATCCAAGATCACAAAATCAGCTATCAATATTGCTGCAGTCAGAACCACAGTTATTTGAGGAAAACTTTCAGTTCAGAAAGTTAACAACAACAAAACTTTCCAAACTATTAGCAGGTATATGTCTATAGCAAATCCATTTGTCAATGTCATATTCGTCACCAAAGCCTGTACTCTTGTCCAAGATCATATATAGATTCTATCACTTTTGATTTTCCACTCAAAGCTGTAGCTCTACCACTTGAATCATACCTCTACTTCCTGGCTTTTGTCTTCATTAACTGGAGATGAGTCTCTTGACCTTTTCTGTTAGACTTTGTGGAATATTATGGAGAGATGTTAGGATTAATACTGAACATAAATATAAATAAAGGAGAGATGTTAGGATTAATACTGAACACATTTACTGCATGTTCCATGTTCTTTTATTATGAGTTTTGGGCATTGGAATCCTCCAGTGTTTTAAAATAGAGACGATGTTCAAGATGGGAAAAGTCGTGCTCATTCCCATTTTGGACACACAATAAGTGTAAGTTGATACAGATGTAGAAGAAATATTTCACCTTTTCAAATAAAGCATATCTGGTTAACTCAGTAAGTTTTGATATCATGGCAGTATCACCTGTAGTCAGAGATCACATTTCAATGGTAAAGTAAGAACACATGGTGTATTCTGTCTGGTATCACTTCCTGTGGTGGTGCTGGTGATGATGGATGTGTTTGAACATAGGGACTTAATTTCTGACTCAGTTTTCTTGTTCATGGCTGATAGTCATAGCTAGAACCATCAGCGATGGAGTCTCATAAGTCTTATTCCTACACTGGCTTTGATCTTCCCTCCTCCAGATATCTGCCTTTGAGTATCTAGCATTATAAAAGCATGACCCACTGTTGCCCGGTTTTATTTTAATTTTATAATGCACCAGTCAATAAAGATGAAGTTGAGTTCAGAAAAGGGGAACCAAATTCAATAAGAATGTTTTATTGTGTTTATCCAGAAATGACTTTCTTCTGCCCTGAGTAATGGGAATCACAGCAAGAAGTCAATTATAATAATGAATAGAAAACTTTGGCAGAGAAATTTGTAAAATGTCACATCAGGTAGGTCTGCTTGCTAATAACTTTTCTACTTTTAGTAATGTAGATCCATGACTTAAAACATCATCAAGTTTAAGGGAAAATTTAAATTTATGAGTTAATAAAAAGACTTTTCTAATGATACTTTTCCTCTGATATTGTTATTAGAATATGTGGGTAGATAGCTACCACAGGTTTCATTGTATAATTTAGATAATATGATAATATTTTCTCATTCCCGTGAGTTTGAGTCTACTTCAATATTGCCTCCATGTCATTCATACATGTATAGAATGCTTCATTTATTTATTATGTTTAAGAACGTGCACAGGTTTAATATATTAGAAATTGCCTTTAAATCAAAAAATCATATTCATTTTCAGATTTTCAATGCCTTTAGGGTTAATCCTTATAAATTTGGTATGTTATTAACCCCAGAGCATGATAATACATTTGTGATGGCTTGTTAACACAAAGAAAGGTTGGGGTAACCCATGTTCAAACTAATTCATTTTCCTCTCACACACAATAACATCTTTAAGTTGCTAGACACTGGGTGAGAAGTAGGTTCAGTTACAACTTGGTGAGAACCTTCTTTAGTGGGAGTAATGAGGATATATTTCTATGAAATGTACCTATAAGAGTTTTGACAAGTTCCCATAACAATGCTCAGAATATAATAATTTCTGACATCTGAAGAAAGAGAGGCTCCCAAAATATCTTGTCCTTGGCAACAATGAGCTTCTGGTTAAGACAAACGGTGTCACTATTGTGTGATTTGAAATAGGGGAAGGATTGTTTGAAACCCCAGTCTCTTCTTGCCTTTCTGTCATGAATTAGGAAAATCAAAGCTCAAAAATAGTGGAGAGGGAGAGAGGAAGACAGAGAGGAAGAGAGAGAAAGAGAAAGAGAGAGACTGGGGTGATGTTTGCAGGACAGGGATAACAGAGAGAAACAGAAAGCAAGAGAAACTTAGGTATGAAATACAAAGCAAATATCTTCACTGATACCTTCCAAACCTACCCCAGGGCTCGGATATAAGTGATTGATGGTGATATAACAAAGGCTATATAACAGCAAGGTGTTTTGGGTTTTTCTCCAAATCCAGCAGGGGGGAATAAATAACACAAGAATATAAAAAGTAAAGAACATTTAATACCTACAAGTACAGCACAGGTGAAATAGATTTTAATGCCCAGCCAGGTAAATATAAATCCTAATACTAAAGGCATGTTTTACTTGTATTCTATGTACTGGATGTTTTTATCTTTTAACAAAAATTTAAGAGACTAAGAGCCAGATTCAGAAAACATGTATGAATTTTTAATCCAATATAATAATTATCATACTGACAATTTCAAAGAATTATATAATCATAATTACTACAAGGAGTGCTGTAGTGAACAAATTGGACATCATGAATTAAACATACAGGTAATGAGAGAGACGGTAATATTAGAAAGATTTTTTAAAATATCATTGACAAAATTAATATAAAACAGAAAACAAAGGGCTTTGATGAACTCATCAGTGTAGTGGAAAAAAGACATATGAAGAATCAGTGAGCTTAAAGCCTTTTCAATAGAGAGTTACCAAACTGAAATTGAGATAGAAAAAGGAATGAATTAAAAGAAATAGCACAGACATCTATCTGATAATTATTGAAGATATAGCATATGTATAATGAATACCAGAGAAGCAATAATACAAAAGTTAGAAAAGCTGTTCAAATGATAGTAGTTGAAAATTAAACAAAATTTATATGAAATTCCAGAAGCTTACAGAAAACAAAGCAAAATGTTTAAAAAATCATATTTTAATGGCAGAATAACAACAGCAGAAATAAAAAAGTCACCCACCACAAAGTGAGACCATAGACAGATGTTCGTAGCAGCAGATCAAAAAGAAACAATCACTATGTGCATTTGGTCATATAAAATAATATTTAAAGATATAAACTCCAAGAAATGAAAATGAGATTTTTGTTTTTTGCTGCTGCTGTTTTTGTTGTCTTTTCCTTTATTCTTTCTTGGTAGTTTATTTGTCATTAGAAGGATGGGAGGGGCACAGAAAAGGTGAGACAAAGGGAGAACAAATGCATCAGTGGTATTCATTAGACAGTATATAGAAAATGAACTGCCATTCAGTAGATGAATGGAACAAGAAAATGAGATATATGCATAGTGCCAGTGGCTCATGCCTCTAATCCTAGCTACGCAGGAGGCTGAGATCTGAGGATCATGTTTCAAACCAGCCCGGGCAGAAAAGTCCTTGACACTCATATCTCCAATAAAGTACCAGAAAAACAATAAGTGGCACTGTAGCTCAAGTGGTAGAACTCTAGCCTTGAGCTGAAGAGCTGAGGGACAGCACTCAGGCTCAGAGTTCAAGCCCCATGAACAACAACAAAAAGTTATACATATATATATATTCATATATATATATTCATATATATATGAATATATATATATATATATGAATTCTTTCCATCATAAAGAATGACATTGTCCCATTTGTAAGGAAATGGAAGGACTTGGAAAAAAATCATACTAAGTGAAGTAAGCCATATCCAATGAAACATAGGTCCCATGGTTTTTGTGATGTGTAATAAGTAGTATACATCTAGAATAATATTAGCAGATAAGCAGAATAGCTCAATAGCTATGTTACATATGATCATATAAGACGATGCTAAGAAAAATGAATCCACAAGGTTCTGGGAAGATGGCGGAGGAGAAGCTGGAGGCTAAATAAGCTCAAGATAGAAAGCAGTTTTAGTGTTCCAGTGAACACTCCTAGGCCAGAGAATTACACCAAGTGTGCCATCATAGTACGGAGAGTTTGGCCAGAGAGAGAAAATCCAGACAAGGAGAGCACTTGCCGGCAGCTGTGGCTGCAGTTGTGGCAGTGGCGGCCACGGCCATAACCAGCATACCTACAACACAGAGAGTCCAGGACAAAGGCACCAGGCGCAGCTGGCGAGCAGATACTTCTCAACGCCAGCAAGAACTGACAAGGAGCAGATATCTTTATCCTGCAGATAGCAGACCAGAGAGGACCCAGGAACCAACACTCTGGCAGCATGAGTATACCAGAGATCTCCATCTTTGATACTGACAAAGGCCTGGCTGAGCCACCAGCTCCAACTCAGGCCTTGGGAGAAAACCCAGGAGTCATTTAGCAGGTCACAGGACCCTAACCTGACCTGTCAGGCTCAACTCCACCCAGGAAAAAGTCATCCAGTCCAGGCAGAGTTAACTCTGCCCCTGAGGAGTGGCTTTCTTCACTAGGTAAACAGAGCCAGAGGCTGCCCCTCCCTACAGCAGCCAAAACAATCAATTAAAATTCAGTAAACAAAAACCCTGATAAATGCTCCAAGGTGGGCTCTGAGAGTGTCTCTGAAGGTAGCCCCTCAGGGAAAAGCTACTGTTTGCTGAAAGGCTTTAACTCTACCCAGATCCTATCCTCATCACAGCATCTCCAAACTAGAAGAAACAAGCCATCTCCCTCTTTTGTGATACTCAAAGCAGATCTTTCCCACTGAACTAGCCTGGGAGTAGGATCTCAAAATCCTGGGTAAAGCAGAACATTTTTCTGCTTGCCCAAACAAACTGGCTTAAGTAACCAATCAAGCCACAGGAAAACCAAACACCACAAGCAGACCAGCATCCACCTACAGACTGGTTATGGACACAAGGGAGACAGAGGATCTTCCCATCCCCCTCAAAAAAAATCAAAGAACATTTTTTGTACATTATTTTTAATTTTAACTTTTAATGATTTTTAAAAACTTGTTTTCTATTTTTTGTCTCATGCCTTTTATCTCTACTGACTTTTCATCCCTTTTTTCTTTCTTTCTTTCTCATTCTTTTCACTTCTTGCCCTCTTTCGTTCTTTTCTGGGTGATTTAATTCCTGTTCTGTTCATCCTCAGATATACCTGTCCTCGATTATTAGATCTTATCCTCCCTGTGTACACACTTAATCCAGAAATATATTACTCAATTCAAAACCTCTTGGACTTAAATTCTTTAATAGAAGTATTACCTCTTTATACACATGTAATGTTTTAAACTATTTTGAACTCTGGGCTTGGGTGCTGTCCCTCAGCTCTTCAGCTAAAGGCAAGGGCTCTACCTCTTGAGTCACAGTGCTACTTTCAGTTTTCTAGTGATTTATTGGAGATAAGAATCGCACAGACTTTCCTGCCTGGGTTGGCTTTGAACTGTGATCCTCCGATCTCAGCCTCCTGATTAGCTAGGATTACAAGTGTGAGCCACCAGCACCCAGCTAATATTTTAAACATTTTTAATTTTTAGATTTTCATGTCTCCTTTGTATCCCTCCCATCCTCTCATCCCATCCTCATTCTTCTCTGAATACTACATCCTCAAACTTGCACTGTTTAAGGGTTTAACTTTTTAATTTTAAATTTTTGTTTTTCCATTTTTTTCTTGTTTCCCCATTTTCTTTATCTTCTTTTTTTCTCTCTCTGCTATCATTCTTTCCAATCCATTTCCCTCTTTGAGATTAGGACTTGGTTAATTCCACTCTCCCCTCACCTTTCCACATCCCGCTAATCCTATTTTTCCCCACATTCTCCCTAAACATAATAATTTCTGGTTTGCCAAATTCTCCTTTGCTGTTCATAGCCCATTAATACATAGTTATTTGATGTTGAATAGATTGTATGTCTTGATCAAGAATGTATCTGCAAACTTTTGACTGTGTAACTATGGACTTTGGTTGATGCTTGCCTTAAAATAGTGTTCTAGCACAAAACTAGTGTTAGTCTCATCCCAAATGGGAAGAACAAGCTGGAAAAAAGCATGAGAAAAATGACAAGTCTGGGTATCTCAAACTCCCACTCATGACAATCAGGGGACAGAACAGATAATGAATAATCCAGAGGAGAGTTCCCAAAAAGCTCTACAAACACTATAGGTAAACATGGTAAATGAAAAGATTGAAAACCTGCAAAGGTCTCAGTTTGAGTGGGATAGGGAGAGAGAGGAGACAAACCAAAGGTCAATACAGGAATCTCATAAGTGTGAGGAAACTACTCAAAGACTGATACAGGAATTGTGTGAGCAGATTGAGAACAGTCAAAGAGAAATGAAGGAATTGCGGGAGCAGGCTGAAATCAGCCAAAGATATAGACAGGAATTGTGTGAGCTGGCTGAGAGCAGACAAAGAGAAAGTCAGGAATGGCGTGAACAAGCTGAGAACACTCAAAGAGAACTACAGAAATTGCGAGAACGTGAGGAAGCTAATAAAGAGTTAATACAGGAATTGAGAGAGTGGGATGAGAATAGACAAAGATCAATAGAGGCATTGATGGAATCCATAAACAGAAAGCTGAAAGAAGTCAGGGATACCACAAAGGGAATGCTGAGTGGAGCCCAATAGAAGGATTGGCAATCCAAGGAATCCATAACCAATCTATTAAGTGATTTGAGAATAAACACAGAACACCAAATTAAGAAAGTAAAGAAGTTCATACAAGATCTAAAACAAAGCTCCAACAAAGAATCTGAAGTCATTAAAGCTGACCAATTAGAAGGAAAAGAAATAAAAAACAAAGTAAAAAGTCTTGACAGTAGGTTAGACCATCCAGAAGATAGAATCTTGAGGATTGAAGACAGCCTACATATTATAGAGAAAGAACATAAAAACATCTAAGACAAATCCAAGAAACATGATAGATCTATTCAACATCTGATTTGAGTTCCATATATTTTATGTAATTATATTTAAAATATATTTTTATTTTTGTACTTGTGAATAAAATGTGTTGGTTCTAAGCTCCTTGCAGATGGCTGGTTCTTATCAATTGTAGTGCAATTAAAGCTTGACTTATCAGAGCACACTAAAGTGAACAATAGATTATACCACAAACTAATAAAATCATAATGGAAGCTCAGATATTAAGTGTTGGTTTCTGAAAGATGCAGCATATGAAATCATCTTTCTCATTGGTTCAGGACCTGTTTGTGTTGGAAGCTGCTGAATTAAATAAGTAACATGTAAGTACACTGAGATTAGACATAACTAACTGCAGCTTATTGCATAAACACACTGAAAACTAATTTTGGAGTATATTTTTCTAGTTAATAGCCAAGTTTCACCTAATTAAACATAATTGAGGATCAGCCAATCATAGGCAGCCAGTTGAATATTCTGCAAATAAGCAAATGCTTACTATAGCCAATAAGATTTTTTCTTCTGTTTGACGCTCCAAAATTCACTAATGACATTGCTAAGTGGAGTTTTCCCAAATTCTATTGATTATGAGTTCTGTTTAGTGTGTGCTTACCAATTCACGAATCATTCTTTATTCAAATAAACCAGTAAATTTAATTTATCAAAGTTTTGGTTTTAAAAGATTATGTTTTTCTGTCAGTTGTGGGGCCTGAATTCTGGGCCTGGACTCTGTTCCTCACCTGTTCAAATCACAGCGAGTGCTCTACCACTTGAGCCATGGCACCACTTCTGGCTTTTACTCCTTATGTGGTGCTGAGGAATTGAACCCAGGGCCTTGTGCATGGAAGGAAAGCACTCTACCACTGAGCCACCTTCCCAGCCCCTAAAGGATCAAAATTTATATGCTATGGCTGAGACAGATCTGAGGTCATAACTATAATTGGGGCTGGTTTGATTAGACATAGTTTTTGAGTGGCTACATGCACACAGGGATTATGTCCATTATAATACTTTAAGAACTTTCTCAAGTATCTTACTGATGTTATCTCATATTCAAATATTTACAAGTTGGTCTAGTACATATGTATGTCTGTGGTTAATTTAATTTTTAAGAACTATATATTGTTTTACACATTACACAGAAAATAATGTTACAGAATAGAGCTTTAGCTGGATTATTAGTATTTTTCTTATTTAAGATAATTACAATACTGCTTTGAGTGATGAAATTAGCTATTCTATTTGGAATGCTAAAAATGTCAGCAATAATACCAAAATATTATTTTAGTTTTATATTTTCATGTTATACATCCTTTAAAAAAATCCCCTACACCTTATAATCAATCCCAAAGAAGATTGGAAGAAAGTAATTAATCTTTAACGTAACCAACCTTCAATATAAGCAATGTTACTCTAATTAAGTATTTTCCACTTCTGCAGAAATGGAGAAAATAGTGTATTGGGCCTGAGAATTTGATCAAAAGAATAGATTAAGTTAATTGTGCTAAAAAGAAAATAAAACATCTCTGAGAGATATAACTAACTCAACTGTCTTTTATTGGATCTGCAAAATAAAGCTTTAGAAGTAAGAAAAAACAAAACTAAAAGCTAAAACTAGAATCACTATCCTTTTTGGATACTTGCAGTTCAAATTATGGAGATTAGATTGAATCACATTTGTATTTAGCTGTTTGTTCCACTTTCCAATTAATGCATTAAATTTATATAAGTCGTTTTTAACAATAAGGCACACTTATTATATTTACACCATTAGTGTTTCCTTAAACTCATGAAAATTATATTCTCTAATAACATGTTATTTCTGTTTTATTTTTCTAGTATACTCATTAAAAGCTATTTTCAAAGTTATCTTTACTTTAATCTTTATTGAGTTATATTTTTAAAAAAGTGAAATGGAAATGGCACTGAGTTCACACTACTAATTACATTTTCTTTCACTCTGATTATGCTTGTTGATAACTTCCACTTAATTTTAACTCATAGCAAATGGTTTCTATAAAATAAAATAAAAGGCAACATATTGTCTCAGTGGTTCAAGGTAGAAAATTAAGAAGAGAAACACATGAAGGATTTTTTTTCCATTTAAGAAATCAAGTGAGGGGCTGGGAAGGTGGCTCAGTGGTAGAGCACTTGCCTTGCATGCTCGAGGCCCTGAGTTCGATTCCTCAGCACCACATAAGCAAAAAGAAAAAAGCCGGAAGTGGCGCTGTGCCTCAAGTGGTAGTAGCCTTGAGCTGAAGAGCTAAGGGACAGCGCCCAGGCCCAGATTTCAGGCCCCACGACTGGACCCGCCCCCCCAAAAAAAGAAATCAAGCGATATATATAAGCATATATGCATATATATCTGTATTTCCTAAAAAATATAGGTAGCATTGTGTGTGTGTGGGGGGGGGGGGGGTTTGGCAGTCCTGAGGCTTGAAACTAGGACCTTCATCTCTTGATTGGCTTTTTTTCCATCAAGGCTGGTACTCTGCCACTTGATCTATAGCTCTACTCCCAGATGTTTTTATTTTTAATTAGAGATAACAGTTTTACATACTTTTCTGCCTGTGGTGGCTGATTCAGGAACATGAATATTTTGAATCCTGGTGTAAAAACTGTGTGTGCAGATAGCTCTACTATAAGGCTGACTTACCTTTCTTCAGGTGTATATGTAGGTTTTCTTGTATGGAAATCCCACACTGATTTCTATTGTGGCTACAGATTAACTTAATTTCCAGCATTGTGTAGGGTATCTTTCCCCACCTCCTTGCCAGTATTTGTGTTTTCTTTGATAATAGGCATTCTGATTATGCACAGAAGGAACTTCAACATAGATTTGATTTGCGTTTCCTTGATTACTAAGGATGTTGAATATTTTTCATGTATTCCTTAGACACCTATATCTGTTTTGAGACCTATCTAGTCTATTCACGTGCCTACTTATTAATACGATTATTTGTTCTTTGGGTGTTTCATTTTTGTCTATACATTTTAGATGTTAGTATTTCTTCTGTTACTCGAAAAGCAGGAGTTTATTTTACCTTTTCTTACCAAAAGATTCCTTGTAAGATTCAAATTAATCAAAGATTGATTTAAAAATGAGCTGAAGGATTTGTTTCACAGAGTATCTGCCAATAAGTACAAGTTCTGAATTCAAACTTCACTGTCTACAAAATGAGACATGTTTTAATATTTTAAATCAATAAAAGCTAATCAGCTACATTTTCTAAAAAAAGTAATTCTAAATATTTCACTATTCATGGTAAAACTATTGCAAATTTTAGCACAAAGAATTATTGGTTCTATTTATTACTTTGGTAATCATTCAATCTAGCCAAATTTTAAAAAATGCTATTTTCAAAAGGTGCTGGTGGATTAGGTCTGTAATCCTACAACTCAGAAAGCTGAGATCTGCAGTTCAAAGTCAGCCTTGGCAGGAAACTCTGTAAGACTTACTTCCAAATGAACCAGAAAACTAGAAGTGGTGCTATGGCTCAAGTGGTAGAGTGCTCTCCTTGAGCTGAATAGCTGAGGGACTGCTCCCAAGCCAAAAGTTCAAGCCTAACGAGCAACAACAACAACAACAAAAAACAACAACAAATAAAAACACAGTTTTGTATAAAGAGGAAGAATCTCCAAGTTATTATTCAAGTTTTTAATGTTTTTGGCAACTGTTTTCCTTGAGTAGAAATGGACAGCTTATATTTATCATTATGATAAACTTGAAACTATGTGGATGCTTTTCTCCCATGCTACTATGTGGTTTCTTTTCTCCCATTTATAGTATCATTCATCTAACATTATTAAGATGAAAAATACATAAAGGACAAGACATTATTTGGCAAAATTGGCCAGATGAAATGACTATAGCATTTTAGTACTTTGGCAAAGAAGCTGTGATTTTCCTTCCTTCCCTAGGATTGGAACAACGAAAGAAAAATTGTCTTGATTTTTCCAAATAAGTGAGAAAGGCAGCTCATATTCAAATAATTAGAAGATAGTGAAAAGAAAGTTCAGGATGCATAATATGTTTAATTTTGAACTTTCCTCACAAGAAACTTTCAAGAAACTTAGCAAACATTGGTTATAGATATATCAAAGGGCCAACTGCAAGTGCCTCACACCTATGGTTTGCAACTCAAAAGGATGAGATGTGGAATTGAGATTGGATCCAGCCTGGAAAAGCAATAATTGCATGGATGATGCCCCCTGCTCTTAGATAATATGTCTTTTCCTCTGATCCTCCAATGTGCAGCTGTCTCCCCACCTGACCATCCTTCTGATTTATTGACATTGTCATTGTGATTTCTGGTTTTCTCCTTCAACATGAAATGTGCATGGAGGCAGACCATTCACAGTTGTATTCACATCTGTTTCTCCAGTTGCCAACAACAGTGCCTGGTCCTTAGTGCTTAGGAGTCTTGTGTGGAGATGAGTCTGCTGTGCTCATGAAATCTCAGAGTTCAATCAGGAAATCTCATCAAGCTGTGATTTTCTGGTCAATCATCATTTCTTCTAATTATTTTTTCCTCTCTGTGTATCTAAGTCCACCTAAGGGTGAGATCAGCGCCTGACATCTATTGGTTGTGATGGCAAAGGTGGCTGTGACATCATAGAATTTTATTGTGAAGCTACAGGAAGACCTGATAACTGAAGCACCCAAATTGGTAGGCTCCCACGCCTTGGAATACATTCCACAGCTCTGCAATCAAACATCATTCACTCTACTGGGCTCAGAATCAGCATATGTTTCCCTTTCCTACTTAAAATAAAGAAAAATTAGACACATGCCCTTTTTGATATGTTGTTGAATTATTGAAGTGTCCCTACAACAAAAAATAAAATAAAATACCATTAGTGGAATGTAAATGCAAGGCATGGAAAAAAAGAAACAATCATAAATGCTCCTAGGGAAAAGATAAAACATGGCAACTGCTACAAAATCTTGTTCTTAAACCCAGGACTGGTGGCTCAAACCAGTAATCCTCGTATAATATAAGCTAATGAAACTTTTCTTTTTGTGCCAGTCCAAGGGCTTGAACTGGCGGCCTGGGCTCTGCGTTCTTTAGCTCAAGGCTAGCACTTTACTACTTGAATCATAGCAACACTTCTAGTATAATTGGTAGTGTAGTGTAGATAAGAATTTAACAGAATTTTTTTTTTACCTATGTTGGCTTCAAACTGTGATCCTCTATGTCAGCCTCCTGTGTAGGATTACAAGCATGAGCCACCAGCACCCAGGTAAAAGTTACGTTTGTAAGATATTAAAACTTATTTATAGAAAAAGCAACATAAACAAATGAAACATTAGAACAATAAAACTGAAAAAAGTTTTATGAAAGGTATAAAAAGACTAACACTGAAGTCCCATGTTCAAGATTCAGGTCCACCACAAAATAAAAATGTGTAGATGATGAGAATGAATAGCCTGTGACAGAGTTTTAAATTAATCAATCTGTTTTTATTAGAGTTCTTGATTATAGTCATTCTATTTGGGGTGAGGTGGTAGCTCAATGTTTTGATTTCTTTTATAACTAGAGAGGTTATTTCTTCATATGTCTATTGGCCATCCTTCTTTCCTCTTCACAAAATTTCTCTTTAAGTCTTTAGCCCACGTATTAATTGGACAGTTGATTTTTTTTTAGTATTTGTTGTTGGGGGATTTAATTTTTTGAGCTCCAGGTATATTTTAGATATGAGACCCTTGTCCGTTGTATGGTTATGAAGATATTCTCCCAATCTGCGGGCTTTCTATTGATCTTGCTATGTCTTTTGTCATGCAGAAGCTCTTCAATTTCAGGCAATCTCATTGGTCCAAACTTTCTTTGATTTGTTGTGTTTCTGGGTCTCTATTAAGAAAATTTCAGCCTGTGCCAAGGAGACCTAGGGTTTCTCCTATTCTGTCCTGTAATGTTTGCAGAGTGTCTGCTTTAAATCTGAGGTCTTTGATTCCATTTGGAGTAGATTCTGGTACAGGGAGATATATAAGGATCTAGCTATAGTTTTCTTTTTTCATTTTTTTATTTATTTTTTATTGTGAAAATACAGTACAGAGGGGTTAGAATTAGATGGGCAAGATAATGAGTACATTTCTTATCAAGCATTGCAGCCTCCTCCTTTGTTTCCCCTTCCCATCCCTTCCCAGCCTCCCCCTGCCCCACTACCAATCCTCACCCCCACCCCCACCAAATTTGGAAAGTTCATTTTCGACATGACAACTTGTGCTTCTCATTGTTGCAACGGGTCCACCTGTATCCTTATTTAAATGACTTGATTTTCCGCTTCCCTTCCACAAATTATACCAACATCAAATACAGTGAAAGCAGGGGTTATACTGTGGGGGAGAGACATACAAAGCAACAAAGAAATCACCTTATAAATGCATTAGAAACAAATGCATGACAGAAAAAAAAACATTTGAATACATACCTTAGGGTTCATTTTCCTAACATCACATTATCTGACCTTTTCCGCTTGACTCATACATATACTAGATATTGAAAATAAGGGAAACCATGGGACCTATGTTTCTTTGGGCCTGGCTTACTTCACTTAATATAATTTTTCCCAAGCCTTTCCATTTCCTAACAAATGGGGCAATGTCATTCTTTCTGATGGAGGCATAGAATTCCATTGTGTATATATACCACATTTTCTTGATCCATTCATCTACTGAGGGGCATCTGGGTTGGTTCCACATCTTAGCTATAGTAAATAATGCTGCAATAAACATAGTTGTGCTGGTAGCTTTAGTGTGGTCTTGTTTGTAAACATTTGGGTAAATGTCCAAAAGTGGAATTGCTGGGATTGATTAGTTGGTTTCTTAAGTCAGTTTGTTTGAACAGGCAGAAAAATGCTCTGCTTTACCCAGGATTTTGTGATCTTCCTCCCAGGTTAGTTCAATGGGAGGGAGTTCTGCTTTTAGTATCACAAAACAGGGAGATGGCATTTTCCTCAAATTTAGAGAAGCTGTGATGAGGCGAGGTTCTTGGTAGAGTTGAGGCATTTCAGCAAACAGTAGCTTTTCCCAGGGGCTAATTTGTGAGAAACTCACAGAGCCCATCCTGGCACCAGTCTCAGGGTTTATGTTTACTGAATTACAATTTATTGTCAAGGCTGCTAAAGGTAGGGGCAGCCTCTGGCTCTGATTACCTAGTGAAGAAAGCCACTCCTGGTCCCGAGTTGGGTGACTCTTCCCTGGGTGGAGCTGAGTGTGGCAGATCAGGTTATGTTCTTGTGACCTGCTAAGTGACTCTAGTTTTCTTCCAAGGACTGAGTTGGAGCTAGCAGCTACACCAAGCTTTGTCAGTATCCAAAATAGGGATCTCCGGTATTGAGGGGGGAAGGGGTGGCTTTCCCTCTTCTGCTCCCTGAGAAGGAGTGAGGACGTTAGGCTTCTACTCATGCCGAGTCTTGATTCCTGTGTCGTCTCTGGTCTGTGAACTGCTGGATGAAGATATTTGCTCCTTGTCGGTTCTTGCTGGTGTTGTGTAGAATCCGCTTGCCCACCTCATCCGGCTCCTTTGTCCCGGTATCTCTGTTTTGCAGGTATGGCGGCTACGGCCGAGGCCACCACCGCTGCCACTGCAGCAGTGGCTGCTGGCATATGCTCAGATCTGTCTCCTGACCTGGATTTTTCCTCTCTGGCCTAACTCTCTGTCCTGTGATGGCACACTTGGTGTGATTCTCTGGCTTAGGACTGTTCACTGGAACTCTAAAACTGCTTTCTATGTGAGAGCTTGTTTAGCCTCCAGCTTCTCCTTCACCATCTTCCCTAGTTCCCCCTAATTTTCTACAACTGATTAACCAATTTTGCCAGCACCATTTAATGTCTTTCTTCCATTCTATTTTTTTAGCTCCCTTATTGAAGCTTTGATGGCTATAGGCCTGTGGGTTCATTTATGGGCTTTAAATTCTCTTCCATTGGTCCTGAGGTCTGTTCTTGTGCCAGTAACAAGCTGTTTTGATCACTATTGCTTTGTAGTAGAGTTTGAAATTTGATCTTGATATTCCTCCAGCACTGTTCTTTCTGTTGAGGATTGTTTTTCCTGTTTGGGTCTTATATTGTTCCATATGAAGTTTTGGATTGCCTCTTCTATTTCCTTGAATAATGACTTTGGTATATTGATAGGTATCACATTGAATTTGTAAATAGCCTTGGGAAGTATTGCCATTTTCACAATGTTGATCCTCCAAATCCAGAAGCATGAGATATTTTGCCAATTTCTAAGTTCTCTTTTGATATTGTTTTTCAGGTTTTTGAAGTTTTCATCATAGAGGTCTTTCACTGCTTTGGTTACATTAATTCCGAGGTATTTTATTTTTTGTGGGGCTATTACAAATGGAGTTGCTTTCCTGATAACAACAGATGGTGGAGGGGATGTGGAGAGAAGTAAGACCTTCTGCATTATTGGTGAGATTGTAAACTTGTTCAACCACGTTGGAAAGTAGTATGGAGGCTCCTCAAATCCTCTACATAGAGCTTCCCCATGACACAGCAATTCCACTTTTGGGCATTTACCAAATGATCACAAACAAGTCCATACTAAAGCTACCAGCACAACGATGTTTACTGCAGCATTATTTACCATAGGTAAGATATGGAGCCAACCCATATGCCCCTCAGTAGATGAATGGAACAAGAAAATGTGGTATATATACACTATGGAATTCTATGCCTCCATTAGAAAGAATGAAATTGCCCCATTTTTTAGGAAATGGAAAGACTTGGAAAAAATTCTATAAAGTGAAGTAATCCAGGCCCAAAGAAACATAGGCCCCATGGTTTCCCTTATTTGCAAAAAATAGTATATGTTTGAGAGAACAAGAAAAAGCCAGATAAGTTGATGTTAGGTGAAATGAATCCCAAGATAAGGATTCAAATGTTTTTTCTTTCTTGTGATTGTTCCTAACATATTTACAAGATGATTTTTGGTTGCTTTGTATGTCTCTCCTCCACAGTATAACCCCTGTTTTTACTGTATTTGGTGTTGGTATAATTTGTTGAGGGGAAGGGAAAGAACAAATCGTTTAAATAGGTATAAAAGTGGATTCATTTCAACAATGAGATGTACAAGTCGTTATGTAGAAAAACGAACTTTACAACTTTGCGGGGTTGAGGAGGTAGGGAAGTGGTGGGGGATGCGGGTGGGGGAGATGGGAAAGGATAGAAGGGCAAACAAAGGAGTAGGCAAAAATGCTTGATAAGAAATGGACTCAATATCTTGCCCATGTAAATGTAACCCCTCTGCATTGTATTTTCACAATTAAAAAAATGATACAACAATAAAAATGATGAATTAGTCTATCACTGGTGGATTACATATGTTGTATTAGCTACATAGGGGTTTAAAATCATAAAATACCATTTAAAGGCAAGCCCAAGCAAGAAAGTCCATGGGGCATTTTTCTGTGTGTGCTAGTCATGGGTGTTGAATTTGTTCTAGTTTATTTTAGGCTGGAGTTCTATCACTCTCCTCTCAGCTTCTAGGAGGGAAGCATACCAGCAAATTGGGGATAAAGGGTCTCATGGAATTTCCTGTTCAGGCTGGCTTTTAACTGTGATCCTCAGATTTCAACTTTCTGGGTCATTCTGTGTTTTCCATGATACTCTTATCTCCAATGAAACACCAAAAAGAAGAAAAAACACCTGGAGGTTGAGCTCTGGCTCCAATGGCAGAAATGAGACTATGATTTCTGGCAGAGCACCCAAACCTTGAGATCAAGCTCCAGGACCAGCACACACAAGTATAAAATAAATATATACAAAGAAAGGTAGAAGAAGAAAAGAAAGAGCCTATTGCAGAGGTTAAAATGAGCAAAACTGAGATAGTTCACACCTATTATTGTACTTACTCAGGAGTCTGACATCTGAGAATCAGTGTTCAAGGCCAGCCCTGGCATGAAAGTCTATGGACTCATCTCTAATTAGCCAATTAGAGTAAAAAAAAGCCACAAATTGAGCTGTGGCTCACATATTAGAGTGCTACTTTTAAAAAAGTACTGGGACAATATCTAGGCTCTGATTTATAGCCCCAAGCCCAGCATACATATGTAAGTTAAAAATAGAAATAAAAAATGTGTAAGAAAATCCAATTAAATTTTCATAATGAGCCATGAGCTAGATGAAATCTGAGAGCTATGATCTCTCATCATCTAATCACCAGAAAAACAAACAAGAAAACAACAGAAGTGAAGCTGTGATTGGAGTTGTAAAGCACCAGCGTTGACTGAAAAATCTGTGAAATAGTGCCTTGCTCAGAGATCCAGGCTAAGTATCACAAAAAATGGTAATAAGAAGAGAACCTGGGGCTGGTGACTTATGACTGTAATTCTATCACCTCAAGAGGCAGAATTATGGGATCCAGTGTAAAGGACAACCCTAGCAGGAATGTCCAGAAGACAGTTCTAGCCCCATCCTGGGGCTAGAACTTTCCTACTCCTAGATTTTTGGCAGTTAATTGGAGGTAAGTATCTTAGACTTTCCTGCTCAGACTGACTTTGAACCATGATGGTCCAATTTCAGCCTCCTGAATCAGGCCAGGCCTTGCATGAGTTCTAGCTCCAGGACCAGTACACACAAAAAGAATGAAATTAATGTAAAGAAGGGTAGAAGAAGGGAAGATCCAATAACTGAAGCTTCAATGATCCAATCAGCCAATCATGAGCCAATTGGTGGCTCGTAACTGTAATTCTAGTTACTCAGGAGGCTAAAAGCTGAGGATTTTGTTCAAAGGCCAGACAAAGTAGGAAATTCCACAAGACTTGTGTGTGTGTGTGTGCACCCGCGCGCATGTGAATGTATATATGTATGTCTGTGTGAGAGTCCTGTTGCTTGAACTTGTACTATTTTGCTCAAGGCTCTATTAATCGCAACATTTTACTTGTTATAATTGGAAATAGCATGGACTGTCCTGCCCAGGCTGGTAAAAACTTTGATCCTCAGATTTCAACATCATGAATCTGGTCTGGCTCTGCCTGATACTCATTTCTCAACAACAGAGGTGAAAAAAAACCTAGAGTTGAGCTGTGGTTCACCTGGTAGAACTGGGAAAATTTTCTGAGACAGCACTGAGGCTATGAGTTCAAGCCGCAGGACAAAGAAAGAAGAGGTAAAAGGAGGATAGAAGTACAAAAGGAAGAGTCAGTGAGAGAGATTGAAATGAATCAAACATTGGTTGCTCACACATACAAGTTACTCAACAGGATAAAATCTAAAGATTACTGTTCATGGCCAGCCCAGGCAGAAGAGTGCATGAGACACATATGTCTAATTTGCCACTAAAATTAAGCTACAAGCTGTAATTTGACTCATGCGGTTGAGTGCTAGTCTCAAACAGAAAGCTTGGAACAGCACCTAAGCCCTAAGTTGATGTCCTAGGCACACATTTCAAAAACAAAAAAGCACAAACTAAAACCGATGGGAAAAGAGAAAACTAAAGTTTCAAAATGAGCATGGGATTTGGGTTATATGTGTATTCCTAGTTAATCAAGGTTAAAAGCTAGACTGGGCAGGAAAGTACAAGAATCTCTAATCCCCAACTACCCAGTTTAGATCTGATTGTAGTTGTAAAGCACTGTGTTTGGTGAAAAAGCTAAAAAAAGCTGTTAGCTGACCCAGAGATCAATTCCTAGTGCTAAAAAAATTGTAGGAGAAAAGAAGAAAGGCCAATTGTAAATTTATACATAAGCCTGGTGCTTGTTGATCATGTCTGTAGTCCTACTCAGGAGGCAGCAATCTGAGGATCAAATTTCAAGGCCTGACCAAGAAGCAAAGTCCAGGAGACTTTGTGTGTATGTGTTAATGTTTGTGTGTGATTGTTTGTATGTGTGATCTGTGTGTTTCTGTACTTTCCTTTGCCTAGTGCTTAAGCATTCCAAGATTTTTGGTGGTGAATTGGAAATAGGAATATCATGGACTTTCCTGCCCAGGCTGGCTGTGAAACATGCTCCTCAGATTTCAGCCACCTGATTTAGCTGGAAGTTGAGCTATGGGTTAAGTGGCAGAATTGGGCAAATATTTTCTGGGACTGCATGCAGACCCTGAGTTCAAGCCTCAGGACATGCAATGAAGAAATAAAGGAGAGTAAAAGTAACATAGGAAGAGCAAGTGACAAAGGCTTAAAAGAATCAAGAATTAGTGGCTCATACAAGAGGCTGAAATCTGAGGATGATGGTTCATGGCTAGCCCAGGCAGGAGAGTCCATAAAATGCTTGTCTGTAATTAATCACCCCACCCAAAAAAGGGCAAAAAAGTTATGGTGTGTCTCATGTAATAGAAGATAGCCTTGAATAAAAACTTCTGGGACAGAATATGAGCCCCAATTTGCACAACCATGAAAAGGACACACATGCAAAAAATAAAAAGTAGATAAAAGAAGGTACTAGCAAGCACATATTAAAGTTTTTAAATGACACAAGGGTTGTTGGTCCTGTGTATAATCCTAACTACACAAGAGGCTGACATCTGAGGATTGTGTTATCAAGTCAGCCTGGAAAGGAATGTTCTTGAGACGCTTATCCCAGCTACCTAGCAAAAAGTCCTGAGCTGGGGCTGAGGTGGGAAAGCAGCAGCCTTTAGTTAAAAAGCTAAGATGGATGATTTCTTTGTTGCTTTGTATGTCCCTCTCCCATGATATAACCCCTGCTTTCATTGTATTTGATGTTGGTATAATTTTTGGAAGGGAAGGGCAAAAACAAACCGTTTACATAGGGATACAGGTGGACCCATTGCAACAATGAGATTTACAAGTCATGATGTCAAAAAACGAACTTTACAACTTTGGCAGGGCGGGTGGGGGGGAGATGGGAAGGGATGGGTAGGGGAAACAAAGGAGGAGGCAACAATGTTTAATAAGAAATGTACTCATTATCTTGCGCATGTAATTGTAACGCCTCACTACGTTATTTTCACAATAAATTTTTTAAATATAAGCTAAGTAACAGTCCCCAGAGCCAGGGTCAAGCTGCAGGACCACAAATAAAACAAAATCAATACAAAGGAGAATGAAAAAAGACAGACTGAAATCTGAGTATCCACAGTTCAAAGCTAATGCAAGAAAATCCATGAGATATTCTGATTGTGTCTGTGTGTGTGTGTGTCTGTGTGTGTGTGTGCATCTGTGTACCATCCTGTGGCTTCTGTGTGCCATCCTTGAACTTGTGCTGGTTTGTTCAAGGATAGAGATCTACCACTTCCAGCTTTTCTGTGGTTAATTGGAGGTCATAGTCTCATGGACTTTCCTTACCAGGCTGGCTTGATTTATGCTAGGCTATGCCTCAGACTCTAACCTCCAATTAATTGTCAAAAAGAAAAAAAATACCTGGGAATTGAGTTATGGCTCAAGTGGCAGAATTGGGTAATCATTTTCTGGGACAACAACCAAGCCCTGAGTTCAAGCCCCAGGAAAATCACAGAAGAATTAAAGAAAAGAAGTGTAGCAGTGCAGAAGGAATATCCAATGACAGATTTAAAATAAATCAAGCATTGGCAGCTTACCAATATTCTATCGGCTACTCAGGAAGATGAAATCTGAGGATGACAGTTGAAGGCCAGCCCAAGTAGGAAAATCCATGAGACATTTATGTCTCATTTGAAACCAAAAATATGCCACTAGCTGTGTCCTGACATATGTGGTAGAGTGCTAGTCTTAAACAGAAAGCTCTGGGACAGCCTGCAGGCCTTGGTGCTGAGTTCACAGCACAGGCACTTACAAAAAGAAAGAAAAAGATCACACATTGTAAACGATGGGAGAAAAAGAAAATTATAGTTTCAAAATGAGCCATGGGATGTTGGTTTATGCATGTATTTCTAGCTACTCAGAAAGTTGAAATATGAGAATCACAACTCAAAGCCAGCTGGGGTAGGAAAATGATTGAAATTCTTATCTCAAACTACCCAGCAAAAGCTGGAAATGAAAGTCTGATAGTAGTTGTAAAGTACTGAAATTTGGTGAAAAACCTGGGAAACAGTTTCCTGGTCCATAATACAGCCATGTTCTACCAAAAACAAAACTGAAATAAGGGAAGAAATGACCATTTCAGATTTAAAAACAAGCCTGGGGCTGGTGGTTCATGTTTATAATTTTAGCTCTCAGGAAGCTGAAGTCTGAAAATACCATTTAAAGGCCACCCCAAACAGGAAAGTCAATGGGGATTTTTTTATATGTGTGTGCCAACCAGGGGCTTGAATTTGTGTAGGAGCTCTACCAATGGTAATTGATGAAGAGAATCTCATGGACTTTCCTGTCCAGGCTGCTTCAAACTATGGTACTCAGATTTCAGCCTCGTGAGTCTTGCTTTACATGAGATTCTTCTCTCCAATTAACCACCATAAGGAAGAAAAATAAAACCTGGAGATTGAGCTGTGGCTCCAATGGCAGAAATGAGAAAATAACTTCTGGGACAGCACCCAGACCAACACACATTCAAAAAATAAAATAAATAAATGTAGAGAAGGATGAGAGAAGAAAGAACCAATTTCAGAGTATAAAATGAGCCAAGCATAAGTGGCACACACCTGTGATGGTAGCTACTCAGGAGACTCAAATCAGAGGATCACAGTTGAAAGCCAGCCCAGGTAGGATAATTCATATACTCAACTCTAATTAGCTACTTAAAACAACATAAAAATAGCCAAGAGTTGTGCTGTGGCTCATTTTGTCTTAGTATGCTAGTCTTGAGTAAACACCTCTGGACAGCACCTGGGCTGATTTTTAGACCCAGGAACAGGATACACAGGAAATAAAAATACAAATAAAAAGGGTAAGAATGGCTGGGAATATGGCTTAGTGATAGAGTGCTTGCCTAGCATGTTTGAATCCCTGGGTTTGTTTCCTCAGTAACTCATAAATAGAAAAGGCTGGAAGTCGCACTGTGGCTCATGTAGCAGAGTTCTTGCTTTGAGTAATAGAAGTTCAGGGGGGCTGCGAAGTTGACTCAGTGGTAGAGCGCTTGCCTTGCATGCCTGAGGCCCTAGGTTCGATTCCTCAGCACCACATAAGCGAAAAGAAAAAAGCCGGAAGTGGCGCTGTGGCTCAAGTGGTAGAGCACTAGCCTTGAGCTGAAGAGGTGAGGGACAGCGCTCAGGCCCAGAGTTCAGGCCCCACGACTGGACCCCCCCCCAAAAAAAAAGTTCAGGGACAGTGCCCAAGCCCTGATTTCAAGTCCCAGGACTAGGAAGAAGAAGAAAAAATGTGTGATAAAATCCAATTAAAGTTTCAAAATGAGCCACAAATTTTTGGTTGATGCCTAGTGACTCAGAAGGCTGAAATCTGAAAGTAGTTGTTCCTAGCCAGCCTGGGCAGCGAAGTGCATAAGTCTCCAAGTAACCAGCCTAAAAAGCCAGAAATTAAGCTGTGGTTGTAGTTGTAAAGCACCAGCCTTGAGCGAAAAACCTATGAAACACTGCCCTGGCTCAGAGACCTAGCCTCAGGATCACAAGAAGAAAATGAAATGGTGAGAAATAGAGAACCTGGGAATGTTGGCTCATGTCTGTAATTCTAGAAATTCAGGAGTCTGAAATATAAGATCCAGTGTAAAGGCAAACCTAGTCAAGAAATTCCAGGAGACTGTTTTGTGTGTGGTGGCCACACTGTGGATAGGTTTTTTTTTTTTTTTTTGATTGAAGGGAGATAAGAGTTTCATGGACTTTCCGGCCCAGGCTGATTTCAAACCATGATGGAAAGATTTTAGCCTCCTGAATCAGGCCAGACCTTGCATGAGTTCAAGATCCAGGACCAACATATACAAAAGGAATGAAATAAATGAAAAGAAGGGTAGAAGAAGAGAAGAAAGAGCCAATAACAGAGGTTTCAATGAACCAATCATGGGTGACTTATACTTGTAATACTAGCTACTCAGGCTGAAATTTGAGGATACTGTTTAGAGCTAAGCTCAGGTATAGGAGTTCATAAGATCTCTCTCCCTCCTATGTCTGTCGGTCTGCCTGCCTGCCTGTCTGTCTGTCTGTCTGTCTGTCTGTCTGTCTGTCTGTCTGTCTGTCTGTCTGTCTGTCTCTCTCTCTCTCTTTCTCTTTCTGAGTGTGTGTGCGCCAATCCTGGTGCTTGAACTTGATCTATTTTTCTCAATGATCTACTGCACTCAGATTTTTAGTGGTAAATTGGAGGAAAGAGCGTTAAGGACTTTCCTCAATTTTCATTCTCCTGAATCTGGCCTAGCTCTACATGATTCTCTTCTTTCCAATTAACCTCCCCTCAAAAGCCAAATGGTATGTTTCGTCCCATGTATGCCCTGAGACAACATCTGAGCTGGAATTTCTACTCCCAGGATAAGCAAAAATGAAAAATTAAGAAAAGTAGGTGGAAGCAACCACATATTAAAGTTTTTAAATGACCCAGATGTTGCTGGTCATATTATAGTCCTTACTACACAGGAGGCTGACATCTGGATTGACAACTGGATTGCAGTGTCAAGTCAGCCTGGGCATGAATATGCTTGAGACTCTTATCTCCTGCTACACAACACAAAATCTTGAGCTGTGGCTGAGGTGGTAAAAGAACCAGCCTTGAGTGTAAAAGCTAAGATATAGGCCCCAGAGTCAGAGGTCAAGCCACAGGACGAATAAAATTTTCAAAGGAGAGAGGATGAAGAGAGGCTGAAAGCTGAGGATCATGTTTCAAAACTACCACATACAAGAAAGTCCATGAGGCTTTCTCTGTGTGTGCATATGTATGCTCTCCTACAGCTTGAACTTGTGCTGTTTTATTCAAGGATAGAGCCCCACCACTCTTAGCTTTGCATTGATTAATTGGAGCTGAGAGTCTCATGGACTTTCTTGCCCTGGTTGTCTTTGAACCATAATCCTCAGATTTCAGCCAAGTGATTCATACTGGGCTTGGCATAAGACTCTTATCACTTATTCACTACCAAGAATTAAAAAAGCAAACAAACTGAAGTTGAGCTGTAACTCAAGTGGCAAACTGGGCAATCACTTTCTGGAACAGCACCCAAGGCCTTAGATCAAGCACCAAGACAAAACAAGCATAGCCACAAGCTATACTTTGGCTCATGTGGTAAGCCACTAGTCTTGAAGAAAAAGCTCTGGCATTATAGCCAGGCCCTGATTTGTAGCCCCAGAATTAACACATATTCAAAAATAAAAAGCTAGGGAAAATTTAAAAAGAGAAACTGGAAAAAAGATCAAATTAACGTATTTAAATGAGCAATGGATTTGTGGTTCATGTGCATAATTGGAGTACCTCAGGAAGCTGAAATCTGAGGATCATGGTTTGAAGCCAGACTACCCAGAAAAGTACATTAGACTCTTATATCCAATAGGCCAGAAAAAAGCTAGAAGTGGAGCTGTGGTTGAAGTTGTAAAACATCATCCTTGAGTCCAAAATCTAAGAAACAGAGGGGCGCTGGTGTCTCTAACCTGTAATCCTTACTACTCAGGAAGCTGAGATGTGAAGATCATTGTTGAAACCCATCCTGGGTAAGAAAGTTCATGAGACTCTTATCTCCAATTAACCACTAGAAAACCTGAAGTGGTGCTGTGGCTGAAGTGTTCAAGCATTTGACTTAAGCTGAAGAGCTCAAAGACAGCACTCAGGCACAGAGTTCAAGCCCTACCCTCCTTAAAAATATGTAAGAAACAGCAATGAGGCCCAGAGATCAGGTCTACTGACCACAATAAAAAAGTATTGAGGTTGAAGGCAAGAGCTGATTAAAAATATTAAAATAAGGCAGAGGCTTGTTGCTCATGCCTGTAAATCCTAGCTATCCAGGAGGCTGAAATCTAAAGGCTGCAGTTCAAATCCAGCTCTAGCAAGGAAGTCCATGATACTTGTGTGTGTGTAATTACCAGTACTAGGGTTTGAACTTGCCCTGTTTTACTCAAGTCCTACCATCCCCATCTTTTTGGTGATTAATTGGAGATAAGAATCTCAGACACGGGCTCTGAAGTTGGCTCAATGGTAGAGTGCTTGCCTTGCATGCATGAGGCCCTGGGTTTGTATCCTCAGAACCCCATAAGCAGAAAAAGCCGGAAATGGTGCTCAGCTCAAGTGATATAGCATTAACCTTAAGCTGGAATGCTAAGGGACAGCGCCTAGGCCCAGGGTTCAGGCCCCATAACCAATGAAAAAGAAAGAACCTCAGACTTTGCTGCTCAGACTGGTTTCAAACCAAGATCCTTAGTTGTACTGGACTTTGCATGAGACTCTTCAAAAAGAAAGAAGCTGGAAGTTGAACTTTGACTCAATTGGCAGAACAACAAAATATCTGAGACAGTGGCCAGTCCCTAGATTGAGAAAGAAAACATAAAAACTTTCAGAAATAAATAATAAATTGTAATACGAAAAAAATGTTAATATGATGCAAAGAATAACTATGTTTCTATTAAATGCAGCAAACAAGCACATACTACAAAGTTTCAAAATGACATACTGAGAGTAAGGGGAAAAGGAAATTTTTAAAAATTCATGTAAATATTAAATCCAAACTGACATGACCAAAATCTAATATGATCAGAAGCTTATCTCTCAGTTATCTCTCACTTGTAATTGCTTGCAAACAATTGTCCCTCCAGTTCCAGCACTAGTATGGGGATTTAGAAATGACCTCTCTATGCAGCCTTGACTGAATATGGATCTTCCTGCTTTAGCCTCTTGAGTTAGAGCTACAGGCATTGCCCTAATTTTAATACACAAATTATCCTTTAAAACTCAATATTCAAATGATGGATTATGGGTAAAAGCTTGAATAAACATCAGAGATCCACCAGAGATCCTCTGAAGAATACAATCATAACAGGAGAAGAGCACTTACCACTCACACAAGGAAGATTTAGTATTTTTTTGGATGTTCGGGGGTTGAAAGCAGGGCCTCATACTTGTTAGGCAGATATAAAATTCAGTGACATTAATTATCTCCATACTACTTTGTAACCCTTACCTCTGTTTGTGAGCTTTATTTTCCATACTGATGGAATCCACACAATCATTGAGTAATAATCACCCCCAATGACCTGGACAAGAAACTTTAAATCTTCCATTTTCTCTTATGAAATTGTTTAGTCAATATATTTCACATAGATTATTTTTGTGTCCATCCATGATAGATATATACTAATTGTGCCTTTTGTGGATGTCACATTTTATAAACCTATTCAGCTGATAGCACTCCAGGTGTTTCCGACTCATGACTATTGTAATCATTGCTGAGGTTATCAGTGGCATATGAGCTATTAGTTTTTGTTTTCAGATCTTTGGGGTAAGCAATGAACAAAGGAAATGCTGGGTCATGTGGTAATGCTATGCTATGTTAGAAGAATGTGTCACATTCTACCATAATTGCTATATCACTTTTCATCAGCACAGAAACGTACAAATGGTCAATAAAATATACAAAAGTATTTCAAATCTTCCACAGCTGTTCCGTAAAGGATCATTTTTTTTAAATTTTTACTTGGTTTTATTTAGGACACGCAGGCCTAGAACTATGTAGCATTGTCCAGTGCTGAAGTGATAACAATACCAAATGCCACTGACCCAGCCTCCAAAAGCACTTATTCTGGTAGGAATTTTTTTCTAAAGATAAATTTTAGTGATTACATGCATGTTCACTCTTTTAAAATGAGGTTTTGAATTTTAAAATGACCTATAACTAAGAATTCTGTGTACCATCTTTATAATAAGAAAAATTATATTTACAAAAAATATAAAAAGACCAAAAGGAGTTTGAACTATCTAAGGTAGATATCAGCTTCCCAGCAGAAAAACATATTACAATCACAGTCTGATAATGACTCAAGCAAAATAATGCAATAAGAGCTCATCTCAAATAAAATGAAGAGCAAAGACTGTGGGCAGGACCAAGGGGTAGAGCACTTGCTTGCCAAGCACCAGCTTCTGAATCAAAACCCAGTACTGCCAAGGGATAAAATAAAGTATTAAAACTTAAGGAAAGGTCCAGATAATAGTATGATGTATAACATGGAGGTACACAACTGTAATCTAAACACTTGGCAGACTAGGCAGTAGAATTGTGAAGTTAAGATCAGTCTTGGCTACATAATGTGACTGCATCTTGAAGAATAACAGAATAAAATAAACTACATTTTTAAAGACTAAGGTGTAGTTCAAATATAATTCAAGTCATTTTTCATGTGCTAGGAACTGATACAATCCACAAAAATTACATGCTTTAATAACTACAATGCCAATTTATCAGTGCAGTACCAGGTGCCCCTTGGCGGGAATCCCTCCTCAGGAAACCTAAGGCATTTGGTGCGCCTGTCTTCTGGTATGGACTGAGGGTGTTGCTGGGAAAACCGTATTTTGATCTCCATTCCTGGATGGCACTTACAACTATTTTCTTAGTAGACCCTGTACAAATCTCTCCCATCCCAACAAGAGTCTTCTGGCAAGTGAGGTTATCTTTGATATCCCTTAGGGCTCTCCATTCCTCTGTCTGGAACTGCTCTGTTCCTGGGCCCACATTCATCAGCTTGTTCTGAGAAGAGTTGTATCTATTTTGCTAGCCAACTCTATCCTCTACCATCTCCTCCTCAAATTAGAGTTTGGTATCAGTATGAGTCTGCTCAGAGGGTAGAGTCAGCCTGGGCTGGTTTTGAACCGTGATCCTCAGATCTCAGTAGCAGATCTCTGAATAGCTAGGATTACAGGCATGAGCCACCCGTCCATCATTTCTTTCTTCCAGGAGCAGGGGGATGGAATAGCACAGCTCCACATACATTTGTTAGCAACTGCCCCGGAGTGAGCCAGATTCTCAGACCAAAACCACTGACTTTGATATTGCCTTTGGTGTCCAAGAGGATGTTGTTGGACTTAAAATCTTGGTGTGTGATTCTGTTTTGGAGTACATAGTGAATAGCACTTACAATTTGTGTGATGAGCCTCCTGGCTTCATACTCATATAGGCAGCAGGATTTTCAGATCCACCCCAGGAGGTATTCACTAGTAGACAGTTCCATGATAAGAAACACATACTCTTCCTTCTCCATCACCTGGTACATCCTGATGATGTGTTTGTGCCATACCGTCTTAAAAATGTCCACCTCATTCTTTATCCGATGGTGATGACTCTCACTTCCAGTGTATTTTAAATGCCACGTCCTTTTCTTTGACATGAGGATGGGCCACCTTCACTTGTCCATAGGTACCTTTGTTGATGAGCTCATTCATCTGGTATTGTTTGATGATCTCCTCCTTCAAGGAGCTTGAGGATGATTGTGTTCTTCCTTCCTTCCTCTACGATGGCATGTAGCAAGTCTACCTAAAATAAACTAAATAAAATAATGGAAAACTCAGAAAAAGTAAAAAGAAATACCAAAATCCAAACGACAACCAGTCACTGCAACCAAAAAAATCATTTAGCTTTGAGTCAGTCCAGCAGGTCATCAAGCAAGAGCTCCCAGCTCTGTTAACTGACATAGGTTGGAGCACATTGGCTTCCTATATATCCTGCATGGCCTACACAATGGACAATCACAACCAGGCATAGTGATATCATGGAGGAAATGAGCCAATCAGTGTGGGCCAGTGAGGTCAGAGGGAAAAATGGACCAATCACAGTCTGCCAGCATTGACAATCTAGCTCTTAGGCCTCAGAGACTGTTGCTAAGGACTCCAGGTGGGCTTGAGGTTGCTCTGGTCATTATCATGGCATTTCTGAAACCACTAGGACAGTGGTCAAAATCCTCTGTTTTTCTAGAGCACTACTGCATCTTATAAATTGCTTCTCTGGAACACTAGTTAATAGCCTCCATTCTTGATGGCCACCTTATCCTATGTATTGTCACAGCAATGGCACTGCACAAAGGCCTCCCTCCTTCTCAAGGACAGCTGTGTCTTACAACTTCTTCCTGAAGGGACAAGTTCCAGGCTGGCTTTGAGCCACAATCCTCACAATTCATCCTCCTGAGTAGTTAGGATTATAGGCCTGAGCCATGAGTACTTAGCTCATGTCTTAAATTTGGAGGAAGTATATTTGTTAGGAAAGTGGGTTTTTGATATGTCCTTTTAGCACCTTAAATTTGTTGTCCTTGCTGTCTAATAGGTAATCTAGTTTCTGATGAGAAATTTGTCATAATATCATTGAAGATCACTTGGGTGTGGTAAGTTGTGTCTCTGCGCTATGGGAGGTTTTCTGTCTTTGTTTAATTCGAATGTGTCTTAGGGTGGAGTTAGGTAATTATGTTAAATTCACTTTTTTGAGCTGCTAGATTCCTGCATAGAAGGGTTCATGCTTTCAATCAAAATTGGGAAGGTATTAGTTATTATTTCTTCAAATACTATGTATTACTTTTTTTCCCTCTGTACATTATACATACATTCATTATACATTATGCATACATATTCAAATTGTGAATGTACATATATATATACCTACATACTTATATATACATTTATATACATATATTTATTTTCACGTAGCTTCCACTTTTGTGATTGTTTATGGTAAGAAGTTTAGATTGATCCTAGCTCCTCCATCAGAGTTAGGGTTAAAAGTTTTTCTCTTTATTTCGTGATAAAATTATGCATTTCTCAGCAAGGATATTGAACCACATACAAAGCACAGCTAGCCACTGTCTCTCTTTCTCTCTCTCTCTCTCTCTCTCTCTCTTTCTCTGTCCCTCTTTCTCTCTCTCTCTCTGATTTCCTGCCTCTGTCAGGTCTCTGAGCACAGGGATATTGCTTATCGGGTTCTTCTAGTGTGTGGTGTGATCTTTTGCAATGTCATGTGCTGCTTCAAAGGCCAACAGGTCTGCACCTGGAAGAGGAGTTGCTTTAAAGTCAGCCTGCATGGGTGCCTTCCTCTGTCTTGATGTCAGAGCCCCTGTAGCTACTGGGGTGTCCTTAGCAGATTCTCCTGTGCCAGGAATGCAGACTTTTGACTCTGGGGGCACAATCACAGCCTCTTTTTTTACTCATTTGAGGTCTTCAGTGGAACCTCGGGTGTTCTCCTGTTGGAGGCTATTGTTGGAGCACAGCTGGGGGCTGCAGAAGCCTTACAGTGGCTTAACTTCTGGGGCACAACAGATGGCAAGGATTTTTCTGGGCTCTTTTCAGAATATATGGGCAGGTTCAGGAGCAAAAGCTGAGCTCAGGAGGCCGCTAAACACAGGATGGGCAATGGATCTGGGAGGGGCAGGGCTGTCCAGGTTGGCAGGGGTCAGATGATGAGCCTATATTAGTAGTCTGCTGGCTTCCAAATGAAAAGCTAGACTTGCTTGCTACACAGAAATATCCCTCTAAGACTGGTTGCACCAGAGAGTCCCATGCTGGTGGGAGGAAACTGCTAAAGACTGCAGTAGATGGACCAGGAACACTTGGCATTCTTTGTGGGCAATTCAATGCTGACATTGGCAGGAGGAATCTGAAGGTTCCCTAACAGTGCAGATCCAGGGAAGCCAGAGCCCAAGCAGACACCAGGCTTGGCCAGCTGGGCACTGGGCAGGCTGGTAGGTGAAACCTTGCTGGATGGCTTTGCAGAGTCCTCAACCTGGACCACCTGCCAGCACAAGAAACTGCCTAGGATTTCCTGAACCGCAGAACTTGGAGACAGCAGCTCTCTCAATTTGGACATTCAGGGTCCAGCTTACTAGAGGCTTATGTGGTCAGGGAGGGTCTGGGAAGAATGGCAGTCCTGCTGCTGGAGGGAGCAGATGCCCCTTCCAAGGCATTGGGGAAAGGGGTGCCCCTGGAAATGGACTCATGGTAAGTCTTGTCAGTTCTGCTCAAAAAGAACACCTCGCTTGTTTGACTGTTTGGTTGGTTGGGGGAGGGGTCTCTCCTTGGGGGCAGTGATATTAGGAGACTGTACTGGTGAGATTATCTCAAAATTAATCCAACCACTGAGGGAGCAAAAGAGTAAGGCTTGCTGAACTGCCCGTGGCAGGTGGAGTTGAGGTCATGGCTGCTTCTGTCTTGAATGACCCCGAGGATTTGTCACCAGAAGACAAGTGACTGGATTCTGGCATGGAGTCCAATGGTTTTAGGAAATTTATCAGAGAGCCCTACTTAGTTTGTATGTCATTCAATAGGACTAACACTGGGTGTGGAGTTTGGGCTTTAGAGCTGGGCATCACAGCTTGATCTTTTTGAAGGACTATGGACACCTTCTGTAAAGTGTTGGACCTTTAAGAGGTCTCAGGACATTTTGAGATTAGGTGTGGTCCTCTGAGCTTCATTCTTGGTTTATGACAGGGCTGAGCCCTCCCTCCCTGCTATCCTGGTACCCTCAGGGTATGCGCTGGTTTCTGGCAGATAGAAATGGTTAATGTGTCTTCTCTTCCTTGAGACTCACTAGGAAGGGCTTTGTTGGCAAGGAGGATTTTGTTACTGGGAGGTCTTTGTGTTCTTTGAATAAGGGAATCTACACACCTCAGAGCATATCTTGGCTTTCTTTCTGAACGTTTGCTGTGGAGGTCTGGTCTTTAAAGACCTAAGAGTTTAAGGCTCCAGAGGCTTTCTAGGTTTCCAGACATATCCAGGGCTTTTTTTCATCTTTCATAGACAGCTCAAACTTCCTCCATTGGTCATCGTCTACTGAGACTTTTGGCTCTGGCATAAATGAAAAAAGACAGGCAGGTCTGTCCTGTTGCTAAGGAAAGCAGACAGGGCTGCCTTGTTGCTGAGAAAAAGCAGGCAGACCTGTTTTGTTCTATATTTTTATTTTATTCCCCAATGTTGGTAAATAAAGCCTTCAGATTGGAATTCAGGAGCTACCCACGATTATTGCTCCATTCCTTTCCCTTGCTCTTACCATATTGCCTTTCCATTTAAATTCATTTTTACTTTTAATTTTTGTCAGAAGTAAAGAGGCAATTAAAAATCTATATGTAATGTTAATTTTTATTCTTGAATAACTCAAATACATGCAGAACATGTCAATTCAAGCAGCATGAAATATCAGATGGCATGAGCTTGATCTCTGTCCCTGTACTGTGGATCTTTTGCTCTACACTGGAGTGACCACTGCTATTAGTTAGGTATGTATCCCTGCATCTATGGGCAGAAAGGAGAGGCTACTAAAAAGAGACTTGACCACAGCTACCCAAGGTCTCCCAAACCTATCTTAGTAGGAGGAGAAATTTCCAGTTCACACTATGGAGATTCAAACTTCTATATTCAGGTTCACAGACCTTAGCCAAGTCTGTGCTGGAACCACATGACTGAAGGTGGTAGCTCATTGTTCACTAAAAAAAGAAGTCTGCAATAGCTGGAAATCAGCTCTCTGCCTTTCCACTAAGTCACAGTATGAGGTATAAAGACTAAGGAGTTACACAGGCCTTTTAGAGTTTAATAGATTTGGGGTTTTAACTTTTTTATTTCCAAGTTTCACTTCAGATCAAATATTGGGCCCGTAAAGCAGCAGCCCAAGAGTGTGTGATGTCCAGGACTTGTTTAAGTGTCTCAGACTATTTGAATTTGTTTTTTACTGAATTGTCTTTTGTCCTACAATCCACACCTGTGGACAAATGAGGGCTTTCTTACAGCTAGCAGACTGAAGGCACAACACTGGATCTAGTTTATACCTAGTTCTGCAGCCTTGTTCTGGAATATGACTGTTGCAATCTTAGATTAGAACTTTCCTCTTTCTCCCCATCCTTTCTCTTCCCTCTCTGTCCTTCAGTAAACAATTCAAATAATCATTTGTTGAAAACAAAGTTTGGAAAATTGTCATAACATTAAACAGTACAGTCCACATTTCAAGCCTGACAATTTTGTTAATACTGGTGGAGAACAAGGAAGATGAAAAGTAAATGCACATACAGATGCGTACACCCACACCTGCACGTACACCAGATAGACACATACATACAAACACAGAAACACACACACACAAAAATCACAGGACATTTAAACCTTGTTTTCTTAATACTTTAAATACACCAAAACATTTGATGCCGTCAGAAAATCATTAGTGCACATGTGTGTGCGAACACACACACACACACACACACACACACACACACACACACAAACTTCCAGTACTGGAGCTTGAATGCACAATATAGGTAATGTCCCTGAGATTTTGTAATGAAGGCTACCACTTTACTGATTTGCATCATAGCTCTGCTTGTGTCTTTTTGTTGGGCAATGGGAGATTAAAAAAACATACATGGACTTTTCTGCAAATGGTGATTCAAACCACAATACTCACATCTCAGTGTCCAGACTGATTGAACAACAGTGATAGAGCTTCCTTTTGGCAACATCCATGACAGCATTTGTTACTCATCACTTTTACATGTTTTTTATTGGCCTTCCTTACTGTAGTGAGGTGGGATTACAGTATTGTTTTGGTTTACATTTTCTTTATGTTCAGAGATGTTGAACATTTCATCATGTGTCGATTGGCCATTCTTACTTATTCTGAGAAGTCTTTCGTTAGGTCATTACCTCATTTATCAATTGGGATATTATTTGAGGTTTTATTGGGGGTAATTTTTTGTGCTCTTTATATTTTTCCTATTAGGCCCTTCTCTGATGTATAGTTCATAAAATTCTTCTCCTATTAAATGGATTTTGTATTTAGCTTGTTATGTTCTTTTCCAGGCAGAAACTTTTAAGTTTCATGCAATCCTCTTTATTCAACTTTTCTTTGACTTCTTGTGATTCTGGATCTTTAGTTAGAAAGTTTCAACCTGTGTTCTAGGAGCCATGGTGTTTCCCCTGCCACTTCTTGTAATAGTTTCATGTTTTCTGGCTTATATTGATGGCTTGGCATATATGGACAGCATTAATTTGATCTGCCTACAATTCCTTGGTTCACAGACAGCAAAGTGTTACCCTTTCTGAGTAAGATGAAGAAGTTCATGGTGATTTGGAAGGATGATGGCTACTCAGAAGTGTGAATATGGAAATCATAGGTGGTAGGATAAGATATAATTATTTTTAATTACATTTTTAATTGTAAGTAAAACGAATCTTAATCAGTGACACTTTTTTCATCATCTACCCCATCCATGAAACTCAACACCTTCCCCTCAATTATCCTAGTTTCATTGGATATTAGTTGAAAATCGTGACTTCGTTCACCTCCTACTGTCTTTCAAGGGCCAGTTTCATTATATACATTTTATTATACTGTTAGATTTTCTAAAGGATTACATCATTTAAATTCTTGCCAACATATATATTCATGTGTATGTGCATACAATACTCTATGTATGCATATAGACCTAGCTTCCACATATGAGAGAAAACATTCATCCTGCCTTCACAAAAAAATTCCAGGTCCAACCATTTCTTTATAAATGATGCAATATTCTAATGGATGAGTAAAATTACTCTTTGTATATATACCATACTTTCTTGATGAATTCATCTATTGAAGGCATTTATGCTATATCTGTACCTTGACAATGAACATAGTTGTGGAGGTGGCCTTACTTTATCCTGATTTTTAGTCTTTTGGATAAATGCCCAAGAATGGTAGAATTGGAACACAGGGTGGTTCTAGTTGTTTTGTGGTTTTTTTTCAGCATAGTTGAACAAATTTACATTCCCACCAACAAGGTTTTATGATCAATCTAAAGTGAGATGCAAAAAGAGCACCAAGTCAAGTCATTGCGGTTTTTTGTTGTTGTTGTTTATGTCCAGTTGTGGGACCTGAACTCTGGGCCTGGGCACTGACCCTCAGCTCTTCAGCTCAAGGATAGAGCTCTACCACTTGAGCCACAATACCATTTCTAGCTTTTTTTTTTGCTTATGTGGTGCTGAGGAATCCAACCCAGGGTCTCATGCTTGCAAGGCAATCACTCTAACACTGAGCAACCTTCCCAGCCCATCTCAAGTGTTTTGGTTCATATTTCCTTTATGGCCTGAAATGCTGAGCATTTTTTATGTAACTACTGGCTAATTTTATTCCTTCTGAGAAGTCTCTAATTAGCTTGTTTGCCCATTTGTTAATTGGGTTGTTAATGTTTGCTAGTATAATTTATTGAGCTCTTTGTATATTTTGATGTAGAGCTGGCAAAAATCTCTCCTTCCATAGGCTCTTTTAGTTGCTAATGATGTCCTTTGCCATGCAGAAACTTCTTAATTTGGCACAATTCCATTTGTGAATACTCTCTTTGAGTCCAGGCATTATTGATATTCCTGTTCAGGGAGAGCCAATGTTAGCAAGGCATGTACTCTTGGAACACTCCTTTCTAGATTTAAATCCTAGTGATGGACAGGTATGGTTGCCCCAATTTTACAGGTAGTAAGGTCAAAATTTAACATTTTTCTGATTTTTTAGGCCACACATCTAGTCAAAGGTTAGTGTAGAGCCTATATTATTCTTGTATAATCTCAAGATAGGTTGTCCTAGTGACTTTCATTCTTTATATTTCTTCCTTAACTCTGTGTAGCTGGTGTACAATATGATGGCTACTGACCACATGGGGCTGCGGAGCACAGTAAATTGTAATTTGTTGTACTGATTTTGCTGTAAGGATAATGTGCACCATGGAGTTGGAACACTACATACAAAAAAAGGGGGGAGCTACTTTTTTGTTTTTGTTTTTGCCAGTCCTGGGGCTTAAGCTCAGGGCTTGAATACTGTCCCGGAGAGTCGTTTGCTCAAGGCTAGTGAGCACTCTACCACCTAAGCCACAGTGCTACTTCCAGCTTTTTCTGTTTAAGTGGCACTGAGGAATCAAACTCAGGCCTTCATATATGCTAAGCAAGCACACTACCATTAAGCCACATTCCAGCTCTTCAGCTATTTTTTAAATGCTGTTTCATACTTTCTTGTCCAAGCAGCTTTGAACTCTGATCCTCAGATATCAAATTCCTGAATATCTATGATTGCAATCATGAGATACTGGTGCCTGGCAAATGGTGATTTTTAACCTACTTTTAATTTTCTTCATTGATGGAACAGCGAGTAGATAACATGAACAAATGAGAAAGGCAGAGGAAAAAGCAAGAGTAGTAGATACTAGAAAAGGAAAGTAGTCCAAAAATTGGCAAAATTAAGTAAAGGTTGCAATTTAATTAATAGCAATAGTCCAATGTTGCTTTTTATATTTTACAAACATGCAGTACTGGTACATTCCATTAACAATAGGGGAATGAGGGGACATACAAACTGTTTACAACATTTAAAACTAAACTTATGTATACAAAACCTACTAAACTTATGCCAACACAATTTATTGTGAAAAATGCCAACAAGGCCAGGTGTGAAAACATATGCTTGTAATCTCAACTCTTGGGAGCTAAATTGAGAGGATTGAAAGTTGTTATATAGGTTATATAAAAACTATATCTCTGAAATAGAAAAAAATAAAAGGAATAAACAACTGTAATCAAATATTTCATTGGCAGTTTTGTCAAAGAATATATTTTCTTTTTTTTCCTATTGTTAGTTGTCAAACCTGAGAAATTACCCAATGTATACAAGTCCTTTACTACTTTATTAATGCTCCAAGCCTTTTACATTGTGTTTTGTAGTTTGGTGTATTGGGAGTCTTTCGCTTTCTTCTTTCCTTCCTTCCTTCCTTCCTTCTTTCCTTCCTTCCTTCCTTCCTTCCTTCCTTCCTTCCTTCCTATCTTTCTATCTTTCTTTCTTTCTTTCTTTGTTTCTTTCTCTCTCTCTCTCTCTCTCTCTTTCTTTCTTTCTTTTGCTTTCTATTATTGTGGGGAGAGCTCATGCTTAGCTGGAATAATCGATATATGCCACCTCACCGAATGTATCTCTTATTTCAGACATTTTTAAAAAATAAGAAACACTTCGTAATTAACTTCATAAGCCCCACGACAAAATGAAAATTATTTATAGCAATTTTATTTCTGAAGAGAAAGGCAAAACATCCTGAACAAGAGAGAATATGTATCAGAAATGAAGGACAGTTTACATTTATTCTTTTTCTATTTTTCCTATGTGTGTTTCCGTAACATTTATAAGAGGCTTCACACATGGTAATTAAGTTACTCTACCACCAAGATGTAACCCCACTTACAATAGTTACAATTTAGAAAATCTAATGCCATTTATCACAATGAGCAAGAAGAAATCCCATATAATCTCAACAAACCCTGACACAGACGCATTTAGTCATTTTTTAATATTACTGAAAACTATGAAAAAGAAAAATGGCTTTAGCTTATGTAGAATATCTATCAAGCATCTATGATATTCTTTAAAAATAGCTGAGGTATTTCTGATGCAATCAAGAGACAAATTTGTTATCAATGATGTCATTTGACAACATATTTGATGTTGTAACTGAGAGGAGGAGGAGGAGGAGGAGGAGGAGGAGGAGGAGGAGGAAGATGAGGAGGAGGAGGAGGAGGAGGAGGAGGAGGAGGAGGAGGAGGAGGAGGAGGAGGAGGAGGAGGAGGAGGAGGAGGAGGAGGAGGAGGAGGAGGAGGAGGAGGAGGAGGAGGAGGAGGAGAAGAAGAAGAAGAAGAAGAAGAAGAAGAAGAAGAAGAAGAAGAAGAAGAAGAAGAAGAAGAAGAAGAAGAAGAAGAAGAAGAAGAAGAAGAAGAAGAAGAAGAAGAAGAACAGGAGCAGGAGGAGGAGGAGGAGGAGGAGATGGCAATGGAACGTAAACACTGAAATTTGTGAGCAAGATGGCATGGTATTCTACATAAAAATTCAAACATGGTTACATAGTTATATGTTTACATGTTTTCAGTAAGTTGATTAACATGAAGTCAACCAATGAAGAAATAATAAAATTTGTACATCTGAAACAAACATTACAGTTTTCGTGGGGGGATAGTGAAGTTGTGGAGATGGAAGGGAAGGGGTTGTAGGGGAAAATCAAAGGAGGAGGCAACAATGCTTGATAAGAAATATACTCATTACCTTGCTCTTGTAACTGTAAACCCTCTGTACAGTATTTTAACAATAGAAAACGTATTAAAATAATAAAATAAAAATATATGAATAAATAATAAAAAAGTTAAAAAAAACTATGCAAGGAATTTGTAATTCAGTGGTAGAGTATTTGCCTATTATCTGCGAAGCTTCCTTGTTAAATCTCCTGAAAAATGCAAAAAAGACCAAAAACTTAACAATGTTCTACAGGAAGGATAATAAAGAACAGAGTTTGGGACAAGTAAGTGGTTTACTTCCAAAGGAGAATTAGCAGCAGATGATTTTGGTGGTACATACTTGGAATCTAAGCATCCATTCTTTGGTGGTTCAAGGCCAGTAAGCTAAATGAAAGCACAACAAAAAACAAGAGGAAGAGGGACATAACAGAAGAAAAAAAAGATATCTGAAGCAAATTAAAATTCATATGGATAGTGGGAAGAAGTGACTCAGCTGTACTGTTTTCTTTTAAATAAATTTCTAGCCTTTCCACTATGTGAGGACACAGTAACATGGGAGCACATTAATTCCCTGGTGGAGCTGAACTCTCAGTATATTGAATTTTCTGGCTTCTAGATCTTGTCCTTCAGAATTTCTGTTGAGTACAAATAACTTGCTCTAAGCTACTGGGACCTGGTCTTAAGGAATTTTGTTATGGCATCACAATGGAATTGAAATATACCTCTAATTGAAATATACCCCTTTCTCTAAAGGAAGACTGATGGATTTGTCAGTAGGAGAATTCAAGCTGAGGACCTCCAATTTTCTAGGCAGAGGATTTATCACATAAGTTCCCTATTGTAGCCCTTGTTCTTCACTTTGAACATATCAACACACTGCCTTATGGATTTCGAGGATTTTGAAGTAAACTGTCTCATAAGAAACTATTATGGGAAATGATGATGCTCACTTTTCTCTCACTCCTATAGATGTTAATAACCCGCTTCATGGAGATGTAGGTTATAGGGCACTTTTGCTACAGTATCAGATGATTCTGAAGTGATACCACAATTCTTTTGACATCAGTCATTCTAGATTTAAAGGAAAAGAACTTGAATATCTTCAGAAAATTCATGAGGTCTTTAAAAGCCAAAAGTTAGAGCAGCTTTTCAGATTATGGATGCCATGAAATATCCTAATGGATTTAATTTCTAAGTGAGTAAACAGCCGATTCAATGACCCACCCAACTAGACAACTTGCTTGGTCTTAGATTCTTTGCATTTTATTGTAAGTTACAAAAGTGCCAACTTATTGACTTTATAAGGGGACTCAGCATCACATAATTAAACAGTTGTCAAAATTCACTGAGTTGAGTAGAGAACATGCTTGATTTACATTCAAGTACTAATGTATGGCCATTAATACACGGATGCATTTTATTAGTAAATATTGAAAAGGAAAAAGAAAAGTATTTCTACAGGGGATTAATCCTGGCAATAGTCACTTTACAGTAGGCTGATACTACCTACCTTCTTTCAACCACATGCTATTGTTGAGTGTGATATTGTTTTCTACTCAATAGCTATGGGGTTTTTCTTGAATTCCATTAAGAAAACACCAAAGTGCATATTGATATTAAAACTTTTCTTTTTTTGTCAGTCGTGAGGCTCAAACTCTGGGCTTGGGAGCTGTCCCTCAGCTCTTCAGCACAAGGCGAGCACTCTACCGCTTGAGCCACAGCACCACTTCCGGTTTTCTGGTGGTTTATTGGAGATAAGAGTCGCCTGGACTTTCCTTCCTGGGCTGGCTTTGAACCGCGATCCTAAAATCTCAGCCTCCTGATTAGCTAGGATTACAGGCATGAGCCATTGGCGCCAGTTCTGATATTACAACTTTTTAAAGACCAGAAATAATCTATTGTGTGGTGGCAACAATAAACCAAGTCCTTGACAAATAAAGACTTTAATATTATTTTAAACATTTGTGCAAGGGTATTTTAATTCAACAAATAGGGACTCCTCATATGCCTTAACTTCTTGTTTGAATTTTTATTTTTATTTGTCAAGTGAAAAAAATCTGGATCCACTTCAGTGAACGTTTCCAATTGGACTCTTTGTCATGTGCCCCCTGCACCTAGAAATACATAGGAGTTCACTTTGTTTTTAAATTGTTGGAGTAAGTTCCGAGACCTGCACATATGCTGAATGGAAGCCACTGGTTGGTGTATGTTTGGCTCCTGCACATAACCAGGGTTCAAGCAGGAGCAGACATGAGCACATGGGTAGTACTGAAGGACAAAATCTTTGGGGGCAAACACTAGAACCTGGCAGCCACCTAGGTCAGAAAGCATTGGCTGATGCCCTGGGAATTCCTGCAACCATGCCATGGCAACAGCAGTGGCATCACTCTGTGTGCTTCGCATCCCTGTGAAAACTTTGACAACAGTCCTACAGGCTCAATACCAAAAGAGCCAATGGGTTCATGTCAAGCTGGGATACGTCCATTACAGCCATTGTGAGTGGTCTCTGCAGTCCATTACAGTGCTGGGAGTTGCCAGTGACCTGCTGGACTCAGTGCTATGTTGACAATTTTCAGTGTGTGAGTATGTGTGTGTGTGTGTGTGTGTGTGTGTGTGTGTGTGTGTGTGTGTGTGTGTGTTCGAGGGTGGCTATGTTTTCTTTGGGTTTGGGTATTTCCTCTTGGTTATTGCTCTGGGTTTTTTTTTTATTTTCTTAGCTAAGGTTAGCTAGATTTACTCCTTGCCATCGTAACAGAAAGATGGGAGAACACAAAAAAACACCAAAAATATAAAAATGAAAGCATTTACTGAAGACCATCTGGCATTTTCTCTACTCAGTGTAAAACTTTAACACCTCTCAAACATTTTCCTTGTGCTTGAAGAAATTTATTAACATTCTATAACACCAGCATAAAGATATTAGACTACACAATTAGACAAATGTGTTGGTAACACACTTTTCTATATATCATATTGTAATTGTTACTGCAAACAAAGTACCTTTCCTACTAATTTAATATAATTAATCACAGAAACTGGATGTGTATCTTGGTATTTCTCACAATAGCTTAGCTGAAATTAAACTTAAACTTCTTAACTCATCAAAAGGGAAAACTTATGCTATATCTTCAGGTATATTCCTTTCTGTCACATTTCCTACAAATGAAATTAATTTATTGTAGCATTTAAAATCCTATATCCCAATAGAAGACTCTGATTAACCTAAAAAATTTAAAGTGTTTTGAGTTTCTGTTTAATGTGGGCAACGGACTTAAAGATACCTTTGGACTTCCATAAGGATATCATATCCAAAAATTCATCTATACCATAGAAATAAGTTCACTAAAGACTATGTATAAATTCATATAGCTGTTGTTCAATTCACTAGAGCAAAAGAACTATAAATTCTGACCTACATTTATAAACATCTCATGACAATTTCTAGAACATTCCATTTTCCTCAGAACAATCAAAGCTGCCAAGAAACTCACTAATTGTGAGAGAAAAAAAACAAGTTTGGCATGGCTGACAGTTTACAAAAGCCTTATTCGCATGTGGGTACACACAGAAAGCCATACAATGTTCAGCTTTACCTGGAAAGAAAAGGAACTCACCCTACAGAGAGAGAAAAACCGTTGGCAAGAGGAAAATAGAATGAATTACCTGAATGCATGTCTTCTCGTATGTTTCCCTCCATGTGATTTATGGAGTTTCTCAGGGTCTCACTGCTCAATAAGGCAGACCTCGGTAATCCCAGCAGAATCACAGGCAGCCAGGACTTAGGTCACAGCCATTGCTCTCCCTGTGGAAACATCAAGAACCGAATGAAAAAGAAAGCAAAGTGGATTTCAAGGACACATAAAGAGAACCACAGTGCTTTTGGGGACAGAGAAAACGTGTGAATACGTGTGTGTGTGTATGTGTGTGTGTGTGTGTGTGTGTGTGTGTGTGTGTGTGTGTGTGTGTGTTGGCACTGGTACTTAAACTCAGGACTTGGGAACAATCCTTTAGGAACTACACATAAGTACACTTTAGCTTCTTTGCTCAAGCCCCATGCTGTACAACTTGAGTCCCACTCCACTTTTGGCTTTTCATTCATGAATTGAAGACAAGAGCATCATGATCTTTCCTGACCAGGCTGGCTTTAAACCTTGTTCTTCAGATCTCAGCCTCCTGACTAGCCAGAATTACAGGAAGGAGCCATCAAGGCTGGCATTAGTTACAGACCAATGTACTGATTTCAAGCCCCAATACCAGTACAAATACCAAAATCAAAATCAAACTTCATATCCTATAAATATACTGATAGCATATTAAACCAAAAAAATGAAATGTGGAGAAATCTGAAGGACATCAGAAAATGATTAACATTATTAGCTTTTCTGATTTTTAAAAACCTAAATATACTTTCCTAAAATGTAAAATAACTACAGAAGACCCCTGGCACCAAAGTGTATATTTCAACTGAGATACCTGTTGAGGAAAAACTAAAGATGCTGAGGAAAACAAAGAATTTTAGGATTCAGTGATTACTACACAGAAAATACACCTGAACACCTGTACTTTGAAAATGTTTCAAGTAGGCTACACTAATGACACAAAAACTACTGTTCTTCTCATTAATAGTTCATAAAAACAGGTCTACTTTATTCTTTTTATCTAGTAATGCTCTGAATATTTGATTTACATTTCCCAAAATGACACTAAAGAGACTCAGTCTTTCAACAACTCCAAATTCTGTATCTTAACATTTAAATTAAGTATATCAAGTATCTTCTTTGGGTTGGGAGTATCATAACAACAACTTGTTCTTCAATTTTGATGCTGGTGGGGGTATATTTTCCCAAAAGATAACAGGGAAACACTCAGTAGATCACCAGATTTAAATGTAAGTGGCTAACTTACCCTGGAGGCTGAGATCTGAGGATCATGGTTGAAAATCAGCTCAGGCAGGAAAAAGAGAAACTTTTATCTCTAACTGAAAACTAAAAAGTTGGAAGATGTGCCTCAAGTGGGTGCTAACCTTGAGCAAGCAAAAACAAAAGGGGGATGGGGACAGAGGACAGCATCCAGGGACAAATTTCAAACTCAAAGACCATCACACATAAACATCATCTGAACTGCCTAATGGGAAGTGTGCATGAGAATTTAAAAATATTTCTGTTTTTAAGAAATACGCTTAAGAAAAGAAATTCATTACCATTTTCAATCATGGTTAAAAATGTTACATGTTTGCTAAGCATTGGTGGATCACGTCTGTAATCCTAGCTACTCATGAGTCTGAGAAATGAGATTGTGGTGCAAAGCCAGCCCACGAAGGAAAGTCCGTGAGACTCTTATCACCTGAAAGCTGGAAGTGGTGCTGTGGCTCAAGTGGTAGAGCACCATCATTGATCTGAATCACTAAGGGACAGTGCCTAGGCCCAGAGTTCACTCCTCATGACCAAAAGTAAATTTTTCACATGGTCAAAACACCGGTAAAAATTCTGGGAATATATTGGCTGGCCTTAAGCAAAAAAACTTTGTGTTTGGATTTGGAAACCCTATTATATGATCATTTTTGCCATAGCATCATTTTGGTTCAAGTTATGATGTTTGGCCTAAACAAGGAGGAATTGTGGTCAAGATATGAAAAATTATCTTAAATCATCACTGCAAGAGAACTGATCTCTTTTGTGGTAAAGTTCTTTATGTCACTTAATGTTAAAGTTGTCTAGAATGACACATACATTCACTCACAAACAAATCTAAGCAGTCAGACTTAGCATGGTGGAGATTGCTAGTATGGAATGTAGCATGCAAAATGGAAAAGGAGGAACCTGAGGGGAGCTTCACACCACAGCAATTCACTTGGGTTAAACTCATGTCCCTGATGAGTTGATGTTGAAGGTATCACCACTAAGTTTCTAAGGTTATGCTGTATGGAAAGCCCTTCCCCTCAACAGCTATATAGTGAGGGAAAGACTATCATCAGTTTCTACCAGCATGTCTATTTCTAGACTATGACTGTATCGAACTAAATTATTCAAAACCCAAATGTCTGAAATATTCCAATACATTGGAATAAACTATTTTCTTTCCATCCTGCACTCAGATGCAGTGAGAATTTCAAAAGTTGTTCTGGGGATGGGTTGTAGTTCAGTACTTGCCTAGCTAATGAAACATCCTGGGTTCAATCCTCGTTAACAGAAAAGAAGACACACAATCAGATAGGAGGCAAAGCCCAGAAAGTGAAAAAGATTTCAAGCAAAACTCCTGAAACATGGACCAACTCTCCTGATATGTATCAGAATTCTTTACCTCCCTTACTTGCATTCTTTGGATATGGTTGTGGTGTATATGGCTTGGAAGTAAACTAAAGATAACTGGTGCTGGGTACAGGAGCCTTATTTTCTTTTTATCATGACAGCTTGCTATTTTTATAACATGGTAATTGGATTGAACAAAATCGAAGTACCATAGTAATTGATCTCCCCTTCTTGAGCAAATGGTTAAATATTGACAGCATCCTTGAACATAAAGCCTGGTTTCTTTGACATCTCCCTCAGTGGAGCTCTCACCATTCAAATATAAGACATTTGGTAAAATGTTGTTAGGTTGAGTCCTACTTGCCTTCATTCAGTCATCTTTGTATGTATCCAGTGTTTGTGGGATATGTCTTTTGTTTTCTTGTTTGGGTGTTTTTCCCCTTCCTGTTCCCATGCCTCCATTTTCGAATGATTTATAGATGAAGTTCAGTAAGACTTTAAGTACTTAGAACTGTCCCACTGATGGAAGGAAATATTCATGTGAATACACAAACAAAAGCACAAACCCCTTAATCCTCCTGTTGTTTCCTCCAGGGAGAAGGCTGGTAGGGCCTACTTGTCTTGAAAGTGGGCGTCTGGCCATGGTACCTGCACCTGGGTGTGTCAGAGACCAGGAAGATGCAGGTCTAGGAGGTGAACAACAATAGGCCCTTGGGCAGGGAACTTCTGTAGGCCCTAGAAGCTGTGTCAAGCCCCAGTACTGGAACAACAAAGAGGTAAATGAAAGGAAGGGAAAAACAGAAAGGAAAAGAAAAAAAGGACCTATCACTTGAGTGCCTTTTATACATTAACTATGCCCCATAGGTATGGGTGATATGAATCTGTTACCCCAGATGTGGCCCATTCTACCAACAGGTCTTCACTATAAACCTCTTCCTAGGGCCCCAGAGAATTTTGCCCTGCCAGATGAATAGTTCGATGGAGTTTCTTTCCTTTAGTCTAGGTTGTGGGATAGTGGGGCATGAAGACTCTAACCAGCTGGGCTTACCCCTGACAGAGCACAGATGGGCATAGCACACAGCATAGCACATGGAGACAGCCATACTGGACAGCCCTGTTTCCAGTTAAGTGGGCTTAACCTCTCTTCTTGCTCCCCTATCCACTCCTTCACTCTGCTAGGTTCCTTGTCCGTTACCTCTCCACCCCATCATATCACCTTCCACCACCACCCACTGGCCCATCACCACCCCATGTTTCCCCAGCCTACCACCATGCTATGTGCCCTACTCCCCCTTTTGGACAGTCCTCTTCTTGAGGCCAGGTACCCCTCAGGGTTCCATTCATTCTTCTGACTCAGCCCCTCTCAGAGCCAAAACTTTTACCTCCACTCCCACCTTCTGGCCCCACCCCTTCCAGCCCCACCCCTTCCGGTCCCAATTCTTTCCCCTCACTGTCTGGCCCCACCCATCCCATGGTAACACATGCATGGAAGGGGCAATGTGCACATGCCCAGCACTCACTACTTAATGCCAGGTGCCAGAATGTTCCAAACGTGAGGTATTGTTGCCACAGAGAAGGAAGGCCCAGTTTAGAGTCTGCCCCTCCTCCTTGCTTGGCTAAGGCCTGGACAGCCCCAGGGCTCTCTGGTTTACCTGAGTTCACTGAAAGTTGCAGGGCTAAAGATGCAGACTTCGCCTCCATCTCCTCAACCAGTGCTGCGCCTTCCTGAGAGATCTTGGTTTCACTGCATGGACCTCCATCTTTTACTCAGGGTGGGCCCATCTGGGAGCACCATCCCATGATGGCCCTGATTTGAGGTGAGAGAGCCTCCCTTCCTAAACCTCTCTCTTTTCAATTTTCTTCTCTGCTCCCCTGTGGGAGCCTCCCGTCTCAGCCAGGTTTCAACTGAAGTGTGCACATACCCTCTTCCTAGGTCCCAATATCCCCTGCCAGGCTTCCTCTTTCATCACCACCTGGCCCCTCACCACATGGGCCACCGTGCCCAGTTCCCTGACCCTCAAGTGCCCCACAAACCTTTGTTGGGTTAGAGATGTGTGGACCCAGCTGCCAAAGTCAACCCTGGAAGACTCAGTTTCAAGGTAATGGTGACCCAATGCCCCCAATCGCCTCCTCCACACCCCCGTTGGTCAGAACCTCACCTTCAACCCGGCCCCATCCTTCTCAATGTAGGAAGATTCGTGGGTGAGGTGATGAACCTCCTCCATAGAAGGAAAATAGGGGCTTAGAGTTCATCCCTATCCCCTCCTAGTCATGGCCTCAGTAGTCACCTATTGCTATGAAGAAACTGCTGGAGGCATTGGGGCTGAGGAAGCTGCCACCTCTCCCAACTGGTGCTGCATCTATTGCAGGGACATGGTCCCCCAGTGCCTCTTAGGCTTCACCAGCCAGCGGAACTCCACTTTCAATGCCACTGTGGAGTTAACTGTTGGAGCCATCACCAAAGACCCAGATTTAATGTAAGTGACCCGCAGTCCTCTTGCCACTCTCCATTGCCCTATTCTCCATTCTTTCCTCTGCACCCCAGCAGGAGCCATCCCTGGGACAGGGCTCTTAAATATTAAGTGGGCTGAACTCGTCTTCTTCTCCCCCTTTCTATTGCTAGGTTCTCCACCAGTGTGCCCTTCTTCCCTACACACTTACCCATCTGCTCCTCCACGTCTTCCCACAACCAATTGTTTCTCCTGCCCACCCCAAACTATGCTTCCTCACCCCAGTTCCTCCCCTACCCTTTGCTTTCCCCATTCCATCGCCATCCCTTCCTTCCCCTGCCACCCACTCCCACCCATTCTCCATCCAAGCCCCTCCTGTCTGACGGGATGTGCGTGGGCATGCACATAGGTAAATGATGCAATTGGACTGAACCAAGGCCACAGTCATTGGAGAAGGAAATCAGAGAATCAGAATCTTCCCTGTCCACAATTTCACCTATGGCCTTGTAGCATGCTTGGTTGCTCAGTTCCAACTGCATCTGCTGGTACTGGAGCTAATATTGGTGCCTCTTCATCGTTACCATGGAGGACCTCCACTTTCCTGGTCAGTTTGGACCCATCTGCAGGAACCATCCCTGGACATCCCTGAATCAAGGTAAGTGGGGCCTAACTCCTCCCAGCTGGTCGCCCTTTCCCTGCTCGCCCTTATCCCAACTCACCTCTGAACATATTGCCCTACCCAACACCTTTTTTCCATGTCCACCTCCTGGCTCAGCCTCTTCTTTGGGAAAACATGTTCAGGTGAGAGGATGTGAATGTGTCCACCCACAACACACAGAAGTGGTGCCAGAATGGTCTGAATCCAGTTGTGGTGGCCACAGAGAAGGAAGACCATGGCTCAGAGTGTGCCCCTCATCTCCTCCCAGCTATGGCTTGTAGAGCTTCTGGGTTCTTTGTTTTCCCCATGTCCACTGGCATTTATGGGGCCGAAGGTGTAGCCCTTGCCTCCCTCTCTCAAGCGGTGTTATGCCTGCAACAGCCACTGGGGGAACCTGATGGATCTTCAGCTTCACCACATGACCTTACTGCTCAATGTGGGCCCAGCTGTGTGAGCTATTCTCAGATAACTCCATGAGGTACATGAGCCCCTCTCCTTCATTCCTTGCTTTTTCATTTCTCTTCCCCTTGTGGGAGGTATTTCAGAACAGCCTTTTTTAAAGATAATTTGGTCCCAGCCGCTCTTCCCAGGCTTCTATAACATCTGCCCCACCTCCTTTCTTACCTGTGGTCTGTTTAGCTGGGGATTATTGGACAAGAGCTGGGGATGCTGCCACAATCACCAACCACTACAGCTTTAACTAGAACAAAGAGGTTCTGCCATGGACCTCTTCATCCTCACCTGGTACATTTCCATCTTTCTGGTCTGTGTCTTCCCAGGTGACAGTGCCATCCCACATGCCCCTGATTCAAGGTAAGTGGGCCACATCACCCCTACTTAGAAACTAATCTTGGGTGAAGGGTTGTGCCCCTGTGTACACATTCACACGAACACACAGACATGATGCCAGATTTACCTGGAGATGCTCTAGGGGACCAAGAGAAGGGAGGTCAGATCTTGGAGTTTCTCTCCTCCCCCACTTGACTTCTCCACCAACTATGATCTCTGTAGCCCAAGCTTATAGGACTGGAACTGTGGATGCTACTGTCCTCTCCAACCAACATTTCTCATGCCCATGACTTGACATAGTGGCTGCCCTTCCACTCTACCATTGAGGGAACAAATTGCTGGTGAGAGATTGTATGCATGTGTACATGTGTTAAGTGGAATGCATGCAGGTGGTGCCAGAGTTGCCAGGCAGGTGCAGCATTAGACCCAGGAGAAGGAAGACCAGGGCTTGTAAGACTGCCCGGAGGGGGAGCTCAATTACCTATTCTTCACTTTGTGGTCTTCCATGTTGATGGTTCCTCCCTCTAGGCAAATGTACTGTCATCCTAGATATCCCAATTTTGCGGCAGGTGGGCCTTTTTCCTCATATCTGGGAAACAATCCCCGGGTGGGTTTTTGGGATTATGTGACTGTTACTGCATACCCAAGTTTGAGGTACACACTTTTGCCTCATCCTGTTACATTGTGGCCCCAAGAGAAGGAAGGCCATACACAGAGTATTTCTGACCTCCCTTCCAGACTATAGACTGCATCACCCTGGGTTATGGGCTTGGAGCCTGCAATGTTTCTGTCCTTCCAAACCAGTGTTTCACCTGCTACAGTGCATGATGAACTTTTTTTTTAATACTGTAGGCAGGGGTTGCAGTTACATGGGAAACAGAATGAGTATATTTCTCTTTTTATGTTGTTTGTACTTTCAGAATACTCTTTATTCAAAGTCCAATGTCTGACTGCATCTAATGGAAATGATGAGCATTGTCTCAGACTTCAAGATAATCCAGCAACTCCCCTCCTCCCACAAGTCCGTGACAATCAAAAGTGATTACATCTTGCCTAATGCATCCTGAGGGAACAAAGGAAGTACTCCTGGTTGGAACTACTGGATTATCAATGAGGACATCAATTATTCCTTTGTAGCCACCAAAATGTTAGTATGTCTTAGGGAGACATAACCACACACACACAGCAGGTGCATCCTGAACTCTATATCCTGAAAATACTCTTGGGAAGGAATTTATGAGCCCAAGGGCACAGGATGGGAAGAGGGCCAGGGGGTGCATTTGGGGGGTAGTCAGCCCCAACCGGAAGAAGAAAAGACAAAGCAAGCTGGGCCTTCGCTCTGCCTAGCAGCAACACTTTCTACCCCTTTCCATAAAATCCCTATCTCTCTGCCTTACACTGACAGTGCTACTGTGAGCAGAGAGTGCCCCTTTTACTACTGGGACCCAGTTTATTATTTCATTTGCTAAGATTCCCTGTGCAGTTCATCTGCTGCCCCCTAGTGAGGTGGCATGTTGATGCCTGGCTGAACTGTGCAATCTGGTTCTGAGCTCTATACCAGGGTTCTTGAGACATGAACATGTTGGTCCTCTAGTTTTCCTTTATTTCACTCTCTCACTAGCAACATTAAAAATGTGGAGCGAGTGAGCACGAGGTAAATAGGGGGTAACAGAAGATCCTGGGTTTGCAAGGAATGTTGTAGGTAAGATAAAAAGCTGCCTGTGAAGATTGAGTACCAGCTCTGCCTGTCTTAGGATCTTCCAATGCAGGTCCCCTTTATTGTAATAACCAGGGAAAAACAGCAAAGTCAACAAACAACTCAGCTTGTTGCTCAAGTGGCCGTCTACCACTTGGGCCACAACTCAGTACCTTAGTTACCACTTCCTGGCTTCTGTTATGTCATGTTGTCTAAGAAAAACCACTGGCATATTCTGAGGATGATGGCGGAGGAGAAGCTGGAGGCTAAACAAGCTCTAGCATACAAAGCAGTTTTAGAGTTCCAGTGAACAGTCCTAAGCCAGAGAATCACACCAAGTGTGCCATCACAGGACAGAGAGTTAGGCCAGAGAGGGAAAATCAAGGCAAGGAGACAGATCTGAGCACTTGCCAGCAGCTGCCGCTGTGGAAGCATCGGTGGCCCCAACCGCCATACCTGCAATACAGAGAGTCCGGGAAGAAGGAGCCAGACATGGTGGGCGAGTAGATTCTACTCAACACCAGCAAGAACCAACAAGGAGCAGACATCTTCATCCAGCAGTTCGCAGACCAGAGATGATCCAGGAACCAAGACTCGGCGTGAGTAGAAGCCTAACGTCCTCACTCCTTCTCAGGGAGCAAAGAGGGAAGGCCACCCTTCCATTCCCCCCACCCCAGTACCGGAGATCTCCATCTTGGATACTGACAAAGCTCATCGGACCTGCTAGCTCCACCTCAGGCCTTGGAAGAAAGTTAGAGTCATTTAGCAGGTCACAAGAACCTAACCTGACCTGCCAGACTCAGCTCCACTTAGGGAAAAGTCACCCAGCTCAGGCGCCAGCCCCAAGAGTGGATTTCTTCATTGGGTAATCAGAGCCAGAGGCTGCCCCACCCTTTAACAGCCTTGACAATCAATTGTAATTCAGTAAACATAAACCCTGAGAGTGGCTCCAGGCTGGGCTCTGGTAGCCCCCAGGAAAAGCTACTGTTTGCTGAAAGGCCTCAACTCTACCCAGAACCTAGCCACATCACAGCATCTCCAAACTTGAGGGAAAAGCCATCTCCCTCTTTTTTGATACTCAAAGCAGATCTCCCTCCCATTGAACTAACTTGGGAGGAGGATCACAAAATCCTGGGTAAAGCAGAGCATTTTTCTGCCTGTTCAAACAAACTGATATAAGAAATGAACCAAGCCACAGGAAAATCAAACACCACAAGTAGACCAGAGACTCCAACAAGAGGCCGGTTATGGACACAAGGGAGATACAGGATTTTTCCTACCCCTCCCCAAAAACACTGAACACCAAATTAAGGAAGTACAGAAGTTCATACAAAATCTAAAACAAAGCTTCAACAAAGAATTTGAAGCCATCAAAGCTGACCAATTAGAAGGAAAACAAATAAAAAACAAAGTAGAAAGTTTTGACAGCAGGTTAGACCATGCAGAAGATCGAATCTCGGGGATTGAAGACAGCCTAGATATTACAGAGAAAGAACATACAACCATCCAAGACAAGTCCAAAAAATATGATAGATCTATCCAACACTTGGAAGACACCATCAGAAGGCCTAATCTAAGGATAATGGGCATAGAGGAGCACCTAGAAACAGAAGTTAATGTTCTAGAAAATTTGTTTAACAGATCCTAGCAGAGAACTTCCCAAACATGAAGAAAGATAGGCCTATTCAGATACAAGAAGCTTTTAGAACTCCAAATAGACCAGACCAGAATAGGACATCCCACAGTCACATTATAATCCACACAGGCTCAATTCAGACCAAGGAAAAGATCCTTAAAGCTGTCAAGGAGGAAAGATTAATCACCTATAAAGAGAAACCAATTAGAATCACCTCAGATTTCTCAGCAGAAACAATCAAAACAAGAAGAACCTGGAATGATGTATGCCATTCCCTAAAAACAAACAACTATCAACCTAGAATACTGTACCCAGCTAAACTGTCCTTCATAACTGAAGGCCAAATAAAAACCTTCCATAGCAAAGAAAAATTGAAACAATACATCTCCACCAAACCAGCCCTACAAAAGATTCTTAAAGATGTCCTACACATAGAAAACCAACAAGACTACAAGGTCAAGAAACTGCATCCAAACTGAGAATCCAAGAACCATAGGAAGAATCCAGTTTTGGAGCCCCCAAGAAGGTGGATAACATGGCAGGAACTCCCAAATATCTCTTAGTCCTATCTCTCAACATTAACGGACTTAATTCTCCAATTAAGCGACATAGACTGTCTAGTTGGAGTAAAAAGAAAGATCCTTCTATCTGCTGCCTTCAGGAGTCACATCTTGCCCGTAAAAACAAACACATTTTCAATGTTAAAGGCTGGAACAAAATCTACCAAGCAAACAGCCCCCATAAACAGGCAGGAGTTGCAATCCTAATATCAGATAAAATAGACTTTAAATTAAAATTCGTGAGAAGAGATAAAGAAGGTCGCTACATACAAATTAAGGATCTCTCCTTCAGGAGGATATTAAAATTCTAAATATCTATTCACCAAACAACCGAGCACCCAAATTTATCCAAGAAACGCTACTTTCCCTCAAATCCCATATAGATCCAAAGACATTAATCGTTGGGGATTTTAACACACCACTCTCCCCACTGTATAGATCAACTCGGCAAAAACTCAAGAGAGAAACCGCAGATCGAAACAACTGCATAGATCAACTAGATTCTACAGACATCTACCGAATATTTCACCCAGTAGTATCAGAACACATGCTTTTCTCAGCAGCACAAGGAACATATTCTATAATAGACCATATTTTAGGCCACAAAGAAAACTTGTCCAAATTCAGAAACATTGAAGTTTTTTATTTTATTTTATTTTATATTATTTTGTGAACACACTGTACAGAGGGGTTACAATAACATGGGCAGGGTAATGCATACATTTCTTATCAAGCATTGCAGCCTCCTCCTTTGTTTACCCTTCACATCCCTTCCCAGTCCAAATTCAGAAACATTGAAGTTATACCTTGCATTCTCTCTGACCACAAGGGAATTAAATTAGACCTGAACCCCAAAAGCCAACAAAGAAAGTCTGGTAACACATGGAGGTTGAACAGCCCTCTGCTGAATCACAAGTGGTTCATGGAAGAGATTAGAAAGCAAATTCAAATTTTCATGATATTCAACAAAAATGAGCACACAAATTACCAGATCCTCTGAGACACAGGAAAGGCAGTACTCAGAGGCAAATTTATAGCTCTGAGTTATAACATCAACAAATTGGAGCGATCTAAAACCAACAATTTAATGAGACATCTGAACCTCCTTGAAAAAGAGCAGCAAGATAAACCCAAATCCAGTAGATGAAAAGAAATAATTAAAATTAAATCAGAATTAAATGAATTATAATCCAAAAAACTATAGAAAGAATCATCAAAACAAAGAGTTGGTTCTTCGAAAAAATTAACAAAATTGACAGACCCTTAGCAAATCTTATCAGAAAAAGAAGAGAACACACCCAAATAAATAAACTCAGTTATGAGAATGGATACATCACCACAGAAACAACCAAGATTCAGAACACTATAGGGGAATACTTCTCAAAACTTAATGCTAATAAGTTTGAGAACTTGGCAGAAATGGACCTTTTCCTAACAAATATTGATATGCCAAAACTAAACCAAGATGAGTTAAACCATCTTTGCAGGCCCATATCAACCATTGAAATAGAAACAGCATTAAGAGTCCTCCCATCTAAGAAAAGTCCAGGACCAGATGGTTTTACAGCGGAATTCTTCAAGGACCTCAAAGCACAGCTCACACCAATACTCTTCCAACTCTTCAATGAAATTGGAAGAGAAAGTTCACTACCGAATACATTCTATGAATCCATCATAACCCTCACCCAAAACCAGGCAGGGACTCTTCAAAGAAAGGGAAGTATAGGCCCATTTCTTTGATGAACATTGATGCAAAACTTCTCAACAAATTTTGGCCAATCGACTTCAACAAATCATCCAAAAAATCATCTACCATGATCAAACAGGATTCATTTCAGGGATGCAAAGCTGGGTCAATATATGCAAATCAATTAATATTATTCATCACATCAACAGGAGCAAGGACAAGAACATGGTTATCTCAATAGATGCAGAAAAAGCATTTGACAACACCCAACACCCCTTTATGATGAAGGTTTTGGAAAAGTTAAGAATCTATGGACCTACCATCACTTCCCTCCCATCTCCACAACTACACTTTCCCCAGACCCTGCCTAAATTGTAAAGTTTGTTTTTCCACATAGTGTTTTGTACATCTCATTGTTACAATGGGTCAAACTGTATCCCTATTTAAACATTTTGTTTTTTCCCTTCTCTTCCCCAATTCATACTGACATCAAATACAGTGAAAATTGGGGTTATACCATGGGAGAGGAATATACAAAGCAACAAAAAAAATCACGTTACCTTATAAATACGTTAGAAACAATAGCAAGAAAGGAAAAACCACTATCTTTGGGTTCACTTAACTTCATCTTATATGGTCATATGTACATAGCTTTTGATGTTTTCTACTTGTCCTAGATATATCCTAGTTATAGCAAATAAGGGAAACCATGGGAACTATTTTTCTTTAGGCCTGGCTTACTTCACTTAATATATTTTTTCCAAGCCTTTCCATTTCCTAACAAATTGGGTGATGCCATTCTTTCTGATGAAGGCATAGAATTCCATTCCATACTACATTTTCATGATCCATTCATCTACTGAGGGGCACCTGGGTTGCTTCCATATGTTAATTATGGTAAAAAGTGCTGTGATAAACATCGTTGTGCTTGTAGACTTAGTATGGCCTTTTTTGTGATCGTTTGGGTAAATGCCCAAAAGTGGGATTGCTGGTTCATAGGGGAGCTCTATGTGGAGTCTTTTGAGGAACCTCCATATTACTTTCTAAACTGGTTGAACAAGTTTACACTCCCACCAAGAATGCAGTAGGGTTCCCTTCTGGCCACATCCCCTCCAGCATCTCTTGTTATTAGAGTTCTTTTTATTAATAAGTTTTTATATTGTGAAAATATAGTACAGAGGGGTTACAATTACATGATCAAGGTGAGTACATTTCTCATCAAGCATTATTGCTTCCTCCTTTGTTTCCCTTACAATCCCTGCCCTCACATGCTTCCCCCCTCAAAGTTGTAAAGTTCATTTTCAACACAATATCTTGAACATCTCATTGTTGCAATGGGCCCACCGGTATCCCTATTTAAATGATTTGTTTTTTCCCTTCCCCTCCCCAAATTATACCAACATCAAATACAGTGAAAACAGGGGTTATACCATCGGGGAGAGACATACAAAAGCAACAAAGAAATCATCTTATGAATATGTTAAAAACAATAGCAATCAAGAAAAACCATTTGAGTATGTATCTTAGGATTCATTTCCCCTAATATCAACTTGTCTGACCATTTCTGCTTGTCTCCGTCATATACTAGTTATTGCAAATAAGGAAAACCATGGGGCCTATGTTTCTTTAAGCCAGACTTACTTTACTTAATATAATTTTTTCCAAGTCTTTCCATTTCTTACTAACTGGGGCAATTGTTGGTGGGACTGTGAACTTGTTCAACCACTTGGGAAAGCAGTATGGAGGTTCCTCAAAAGGCTCCACATAGAGCTCCCCTATGACCCAGCAATCCCATTTTTGGGCATTTACCCAAATGACCACAAACAAGACCATACTAAAGCTACCAGCACAACTACGTTTATTGCAGCATTATTTACCATAGGTAAGATATGGAACCAACCCTGATGCCCCTTAGTAGATGAATGGATCAAGAAAATGTGGTATATACACACAATGTAATTATATGCCTTCATCAGATAGAGTTCTTGATTATAGCTATTCTAACTGGATTGAGGGGGCTGGCTTTAGCCCTGCGGAAGGGTGCCTGCCCAGCACGCACAAGGCCCTGGGTTCCGTCCTCAGCCATGGAAAAAAAAAAGCTAACTGGAATGAGGTAGAATCTCAATGTTGTTTTCATTTGCATTTCTTTTATGTCTAGAGAGGTTGAGCATTTCTTCATGTGTCTATTGGCAATTGTTATTTCCTCTTCAGAGAAGTTTCTCTTTAAGTCTTTGGCCCAATATATCGAGCAATTGTTTCTTTGAGGAATTGTTGTTGTGGGATTTAATTTTTTGAGTTCCAGGTATAGGACCATTGTATACACACACACACACACACACACACACACACACACACACACACACACACACACACACACACACACAATCACAAACAGAGGAATTTTGTTGTTGTTGTTGCTGGGCAATGGATGTATCTGAAATGAAGCAACAGGCTCAGAAAGAAAAAGAGCTCATGTCTTCTCTCATATGCAAATATTTTTTAAGGTTTTTTGTTGCCAGTACAGGGCCTTGAACTCAGGGTGCTGTCCCTTAGTTTGTTCACTCAAGGATAGCCCTCTATAAATTGAGCTACAGCTCCATTCCTAGCTTTTGGATGTTTAATTGGAGATAACAATATCATAGATTCTCCGGGTACAGTCCACTGTGTGTAAATATTCCACTGTGTGTACTTGCAGTGTTATTGGCGTACAGCACACTGGTGTAAATTCTCCACTACATGCACAAATTGTGTTCCCTGTGTCCAGTCCATTGTGTGTAAATACTCCACTGTGTGCTCATGCCATGTTTTCTGTGTACAGCCCATGATGTGTCAATACTCCACTGTGTACACATTTCATATTGTCCGTGTACAGCCCATGGCATGTAAATACTCCATTGCAGTTACATGTGGTATTCTCTGTGTACAGTCATCCACCAAGGAGTCCTTAGGATGCTTCCAGCTTCATTGATTATGCTGAACAATGTTGTACGAACATAGGTGTGTCTGTCCCAGCCTTCTACTGTTGGTATTCTCTTGGGAGATAGAGGTGCATAACATCTCCCTGAACCGCCGTTTGGGGAACAAGCCTCTGCTCTGTAAACCTCTGGGACACTCTACACACATCACCTCTTGGAATCTAGCACAATCAGAGAAGTTTCTCTTTAAGTATTTAGCCCACTTATTTATTGGGCAGTTGTTTCTTTGAAGATTTGTTGTTTGGGGATTTAATTTTTTGAGTTCCATGTATATTTTAGATATGAGATCCTTGTCTCTTGTAAGGATAGTGAAGATCTTCTCCCAATCCGTGGGTTTTCTATTAATCTTGATAGCTATGTCTTTTGCCATTCAGAAGCCCTGCAATTTCATGTAATCCCATTTGTCGAACCTTTCTTTTATTTGTTGGGTTTCTGGTTCTCTATTAAGAAAATTTCGGCCTGTGTCAAGGAGTTCTAGGGTTTCTCCTATTCCGTTCTGTAATGTTTTCGGGTTGTCTGCTTTGACTCCTAGGTCTTTGATCCATTTGGAGTTGATTCTGGTGCAGGGAGATATATAAGGATCTAGCTTTAGTTTTCTACAAGTAGTTAACCAATTTTGCCAGCACCATTTACTGAAGAGACTGTCTTTCTTCCATTCGATTTTTTTAGCTCCCTTATCGAAGATTAGATGGCTGTAGGTCTGACGGTTCATTTCTGGGTTTTCAATTCTATTCCATTGGTCCTGAGGTCTGTTCTTGTGCCAGTACCAAGCTGTTTTGATTACTATGGCTTTGTAGTAGAGTTTGAAAATTGGTATTGACATTGTTCTTTCTTTTGAGGACCGTTGTAGCTATTTGGGGTCTTTTATTGTTCCATATGAATTTTTGGAATTGCCTCTTCTATTTCCTGGAAAAATGATTATAGCATATTGGCAGGTATCACATCGAACTTGTAGACAGCTTTGGCAAGTATTGCCATTTTTACGATAATGATCTTTCCAATCCAGGAGCATGGGAGTTTTTGCCACTTTCTAAGTTCTGTTTTGATTTCCTTTTTCAAGTTTTTAAAGTTTTCATCATATAGGTCCTTCACTTCTTTGGTTAATTCCTAGGTATTTTATTTTTTGTGCGACTATTACGAATGGAGCTGCTTTCCTAATTTCAGCCCCAGCTTTCTCATTGTTGGCATACAGAAAAGCCATTGATTTTTGAGGGTTAATTTTATACCCTGCTACTTTGACAAAGTTTTGAATCAGTTTGAGTAATTAGGGAGTGGAGTCTGTGGGATATTTTAAACACAAGATCATGTGGATGGCCAAGACACATGAAGAAATGCTCAATCTCCATAGCCATAAAAGAAATGCAAATCAAAACAACATTGAGATACCACCTCACCCCAGTTAGAAGGGCTATAGTTAAGAACTCTAATAACAAGAGATGCTGGAAGGGATGTGGACAGAAAGGAACCTTACTGCATTATTGGAGGGAGGGAGTGTAAACTTGTTCAACACTTTGGAAAGCTGTATGGAGGTTCCTCAAAAGACTCCACACAGAACTCCCCTATGACCCAGCAATCCCACGTTTGGGCATTTACCCAAATTATCTCAAAGAAGGCCACACTAAAGCTATGAGCACGACTATGTTTAGTGCAGCATTATTTACATAGCTAAGATATGGAACCAAAGCATATGCCCCTCAGTAGATGAATGGATCAACAAAATGTGGTAGATATACACAATGGAATTCTAAGCCTCCATCAGAAAGAATGACATTGCCCCATTTGTTAGGAAATGGAAAGACTTGGAAAAAATTGTATTAAGTTAAGTAAGCCAGGCCCAAAGAAACTTAGGTTCCATGGTTTCCCTTATTTGCAAAAACTAGTATATGTCTGAGTCAAGCAGAAAAGGTCATGTAAGTTGGTGTTAGGGAAATGAGCCCTAAGATATGTATTTAAATGTTTTTTTTTTCTTTTGGTGATTGTTTCTAACACATTTATAAGATTACTTCTTTGTTGTTTTTTTGTCCCTCCTCCACGGTATAACCCCTGCTTTCACTGTATTTGAGGTTGTTATAATGTGTGGAGAGGAATGGAAAAAAACCAATCGTTTAAATACAGATACAGGTGGATCCATTGCAACAATGAGATGTACAAGTCGCTATGTGGAAACACGAACTTTACAATTTTGAAGGTGGGGGAAGAGGATTGGGTGGGAAGGCAGTGGGAGGATGGGAAGGAATGAGAAGGGGAAACAAAGGAGGAGGCTACAATTCTTGATAAGAAATGTACTCATTATCTTGCCAATGAATTGTAACCTCTGTACAGTATTTTCACAATAAAAATTTAAAAAAAAACAATGTAGCACAATCAGTCCTCTTCATTTTTTTCACTTTAATAATTTTGAAATCTATTTTGATACACTTTTCCCTAATCACTGGCATTGGGCATCTTTTCCTTGTACCTCTCATGATATCCACAGGGCTTTTTGTGACCCTGAATGTATTTTGCCTAATTTTTACCTTGTTTGTAATTGTTACTTTCAAATAGTTTTACAGAAGAGTTTTGATTTAACGTGTCCATTTATGTGCACAGCGTATCTTTTACAGTCATTCTCCCTCCATCAGTTTCACTTCCTCCACCTATCCCAAACCCACCTATCTCATTCATTTTCCATGTTCCATTTTCACATACATATATTGAGACTGTTATGTACATTCTCCCACCATTCATCTCTGTATTCATTTACCCTATCATTAGCATCCACCTGCTCTAGTCAGCACACATTTCAGTTTCCTGATAGTCATTTTTGTTAAACTATTAGCTTTTTGATTGAGCTATGCCATGGAATCTCACTCCAGCCTATACCATACTTAGTCAGTTTGGTAAGACCTGTATGTTTGTTTTACATATAAGATCCACATGTGCTCCATGCACTAGTGGCTCATGCCCATAATTCTAGTCACTTGGGTTGCTGAGTATTTACACAGAGTGGACTGTACATGGAGAACATGACATGTACATGCAGTGGAGTATTGATGCACAGTGGACTATACATGGAGAACATGGCATGTGCTTGCAGTAGAGTACTGGTCCTGGGAAGGAAAGTAAGAGGCTGACTTTGGGACCTGGCATGGCTGTTCCTGAATCCGACTGGCCTTGCACCCATTCTCATAGATTTCGCGGGAACCTTGTCCCCTTGTCCCAGCTGCCTGAGACCCCAGCCTGGCCCTCAGCCCCTCAGCACAGCTGCCTGGGGACCCCTGTTGGCCCGTGTTGTTCACTCATCTCGAGATGCCTGCAGATCCTGCCAGCCAGCTCTGGGCCACTCACCCTGGGTGGCCCAAGACCCTATCTGGATCCCAGCCCCTCTGCCTAGGTTGCCTTGAGTATCTTTCTGGCCCTTGGCCCCTGACCTCCCTAAAACCAGGGCTGGCAGACTTTGGCCCCTCGCTTTGGGGTTTTCCCAGCCTCAGCCAGCTGGCTCTTGGCCCCTCACCCAGACCATGTCCGGACCTCAGCCCCTAGACCTGGTCTGCCCAGACACGCTGCCATTTGCATTACCCCCATTAGAGGCTCAGCATGTTCTGAGCTGTGCACTCCACCTTGAAGGAGTTCCCTTGGGGTTCAGGGTGGCCCACTGGGAGCTTCTCTCAAGTAGGTAGACTCATGACGGTATTGGTGTGGCCAGGCTGTGGCAGGCTTCCTGGCTATATCTTCTCTGAAAGACATTTTTTTTTTTGAGAAATGAGACAGTGTCTCAATCAATCCCAGGCCATCCTTGAACTCACTTTCCTCCTGAGGTCATTGCTACACTGGGCTCATTTCTGTGCCACATTAGGGGGGCAGTGTGCCTAACTCCCAGTGTGCTGCTGAGGAAATGCCTTGGGTAGTTGGCAGTGGACAGGAGCAGCCACAAGATATGTGAGTTGATGTGCATGTGCAGCCTGCCCTGGCACTTCGTTGCTAGACTGGAGGGATCAGGTTCCCAGGAGTTGAACATATGTTGTTATGTTCTGGTAGGTTACCCTAGGAAGGTGTCAACATTGTGTAGGAGAGGAGGACTGAAAATGTGGTTCCCATCCTGTCTTGACAATTGAATGGATTTAGGCTTAGAAGTGGGGGGCAGGGTGACAGAGTTCCGTTGCCTCTGACCACATACATGTATTCATTCATGCGGCCATCCTCTCTTCTCCTCTCATTTGTTTTTTGTGCTGTGTATGGGGAACTGATGCTAAAGCCCTTGTTAAATGGGGAATTCAGAGATAAACACATTATTCTCTTAACTATCTTGAGAACAGTTCTTGCTGTGTGCCTTAGGCTGGACTTTGGACTAGCTGTCCTCCTGCCTCTTCTTCCTGAGTGCTTGGATTATGGGGTGCCTGGCTTATTTATTCTAATTTTTTGGAGTACTGGGGTTTGAACCCAGAGCATTGCCCTTGGTATACAGGTACTTCAACCTCTGAGCCACAGCTCCCACCTTGGCTCTTTCTGCTTTATTTTTCTGATAGGTTCTCACTTCCCCCTTCCTTCTACCTATGTCTCCCAAAGACGTGAGATTACAGGAATGAGCTATCTTACTCAAAGTAGTCCAATTTTTAAAATCTTTTGAAATATCCTGGTGAAAGAAGATTTTAGGGCAAGGTTCTTTGTATTTTACTCTAAGCTTGCTGGTTAGCCTACCTTCTTTTGCCTTCTGAATGTTTTCATTGATTTATCAAAGATAGCAGGAAGGAATGACCAGATCGTACAATGGCTGCAAGACCTTATACATCTGACCTTACCTCTGTTCTTTGTTCTCTACTTCTACCTCTGTTTAGCCTGCTTTGAGCTTGAATTATGCCCAAGATTGGCTTTTTCCATTTCTGTTAACACAGAGCCATAAATTAGGCATACAAGATTGCCTTTGACTAAACAGCAATAACAAAAATCACTTTTCTTGGGAAGATTGATCCTTGTGTCAATTTTTATTTGTTGTGGCCATTTTTAGGATGTAATATCATTTAAGTGGTAATACCATTCAGTGCATCAGCAGTATGAATTCCTTTGCTTTGATCGTTGTTCTAATTCTCTTTCTTGGATTAGAAACATTTCAGTGTACATATCCTTGAATCTTGAAGACTTCCCTGTGTGCTGGAATGTCCTTAATCTTCATCTGAGGTTTAGTTCTTGTGAGGCTTGTTGATCGTGGATGTGTAGCTGTAAGTCAGAAGGAGTGGTGGACTGGCTGTTGTTCATGTTTAACCACGGCCCTTATCCTGCCCTTACATGCCTTGTTTCTGACTTCCAGAGGCCATACTTTTTGTGGGTGATCCTGTGGGGTTTGTTCCAGGTTGCTGACCACCTCTTCTTTTTTTTTTTTTTTGCTTATGTGGTGCTGAGAAATCGAACCCAGGGCCTCATGCATGCAAGGCAAGTGCTCTGCCACTAAGCCACCTTCCCAGCCCTGACCATCTCTTCTTATGGCCCGTTCTGTGCTTGCATGCAGGCCGGCTCTCACATGGACTTGGTGATATGCTTGTATGCCTCATTTCCCTTTGGAAACTGACAATTCTGGCTCAAATAACTGTGGAGATTGTGCCTGTGGGCTCAGAGGGCATTTAGGGGAAGAGGTTATTCAAAAATCTACTGTCTGCGACATTTGATGGGGTGTGGGAGGTTGGCTCTGACTTTTCTTTGCCTTCCAGAAGGATGCTGGCCATGGAAGACTTGGGGAGAAACACTACCATTTTTTCCAGTATGAGGAATTTGAACTTCATTTTTTAGACAATGGAAGGCCTTTTCCACTTCTGTTCCAGGTTCTCTACAGATGCAGTAGCAGCAGAACAGGCATGTGAACTGTGTGTGCCCTGTGAGGTGTCTGGGTAGATACCTGGGCACAGAGAGACCTGGTCAAGTCCTGAATAGCTCAGGTAAGCAGCCCGGAGGGATAGACTGTTAAGGGTGATGTCTAGGGAGACACTTTGGCCTAAGTAGGGCTTGTTCCCATCCTATGTCATTGAGACAGCTATCTGTCCTCCAGATTTCATCCTGGTATACTGACATATTTGGGGTGATTGTAGGAGGCCAGGGAATGCTGTACATCTTTGTAACAAAGGTTTCCTCACCCTGGTGAGTGCTCTTTTCCTCATGAGTGCTCATTTCCTGGTGAGTGAGTGCTCTCCTCCTGGTGCATATCCTCTCCTAGTGACTGCTCTCCTCCTGGTTGAATGCTCAACATTGTGCTCCCACACATGGACTAGTGGATGCTGATGACGTTCTTGGAGAGACTGGGAGGAAGAGCATCAGTGTGTCTTCCTCTTTCATGAGGAGGATATTTTGTAAGCATAGGTTTCCATCAGCACTGTGAGAAATCAGGGCGGAGAAGCAGTACTGGGCATTTCACTGCATCAACATATGGGGGCCATTTGTGTACTGTGCAGTGATTCCAACTACACATTTGCCCTGACTTGAGTTCTGTTTAACTTCAAGTTCTTGGGAATGCTTACAAAATAGGCAGGCCTTTTGGAGGAGTCCAGATTCTAGGGCTGGGGTTGGGGTGTGTGGGCTCAGTCCCAGTTGAGACTAGGTCTCTGGGCCTGTAGGAGGGGAGGGGTCCTCCACTGTCCTGGGTACCACTGCACTGACTACTGTATCATACCTCTCCTTGGCTTTGCCTTCAGCTCCTCTTCCTATCACCTTCCCCTCCATGTCTGGAGCCATTCTGTAGTGACGTCCTAAAGCAGATGAGCAAGGGAACAGAAGAGGTTTCTGTGAACTGGCCTGATTAGTGATGGAGTAAGTGTTCCTTAGAGCTCTGTATTGTAAACTACCCTTCTTGACAAGCCCTGTCTTCTGAGGAGAAGTCCTCTATATTCTTTTTGGTGTTAAAGCATTTCTATGAGTGATAGCTGACTGTGTGATTACTGGTCACTTAAGAAATTGGCAAACTTTATCTTAAAAAGTCTTTAGTTGATGCAAATATCTGAGGATTTGTGGCCTAGCTGGTAGAGGCAGGGGATTCTGGAACCTGAATTAAACTGTGTTGTTCTTCATTGTTCATTGTATGCAATCTGCCAGTTGGCAACAGAGACGTAGTACTGTATCAGAGAGGGGCTCTCATGACCACAGGGCTGTTGGCCTGGTGCCTGGCTTTGGCTGTATCCTGTCGGCTGCCTGGCTTTGGCTGTATACTGTCCATCAGATGCCTGGCTTTGGCAGTGTCCTTCCCAGATATTATTGTTCCTTTTTCCATGGAGCTCCCTGAGTGGCAGTGAGAAACAGAGGACAAGGCTGGGGAAGCTGGGCTCCAAGTGTGAATGAGTGTCTTGCCTTCTTCCATTTCTCTTCTCCTTCATTCTTCCTTGTTCTTCCTCATTAAAGACCCCTTGAGGTGGAGGTGGAAGCACATAGTTTATCATGCTTTGGCATGTGTAAAGAGAAAGAAAGTGAAATTTCTTTGGGATATAGTCGGTGCTCTTGAAAGGTGGAGTGGATGTGCCTGGGCCCCTGACACACCTGTCATCCCTATGGGGTAGGTCTACCTTACTCTGCCAGAGGTTTAGACTTGGCATGGAAGTGGCAGCTGAAGGTTGGTGAAGGTGAAAGTTAGAATTAGGATCCCCTGGATAACAGTGTAGTTGGACTGAAGAAACAAAGATCATGCATAGGAGGAGGGATGGAGTAGATGCTGGCTGCTGGCCCACAGGGGCCTCAGCTCCCACTGTTATATTGGTCTGTGGCTTCTGTGAATTTGCTTGTGAACTCTGGGGTGTTCAGCTTCTACCTACCATGTGTCAGTCACAGGCACAAGCACAGGCTACTGCTCTTCTGTGTCAAACAGAAGTGCCTCTAAAAATTCCCAGTGTTCTCTCCTATGGGGAATTTCTACTGTAAACCAGTGGCTTCACTAAGTCTTCTGGCAATGTCTCTAGGAGGGCCTGAGTTAAGTGAGCAAGTGTAATAGAGCCCAAATTTCCGTGTTTGCCTTCCCCGGGGGTGTATGTACCTGGGTGTCACTGAAGGAATCCCCAAAGGGCTTTCAAAAGTTGGAGCCCTGGGTTAGGTGTATGTTTTAATTGATGCAGCACAAGCCTAGAAAGCTTAATGGGCTGAGTTTTTTTTAAATCCCAGTATTACCAGAAAACTGTTCCAGCTAAGTATAGTTATCCATACCTGTAATCTTAAAACTTGGGGTTGAGCAGGAGGGTTGTAGGATGCAGCCTGGGCTTTGTAGTAAGAGTTTGTCTTTTTTTTTTTTTGGTCCAACGTGGGCCTGAACTCTAGGTTTCGGTGCTGTCCCTCAGCTCTTCAGATCAAGGCGAATACTCTACCACTTGAGCCACATCACCACTTCTGGCTTTTTTTCTGGTTATGTGGTGCTAAGGAATCCAACCCAGGGTCTCACGCATGAAAGGCAAGCACTCTAACACTGAGTTACCTTCCCAGTCCCTGTTTTTAATTATTAAAGAGATGTCCAGGGTGGGGGTTACTATTTCATAAGCAGATAATGAATATATTTCTTTGGGGGCAATTTCACCTCTTCCTTTGTCTCTCCATTTCCCTCCCCCATCTCTACCTACAAATTGTATAGTTGTACAAGTCATTTTCCTGATAGTGTCTACTGAGTACCATTGCTGCCTTTGTTCAGCCCTGGTGCTTCCATTTCTTTGTGCCCTCCTACACCCCAAAGACAGCTAAAGGAACACACAGACAAAAAAAACGAACAAACAAGAAACAAAGGCCAAAAAGCAAAAACAACCATCTTCATCAACAATGTGAAAAATGTTGAAAACTTGTTGCCATTTCTTGGAATTTATTCGATAAATATTATTTTATATGTTCACTGGCACAGAGGCATTCATTGCACCTTTGGGTTCCTTCCTTAAGAGTACTTCCTTTAATTTTAAGGGTTTTTAAAAATTGATTGCAGTTTCTACATGCTCAGAACACAAAATATTTAAGTTGAGATGTATTTTATTATTGCAGTTTAATTTATATGTATTTAAAACCTTAAAAAGCCATCATTCAAAACTTTTTTTTCTGACCTAGGTAGAAAAAAATGCTGGGTTCCATATGTGACTGTAATTTTTTCCCAGCAGTGTTGGGAATTGAAGTTGGCTTGTTCGACCAAGCACTGTGTCACTTGAACCACACATCCAATTCTGCAAATGGATATTAACAATTTACCAATATTTCTTTTTCTGGGGCTTCATAAAATGTAATGTTCAAGTAGTATAAATGTCAATACAGAAAGGAAAAGAATGAGGTCATGTGAATTAAAATTAAAATTTTCATTATGCTGTCATTTCCAGTCTGTAGTTGGTATATTAAAATGAAATACGACATAAATTAATTCAAAGTCTTGTTTTGCTGGATTAGTTATTACCAGCATATTTATAATCATATGTGATCCTTTTTGTAAAATATATTTCTACCTTATTGCCATTTTCTGAACTTGTTTGGACGGTCTTTTTCTTCCTTTGGTAGTACTAGGTTTGAACTCAGGGCCCTTGCACTAGTCAAGCAGAGGTTCCGTAACTTGAGTCATGCCCCCAAACCTTTTTCAACATTGTTTGAATAAAGTAGCTTTTTGCCCAGTCTACCCTGACCACAGCCCACCAAATAAGAGCTCCCATGTTTGTGTAGCTGATGTGACAGGTGTGCACACTGCACCAGAATTTTGTTGGTTTCTTGGTCTTTTACCTTTTACTGTGGTGCCAGGCCCAACATAGTCTTATTTTTTAGGGAGTATTTTTAATACTAGTAGTTTAAGAATATTTATGGGTTGAGGCTGGGAATGTGGCTTAGTGGTAGAGAGCTCGCCTAGCAAGCATGAAGCTCTTTGTTGGATTCCTTAGTACCACATAAACAGAAAAGGCAAGAAGTGACGCTGTGTCTCCAGTGATAGAGTGCTAGCCTTGAGTAAAAGAAGCTCAGGAGCAGTGCCCAGGCCCTGAGTTCAAGCCCCAGGAATGGAAAAAAGAAACAAAAGAGTATTAATGGTGTGCTCTCTCTTTCTCTCTGTCTGTCTTTCTGTCTCTCATGCTAATCATGGTGCTTGAACTGAGGACCTGGGTCATTAAGACTAGTGCTCTACCACTTGAGCCACCAATCCACTTCCTTTGTGCTGATTAACTGGAGTCTCACAGACCTTGTTGCCTGGGCTGACTTCAAACTGCAGTCCTCTGCTTCCTGAGTACTAGGGTTACAGGTATGAACACTGTGTACTCAGCTTATGGTTCCTTTAAGTAGCTGGAATTTTCTACGATAATAAGAGTTTTGATTCATTTATAGTCCATTCACTCTCTCCCTTCTCTTTCTCTGTCTCTTGGTTATTGTAGGGCTTGAACTCAGGGCCTAGGCTAATGCACTAAAGCTAGTGTTTTACCACTTTGAGCCACAGCTCCATTTCCGGTTTTCTGATAATTAACTGGAGATAAGACTCTCACATACTTTCCTGCCCAGGCTGGCATTGAACTGTGATTCTTAATCTCAGTCTCCTGGGTAGCTAGGATTATAGACATGAGCCATTGGTGCCTGACCTATAGCATTCTTAGTTTTAGATTATTTATGGAAATTTCTATTTATAAAATAACTTTTCACATTCTGAAAATTTATATGGATAAGAAATTTATTTTGCTGTGGCAGCTGTATCTATACAGAACTCCTTGAAAAGCAAACCCTTAAGAATAAGACACTAGGGGCTGGGAAGGTGGTTCAGTGGTAGAGCAGTTGCCTTACAATGCATGAGACCCTGGGTTCAATTCCTCAGCAACACATAAGCAAAAACAAAAAAGCCAGAAGTGGCGCTGTGGCTCAAGTCCTAGAGTGCTAGCCTTGAGCTGAAGAGCTGAGGGACAGCGCCCAGGCCCAGAGTTCAGGCCCCAAAACCGGACCCCACCCCCCCAAAAAAGAAAAGAAGACACTAATGTTGAGCTCAATGATTCTCACTTGTAATCTCTAGAGACTTGGGAGGATCATGGTTTGAGGCTATCTGGGGAAATAGACTGAATATCAACAAGCCAGGCATGGGGGTATACATCTGTAATCTCAGCTATGTAGGAAGCATAAGTAGGAAAATCTTGTTTGATGCAATGCTCTTAAGTTCAAACCCTAATACTGCTTTTTATGGAAAAAGAAGAAATGGGTCATTAAAATTTGTTTTTGTGATTGTATGTTTGTAAAAACATTGATGTAAATGCATTCATATAACTGCAGAGTCTTTTGCTGTTTTTCAGTGTTGTGGAGTTAAGGGTCCCAAAGGAAGTAGCCTCAGAGAACGAAGAGACCCTGGGTGCCCTGGAAGAGGAGTCTCCAGCCAAGTAGGGAGTTTCGCATATTTTCCTTATTGGGTTGTAATGTTTTCATACATCTTCTTAATGTATTAATAAGGAGCAATCTAGTTCACACTATCTAATGAGTAATTTTTTTTAACTTAGTCATCTTATTTGGGTTCTGCAACTTGCATTCCCATTTTTTTCTGGCTAACAGTAGATGGCATCAGTATGACCATAGGCATTCTTTGCTTCCTTTTTAAAAATATTTTTGTTATCCTTAGGTAGTTGTACAAAACCGTTGGTTTATGAATACAGTGTGTCTTGATCAATGTTACCCTTTCAGCATTCTCTCCCAATCCTCCAAACCACTCCTTCCTTTACTTATGTTAATTCTAGGTTATTTATTGAATGTTTTGCAATTTAACAAAGCAGTTTGTGTGTTCTTTGGATCTGGATTTGTGTCACCATGTCAACATCTTCACACATCCCCTTTTTGTCTGTTCTGTGGTATGGATTCTTGCCTGCATTCTCCACCCTTCCCCCTTCATCTACCCTTCTCCCCTTGCTTCCCCACACTCCTTCCCCTCTTACTAGCACCCATTTCCTGGTTCTTGTTTTGCTGGGCTTTGACTTAAAATCTACACAATTGCTAATGAGTGATTTAATTTTTTTTAAGTACTGGGGTTTGAACTGGAGCCTTGAGCTCTTGCTCAGCTTGCTGACAGCTAGTGCTATACCATTTGGCTTCTGCTGGTTATTTTGGAGATGGAGTTTAACAGACTTTTTCCCTGGGCTGGCTTCAAGTTGCAATCCTCTGGATCTCAGTCTTCTGAAGAGCTAACATACACCATGACTCACTTGTGTGCACTTCTATTGGGCTTTAATGAAATTAATGGGTTAAGTTCAAATGTACTGTTCTTTACCCACCTCTTTCCATCAATAGCTTGTTCAACTCATTTTACTTCTGTCCCTGTTACTCTCCCCAAGTCCTTATTTTCTCTCTTTTCTTCTTGTAGCTTAGGTGCCTGGTCCATATCTCTCAGGTTTATACCTTAAGTCCACTTGTCTTTTGGAGTTCGTGTGGGATCTCTCTTAGCCAAACCCCAGCTGGACGACTCCTCACAGTTGTCCTCCCTGCCTGTACCCACAGGCAGGCACTGTAATCATTTGAAACCTCTGCATGTCTTGACTCCCAGTATTCTGAAATGATCCCTCAGTTCCACCTAGCAATCCATTTCAATGTTTCACTTTTAACACCTTTACAGCTTATTCCTTCTTGTCTGCTCAGAACTCTGACACTACCCTTTCCCTCTTTCCTCTCACCTTCTCTTTCATTCTCCTGTGCATCTTTGTGTCATAAACAAGGTGGGAGCCATCAGATGGGAACTTCACAGTTTTCTCACTGTCAAAGGTACAAACCTATCTATAGACACTCACCTTGTAGCTTCCTGCCCTCCTGGTAAAAGACTATTTTCTCACAGCTCTTCAAGCTTTTGGTCTTTTCTCACTCTACTTCATAGAAGTTTCATACTTCTGGCTCCCCCCTCCCCACTTGTATTCATCTCTTTCTCCCAGCTCTGGTCTTAAAATCAACATTTTAAACACGGTCATTCTCATGCTGGTGCTGAGACTTGAACTCAGGGACTTGTGTTCTCACTTGGATTTTTGCTCATGACTGGCACCATCTGCTAGAGTCATGCCTCCAGTTATGTACTTTTTGCTGGTTAATTGGAGATAAGAGTCTGAAAGATTTGTGTATCCAGACTGGCTTTGAACTGTGGTTCTCAGATCTCAGCCTCCTGAGTAGTTAGGATTATAGTTGTGAGCTACTGATGCTTGACACTCAGAATTCTGCTGACCCTTCTCTTGACCCTCCATTCTCTCATGCGTCCCACTTTCTGAGTTGTGTGCATTCTTTCTTAATTTCCATACCACATCCTCATTCCTCACTTCACTCCTTCCCTCTCGTCCTTCTGCAATTTGTAACCATGTCTCCTGATGTAATGGATGTTTCAACCTGAGTCTTCTTGGTTCTCAGAAGCATTGGACTTTATTGATTTCTTAAACATATCCTCTCAATGGTTTCTGACATCACTGTACTGGTTTTCCTTCTGCCTCTCAGATTCTCCTTTGCAGGCTCATCGTTGTCTTGTATGTCTTTTTAAATGCCATTTCCTTCAGCTTCTCTTCTTCTAGAGCCCGTTTGTAGGATCTTATGTATCCTGTACCTTAAACAGTCAGGTATAGCTCCAGAAATTATCTCTGAATCCTTCCTTTAGTATACTTCTGGACACCTCCCCTGATCCCAAATATTCCTTGTACTCCACATCTCCAGGATTTAGCAAATTACTTTCATTAAAAGCCTCTGAGCCTTCTTAGTGGTTTCCCACAAACTAGAACCCTAAGAATTACCCATGGTGCTCCCTTTGTGACTCTCTCTCCCAAATTCAATCCTTCCTTCTGCCCTGTGTGATTTTTACCTTACCTCCAAAAGCACAGTCATCCGGCTGTCACGTGGCTCCCTGCATTTTCACCTTGTATGCCAAAGTGGCATTCAGACTGCTGTGCCCTCTCCGTCCTCCCCCCCCGCCCAGTGATTTCCTGTTCTTTTTTAGCTTCTGATGTGACCTGCACAGTCCTACATGGTCTGGCCTCCACAGGACCCCCCAGTTCCACCTGTGCTTTCCTGGGTTCACCTCATGTCTCTTATTTTTAATCTCAGACATACATGTCCTCCACCACTATCCTCACATCTGACATACTTTCACAAGTATTGATTTCCTGTTCTCTATACTTCTTCCACTCATCTTCACCTTCCAACCATTAGAACTTTTACTCATTTTTCATCTGCCCAAGGCAGTGTGTCTAAAGAGCATAGACTTGGACCCGGAGTGCTTAGTACAAATTTTAGCTCCACCACTCACCAGACTGGACAAGTTATTTAATCTTTCTTCAGTGGTTCTGTTTTCTTCATGTGTAAAATGGTAACAATATAGTACTTATGCTACAGGGTTGTTGTAAGGAGTGTGTGTATGTGTAAGGGAGCGAATGTATACATAGTGCCTAGCATCTGCTTAGCACTATAGAAATATCTGTTGTTATCACTGTGACTTATCATAGGATTTATCACAATGTTTGGTGATTATCAAAAGTATTAATTTGCTATTCAAACATGATGGGAATCTGATTTGTTCTCATAACTCCACATTGCTCCCATGACTGATCACCTCCCACCGCTCCCATCCCCAGACCCTTCCTGATTCTCAGGAATACTTCATCCCTGACATAATCTAAAGTGCAGGACCAAAGCCGGGTACTGTTGGCTCACTCCTGTCATCCCAGCTACTCAAGAGGCTGAGATCTGAGGATCACAGTTCAAAGCCAGCTCAGGCAGGAAAGTGTGTGAGATGCTTCTCTCCAATTAACCACCAGAAAATTAGAAGTGGCAGTGTGGCTCAAGTGGTAGAGCACTAGCCTTGAGCTGAAGGGCTGAAGGATAGCACCTAGGCCCAGAGTTAAAGTCCCATGACAGACAAAAAAAATGGGAAAGGAAAGGTCAGGTCTGGGATGATACCTCTGCTAGAAAATCCCAACTGAAACATAAATTCCAAACAGGACATTTTGGATAATAAATCCCCAATAGGACCAGACAATGCATCTCCAAAGAAGAGTCTAATAACTCTTTCCTGGTCTATTCTTCCAACCCAATCATTTTGTCTATCCGAAGACCCTATATGGAGGACTTGCCTCTCCCCTCTTGTCCCAATCTTCTTATGTATCTAAAGATGGAATATGAAGGATTGACCACCTCCCTACTGCCTCAGGCACACATGTACACCATGCAAAGCCCAGGTACGTGTGGACTTGTGCAGGCAGGGCAGTCTGACCCAAGCCTGGCTTCAACATTCCACTATGAGCTGATTGAAAGTCTCCACCTCTCTCAGCCCTAATAGCCTTTTGATAACCTCTATGATAACCTCTGCCCCCTGGTTCAGACCCCATAAAAGCCCACCTCCAACTCCACATCTTTGTAGCCTCCATCCCTGCCAGAAGGTTGGTTGCCCCTTGCTGATTCTCAGTAAGTAGTCCTAGCCTTTCGAGATGAAGAGTCCAACCTGTTCCTATTCTTTTTTCTATTTTTCTGAATAAAAACTACAAAATATGCTGTAAAATTAGGATTAATAGTTAATATGATGACTTATGCAGTGCGTTGCCTAAATAAAGAGATGTAAATTTATATGAATGTTGGCAAAGTACGTTAACTTGATACCTCTCAGAACATATAATATTTTTTATGAAGCAATGAACTTTTATATATAGTTGGGTGATATAAGGCTGAGTAACAGAATGAATTATAGCATCATCCCAATCTTCATATTTATTGGAGATACTGTAGCATTCATAAAAGACAAAGAGATTGTGTGATCTCTCTGAGAGATGGCAATCTCCATGAGGGCTAGTCAACAAATCTCCACTGACTATAGCTGTTATTAAGCTGAACTGCTTAGTTGAACTGCTGGTGCTGCACCATAGAGCATCCAGATTGGCCAACCATGTTGAGAAATACTTGTTTCTGTACTCCCTTGTCAAGCTTTTGAAAGTTGGAAAAACTGTATCAAATGACCGTGATACTGGCTGATCTCTGCCTTGTCTAAATAGTGATTTAACATTGCTGCTTTCAATAATATATAATGTGCCCTTCTCAGTTATAGAAACTCTAGATGAATGAATTCAGTACTATATACACAATAATGTTTTCTTTTTACTGACAATCACAGTTGCGCTTCTTCTTTTTGATGTTCCTTCCTTAGAGGTATGTGAAATGTACCTTGTCCCATGTGTTCTAATATGTGAGGATAACTGTCACAAATTGTATTTGGTTATAAAAATAACATTTCTGATATATTACTGTGTGCCAACATCTGCTCTTTATAGAACTTCTGTGTATTAATTCACTGAAATCTGGACTGCTCTGAGCAGTTAACTGTTAACTTTCTCAAATAGAAGCACAGAGGTTAAACAACCTATCAGTAATTACACAGCCATTAATTGAGTCGAATCAGACAGAGAATGATAAGAATGGCTAATTGGCATTCAGATGACCATCCGGTTAGGGACTTCTCTTAGCAGGGCACAGGTTTCTCAGGAGTAAAATCCTAGCTCCTCAGGAGGCTGAGAACTGAGGATTGAGGTTCAAAGCCAGCCCAGGCAGGAAAAGTCTATGAGATGCTCATCTTCAAATAACCACCAGAACTGAAAGTGGCAATGTGGTTCAAATTGGTAGAGCACTAGCTTTGAGCAAAAATCTCAGGGACAGTGCCCAGCCCCTTAATTCAAGCCCCACAATGGACACACACACACACACAGAGAGAGAGAGAGAGAGAGAGAGAGAGAGAGAGAGAGAGAGAGAGAGAGAGAGAGAGAGAGAGAGAGAGAGAGAGAGAGAGAGAGAGAGAAAACTTCTCTTAAAAGGGAAGATATCAGTTCTGTCAGCTTGAGGATTGCCAGAAGGATCACTGATGATTTTCCTGGATAGATTGATGGAACAACCACCCCATTCCTTCCCTTCATAAAAAAGAAATTTTGAGGATATCTTTGTTTGCTTGCTAGCTTGTACCAGGGTTTGAACTCAAGGACTCTGCTTGCTTGCTTGTCACTCTACCATTTAAGTCATGCCTCCCACCTAGCTTTGTTTTTGACGTTCATGGGGCTTGACCTCTGGGCCTGGGCTCTGTCCCTGAGCTCTTTAAGTCAAGGTGAGCGCTCTACCACTTGAGCCACGCCACTTCCAGTTTTCTAGTGGTTAATTGGAGATCAGTCTAACAGACTTTGCTGCCTGGGCTGGCTTTGAACCACGATCCTCAGATGTCAGCCTCCTGAGAAACTAGGATTACAGGTATGAAGCACCAGCGACCGGTCCAGCCTAGCTTTTGCTGGTTATTTGGGAAATGGAATCTTGCAGACTTGTTATTCACAAGAGCTCAATTCTCCTATATAGGACTGTAGTCATGAGCCCCCATGGCCTAGCTGAGTAAATATTAATGCAAGATACCTATCTTCTATTGCACTTTGTTTCCACATGTATTTGTATAAACAGTGAAGATTTTGCACATTTGTGTGTTAGGTTAAATTTGATTGCCTCAGTCATGTCTGGTTAGTAAGTTTTACTTAGTTCTAGGGACCACTTTCTTTGTTTCACTGTATTTTTTCCTATATTCAGGGAGAAAGGTACCTCAATGGAAATGTGGATGTATGGACTGCTGTTTTAGATATTCCCTTGGAATATTTCAACTCTTTGTCTAAGCCCCATTGGCCACTTACTCCCTAAGTCTCAAGGTAGTACAAAGGTGAAGGCTTTAGAGATACAATGCAGCAGCCTTGTGGTACCCTAGAGTCCCCCCAGAGTCACTGCACACACCTCTGATGGATCTATGTGGGCTGGGTATGAGGGCCTTCCCAGGACTCACATTTGGAAGTGCCACTCCCCTTCTTGGGACCAGAAGCAACAGGTGCCACATATAATTTCTACTTTCTAATATTTTCATTCAGTGTTATAAACAGTACCTGATCATAGAAATACTATGTTTTATTACAACATATATAACCTATCTTATTTCAACCTTTAAAACCATTGTAATATTTTGTATACAGTTGGTATTCTTTCTGTAATTCCTTATTTTTTTACTTTTGAATGTAACTAAAGTAATATAGTTTGTGCATATTTTATCATTCTAGTATAACTTCATTTGCACTACTTACATGCAAAAATTTTCAAATTCTGAGATTTAATACTGTGTTTTTAGATAACAATTTTATTGTACTTTATTTCAGTTGGCCAATATGGCCTTATAAATACAAACAATAAAATCCATTCTTGTTAGTATCAAGTTCGATGTCCTTTGGAAACTGTAGACTCAGGATATAACATCGTGCATACACTAATGTGTATCACTTTGTTTACAACTGCTCCATAAAATTAGTAGTTCAGATGGCAATCTCTTCATCTGGCCCACTGGGCCCACTGGGCATGCTGGGGACTCTGGTGAAGTAAGAGCCTAACTGCAGCCTGCCCACCTTCTGTAATGCCAGGAGACTGTGGGAGAAGACATGCTGGGGGGTTAGGGCAGTGAACCTGTGGCTGCCACAGCACAGAGCCAGCTGCAGTTGCTGGAAGCTCTACCTGGGCATGGGCGTGCATGGCAAGGTACCACGGGAACTCTCTAGCATCTGCCTGCAGGCCCAGGGCCTGAATGACCCTGCCTAGGGATCACACCCATGCATTGTGTGGTTGGGCCAACTGAACTGAAGGCATTCTCCAGATCTGCTTCTACATATTTAGCCTTCTTGGAGCAGGGGATGACTCTGCTGTGCTGCGAGAAGTAAGACAGGCGCAGAAGTGGTAACTCTAACATTTGTACCCAGGCTATTTGGATACTTTCTTTCCTGCACCCCACCCCGCCTCCGCTGGCTCAGGTTGCCCTTCCCCACTTCTTGTTCATGGCATAGCAAGCAATGACACTCATGTCAGGTACTATGGCTGTTCTTTTGGGTTGGTTAATATATATATATATATATAAAGATAGCCCCTCTCTCAGACAACAAAATTATATTCTGGTTTTTGTAAAAGATTCTGTATTCCTAGTGTTTGGTTTTTGTATTCTTTGTTGTAAATGCTTGGGAAACTTGTATTTTAAGTGTTGAGGTGCAGGGAGAATCAGCCAGATTATGAACATAGTTTCCTACATCCTTTTATCTAAAAAGGAAAACAGATTCCCTCTAAAGCTGCCTATCAGTCAATAAATTTGAGAGGGGAAAAAGTCTATATTCTACTAAGATCAAAATGTGCTAGTTTTACAATGGCTTTGTAGTGAAGTTGAAATTTGGAATTAATATTCCTCCAGCTCTGTTCTTTTTATTAAGGATCATTTTTGCTATTCGGGGTCTTTACTGTTCCATACGAATTTTAGGATTGCCTCTTCTATTTCCTTGAAGAATGAGGTTGGAATATTGATAGATATTTCATTGAATTTGTAGATAGCTTTGGGAAGTATTGCCATTTTCACAATGTTGATCCTTCCAATCCAGGAGCATGGGAGGTTTTGCCACTTTCTTGGTACATGCACAAGAGCAGACTTCAAAACCATTGGAATAGAATTAAAAACCCAGAAATGAACCTACAGACATATAGCCATCTAATCTTCTATAAGGGAGCTAAAAAAATAGAATGAAAGAAAGCCTCTTCAGAAAATGCGGTAGGCAAAAGTGGTTAATCATTTGTAGAAAATTAAAGCTAGATCCTTATATATTACACTGCACCTCAATCAACTCCAAATGTATCAAAGACCTTGGACTCAAAGCAGATACTCTGAAAATATTGCAGGATGCAATAGGAGAAACCCTAGGTCTTCTTGGCACAGGCCAAAATTTTCTTAGTAGAGATCCAGAAACAATACAAATCAAAGAAAGGTTCGACAAATGGGATTGCATGAAATTGCAGAGCTTCTGCATCGCAAAGGACATACCTAACAAGTTCAATAGAAAGCCCATGGATTGGGAGAAGGTCTTCACTAGCCATAAAATGGACAAGGGTCTCATATAGAAAATATACCTGCAACTCAAATTAAATCCCCCAACAACAAATCCTCAAATAAACAACTGCCCAATAAATAAGAGGGTTAAAGACTTGAAGAGAAACTTCTCTGAAGAAGAAAGAAGAATGGCCAGTAGATAAATGGCGAAATGCTCAACCCCACTAGCCATAAAAGAAATGCAAATCCAAACAACATTCTGATACTACCTCACCCCAGTTAGAATAGTTATAATCAAGAACTTGAATAACAACAGATGATGGAGGAGATGTGGACAGAAGGGAACCCTACTACATTGTTGGTGGGAATGTAAACTTGTTCAACCACTTTAGAAAGTAGTATGGAGGTTCCTCAAAAGACTCCACGTAGAGCTCCCCTATGACCCAGCAATCCCACTTTTGGGCAAACAGTAGTAAAGCTATCAGCACAAGTATGTTTATTGCATCATTATTTTCCATAGCTAAGTTAATGAACAAATGCAGATGCCCCTCAGTAGATGAATGGATCAAGAAAATGTGGTATATATACACAATGGAATTCTATGCCTCCATCAGAAAGGATGACATTGCCCCATTTGTTAGGAAATGGAAAGACTTGGAAAAAGTTATATTAAGTGAAGTAAGCCAGGCCCAAAGAAACATAGGTCCCATGGTTTCCCTTATTTGTAATTACTAGTATATGTCTGAGACAAGCAGAAAAGTTCAGATAAGTTGATGTTAGGTGAAATGAACCCCAAGGGAAGTATTCAAATATTTTATTTTTTCTTTTTTGCGATTGTTTGTAAGATATTTATAGGATGATTTCTTTGTTGCTTTGTATGTCCCTCTCCCATGGTATAACCCCTGCTTTCATTTTTTTTGATGTTGGTATAATTTCTGGAGACGGGCAAAAACAAATCGTATTAACAGGGATACAGTTGGACCTTTTGCAACAATGAAATGCACAAGTCGTTATGTTGAAAAATGAGCTTTACAACTTTGGCTGGGAGGGGCAGGGCGGGAGTGTGTGTGGGGAGATGGCAAGGGATGAGAAGGGGAAACAAAGGAGGAAGCAACAATTCTTGATAAGAAATGTACTGTTTACCTTGCCCATGTAATTGTATCCCCTCTGTACGGTATTTTCACAATAAAAAATGGACAAGTTTTATTAGCATGCTTTGTGTTCAAAATACAATTAAGTCATACTCTATCATGGAAATGATTGTCCAAACCTAATAGTTATGTGTCCTGGGAGCTAGAGGCAAGATTTTTGTGAGCTTCATTCAAAGGCGGGAGGGAGGAGTTAAAATCAATACTTATTTTGTAGAATCAAAGTGGTAATCCAAAATGAGAATGACAAAAAAACTCTGTCTGGTCTAGTTCTCACGTGCTGCCCTTGACATGGCACTTTTTGCCTTTTCTGGCTATGGTTAGGTCCACCTACCCGGTGGACCTAAGGTTGTCTTTATGGCATCTTGGTCCTGAAGTGGGTCTTGGGTTATGCAGTAGCAGTTGGAACCAAGCCAAGGACAGGAAAAAGACCACTTCCAGAGCATGGCTCCTTAGTTCCCTATGCAAGTAGGATTACCAGGAATTTCTCTGAATTTGACTCCAGAAAACAATCACTGAACCAAAAGGACAGGCCACAAAACTCCTTTCCCCTTCCTCCAATTCTTCCTTCCTTGGTAAAGTGCAAAATAATTTTGCAGGTTTTGGCACACACACAACTCACCCACCCTCCTCTGGAGGTTGCAAATGACTAAGTCATGTAAATGCGTAATGCCACACTCTTCATTCTGGACAATTTCTTCAGGTTGTTTGATGCTTTACTTTTTTAAAAAAAATTCTTTTTGTCAGTTGTGGGGCTTGAACTTTAGGCCTGAGTGTTAACATGTTCCTGAGCACCTCAGATCAAGGGGAACACTCTACCAGCAACACTTCTTCTTTTTGGTGGTTATCTGGAGGTAAGAGTCTCATAGACTTTCCTGCCAGGGTTTGCTTTGGACCGTGAATTTTAAAATTTTATTTCAATGTATTTCTGCTAATTTCAGGAGACTTGGGTCTCCTTCCTCTTTTATTTTCTCCAGTATCTTTTCTTGTTTTGGAACAAATGTCATGGACTGTCCATCCATTCAAATCTAAGCTTATTTCATTAATTTAATAGAAAAGGAATCCAGCCTGCCTGCATCACAGGACAGCTTTGCAGATAATATTAATCTGATAATTCACATCAGTGAATTTTCTAAGTCATTTTGATAAATTTTTGTAAACCATTCACTAAAGAGGTCCAAAAAAGCAAAAATAAATAATAATGTTTGATTTCTAACAAGGTTTAAAAAAACTAGTAATTCAACAAAACACATTCTGTTGTTCCAAGATTCCATGGTGAAGAAGCCCTTAACACTGACCCCCTCATTTCAAACATGTAGCTTTATTCAGTTTTACTGTTCTAGCTTTCATTTTGGTACTAGTATCAGTAAATTACTTGTAGTATTTGACAGTGAAATTTCAGTTGTTGATAGCTCAATTGATATTGACAATGGTAGACTCATGGGTTAACTATCATAGAGCATAAAATATTGAATAGCATTAATTATATGCAACTATTCCATAACTTAATATAACTATCACATATGTGTATCTTCATATAATTTTTAAAATGCAAAACAGTTACATATCTATGTCATAAAATAATTCTGTTCACTAGTATAAGAGACTAAGCTAAACCTATTGCATCATCCCCAATATTCTTGATAAAATTTTCTTTTCTCATTAACTTTTACCTTAGGGCCTTCTTTTCCTAGCAACCAATGATACGTTGATGACCCTACATTTTATTCTCCTCTGTATAACCTCTTTCCTTTCCACCTCCAGTTAGTCACTCATGTTGAATATCAGAGGAATAACTTGTCCCAATGTGCCTACAAGAGGACAGCAGTACCCAAGTCGACTGGTTGTGCCCACTCTGTCCTTGTTTTTTTAGGTAATGGGGTATCAGTGTCAGGGGTGTCAGGGATCAGGTGGCTGGAACCATGGTACTATTAATTATGGGTAGTAGAACAGAATAGCAGAGACTATGATACCAGACAAAGAAGAAATGTGACTATAATCATTGTGTTACAATGGCCAGGTGTTGGAAGTATGCCTGGAGTTCACTGCTCCTGCTGCACTGATCCCAGGGTAGCTGGGGAGGTTCCACCTCTGGATCAGGACCAGGCTTTGTAGACAAGACCGATGGGACATCTGGGGACCTGTGCAGTGGCTGCCTTGTGCGGCCTGGGAACTTCCTTAGCATGGCCTAGGCTTCTCCACGGAAAGTCTCATTCACTCCTGTGCCTCTCCTGTCTTCAGGATTCCCGCTGTCCTCCTGCCTCCTGCCATGTCAACTACAGGTGTCAACTTCTCCACACCGCTGAGAGGCCATCGCAGAGATGCTCACAGGGCTTCCCACGCCAGTTCACCATTTTTGCAGGGCTCTGGGGTGCCATCCTCCAGGCAAAGCATACCCCCATTTCAGCTTGGCCACACCTGCCTAGGGAACCACGAACTGAATTCTTACACAGGAAGCCAGGGGCACACAAGGCCATCCTGCAGTCAAAGGCATTCTTTCCCTCCTTCTGCTCAGGTGTGTTGAGGTTGTGGAGCCAACCACAACATCACATTTGATTATCTAAAAGGAAGGTGGAAAAAGCTTCATTGTCCTAAATACAACTGTCCCTGTGGTTCTGTGTACATGAGGGGTGTGTGTGAGTGTGTCAGTGTGTGTCTGTGTGTCTGTGTGCGTCTGTGTCCTTTGAGAGTTTCAGATATAGCTGAGGTTTGGGGTAAAACACTTCTTCCCTTCAGCATTGAGTTTTGGTGTCTAGTGGTTTTCCTCACCACCAAATTTTGAGTCAACGTTCTAAAGTTGTCCTTCTCTATACATTTCTCTTTTGATCTTCTTGATGCTCAGATTCCTATTGTCTGCTTGTGAACTTCACCATTAGCTTGTTGAAGGTGGTGCCTTTTTAAAAAAGCTTATGAAGCCTTTTGATCATTTTAAATGCAGTTTTACTGTGTTAGTGCGTTTTACTTAGCCCAACTCTTGGAGCCTCGGCTGTGTCTGTTAATTCTGAGATTAGCTTAGGGCTAATATGAGAAACTATCCATCTTTGTAGAGAAAGAAGTTCAGCATCTTTATTGAAATAATTGCCTGGTTGTAAAAAATGTGTTATAAATGTACAATCAGTTGATTTTAGTAAATTGTGCACGAATGTAATGATTTTTGTTTATTAATGTGAGTAGTTGGAATAGAAAAAAAACACAAATTATAGAAGTTAAAAATTGATCAAATAACATAAAAGAAAGACACTGATTAGGAATGAAGCACGAATATAAAAGTTTAATAAATAAATGGAATTATTGAAATTCTTATCCACAAAAAATATATATCAAAAATCATTGAGCTTCCATCTTACACATCAGAATAGTTATCACAACTCAAACAAATAAAAACAAATGCTGGAGAAGTTGAAATAAATCAGGAACTATATTTAGCTGTGTGGCATTATAAACTAGTGCAACCCATATGGAGCTCAGAATGGAAGTTTACACAATGCCAGAAAAGACATATTTTACTGACATTTATAACAATTTGGATACATATTGAAGGAATATGTTTCAACATGAATGTCCATGTTCATGACAGGAGTATTCATAGCAACCAAACTCTGCAGTCAACCTAGGTGTACCAGAAAGAGGGAATAAAGAAAATGTGATATTCCTAGCTATAAACATATACTGGGATATAAGAGAAGTAAATGCTTCTCCTCTTTGACTTCAGAATATTTTTGGATATACACCTATTCCTAATTTCACTAGGTTTTATAGCATTGTGTTTTTGCTTTTGTGAGGAACCTCCATAATGATTTTCAGAGCAGTTACAACAGGTTAAAGGTATCCCATAATATGTGGATTGTAGACCGAAATTTAAATATATCAGTGAACACATACAGCACCAACATATATAGTTTATAATTTGAAGCAATTTTAAGAAGGAAACAATTGGGCAAAAAGACAATGTTAGATGCTTAATAACAAATTATCTTGAAAAGTTGAATAAAGAGGTATAAAATGAGATTCATCAAAAGTTATTACATGATAGAAGATGGATGAAGTATAGAAAAACAGATTCATTTGCATGGTCAATTCGACTGAAGTATATGCATATTTGTTGTACACTGATGAAACGTATTCAAAAACATAGAGTATAGAGTATAGAGCAGGATCTTTCTTGAGTATATGTAATAGCAAGAATTCACTGGAGGATCAGAAATGTGAGGGAGAGAGAATAATGTTGTCAAGATATATTTTACACATATACAGAGATGGAAAAATAGGAAAAATGTGCAATTAATTAGTGCTAATTTAACAAAACGTTTTGTTCAACTTTTAAAGATGAAACTATAAAAATAACACTTAATATCATCAAATAAATATGCCATGGAAGAAAATGTACCATGTACAGATTTTCCCCAAAATTTGTTTTATTTGTTAACAAATGGATTAAAATAAAGTGTAATTATATCTGAAGATGTTAACACTTTCAAATGTCATTGCTAGAACCAGCAAAGGAAAGTCACAGAGAAGCAGAGTAAGAACAACCTGAGCGGTGGATGAAGGTACTCAGTAGAACTCTGAGGGTAAAGAATTTGCTTTCTTTTCCTCATCAACATAGAGCTAGGACACCTACATTTTGACAGAACACTTGCAATAAGAGCAATGAAGTTACTAATTTAGGTAGTAATTCATTATTTTTATTCCCTAATATTATGATGTAACTCCCAAATGATATGAGTGGTCCTAGTAGATATTCTGAGCTCATTTTCACCCAGAGTTTCTAATTGCTCCCCCTGCCAATGATTCTTCTGCTACTCCCATTTCTCCTTGTTTCTCAACTAAACTCCTGTGACCTTTTGGTTCATGAGAAAGAGCTGGAGAAATGTTAGGATGGCCTGGAGTCTGAGCTAACTCCCACTAAATCTTAGAGGATCTAGTGAAGGACCTCCACCTGGGCCTCAGAATCAGATATTAATTGACCTCTTTGTAAATGGGGAAATTCACTCCCACAAGCAGAATCTGTCATTCCTTGACTTCTCTGAAAAGATTTGGTAATAGGGTACAATTCAGAGAATGAGCTTTCTCACCACCAGCCACTGCTTTGGCAGGAAGAACAGATTCAAATCTGAAAGTGGTCTCAATCCCCACAGGGCCAGTCAGAAGCCAGGAGATCACACTTTCCTCCTCATCAGGGACCATTTGCTAGGATTAGAGTCTGGACAAAGGCTAAGATGGAGATAAACTGAGACTGGGCCTAAGGGGCACACAAAAGAATTTTCCTTTCTTTGACTTCCAGTGAGTTGTTTAATTAGACATGATGCCTCCTTCATATCAGAAAATGTACTACATGAATTAAGTCATTGCCACTTTGTGGGAGGTCAGTTTCCTCAAAGGAGAAGAGGTTAAATGCTGTGACCACCAGTTTGCTCCCTAGGCTGTTGTCTCTCCCATATCTTCCCATTCCAGGAATACATTGCTTCTTTCAGGCATTCAACTATTTATCCTGATCCTAGGCGGGCATACTGTAGGCTCTTCTTTTGCGTCTCTTGCATTTGAGGTAGAATAGGCCCAGGCTCAGCTCATGCCAAGAATTAGATGCATTCTGAGAAGCTCAGATTTTTACTAAAGATCAATCATATTAAAAAAAAAGTAACTGAATTAATAGCACCCTTGTATACTTGCATCTTCACTAATAGATAACTTCCTGGGTGCTCATTGTGTACTTTTAATTCTTTGGTAGCAAGCAACATTCTAGGAGTCTTTCCTGGCCACAATTTTTGAGGTTTCCACTGAAAATTGAACTTACTAGAATCTCAAAAGTTTCAGTTTGGGGGGAGGGTGGATATGAGTGGCTCATACCTACAATCCTACCTAGTCAGGAGGCTGAGATTTGAGGATGGAGGTTATAAGCTAGCCTGAGAAGAAAGTCTATGAGATTTCTCTCTAGTTACCTAACAAAAAACCAGAAGTGGTACTCTGTACCAAAGTGGTAGAGGTCTAGCTTTGAACCAAAGAGCTGAGGGACAGTGCTCAGGCCATGAGTTCATGCCCTGTGACCAACAAAATGTAAGTATCATGTTTCTACTTTGGTTTCCTATTCTAACACACTATGTGCTTTATCTGTAAGTCTTACTTAAGGTTCCTGTTTCTCACTCGAGTAGATTTTTTGCCAGTCAACAATAACCAAGTCTACAAAGTCTACCTAGAGTACAATCAGCAAGTTTACAACAAATATTTATTAAGTGTGGGTGTGCAGACCTTAGACTAATTCTTACTTTAAAGAAACTATGTTTGCCTTCCTTCCACTTGAACACTTGTGTGGAAAATAGATGCATCTCTGGATTTCTTTGGTTCTTTCCAGAATCTAGTTTCTCCAGATTGTTTTTCCATTGATACAGAAAAGTTCCAAATTGTGGCTACTATTATTTATTGTATGGATAGTTTTAATCATGGGAAAATAGATTAAAAGTATTTCAAACTTCATATGTGTGAAAAATGTTCATTCATTTATCTAAATTCAAAAAACATAAATTACTAAAGGCATTGTTTCTTTGGTAGAAAGAAGAGCATGTGGATCAGAGATAGTCTTCCATGTAGGAGTCTTGGAGGATCTGACTATCTAGTGGTCTGACTTTGAGTAGTAGGTTGCCATGATGGGTCTTTCCAACACTTCTTGTTTGGCAGTAGAGGCCTGGTGAAACAAACACATTTGTCTCTGACTGACTGTCTTTCAGGAAGTCCAAGGCTGATATTGATTGTGTAAGATAAGAATTGTCCTCCTATCATTTCCTTCTAAGTAATATTTTGGATTTTGGAACTTGTAGCAGCTTATATGTAACATTCTCCTGTGGAGTGATTTAAGAGCGAAACTTCAGTATCTGTGTCCTAACAAACAGTTCATTATACTTTACAATATAAGATAAATAACAATGGTTTTCTTAGCAAATCTAGATAAATTGTGTATCATTAGCGTTATGATAAGAGTGTTTCAAAGTTTACAGATCACTTTATTTTCAAAAGAAAATCAAAGTAACCAGAATATTGATATTTTGAAATGTATATTAGGAAGCATGTATATTTCCAAAGGCAATGTAGCCCACAAGACATTTTCCAGTTTCTTATTTTGTCATGTATGTTATTTAATTTTACTTTTTGTCCAAATTAAAGCTTACTATATATAACTTGTGCTACAAGGAATGGAGCACAAATTTAATTCTTTTCTTTGTTTTTACTTATTTGCATTTATCATGAAGTTGTGTGCAAAGAAGTTTCAATTACACAATTTTTTTATTAGTAAAATGAATTTTGATTGTGTTCCTTTCATCTACCTATCTTTCCCACCCCTAGCCATCCTCCAACTTATCTGGCTTCATTTTTATATATGAAACATTAATATAATAATTGTATTTGCCATCCCTTCCTCTTTTCATTAATCTGCCTTCTCTTTCCTTAAACCTCTTCCCCAGCTGAACATGATTTCCCTTTCTGCTATTTTCTTGAACTCTTCCTTCTTGGTTAGTTATTCAGAGAACCACCATCACTGTAATACTCCCAAGAGCATACCAAATATTGGGTTTTGTAATTTTATTTTAATTTCAACTTGTACATAGGAATTGGCATTTAATAAGTGCGTACATGAGTACACTGGATCTTGATCAACGTCACCTCTTTCATAATTTTCCCCAATGCTCTCACTACCACCTTTTCCTCAATTTCTTCATTTGGTAGGATATCCATTAAGTTAGATCATTGCAATTCTCCCCACTTTGTTGCCTCATATATCTATTTCTCCCCACCTTGATCCCAGCCCTACATCTGAGTACTGGATTCCTAGTGTTTATTTTGTTGGAATGTGAGTTAACTAGTCTAAGGAATTACATTATTTGAATTATTCTCTTAACCAACCATATTTCAGTTCATACCTAGGGGTATACTTGGATTCCACCCTAAAGTGTGCATATTGTGTTGATCCAGATCATGTCTACCTTCCTAAATATCAGAAAATATATCTCCCTGGGTTTGACTTTCTTTCCTTACTTCACTTAACATAATTTTCCCCAATTTCTTTCCTTTCTTTGCAAATGATGCATTATCATTCTTTTTAATGGATAAGTAAAATTCCACTGTGCATGTAAATGTATATGTATATATGCAAATATATAAATATATACACATATATGCATATTTATATGCATATAGCATATTCATATATATGCATATAAATATGAATATAGCGATCATATTTTCCTAAACTACCTCTCTACTGATTGGAATAGTCCATATCTAAATGTGATTTCTTGTAATATTATGCTTTTGCTTTCAAGGTTTTTGGAAACAACTTAGTATCATTTGCCTAATCCTATGCATACAGTCTATTCTGTAACAAAAATCACTCTATAATTTCCTAGTCTGGTCATTTACATTTCTATATATGTTGGCTCCTATAAATCACAGGGGTTCATAACTGTATATGATTCTGTTTTAAAGAGCAAGACTAAATGCTTGCTTGTATGTAGTTGACACTTGCAAATAATTTATTATATAATTATATATACATACATATACATATATAATTTACATATTGACACACATATATGTATATGTATATGTACATATAGTATATATATACTATCTGTGCTAGTACTAGGACTTAAATTCAGTGCTTAGGTTTTTTGCTTTTCTTTTTTGCTCAAGGTTGGCATTCTTCTATTTGAGCCATACCTCCACCTTTAGCTTTTTGGTTCTTAGTTGAAGATAAGTGTATCATGGTCCATTTTATCTTGTCTGTGAGTACCATGGTCCATTTTACCTTGTCTCTCTTGAAACTATGATCCTCAGCTTTCAGCCTTCTAAATAGGTTTAAAGGCAATCAGCACTAAAACCAACCCTATTCTATTTGAATTAAAAATAAATTTAAAGAACAATAAGTTGTAGTATTTTTAAATAAACGTCTTCTCATTTAAACTAAAATACATTGCTTAATTTTTTTTTCTTATTCCAACTCTCTTACCAAGAAAGAAAAGGAAAAATTCTAAAGGAAAAAAAAACAAACTAAAGAACCTCTGAATTTAACAATTCTCAAGCCTGCTATCCACAGTTTCTTTGCTGGAAAATAGAACAGGATGATGTTGTCTACAAGCAAAGCAGGAGAAAATGCTCTTTACTGAAGTTGCTGCAAGTCTGATGAGGATGAGGAAAAGCAACTTTATCCAGGAAGTATCACAAAGTGTTAGCTGTGGTAGGCTGACTCTAGTGGATAAATGTAGCCTTTCTTAGAGGATCTTCATAATGATGTGGAGAATAATCAAAGGTGAATATGTGATTAGAGAGGTGTGATTTCTTGAAGATGAATGTTTATATTGTAGTTTGTATACTGTTGAAAATGAGACAGTTAAGATAGGGATGTTTATGTAATTTTTCTGCTTGTAAGACAAAGAATTAGACTAGCAATACCTTTGAAAATTGATAGTAAAGTAAGGGTCCTTATAATTTATATTGCAACATAAAGTTTTACCCAATAAGTATTTGTTTATTCTGAATTAGTTTAGAAATGAAATATTATAATATTATCGAACACTCAATAATAATGACTTAAGAACATGTCAAGGACAATCACAGCTACTTAGTCGGTAGAGATCTGAAGATAGATGTTTGAAGCTAGCCCAAACAAAATAACTCTGAGACTCATACCGACAATTAGCCAAGAAAAAAGTATGAAGTTGTTCTGGGGTTCAAGTTGTAAACTTCTAGCCCTGAGCAAAATGGCTCAAGGAAAACACCAGGCCATAGTTCAAACCTCAGTACTGGCACAAAAATAACTTATGCAACTAAAACAAACAAATATAATTATTTAAATAAAGTCATTCCTTGTATCCTTCACAGTATAATGACAAAACCAATTTTATACATACATAATTTATAGTAGTCATAGAATATCAGTAATTATACATATACATATATCATTTATATGTTATAATAACATTACATATATTATAAATAGATTATAGTAATAACAATACTCTCCACTAAATTGATATATGTTTTAGAATAGGGAATAGATTTCTTTAGTACAACAAAGTACCTAATCACAAAAAACTATTCCTTTTGGATTATATAGCACTAACAAAGTATTTCATGTGTATTTAAGGTACTTAATGATAAAAGCCTGTGTTCATAAGCACAGGTGTTGTTGACATGGATTTATTAATCCTTAAACAATTACTCCAATTACTTCCACAAACAGTGGAAGCTTTATGATATTCATTCAGCTAATTCTTTAGAAATTAAACCGATCTTTATTTGATACAAAAATTATTTGATACAAAGTCATTACCCATACCCTTTTCATTTAAAAATATTTATATTCTGTCGCAATTTTGTTGCCATTATAACCATAATGTAGAAGATAATGTGAATTCATCTGCTCCATAGTTCTTAAAAGGTAATGAATGTGACATTTACAGAATATCCTCAGATATTCCTGGTGGAAAACTGGATTTGAACTGGTCAGTCTTAGGTACTTGGGAAATTTGCTTGGCCTTGTTGGCTAGGTCTTTTTTAGTGAAATATTGAATTCCTTTCCTAAATTGCAGAACTGTCATGAGCACTAAAACTATTCTAGTGCAAGTGCAGTGCTTGGAATGATGTCTGCACATTGTGTAGTAGCTCCCAGATAAATCTTCTTCTATCACCATGATCACAGCATCCTTCCTGAAGGCCTTCAGAAATATCTACCCAATTGATGGTGATATCTGTGAAAATTTGATTTTTACTAAAAAAAAGTTCTATTCTTCGCATGAAACAATGAAAGTAATTTTAGGGCTGTCCTGTGGCTTTTATTCTAAAGGAGTTTTGCCTAAATTTCATTTACTATATAAATGGTACCAGTAGCATTCTTTAGTGCTGCCTTTCATGTTTCTAGTCTGTGTACCATCTGGAATACAATTGTAACTTAGTTCATAATCTTTGTTACCAGAATAAAAAATACAAGTGTCATTTCAATAACAAGACAATTATATGCTAATATTTTCCTGAAATATATTTCTGATTTCTTTTAGGCCCATAAAGGACAGCTCAGAACAGGGAAAGAGTATTATAAGAAATAATAAAAAATATTATAACGGTGGGCTTAATGGCAAAGTGTAATATGTAACAAAACCAATGGTAGGTTAATTTGCTCTTTTTGCTATTCTCTCTCCTTTCTTTGTAGAAAGGTTCTCACTATGAAGTGACAAATGATCTAGACCTTTCAAGCCTTGTCTCAGTGACAGAAGTGATGGGATTAAGGATATGTGCTGCCATGACTGCCTTTAAGGAAGTTCATAATAAAGCAATACCAACACATATAAAGCAACATTTGTGAGTGATGTGTATTCACTTCCTCAATTGCAGAAATTAAATTCATATGTCAAAACATCAAATTATTTACATTACAATATGTGCATTCAACTGGAATCCCTAACACCTCCACAAATCAAATGCAAACTAAAAGCTCGATTTTAAAAACCAACATCTAATGCAGTATCTGAAATACAAGAAGATACACATAAAACCTAAAGGAGTGAGATATTTCACACTGGCAAGAGCATTGATACCTGGATTTTAAACCAGGGCTTGAAAAGATCAGATGTCACTAAATATGTGATTGAATTTCAGAATTGTCCTTGGTCTCAACATTGGAGGTACAATTCAAAGGCAGCTAAGTTGCTGCAGTATTGTTGCTGCAGATTTAGTGTGACCCTCACTAATAATGGTAATGTACAGAGGAGAAGCTAAGTCAGTAAAAGGTATAATAGAAAAGATTCTCCACTGAGAAAAATTGCCTCACTCTTGCGTTGAGAATGTACAGCCCATCTCATTTTACTTTAGGCTCTAGCATATTTCTGATCTGAAGACAATTATAACACATCTGTGTGCAATGAGTGTGAGCAGTGAGCAATGTAGGTGTGTATTACTATAATACACATAAAAACCTTAGAAGTAGGGGATGACATGACCCTCACACTTCATTCTATGTTGTTGAGTTTCATGGAGAAATATTCATAATTAGGTAATTCCGACTAATCTAAGTCTGATTCAGGAAATTGATATAAGACTTTAGGGTCATCCACTCGTGTCATGTGGTTTGTGACCTATGAAATAAATCATATTATTTCACAATGTATATATGTTTGTGAAAATTTTGCAATACCACATACCAAATATACAAAAGGGGCAACTATCCATCTCTTATATTAGCAGAAATAAAGATACTCCAGAAATGTACTTCCTTGCTAGTGTATCACAGGGTGACTGCTTTCGTGTCTTTCCAGATGCTCTTGTTATTTTATGTATCTTCTTTGGGAAAAAGTGTATCAACAGATTGTTTAGAGGTGTTCATATCAGTACTGTTGAGGATCTTCATTGGAAAAGTTAGGAAAGTGTGTTTCCACAGTTTGTTTTGAGGTGTTCCGAATATCAGTACTGTCACTAACTGCAACAATAGAACAGCACAGATGATGGGATACCTGGACAAAGAACTGAGAGGGATAGGAAAGAAGACACCAGGAGACCAGAAGGCTCATTTTTCTGGATCCCCAAATCCTTCTTAATATACTTTATATTCATTTTAATACAGGGTTTTGGTCAATGTTTACAGGTATGTGCACAAACTATGGCATCAATCTAGTCATTAACATGAACTATTGTTTGTATACATCGTGACAATTAACTCCCTTAAGGTTAGAGTGCAGAAGGGAGCAATAATCATATCAACCATAACACAGACAACAATATTATCTCCAAGGTCTTAATCTTTTAGTGTCCTAACAGCTTTAACTTAAATAAATTTAAGGCAGAAAATTATGTGCCTGTCATCACTTGACTGTTTGCCCTTTCCAGGGCATAGCTTTCAGCCTTCTGAGTGCTGTTTGAGATGGCTTTTCTATCTCTTATCCCTTTCCAGGTCTCATGACTCAACTGTAGAAATCATCACATGTATGCTTACAGATGTATTATTTTGAAAATGATATTTTTTCTAGAATAGATTCACTTTATAAACTTAATATTCCCTTGCTCTCCCTCTGCCTCTCTCTCCCTCTTCCTTTCCTTCTCTCTCTCCTTCCCCTCTTTCTCTCTATTCTCTCTAGTAATGAGATACTTCAAGCCTCAAACTCTATGTGTGTGTGTGTGTGTGTGTGTGTGTGTGTGTGTGTGTGTGTGTGTGTGTGTTGTAATGAAATTAGACTCCAAGCCTCAAACTCTTGCTTGGTTTTTTCACTCATGACTGAGGCTATACTACTTGAGCCAAGGTTTCACTCTGCCTTTGACTGCACAAGTGAACATAAACATCTCATGGATTACTACTGCAAACAGCTGTGAACCTTGATATTTCAATCTTAGCCTGTTTATATAGGAATATTGATAGAATACTGCCATCCACCTTTATTATCAAGTATTTTTGTTTTGTTTTGTTCCTTGCTGTTGTTTTTTGTCCATTCAAAATATGTAAGGAAAGCAAATTTTTCATAAACAGGGCTCTTCAAATAAAATATATGTTGTTGAAAGATTACCTTAATTATGTTATTCTTCTGCATGACTTTTATTACTTGGCATGTACATTATGCAATTTGATTTCTTGAATTCTATTGCTTCATACAGTCGAGTTATATATACATATATATATATATATATATATATATATAATTTTCCTTGTCTTGGTTTATAATGTGTTAGTTGTTTCAAAGCAGTTTATTAAAGTTTAACTCTGTACTACTGAAGCAAGACTTTTATGATTATTCAATTTCCTTCTTGTGGCACCGTGTGAGTACCAGGTAGTTTCCTGTAATCACTCCACATGTTTTAGAAGTCACTGCCAGACACTTTTCTGAACTCATATGAGTTCATTGTTATGCCAAATATGCAAGGGCATCCTTTGTAATTCTCCTTGGATTTTCATTGTTGTAAGTCCTGTGATGGTCATGTTGATTTTCTCCCCTGTTGCTTTCATCGTTGTATCTTGGGAACTACTGATATTTACTATTTTATTCACTCCATTATCTTTGTGACTTGGCCTGTATACCTCTCACAGCAGAGGGCCAGATATTGGGAATATTTAATTTACTCTTTATTTCAGACATATATCTTTACTTTCTAACAATACATTCATTGAGTTCATTCTGTACATTTTAATGTTTTGATAATGATTACTGAATTTTCACTGCTTTGCCTGTTATTTGCCTTCAGGGAAGAACATAGCTCAGTAACTGTACCCTAGGTAAATGAAGGATTACAATCATGCCTCAGTAGATGTTGTTCAATGGATAATGTTTACTTCATGGTCTGCCTGCCTGATTCCTTTACATTATTTTTCAGTGTAGACCTGTCTTCTGGAAAATATTTGTGGGCCTCATGAAGATCAATTCCTAGTGTAAGCAGTCATTAATTTTATTCCATAATTATTTTATGATACCATCTGAGTTTCTTCAGGGTCTGCATAGTATTGCTTCACATTCTTGGATACGTTTTAAGTATTGATGCATCCAATGATAATTGCTCAAGTCAGCATTTGGATGATCGAAAAGAAAACCATACTGCAATCTCACCATATGACAATTTTCAAGTTTTAAATTCTTCTAGATTAAAATTAATGCTGGAAGATTGAACATTCTGTATATTTTATATTTTGCTAAGTATTTAGTTTTAGTTTAGGTTCCAATATAGAAGCATAGAGTTACTATTTACTTGGTTTTAGTATTTCTAAAATATTCAGAGGAAAAATTCTATTAATTCACAATTTGAGGAAAATAGAGTGTCCATTATGACTAAATATAGTTTATAGTTTTATAGTTTATAGTTTTCGTGTTACAAAGGTGGTGGTGGGGAATCAAGTCCAGTGTTTCATATGTCTTAATCTACTTTGTTCCTCTGAGCCTTATGTGATCTGCGGTTTTATAGAAAAAGTTCACAAGGAAGGAATTACTTGGTTAGTTTATCCAGTATCTCTCTCATACATAAAAGTAATTTAATTCTACACTGACAGAAAATGGTAGTCTTATGTTGCATTTATTAGTAGTAACTATTTTTTTCTAACCCTTCTCTTCACTGTCAATGTCTTGCCTGTTTCCTATCCTCCCCTCCCAGGAAACTTGACTTGATCCACTGGAAATGCCCTTCCAGTCAGCTTCTTCCTTAGAACGCCCACCTTTAACTAACTTACTCTGAGAATCTATAGAAGGGCTACCAGAGAGTAAGTTAGTTCAGAATCAGTCAGCAAGGAAAGTAATAAGATCTCCACATCGAAAGCCAGGCATGTTAGAATGCACAGGTGATCCCTCCAATCGGCAGACAGAGGTGAGGAATTTAGACTCTGTTTGGCCCTCAGCAAAACTGATAAACTATGAGCAAAGTAAATCAAAAAAGGAATGTTGTTTAGAAAACAAAATATGTAAATTCATAGTCATGTGCTAAAGAAGGAAAAGAAAAAGAACGAAGAAAAAGAAAGAAAAGAAAGGAGGGAGGGAGGAAAGTAAGAGGGAGGGAAAAAAGAAAGGGAGAAAGAAAGGTATAAATAAAAATCTCAGCATGTGTTAGATGTTAATAATGACACTAAATCATTTTAGCTATTATGCAGAGCTCACCACCTCCCTGGAAAGCTCCTCCAGCTCCACCACATGCCTCTCCACCTCCCACATCCACTCCCTCTATGCCCTGCCTTTCTCTCCAGATAAACCGCCTTTGGGGCCGCTCCCTCAGATCCACACTCTGCTCTATCAGATGTCCTGCCCATAATTATCCTGTACCCTTGTAGCCCTTCCACTCCTTCCCAAATCCCCATCTCCAGCTTGCCACAATGATTCAAGCCCTGCCCTGCTCCAACAGAAAACACCCATCACCCTATCCCATCTCTCAACACCCATATTGCTCCACCTGAAACCACTGCACCAGTTGGCTTCCCTCTGGAATCCATGCCAGTTTCAACTGGAAACCCCTGTCCCTCCCTAGTCCCTTCTTTTAAGGTTGCCTTGCCCTACTGGAAACCCAGCCACAGTAGGCTTGGTATTGCCTTGCAATACCGAAATCCCCACCCAACTGTGCTCCCTGTCTGGAAGTTGTGGCTGGATTTACTGAAAAACTTGTCCTAACTAGTCTAATCCATTGGATTCTCTCCCTGGTCACACAAAGCCCTGGTCCTAAAAAGGCTTGTCAACTGTTACCTCATCCTGCTCCATAGAAACATCACTTCCACCTTACCACATGCCTCACAGTCCTACCATGCTCTACCAGAAACCCTGCCCCTTACTAGCTTACTCCTTCCTAGCACCGCTCTTCCCTCTCAAAGCCACACCCCCCAAAAAGCCTCTCACTGATAGCCCTGCCTTCCTCCACCAGAAACACCGCCTTCTGTCAGCCTCTTCCTTCAATTCCCCACCCTGCTCCACGGGAAACCCCACCCTGCCTATCCCGTGGAGGGTCACAGTGCTCCACCAGAAACCCTCCTCCCCTATAGCCTTGTTCTTCCATTTCAAAGTCCTGTCTGCAAAAAACAAGCTCCCCTGTTGCCCCGCCTTCTTACTCTGAAAACCAGACCCCCTGTCAGCCTTCTTCCTAAAGCCCTGTCCTGTTCCCCTGGAAACCCCACCCCTAACAAGTCTAGTTTTTCTCGTCCCCTCCCTACTGTCTCATAGCCCTACTCGTACTGGCCTCTACCCTCAAAGCCCTGCCCAGTTCCACCACAGAGCCTTTGTAAATAATAGGTTCTCCAGCGAACCTGACAGGGCTCCACCAAGATCCCTACACAACCTCATCCAGGAAGGTCACCTAGTAACTGTTTTATTCCAAATGTGATTTTATATTGGTCATAGAATTCACACTAATCAATAGGATAAAATAGCAGTGTTGCAAACAGGAAACATAAAAATGAGATAGCTATTAGATGTCTAAGTCTTATTTGGGGTTTATTTAGGCTTCACACAAAATGTTTCTGCCAAATAAATAAATGATGGCAAAATAGTTAAAATGATTAGTGTCATTATTAACATCTAACACATGCTGAGATTTTTATTTATACCTTTCTTTCTCCCTTTCTTTTTTCCCTCCCTCTTACTTTCCTCCCTCCCTCCTTTCTTTTCTTTCTTTTTCTTCGTTCTTTTTCTTTTCCTTCTTTAGCACATGACTATGAATTTACATATTTTGTTTTCTAAACAGCATTCCTTTTTTGATTTACTTTGCTCATAGTTTATCAGTTTTACTGAGGGCCAAACAGAGTCTAAATTCCTCACCTCTGTCTGCCGATTGGAGGGATCACCTGTGCATTCTAACATGCCTGGCTTTCGATGTGGAGATTTTATTACTTTCCTTGCTGACTGATTCTGAACTGTGATCATCTCAAAATTCTATCTCTTCAGTTAATGATGTGAACTCCAGTAGCCTGCCCTCACTATAGATTGTCTAAATGAGTGATTGAAGGCAGTTTGATTTTAATCTCTTTTTTGCCAGTCCTATGGCTTGAACTTTGGAACTTTCTGTCGCTACGATGTTTTGGCTCAAGGCACTTGAGTGACAGTGACATTTCTTGTTTTTTTTTTTTATGTGATTATTTGGGAACAAGACACTCACAGACTTTCCTGCTCAGGCTGGGTTTGAATCATTATGCTCAGGTCTCAGCATCCCAAATAACGAGAGTTACAGATGTAAGGCACTTTTGCATGCCTACAACTTGAGTTTAATCACTGGCATAAATATTAAAATAGGTTTGTTGCTTTTAAAATATAGGGTAAGTAAGTTTGAAAATATAGTTTCACTAATCAGATATTTTGGAAAGTAATTTGATTCTCATTATAAATATCTCTACCAGATTTAAGGACTTACTTTTGCTGTTTGTCATTTTGTATGTAATTTTTGAAAATAAACTTTATTTTTTGCAAATGGGATAAAAGACTTTGAATGGCCTGATATGCTATCTCACATCTATGATCACTGTTGGTCAGAAGTCAGAGATCTACAGCATCACAATGTGAACATAGCCTCGCCAAAAATGTATGCATACCAATCTCAACAACAAGTGAAGCATGAAGACTCATACCATTAATCTCAGCAACACAAGATGCATAGGTATGAGTAACATGGTCCATGCATTGCCTACATAAGAGAGATTGAAAGATAACCTAAAAGTACAAAAGACAAGAGGCATGTAAACATTAGTTATAAAACTAAATGCATGTAAAATTAAATGCATTTTAAAAATGACTTATTCATTCATGTTAATTATGAATTTGATTTTATAACTGCATTTCTCCACCCTTTATGTGCTCATTAATGTGCCTTTCAGGACTTGATTTCACCCCCACATATGAATACTCAATTCTGGGTGCTTATTTTGTTGGGCTGTGAGTTAGCTTTTCTAAAAAATTACATCTTTTAAGTTCTACTAGAACTTAAAAAAGATATTTTAGTTTTCACACTTGTGTACAACAAATGTACACAATTGTATATTATATATTTATAGATTAACTATATCTTTCTCATTTGAGGTTAAACATGTATTCTTAGTTTCTGTATATTTATAGATTAACTATATCTTTCTCATTTGAGGGTAAACATGTATTCTTAGTTTCCCTTGGCTTAATTTACTTCACTTAACCTGGTTTTTAAGAGGTCTTACCATTTCTTTATAATGATGGAGTGTCATACTTTCTAATGGATGGGTATAATTCCATTGTGCATATATACCAACTTTTCCTGATTTATTATTCAACTGAGTGAAAATGACTAAATCTCATTTCTTGTATTTAGTGTGATTGATCCCTCAATGATGTAGCATTTACGTTTGCATAGCTTTTGTATTTCTGTGTTTCTATGTGTTTTATGTTGTGGTTTTGTTTTTATTTTTTATGCCCCTTCTGGCATTGGCATTCAGGGCCTTGCACACTTCCTTAACATTTTTCATTCAAAGTCTGCATTCTACCACTTGAACCACAACTCTGTTTGAGGCTTTTAGCTGATGAATTGCAGGTGAGAGCCTTGTGATCTTTCATCCAGGCTTGCTTCACAATTCAATTCTGAATGGCTAGGATTATATGCAAGTGTAAGCAGCACCTGGGAGATTCTCTATGTTTTATGCTTTTGTTGTCAATATGCTGGGAAACAACTTGACCTTATTTACCTAATATTATGAATACAATCTTTTCTCTAATAAAAAGAACTTTTGTCTCAGACGGCAGGGTGCAGTGGAAAGGATAGCAGGGGGGAGGGGGGAATGGGAAGGGATGGAAAGTGGAAACAAAGGAGGAGGCAGCAGTGCTTGATAAGAAATGTACTCATTACATTGCCCATGTAATTGTAACCCCTCTGTATGGTATTTTCACAATAAAACAAAGAATTATTGGTAGAATTTGAAAATATATTTGAGTAATAAATAGAATAGAAAAAAATATTAAGTTCGCTATTTTTTATCACTACATATCTTTTTGTCTAAGTATAAATCCCAGACTTAAGCTAAGGGCCTAGAATAAGCAAAATGGCTTCTAGAGCTTAGATTATTTCTTTCCACAGAAGATGACAGCAGCAGAAAGAAAACCGGTCCAAAAACTGCAGAAGGAAGAGAGGGTTTAATGTCTCCTTAATTCTTAGGTTTCAATGCTCAATGAGGAACCCTCAGTACAGAGGACAGGTTAAGGACCTAACAGTTCCTGTGCTGTTCTTCATAGGAAGCAGATTCCAGTCTCCCATCACGACTGAGTGATTATCTTGGCTGTGTTCTGAGAGGGTCCAGGAGGGCTCTGTCATGGTCACTGGAGATTCAGGATTGCTCTCTAAGACAATGACATAGAGGAAAGTGGTTACAAGGCCTCAGTCCGGGTTTTGTCAGGTTTAGGTGATTTGTTACAGGCACTAATGCCTTCTGACTAACAATGGAAATATATTATCAGGTTCCAGTCCAAAAATTTATCATGACATGTGTTAGCTTGCACAATTTCCTAATGAAAGCCAACAAAATATAATGCCCTCTGGACATATTCTCATCAATATTTATTAGTTAAAAAGTTATAAAATCAAGTTCATGATGAGGAAAAAACCCAGATAAAAACAAAATATCAGGGGCATTTACAAAAAATGTTGTTCTCTACATATCAAAAGTGACAAATTAAAACTTAATGAATCTGCATAAGTTAAATTGATTACTTTTTTTCTAATATTGCAACTTTCTTTTACATTTCAACTACTTAATAAAAAGAAGGTAGGCCAAGCACTACCAGTGGCTCACATCTAGCTGTAACTCTAGCTATTTAGAAGGATGAGACCTGAGGAAAGTGGATTGAAGTTACCCTAGGTAGGAAAATCTGTGAAAGTTTTATCTCCAATTAACAATTCAAAATCCAGAAGTGGAAGTTTGATTTAAGTTGTAGAGTGTCACCGTGAGTAAAAAATGCTAAAAGTCAGCTCCTTGAGTTCAAGTCCCAGTATACACGCACACACACACACACACACACACACACACACACACACACACACAACATATCTCAAAAATAACCAGTGACCAGGAAACAGAAACAAGATAATAATTTTCTTTATTTTCTTTCATTTTTTTCCTCCTCTTTTGTTTCCCCTTCCCATACCTTTCCCCCCTCTCACTAGCATCCCCCTCAGCCAAAGTTGTAATGTTCCTTTTCGACATAAAGATTTGTACATCTCATTGTTACAATGGGCCCACCTGTATCCCTATTTAAACGATTGTTTTTTTCCCCTTTCCCTCCACAAATTATACCAACATCAAATACAGTGAAAGCAGGGCTTATACCGTGGGGGAGGGACATACAAAACAACAAAGAAATCATGTTATGTAAGAAACAATTGCATGAAAGCAAAAACAGTTGAACCTTATCTTGGGGTTCATTTCACCTAGCATCAACTTATCTGACCTTTTTTGCTTGTCTCAGACATATTTGTCATTTTTTTCATTTACCTCTCTTTGGGAATGTAAAGGGGCCTAGAAATGGAGGCACAAAAGATAAACATATGCAGCAGTGGTCCTCAGTTGAGACTATGTTGAAAGTGCACTATGAAACTTGTTGGTAGGGAAGGAGAGGAAAACTGGAAAAGACAAAAGGGAAGGGTGACATTGTCCACAAAGCAATGCACTCATGGAAATAGAGCTGTGGCTCAAGATGAGTGCCATTCTTCCACAAAAGGGCTCAGGGACAGTGCCCAGGCCCTGGGTTTAAGCCTCATGACTGACTATAATAAAAAGAATGACAAAAGAAATGTAGTCATTACCACACTTATGTAACAAAACCCTCTACATCACAATAATAATAAAATAATAATAATAAGGAAGTTAATAAAAACAAACCAGTGAGACGGAAAAACTGAGAAAGCAAGGGAGGGGCTGACATTTCCAAAAAGAAATATACTCATACCTAAATTATATAACTATATCCTCTGTTTAAATCACCTTTATAATAACAATATAAAGGAAAAAAAAAACAGAAATAATGCTGGAGGAATAACTCAAATGGAAGAAGATCAGACTAATATGTGATAGCATTTTCAAACCCCATTATCAATTTCCCATTCAAAAATGGTTCTTCTCGTCACTTTTATTTCCCTAACTTATGAGAGGGGGTGCAAACCTTTAAAGAGTGAGGAATAGGTCATACATACAGGAGAAATTTAATCTATCAGGCAGAGAACAGTATCTGTAAAGAACGGTACTTGCTAGAATACATGTTGACTAGAACACATGCTGACGCCATGTTTTCTGAAATAAAGAATAAACTAGTTGAATTTGAATACAGGCTGCACTGTACACTAGCAGGGGATTGAAAGTTAACTAAAGTCTCTGGACTCAAATTCTTCATAGGTAAAGTGAAAATAACAATACTTATTTCACAGGATTATGAGACCTGGATGTCATCAAACATGGAGCAGGTTGTGTCTTAGGTATGTGTGCAACACTCAAACACTGCTGGGGGAGGGAATATAAACTGGATAATGTTTACCATATTACTTAACAGTAATACAGCAACTACTACAGGCTGACACCTGTAATCCTACTTACAAAAGAGGCTGAGACCTGACGATCTAGGTTCTAAGTCAGCCTGGACAGAAAGTGGATGATACTCATGTCCAATGACTTCTACATTGAGCCACCTTCCTAGCCCTAGTATTGTTTATAGACAGCTCTTGGATCAAATAGAATGATTCCTATGTCCATATAAATTCTGTGATTCTGAGCATGACATGAACCATTGCTTTTATTCATACTCAACAGGAATGAAAAGTTCATTCTAGAAAAGTTCCGGGAAGATGGCGGAGGAGAAGCTGGAATCTGAACAAGCTCTTGCATAGAAAACAGTTTCAGAGTTCCAGTGAACAGTCCCAAGCCAGAGAATCACACCAAGTGTGCCATCACAGGACAGAGAGTTAGTCAAGAGACGGGAAGCCAAGCAGATACATCTCAGCAGCTGCCGCTGCGGCGGCAGGGTCGCAGCGGCGACCACCGCCACGGAGGCATACCTGAGACACAGTCTGGGACGAAGGAGCCAGACGCAGCGGACGAGCGGATTCTACTCAACACCAGCAAGAACCGACAAGGAGCAGACAACTTCATCCTGCACTTTGCAGACCAGAGACGACCCAGGATCCAAGACTCGGCTTGAGTAGAAGCCCGACTTCCTCACTCATTCTCTGGGAGCAGAGGAGGGAAGGCCACCCCTCCCCCCCCAGCACCGGTGATCTCCATCTTGGATACCGACAAAGCTCGGAGGAGCAGCTAGCTCCAGCTCAGGCCTTGGAATAAAACTAGTCATTTAGCAGGTCACAAGAACTTAACGGCGAAGGGACCTCACAGACTCAGTTCCATCCAGGGAAAAGTCACCCAGCTCAGGCGCCAGCCATTGGAGTGGCTCTCCTCACTGGGTAACCAGAGCCAGAGGCTGCCCCTCCCTCTAGCAGCCACCACAATCAATTGAAAAACAGAAACCCTGAGAATGGCTCCAGGCTGGGTGCTGTGAGTTTTTTTCACAAAATAGCCCCAGGGAAAAGCTACTGTTTGTTGAAAGGCCTCAACTCTACCCAGAACCTAGCCTCATCACTGCATCCCCCTCTTTTGTGATTCTCAAAGCAGATCACCCTCCCAGTAAACTAACCTGGGAGGGGGATCTCAAAATCTTGGGTAAAGCAGAGCATTTTTCTGCCTGTTCCAACAAACTGACTTAAGAAACCAATCAAGCCACAGGACCTCAAGCTGACCAGAGACTCCAACCAGACTCTGGTTACAGACAAAAGGGAGATACAGGACTCTTCCCACCCCTCCCAAAAAAAAAAAAAAAAATCAAAGAACTTTTTTTCTTCTTCTTCTTCTTTTCTTTTTTTCTTTTTTTTGTTTTGTTTTTTTTCGTTTTTTGTTACCTTATATATATAAAAAAATTTTTTTTGCTTTTCTAAAACTTTTATTAATCTTTAATTTTTGCCTCTTCTGAAAATATAATTGTTTTCCAGTAACTTTTTTTTTCTCCTCTTATAATTTTTATTTTAGGAATACGTGAATGTTTGTTTTCCTTTCTTTTCTTGTCTTCTTTCTCTTTTTCTTTCATTCTTAATTATCTTTTTGTTTTTTTTTCTAGCTCTACTGAACTTCTGATCTTTTCTTCTCACTTTCCTATCCTTTCCATCTTTTCCTCTTTGTTCTTCTTCATGTGACTTAACTCTTGCCCTGCACATCCTCTGATAAACCCGTAGTTAACCAGTAGACCCTATCCCCCATTGTGTACACACTTAATCCACAAAATTATTACTCAATTCAAAACCTCTGAGACTTAAATTCATTAATAGCAGTACTACCTCTTTATACCTATATAATATTTTAAGCATTTTTTAAAAGTTTTTCTCATCTCCTCTATATCCCTCCCTTTCTCTCAACATATTCATATTCCTCTATAAGTAGATGGTCTTTTAATCTCTAAAATAACATTAATTTTTACGTTTCTATTTTTTTTCTGGTCTCTTTTCATTCCCCTTTCCCTTTCTTCTTTTTCTCTCTCTCTCTACTTGCATCCTACCCAACCTATTTCCTGCATTGTGATTAGGACATAGTTAACTCTCCCTGTGCCTCCCCACACCAATCTATTCCTATTTTTTACCCACATCTCTCCCTAACCCTAATAATTTTTGGTTTTCCAAATTCTCCTCTGCGGTTCGAAGCCCTTTAACATATAGTTGTTTGATGTCGAATAGATGTATCTGTTGAACTAGATTGTATCTGTAGACTATTGACTGTACAAATGCAAACTTTGGTTGATGGTTGCCTTAAGATAGTGTTTTAGCACAAAACTGGTGCTATCTTCATCTCAAATGGGCAGAGTAAAATGGCAAATTCGGGTATCTCAATTCCCAATCTTGATAATCAGGGGTTAGAACAGATAATGAATAATCCAGAGGAGAGTTCCCAAACAGCTCTACAAACACTGCTGGCAAACATGATAAATGAAAAGTTTGACAACGTACAAAGGACTCTATATGAGCGTGATAGGGAGAGAGAGGAGGCATCCCAGAAGTTTATACAGGAATATCATAAGCGTGAGGAAGCTACTCAAAAACTGATACAGGATTTGCGTGAACAACTTGAGAATACTCAAAGAGAAAGGGAGGAATGGTGTGAGCAGGCTGAGAACACTCAAAGAGATCTGCAGGAATCCCACGAACGGGAGGAAGCTAATCAAACAGTAATAGAGGAATTGAGAGACAAGGTAGAGAAGACACAAAGATCACTAAAGGCATTCATGGAATCCATTAACAAAGAGCTGAAGGAAGTCAGGGAGACCACAAAGGGAATGCTGAATGGAACCCAACAGAAGGAATGGGAGCCCAAAGAAACCATGACCAATCAACTAAGCAATTTGAGGACAAACACTGAACACCAAATTAAGGAAGTAAAGAAATTCATACAAGACCTAAAACAGAGCTTCAACAAAGAACTTGAAGCCATCAAAGCTGACCAACTAGAAGGAAAAGAGATAAAATAAAAAGTAGAGAGTCTAGACAGCAGGTTAGACCATGCAGAAGATCGATTCTCAGGGATTGAAGACAGCCTAGATATTATAGAGAAAGAACATACAACCATCCAAGACAAGTCCAAGAAATATGATAGATCTATCCAACACCTGGAAGACACCATCAGAAGGCCTAATCTAAGGATAATGGGTGTAGAGGAGCACCTAGAAACAGAAGTTAATGGTCTAGGAAATTTGTTTAACAGGATCCTAGCAGAGAACTTCCCAAACATGCAGAAAGATAGGCCTGTCCAGATACAAGAAGCCTTTAGAACCCCAAATAGACCAGACCAGAATAGGACATCCCATCGCCACATTATAATCCACACAGGATCAACTCAGAACAAGGAAAAGATCCTTAACGCTGTCAGAGAGAAAAGGGTAATCACTTATAAAGGGAAACCAATTAGAACCACCTCAGATTTCTCAGCAGAGACAATCAAAGCAAGAAGAGCCTGGAATGATGTATGCCATGCCCTAAAAACAAACAACTATCAACCAAGAATACTGTACCCAGCTAAACTCTCCTTCATAACTGAAGGCCAAATAAAAACCTTCCATAGCAAAGAAAAATTGAAACAATACATCTCCACCAAACCAGCCCTACAAATGATTCTTAAAGATGTCCTACACATAGAAAACCAACAAGACCGCAATAAAGGCCAAGAAACTGCACCCAAACTGAGAATCCAAGAACCATAGGAAGAACCCAGTTTTCACAGCCCCCAAGAAGGTAGATAAAATGGCAGGAACTCCCAAATTCCTCTCAGTCCTATCTCTTAATGTAAACGGACTGAACTCTCCAATTAAGCGACATAGACTGTCTAGTTGGACTAAAAAACAAGACCCTTCTATCTGCTGCCTGCAGGAGTCACATCTTGTCCATAAAAACAAACACATTTTCAATGTTAAAGGCTGGAACAAAATCTACCAAGCAAACGGACCGCATAAACAGGCGGGAGTTGCAATCCTAATATCAGATAAAATAGACTTCAAATTAAAATTCGTGAAAAGAGATAAAGAAGTTCGCTACATACTAATTAAAGGATCTCTCCTTCAGGAGGATATTACAATTCTAAATATCTATTCGCCAAACAATGGAGCACCCAAATTTATCAAAGAAACACTACTTTCCCTCAAATCCCATATAGATCCAAAGACATTAATTGTTGGGGATTTTAACACACCACTCTCCCCACTAGATAGATCAACTCGGCAAAAACTCAACAGAGAAACCGCAGATCTAAACAGCTGCATAGATCAACTAGACTTAACAGACATCTACCGAACATTTCACCCAGCAGCATCAGAATACACGTTTTTCTCAGCAGCACATGGGACGTTTTCTAAAATAGACCACATTTTAGGCCACAAAGCAAATTTGTCTAAATTCAGAAACATTGAAGTTATACCTTGCATTCTCTCTGACCACAAGGGAATAAAATTAGAACTCAACAACAAAAGCCACCAAAGAAAGTCCGGTATCACAGGGAGGCTGAACAACACACTGCTGAATCATGAGTGGGTCATGGAAGAGATTAGAAAGGAAATTCAAATGTTCATGCTATTCAACAAAAATGAACACACAAAATACCAGCTCCTCTGGGACACAGCAAAGGCAGTACTCAGAGGCAAGTTTATAGCTCTGAGCTCCTACATCAACAAATTGGAGAGATCTGAAACTAACAATTTAATGACACATCTAAACCTCATTGAAAAAGAGCAGCAAGATAAACCCCAATCCAGTAGACAGAAAGAAATAATCAAAATTAAATCAGAATTAAATGAATTAGAATCCAAAAAAACTATAGAAAGAATCAACAAAACAAAGAGTTGGTTCTTCGAAAAACTTAACAAAATTGACAGACCCTTAGCAAATCTTATCAGAAAAAGAAGAGAACACACCCAAATTAATAAACTCAGAGATGAGAATGGAAACATCACCACGGAAACAAGCAAGATTCAGAACATTATAAGGGAATACTTCTCAAAACTTTATGCTAATAAGTTTGAGAACTTGACAGAAATGGACCTCTTCCTAGCAAATATCGACATGCCAAAACTAAACCAAGATGAGGTAAACTATCTTAACAGGCCCATATCAAGCATTGAAATAGAAACAGCAATAAGAAACCTCCCAGCTAAGAAAAGTCCAGGACCAGATGGTTTTACAGCGGAATTTTACAAGGCCTTCAAAGCAGAGCTCACACCAATTCTCCTCCAACTCTTCAATGAAATTGAAAGAGAAAGCTCACTACCGAACACATTCTATGAAGCCATCATAACCCTCATCCCAAAACCAGGCAGGGACTCATCAAAGAAAGAGAACTATAGATCCATTTCTTTGATGAACATTGATGCAAAACTTCTCAACAAAATTTTGGCCAACCGACTTCAACAATTCATCCAAAAAATCATACACCACGATCAAACAGGATTCATTTCAGGGATGCAAAGCTGGTTCAATATACGCAAATCAATTAATATTATTCATCACATCAACAGGAGCAAGAATAAGAACCACATGGTTATCTCAATAGACGCAGAAAAAGCATTCGACAAGATCCAACACCCCTTCCTGATGAAGGTTTTGGAAAAATTAGGAATCCATGGAACATTCCTCAATACAATAAAGGCTGTATATGACAAACCTACAGCCAGCGTTATACTCAATGGTGAAAAACTAAAGCCATTTCCTCTTAACTCGGGAACAAGACAAGGAAGCCCACTCTCTCCACTTCTCTTCAATCTAGTATTAGAATGCCTAGCTACAGCAATAAGACAAGATGCAGACATAAAGGGCATCCAAATAGGGAAAGAAGAAATAAAACTCTCCCTCTTTGCAGATGACATGATCTTGTATTTAAAGAATCCCATAGACTCCACTCCCAAATTACTCAAGCTGATTCAAAACTTTGGCAAAGTAGCAGGTTATAAAATTAACCCCCCAAAATCAATGGCTTTTCTGTATGACAACAATGAGAAAAGTGTGGCTGAAATTAGGAAAGCAACTCCATTTGTAATAGCCCCACAAAAAATATAATACCTAAGAATTAACTTAACTAAAGAAGTGAAGGACCTCTATGATGAAAACTTTAAAATCCTGAAAAAGAAAATCAACACAGAACTTAAAAAATGGCAAAACCTCCCATGCTCCTGGATTGGAAACATTAACATCGTGAAAATGGCAATAATTCCCAAGGCTATCTACAAATTCAACGCAATACCTATCAAAATTCCACCCTCATTCTTCAAGGAAATAGAAGAGGCAATCCAAAAATTCATATGGAACAATTAAAGACCCTGAATAGCAAAAACGCTCCTCAACGGAAAGAACACTGCTGGAGGAATATCAATACCAAATTTCAAACTCTACTATAAAGCCATAGTAATCAAAACAGTTTGGTATTGGCATGAGAACAGACCTGAGGACCAATGGAATAGAATTGAAAACCCAGAAATGAACCTACAGACCTATAGCCATCTAATCTTCGATAAGGCAGCTAAAACAATAAAATGGAAGACAGACAGCCTCTTCAGTAAATGGTGCTGGCAAAACTGGTTAACTACATGTAGAAAACTAAACCTAGATCCTTATATATCACCCTGCACCAGAATCAACTCCAAATGGATCAAAGACCTTGAACTCAAAGCAGACACTCTGAAAACATTACAGGATGGAATAGGAGAAACCCTGGGTCTCCTTGGATCAGGCCGAAATTTTCTGAATAGAGACCCGGAAACGCAATAAATCAAGGAAAGGCTGGACAAATGGGATTGTATAAGGTTGCAGAGCTTCTGCAGGGCAAATGGCATAGCTAGCAAGATCAATAGAAAGCCCACGGACTGGGAGAAGATCTTTACTAGCCATATAACGGACAAGGGTCTCATATCTAAAATATACTTGGAACTCAAAAAATTAAACCACCCAACAACAAATCCTCAAAGAAACAACTGCCCAATAAGTAAGTGGGCGAAAGACTTAAAGAGAAGCTTCTCTGAAGAAGAAAGAAGGATGGCCAATAGACACATGAAGAAATGTTCAACATCCCTAGCCATAAAAGAAATGCAAATCAAAACAACATTGAGATATCACCTCACTCCAGTTAGAACAGCAAAAATCAAGAACTCTAACAACAACAGATGCTGGAGGGGATGTGGACAGAAAGGAACCTTACTTCATTGTTGGTGGGAATGTAAAATTGTTCAACCACTTTGGAAAGCAGTATGGAGGTTCCTCAAAAGACTCCACATATAGCTCCCCAATGACCCAGCAAACCCACTTTTGGGCATCTACCCAAATGATCACAAACAAGGCCACACTAAAGCTACCAGCACAACTATGTTTATTGCAGCATTATTTTCCATAGCTAAGATGTGGAACCAACCCAGATGCCCCTCAGTAGATGAATGGATCAAGAAGATGTGGTATATATACACAATGGAATTCTATGCCTCCATCAGAAAGAATGACATTTCCCCATTTGTTAGGAAATGGAAAGACTTGGAAAAAATTATATTAAGTGATGTAAGCCAGGCCCAAAGAAACATAGGTCCCATGGTTTCCCTTATTTGCAATATCTAGTATAGGTATGAGTCAAGCGGAAAAAGTCAGAGAATGTGATGTTAGGAAAACGAACCCTCAAATATGTATTTTAATGTTTTTGTTTCTTTCATGCATGTGTTTCTAACGCATTTATAAGATTATTTCTTTGTTGCTTTGTATGTCCCTCCCCCACAGTGTAACCCCTGCTTTCACTATATTTGATGTCAGTATAACATGTGGAGGAGACGGGGACAAACAAGTCGTTTAAGGATTCAGGTGGACCTGTTGCAACAATGAGAAGTACAAAATGTCATGTCAAAACCAGCTTTCCAATGTCGGTGGGGGGGTATGATTGTGTGGGAGGGAGGGGGGAGGCTGGGAAGGGAGGTGAAGGGTAAACAAAGGAGGAGGCTGCAATGCTTGGTAAGAAATGTATGCATCATCCTGCCCATGTAATTGTAACCCCTCTGTACAGTATGTTCTCAAATAAAATAAAATAAAATTTAAAAAAAAAAAAAGAAAAGTTCATTCTAATTAGTTTAATACAATCCTTAAGTTATTTTAAACGTATGTTGAAAGAAAATGCTACTGTTTTATTATACATCCCAAAGCTATTTACAAATTCAATATGCTACCTATCAATATTCCAACCTCATTCTTCAATGAAATAGTAGAGGCAATCCAAAAATTCATATGGATCAATAAAAGACAATGAATAGCAAAAATGATCCTTAACAGAAAGAACAGAGCTGGAGGAATATCAATACCAAATTTCAAACAAGCCACAGTCATCAAAACAGCTTGGTACTGGAACAAGAACAGACCTGAAGACCAATGGAATAGAATTGAAAACCCAGAAATGAACCCACAGACCTATAACCTTCTAATCTTTGATAAGGGAGCTAAAAAAATAGATTGGAGGAGAGACAGCCTCTTCAGTCAATGGCGCTGAAAAAATTGGTTAATCACTTGTAGAAAACGAAAGCTAGATCCATATATATCACCCTGCACCTGAATCAGCTCCAAATGAATCAAAGACCTGGGAGTCAAAGCAGACACTCTGAAAACATTACAGGATGGAATAGGAGAAATCCTAGGTCTCCTTGGCACAAGCCAAAATTGTCTTAAAAGAGACTCAGAAAAAAAACAAATCAAAGAAAGGTTGGGCGAATGGGTTTGCATGAAATTACAGATCTTCTGCATGGCAAAGGACATAGGTATCAAGATCAATAGATAACCTACAGATTGGGAGAAGATCTTCACTACCCATACAACGGACAAGGGACTCATATCTAAAATATACCTGTAACTTAAAAAATTAAATCCCCCAAAAAACAAATCCTCAAAGAAACAACTGCCCAATAAATAAGTGGGCTAAACACTTAAAGAGAAACTTTTCTGAAGAGGAAAGAAGGATTGCCAATAGACACATGAAGAAATGCTTAACTTCCCTAGCCATAAAAGAAATGCAAATCAAAACAACATTGAGATACCACCTCACCCGAGATAGAATTGCTATACTCAAGAACTCTAATAACAACAGATGCTGAAGGAGATGTGGACAGAGGAAACTTACTGCATTTTTGGTGGGAGTATAAACTTGTTCACCACTTTGGAAAGTAGTATGGAGGATCCTCAAAAGACTCCACATAGAGCTCCCCTATGACCCAGCAATCCCACTTTTGGGCATTTACCTGAATTATCACAAACAAAACCATATTAAAGCTACTAGCAAAAGTATGTGTATTGCAGCATTATTTACCATAGCTAAGATATGGAACCAACCCAGATGCCCCTCAGTAAATGCATGTTCCTGGTAAATGTTTATTTTTTTTTTTTTTGTATGTTTTTGCCTCCGGTCATGGGGACTGAACTCTGTGACTGTCCGCTGTCCCTCAACTCTTCTCCTCAAGGCTAGCTTTGTACAACTTCAGCCATAGTGCCATTTCCGGCTTTTTTTTTCTTTTTGCTTATGTGGTGCTGAGGAATTGAACCCAGGGCCTCGTGCATGCAAGGCAAGCACTCTACTACTAAGCTAACTTCCCAGCCCCCTTCCTGGTTAATGTTTTATCCAAAATTTTATATTTGTCATAGATGTCATACTAATTACCAAGGGAAATAAACAGTATTAGGCAAAGGAATTTAAAATATGGTAGCAGATATTAGATTTGTTAGCCTGGTTTGGGGTTATGCTACTAGCACATATATGTTGTGTGAAAATGTGTGAAGTTGCTGCCTTACATGGCAAATAATTATTCACATTATCAGCTTGGTAAGATATTATAAGGTATAGTTATATTTCTAGGCAATTTTGTGTACAAGTGAATAATAGCCTTAAAATGATACTTTTCCCCCAATTTTCCCCTTTTTATTTTTGTCAGTCATGGATCTTGAACTCTGGGCTTTGGCGCTGTCCCTGAGCTCTTCAGATCAAGTCTAGTGCTTTACCATTTGAGCCACAGTGCTATTTCTGGTTTTCTAGTGGTTAATTGGAGGTAAGAGTCTCACTAATTTTTTACCAGGCTCAGTTTTGATCCACCATCCTCAGATCATAGCCTCCTGACAACCTAGAATTACAGACATGGGCCACTGGCGCCCAGCTAAAATGTTACTTATTTTAAATTCTGTGATTTAGTTGAATGAGGAGCATGAATGTGTAGAAAGGTAACTTTCAAATCATCTCTCTAAATAATTTGAGTTCCATTTTCATAATTCTTATTGTGTTGGCTAATAACAGAAGCTCCCAAAGTAACAGAATGATCCTTCATTTTCCCCTTCCCATAAGGCACTCTTGAAAGAGAATGAGTGAGATCTACAGATATAAGTCTAAGAGAGAATATATAATTGAAAAAATAAAAAAAATTGATGACACAGGAAGACACAATCTGCCTTTCATTTTCTAAAGAAAGGAATTTCATAAAATTATTTTAATGGCAGGGCTTTTTCATCTGAAAAACAAAAAAAACCCACAATATCATAATATGTTGAAAAGGATCACCAACTACGTTAAGTGTGTTTAGCATTGGAGACTTTAAGAAATGAATTGATTCTGGTAAAATAATTCTTTGGGAAAACTATCTGTTTATTAAATTTATTCATTGTAAATTTAATTTTTTTTACATGTCACTAAATATACATATTTATATATGTATGTAAACATGCATGTATATATGTATATACATATATGTGTATATATCAGCAGGATCTGTCCAGTGAACTGCATGGTTAGGCAATTTCCTCATGGCAAGTTCATCAGACGAATGGATTTCTACAAACCTCCACACAGCTGCAATACTACTGCACGTGCAAACTTAAGTGTTCACCAGTGTAAACCAGACCTCTGTTTTCTTAAAGTTTTGTATATAGAGTGTTATAATTTCATTTCGGCCTGACACAAAATGTGCCTGTTCCCAGAGATAATTGATGGCATTTATTACTACAATAATGTAGTGTAAGTCTTTATATTGAACACGTACTCATAATGAGTTGTTCTTTCTTTCCTTTTCTTATTTTAACTTTTGGAAGTTGATCTACATTTTGATGTTGTGTTTGCCAGACAGGTACTCCATCACTTAAGTCACTCCACCAATCCTTTTTGTTTGAGTTACTTTATTCATAGATTAACAATTTTTGCACCCTGCCCAATAGAGATTATACTCCTAATTACCTATGTCTGCCATGTAGCCCGGATCATCATTGCATTCCAAAATCCCTAGCTAGTAAGGTAATATGGGCGATACTTTCCTTCCTAGACTGATTCTGAACTGAGATGCTTTCAATTTATACTTCTTTACTTATTGTTGTGAGCTCCAGTTCTGCCTACTTCTAGAATGTATGACACAAATAAATGATTCACGGCGATTTGAGTTAATCACTGGCATAAATGCTAATATAGGTGATTTGACATTAAAATATAGGGTACGTTTGAAAGTATAATTACTCTAGTCGGATATCTTGATTAGTAATTTTGTTTCACATTAAAAACAACTCTTAACCAGAATTAAAGGCTTACTTTTGCTGTTTGTCAACTTGTATTTTATTTGGGAAAATAAACTATGTCTTGCATTTGGGATAAAGGACTTTGAATGGTCTGGTGTGCTGGCTCACATCTATAGTCACTGACAGAAATCAGAAATAAATAGATCACAATTTCAACATATCCTAACCAAAAATTTAGGAAGTCTCAGTCTCAACAAATAAGTAGATCATGGTGAAACATGCCATTAATCTCAGCAACACAAAAGGCTAAGTCTCTGCCCAGAAAGAAAGACTGAAAGAGAAAGAAAGAAAGAAAGAAAGAAAGAAAGAAAGAAAGAAAGAAAGAAAGAAAGAAAAGAAAGAAAGAAAGAAAGAAAGAAAGGAAGGAAGAAAGAAAGGAAGAAAGGAAGGAAGAAAGGAAGGAAGAAAGAAAGAAAGGAAGAAAGAAAGAAAGAAAGAAAGAAAGAAAGAAAGAAAGAAAGAAAGGGAGAGAGAGAGAGAAAGGAAGGAAGAAAGGGAAGGAAGAAAGAAAGAAAGGAAGAAAGAAAGAAAGAAAGAAAGAAAGAAAGAAAGAAAGAAAGAAAGAAAGAAAGAAAAGAAAAGAAAGAAAGAAAGAAAGAAAGAAAGAAAGGGAGAGAGAGAGAAGAGAAAAGAAAGAAAGAAAGAAAGAAAGAAAGAAAGAAAGAAAGAAAGAAAGAAAGAAAGAAAGAAAGAAAGAAAGAAAGAAAGAAAGAAAGGAAAGAAAGAAAGAAAAGAAAGATAAGAAAGAAAAAGAAAAATTATTGAGAATGAATGGTTTGGATTCAGGAGTCATGTGGCAGAGGTAGTATCTGTATTTGGTAATAGGTCTGCCTGTAGCCACTGAGGCCCTCCGTACATCTTGGCTAACTTTTCACAATTTATCTGTGTTACCTAGGTATCTGGCCCACCTGGAGGCAGCCACATTCCTCTCCTACTAGGTCACAAACTGGGATGCCTCTTGTCACACCTCCAATCTGACCAGAGGAGGGTTCCAACGCACTGAGGTCATATCCAGATTCAGTGTGGCCACACTTTTCCCCCACCTGGCCACAACTCGTCTAGTCCCTAGCCTAGATAAGTCCTGGCATGAGGTTGGGTCATCCCTTTTTCTGACCATGTCTCTCCACCGTGCATGGGAGGTGCAGCAGTTTGGTAAATAAAATACATTACCTGATTGAATACACTGTGTTATTCTCTTCATCCACTACCTAATGAAACCTATCTAATTAATATACCTGACACTTAGGAGTTTCTAGTTTTGAATCTGTAAGATATTTCTTCCGGTGGATAATTTTGTTACACATGTGACTTCAGTATCTACAAAGAATATGTACTCACTCATTATTTAACAATATAACTCTACCTGGAAATCTGTAGTTAACCTTAATCTTTAATTAACCTTAAAGTCTATTTTGTTTGCTTTGTTTTGTTTTTTGCTTAAAGTCATAGAAGAATTGGTGGGACAATCTGAAAGGAACTCTGGCTTCATATTTTCTCATCACGCTGGACAATACAACCTGTGTGCCACCAACTCAGATGATGGCACTTTCAAATTCTGGAAAGCAGATGCACCTTATCATATACCATGGCTTTTTGATTTCTTATTTTTTTAAGTGAAATTGTTACTATGGTGTGTACAGCGAGGTGACTATTTCACAATTCATGTAATGTGTACATTTGTCTTGTAGACAATGCCATCCTTTCTTCAGATTTTCTCCGTTTCTGTTTTTTGTTGTTGTTGATGATTGTTTTTGTTTATGTGCATGACCTTCAGATTGATCTCAGGGCTTGGGTGCTGCCCCTGAGTTTTGTAATCCAGGCTACTCTACCTCTTGAGCCCCAGCTCCCTTGATGGCTTTTTGGTTGTTAATTGGAGAGAAGAGTCTCACAAACTTTCTCATTCCAGCTGGCTTTGAACTGTGATCATCAGCCTCCTGAGAAGCTAGGATTATAGGCCTGAGCCTCCAGTGTACACCTACTAAAATGTTGGTTTCATGCTTCCTGTTGTGTCACAATTTTCCTCGACAATACTACACATTGCCTGGCTCAAATCTGAATTGGTGGAACATGTTTGTATTTTGAGGAAAGCAAGAATAGGAAATTATGGGCCATAGGGACATATAAGATAACAAAATCATTTGGTACATGGCATAGAGACATGTAATTTGTTGCCAGTTGACTGTGTCCTGTCTGTCTTTATTGTTAATTCTGAATGGCCTGTGAATGATGTTATACGTATCCAAATGGGCATTGGCAGAGATGTTTTCTCATCCTGTTCATAAAACAAACAAAAACCAACCAAAAAGTAGTAGATATGAGTCCAGCAATTTCTTCTATTTAGAGACCCATCTGTCCTAGTTTCTGAAAAAGTGTCCTTTATTGAAGTGTTGCTACTGTTCTAACTACAAATATAATGAAATTTGTAGTCGTCTGTAGAATTGTACACCACAGTGTCATTTGATTAATTCACAATGAATTCAGATATTTAAATGTTTATTTACTTTATTGGTGGTGGAGCTTGTACTCAGGGCCTGGGCACTCTCACTGAGACTCTGTGCTCAATTAGTTAGCACTCTACCACTTGACTCACAGAGCCACTTCTCATTTTTGAGTTGTTAATTGTAGATAAGAGTTTTGTGGGGACTTTTTCTTACTGGGCTGGCTTTGAACAGTAATCCTCAGATCTCAGCCTCATCAGTATCTGGGATAACAGGCATGAGCCACTGGCACCTGGCTTCAAATTGTCATTTTTAAAATCATGAACTGCTTAGTGCCTCTGGCTCACATATATAATCCTACCAATATTTAGGATTATGGGTATTAGAAACAACACTAAGTGTGTGTTGTTTATGATGGTTTGTATTGACATGATTTAATATTGTTTATTTCTTAGTCTACAACGCTGTTATGTTTATTTTCCCCAAGGTGGGGTTGATAGGTGCTATGCAATGTTGAACCTTTGGTTGAGATGAAGCCATGTGGAAATTCTTGCCTAGAATGGCATGAAATTGAAATCCTCCTGTTGTCAGCCTCCCCATGGACCTTGGATGATAGATGTATTCCATCACACATAGTCAGATTGAGGATCATTGCAGGTAAAACTACACTAGTCTTGAACTGATGTCCCAAATAGCTAGCTTTACAAGCATATGCCTTCAAAAATCTGGTTGTATTCTGTTTCACTTTGAAGTAGTGTTTGTACATACTTAGGGAGTACAATGATAACATACTACTCGTTTAGTATATAGAGTAATCAGACAAATATAAAAAATTAGCACGTTTGTCTATTAAAACATTGAATGCTAATGTACATTGGTAACCTCCTGACTCTGGTAGTTATTTTGGAATATACCATAAACATGAGTACATTGATAATATGTACTAGAGGATTGGAAGTTGATAGAGATAGGGACAAGCTTGACTATGTGTAGTAAATATATATTTATGTATTGATGCTCTGAAGAACACTATCATATATTCATCATGACAATACCAGACAATAATTTTCCTGCAATGTAGAATTTTCCATTTCATAATCTGCCATCTTTTATCTTCTTTTCATTCTCCTTATAAATATGAATGTTTTTCCTTTGCTTTTAATGTTTTGAAATTATTATAAGATGGAATTAAAAAATTATAGGCTACTAAAATTATCTCATTTTGTTTGATTTTGTGATGCTAAATCATTAAGACCACGGTTTCCTGAAAGTTATGCTAGGAGACTATATCACTAAATTTTATTCTAATTATATCTTATTATTATACTTTTATATAAGGTTTTACTGTTGCTGTTTTTTGATATAGAGTGTTGTGAAGCTGGACTGAAACTTGCTCCAGTAAAAATGCTTTATCACCCCCACTGTCTCCTGTAAAAATGAGTTTATCACTGGGTTCTGGAGGCTCATAATTATAACTATAGGTAATCACGAGGCTGAGACCTGAGATTTAATTCAGAAAGCCTGCACAGGAAATTTTATGAGTCTCTCCTCTCCAATTCAGTACAAAAAGCTTGTAGTGGAACTGTGGCACAATTGGTAGAGCACTAAATTCAAGGGAAAAATGCTCTGGATTGTCATATACCCCTGAGTTCAAGCCCTAAAACACACATATACACAGACACACATTCACACACATACAGACACTCCCACAATCATTATATATGCACAAAATCGCAGGCAATGCTGTATCTTCAATTCTTATCCAGAGATTGGAAACAGCTCACTGATTTTTGAAGTTTTTTCCTTGATTATTTTGAAAAAAGAGGATAGTTCTTGATACATAGTCAACCACGACTTTAGTGAGGAATATTTTATAAATGCTTAGCTTATAAAAAGATCAGTAGCACAGTTTTTATCTTTAAATATTACATTCCTAAAACTATAGTATTTTTAAATAATAATCACTGAATTGGGCTGGGAAGGTGGCTCAGTGGTAGAGAGCTTGCCTTGCATGCTCGAGGCCCTGGGTTCGATTCCTCAGCACCACGTAAGCAAAAAGAAAAAAAAAGCCGGAAGTGGTGCTCTGGCTCAAGTGGTAGAGCGCTAGCCTTGAGCTGAAGAGCTGAGGGACAGTGCCCAGGCCGAGTTCAGGCCCCACAACCGGACCCAAAAAAATAATAATAATCACTGAATTATGAGAAGACAATGCAGGACCTCTTCCCCTCTCCCCTTCCACTCTGTCATAAAATATTACAAAAAGTATTCTTTTATCTTACAAGAATGTACACCTGTAAAAATGTCTGATTGTATGTGTAATGTTTGTTTTTCAATACTTGTTCTATTTTCCCACCGCTAAGTACTTGCCTTTTTTCCAGATGACATCACACAGGGGCTTCAGGAGCACAGAAGATTAGGATTCAAAACCCTAACAATGTCCTAGAAAGTAGATGTCAAAAATCCATGCAAGAAGCACATGGAAGGCTGAGAGGGTCCTGAAAGGCAAAATGATTTGTGCAGGATGAGAGGGAATAGTGACAAATAAGGCATGGATCTGACCTAGGAAAGTCTCCTTGAGTTAAAATCATGCCGGTTCCTAGTCCTAGCTGAGGTTGTTGGGATTTGACAATGTCCACATATGTATATAGTGATGTGGGAAGAGAGATTTAAGTCTCCACTTTATCTTTGGGATGGTCTTATGTAAGCAAGCAGCTTAGATCATTGGGCCCTGAGAGATGACACTAGCCACTAGCTCCCTCACAATGGATAGAATATAGAGTCCTGAGAACCAGGTAACTGTTAAATGATAGTCAGCTCAAGACAGTCACTTGGCCTGTGGCTCAAGAACAAGAATTGTTTTCAAAGTTCAAGAAACTCAGGTCTCAGGCATGAGAGGTGTGAGTGCCTCACTTGAAGCTGCAGACAATTGGATCAGTGCCAAACCACAAATCCAGTGTCCCCAGCCCTTGTTATAAAGAAGAAACCAAGGGAAGCACAAAGCAACTCAGGTAAGGTATAACCATCACAGGAAACCTATTTAATCTCGTCCTAGCATATACTAGAACATTCTTCTTGTGTGATTTTATATGTATATACTGAGAAAATATTTACTGTGTAGTTTTCAATCCACTCTATTACAATTACTCAATTTGAAGTATACTTCCATTTCCATTTTTGAAAGATTCATTCTTTTTACCACCTTAATGTGACAAGGAGTCAGCCGAGACCCTGTATATTCCTTATAATATATGGAGTCTGGACTCAGGCTTGTTGGAAATGCTAGTGATGGACCTGGTCCGTGCCTACCAGAAAGGTGATCTCTTCTATGTTGGAAACTTCCTCCACCACTATAGACAGTGGGAGACAATTAAGCAGGTGCTGGATTTTTTTGTTTAAAAAGTAAGTGTTCCTCCCTCAAACCCACAGCTGATGAGACCCCCTGGCAGATTATTGGAATACTTGGCACCTCTCTGAGACTGTTTCACTGGGGCTTATCACAGGAGCTTGGCTTGAGACAAAGAAGTGCACACCCTGGCTAATTTCTTAGGACTGGGCTGCCAGAATATTCCATTTTCCTCAGAAGCTAGTGGAGCCTTAACAGTTTTGCTAAGGCTAAGACTAAATGCATGAGCCAGTGGCACCCAACATCCACCCTCGCCTAGGAAATCACTATCTTGGAGGCCTTTTAAGGAATTGAAAGAAAGGACAAAACTTGAAATTGAGTTTGGGGCCTGAGTGCTTTCCCATGGGTGCTCAGAGATAGCACTCTACCCATTTGAGCCCCAGATCCAGTTCAGGCATTTGGCTAGTTAATTGAATATGTGTCTTTAGAATTTTACTGACTAGACTGGGTTGAAACTGTGATCCTCAGATCTCACCCTCCTGATTAGTAGGATTTCAGGCATAAGCCATTGTGTATTTATTTGGACAGGTGCATATAAGCCTTTTCACAGAATTTCCATGAAACTCTATAGATGTATCTCCACTTTTTGTCTGTCATGTTTACATTACCATGTGGGACTTAGCTAGTCCCATGTATGTCCTGTTCATAAAAGGAGAAGCATAGAGTTAACTTCTCTTCCTCATCCCATTGGTACAGATCCATCTACCATAACTGAGAGGAAGATGAACAAATGAAAAAGTAAGTGGACATTGGCACGAAGAGAAGTTCTGTCCTTGAAAAATGAGTATCTTTCAGTTTTCTGAATCAAAGTCAGCTTTGTACACCAGTTGTGATTTTCACCAGGAGGTTGAAGCTTGGCACTTTAGTGGATAGCAGATTACACAGTAGTGGATATGGTTGTGGTTTTGGACTCTCATGGATGATAGGGAGGATTGTGTGTAGCAAGTCAGAACCAGTGGGGAAAAACCTTTGCCTATCACAGGGAGAGTTTTTGGAGGATTATATTTGAGAAACTACTTCTTTTGTGAAAATTCCGTACAGAGGAGTTACAATTACATGAGCAAGGTAATGAGTACATTTCTTATCCAGCATTGTTTCCTCCTCTTTTGTTTCCACTTACCATCCCTTCCCATCCTCTCCCACCCCTGTTATCCCATGCGAAAGTTTTAAAGTCCGTTTTTTTCGACACAACGTCTTGTACAACTCATTGTTGTAATGGTTCCACCTGTATCCCTAATTAAACAATTTCTTTTTTCCTTTCCCTCCAGATATTATACCAACAATAAACACAGTGAAAAGACAGGTTATATCATAGGGGGAGACACATACAAAAAACAAGAAATCATCTTATAAATATGTTAGAAATAATAGCAAGAAAAAAAAAACTATTTGATTCCTTATCTTGGCGATTCATTTTGCCTAACATCAACTTATCTGAACTTTTCTGCTTGTCTCAGACATATACTAGTTAATACAAATGAGGGAAACCGTGGTACCTATGTTTCTTTGGGCCTGGCTTACTTCACCTTAATATAATTTTTTCCAAGTATTTTCATTTCATAAACAAATGGGGCAATGTCATCCTTTGGTTTTGAGGAACATCTTTCTTGCAGGAGTCTCTTCCACTTCCCAACATGCAAGTCCTGCCAAATTGCAAGTTCTGACAGAAAGGGTCCATGGTAGAAGTCTTAGGATGGGGAAGGCAGACTCTTATTTTCCTTGTCAGCCATCGTTTGTTCCATCTTCACTATGTGGATGGACTTCTAGCCTGATGATTTCAGACCTCCTCTTCCACTTACATATTCTTCTGGAACCACTGGAGCAACGCATGACCCGTGAGACCAAGAAAAAGAGCAAGAAGTCCTTGTTTAGATGTCTCAGAGCTCGTTAGTAGGGATGACACTTGGGTCTCTAGGGATGGGCTTGATTGGCCAAGAGTCCTTAGTATTACCGAGCTTGGCAAAATGTTCTTTTATGGATATTCTCTGCTAGGTAATGTCTTTTCTCATTTTGAAAGAAATTGGACGAAGCCACTCATTAGGAGATAGCCTCTCATCAGTATTCAGTCCATACTCAAGTTCTACAGCTTCCCCCATTAGATCTTCATAGAAGTTTAGTCATACCTTAACTTCTAGAGTCCACTCTAAGGTTCCTGTACCTATTTCCATTCTCAGGTTTGCGTTACCGTAGAGGAGTTCCTGCTGAAATACAGGTAAAGAACCCACCAGAGATGTTGCTTATAGTGACTGATGGAGATTGGAAGGCCATCACTGGATTCCAGAGAGCATGTGAACATAGAGGGTTGTTTTCAATTTGTAGAAAGGCCAAAACAGGTTTTCAGTCTTGTGGACATTCCACTGGTTCTGATCCCCATATGTGATGCAGGTGTACCTGCACATACCACCGAAGAAGAAGATGTCTTCCACTGATGTTCACAATTCACCTAGATCGCCTCCAAACCAGTCAAAAAACACTGGTCTTAGTGTGCAGAATAAATGTGTGTTAATGGAAATGATCCCAGTCTATGTTCAGGAAAACCAATAAGTGAGGTCCAAAATCTAAATTCAGTTGAGGAAAGGGAATCTATCCTCACAGAATATCCAGACCAATCTGTCCTGTTGCAGGGGATAAAATTTCCAATTGAGAAATTAATATCTGTCCCTCCTTCCACTAAGGAAGAAAATCCTGTCTTTAATGAGATTCCTTTGAGGACTCTGAGGCAGAATTTCTGCCTGAAGATAACTTAGAGGCCATTCTAGATTTAGAGATTCCTTCCCCTCTTCCTGGGAAATCTTTATTTTACTTTTTGTTTCTGATTGTTGTAAGATGTTCATTCTATTTATATTTCTAATGTTATTAAAATGTCAACGTTTATATTATACAATTTTTTTATTTTATTTTATTTGTGAACATACTGTACAGAAAGGTTACAATTACATGGGCAAGATAATGCATACATTTCTTACCAAGCATTGCAGCCTCCTCCTTTGTTTACCCTTCACCTCCCTTCAGAACCCTAATTTTGTTTTTTTTTTCAACCTACAATCTAAAGCACCATGCAAGTGTGTTCTGTGTGTGGGAAAACACAGAGTGACAGGGGGCTGTACAAGAGAGCCTACTGAATATAATTGGAACTGTTAAATGCACAGGGAGTGGCAAGGAAGCCAGGGCATGCCTGCATGGGGAGATAAGGTGGCTGCAAAAGCTCTAGGACAGGGGGAGGATGATAAGGGATGGGAAGTGGAAACCAAGGAGGAGGTTACAATGCTTGATAAGAAATGTACTCATTATCTTGCCCATGTAATTGTAACCCCTCTGTACAGTATTTTCACAATAAAAATTTTTTCATCAAAAAAAAATCTCTAGACTTAAGAGATCAAATGTCCTAGAAAGCTGTCTGTCAATTGGGAAAAATGCTACAATGCTCATAGTGGTATGTGAAACTCCCTTCTAACAGTGAGTTCAAATCTGTATACATATTCATTGTGCTTTGGGAAATATAGAAACATTTGGCTCCAATAATATCAAAAATCTAATTAGGATGGAAAATATTTGTCAAAATACATGGGAAATACCTGTGTGGAAAGTAAAAGCCATCATCAATAGAAGAAAGAAGGCTTACATCGATGGACAAAATCAGGAAGGAAAAACCATAATTAAATCAGTTATATGTAAATACATGTTATGTTCTTTATATTATATATAGTATATTATATGATATATAAGATTGAATATGATTTTTCATACTACAAGATCATTTAACATTTTCACTAATGTTTTTCACAAAACATTACTGTAAGCCATTATTGGAGAAAGTGGTAATATAACAGATTATAATTATATGAAAATGTATTTGTATGTTTCTAGACATAACATTATAAATAGATGAATTAATATATAAAGATATTTGTATATCTGTCTATGAAGTAAATATAATGAAACTCACTACATTATATATACTCAAGCAGCTTTGAATTAAGTACATGAGACTCAGGACTCTAATCTTAGTGATTTGGGAAGCTGGGTTCTGAGTTTTATTCTCTCTTACCCCCATGGCATTAGATTTTGAGAGGAGGCCTAGCCTGCAGTGTAACAGAGCCACATATGCAGTGGGATCATACTCCCTAACCCCAGAGGAAAGTCAGTACAAATCAGGACAAGCCTGTTATTCTATGACGGTCTACTCAGTTCCTGTACCAAGATGACCATCTGTAGAACATTAGATTGAAAGTTGGCGTTCCCTCCAAAAGTGTTTCTAAGTATGTTGAATTCAACCTTATTTCCCTTCCAAAGCTGCAAATACATAGAAATATGCAAGGGCTTAAGTGAGATGGACAAAGACTTACAGATACATAAAATTATATATAATTACATATATATATATATACATATATATATATATATATATATATGTCTGATTTTTTTAAAGGAAATGGAAATATAAACAGTGCAGTAGGGAGTGGGTGATAGTTTGGTTGCCGAATCGTGGAATTCACTCCAGGGCATTGGAGACACCTGGCTTGGAGAAATTGGGTGGGGATGGGTGTTCTCACAAAGCTTAAATATTGGTAATAACTTCTATGATGTTATAGCCACCTTTCCACAGCAGCAAATAGGTGTCAGGCACTGATCTTGCCCTGAAGTGGACTCAGAGACACAGAAAGGCACAAAGAATGAGAAAGAATGGCTGCTAGCCACCTGACTTCAGCTTGAAGAGCTGTCCTAAAAAGAAGCTAGGATAAATTCAGCTGGAGAAGGCTGATCTACATGGAAGGCTCCTGAGCCCTAAGGACCAGACACTATTACATGTGTTGGAGAAACAGAAGTGAATGTGGCTCTCTCCTCACCAATTCCATGCTGAAAAGGAAACCAGAAATCATAATGATAATTTCTACAAATCACAGACATGACATTTGTGGATTTGTAGCAACAACTTTCCTGCGGCTGAGATAGTTAACCTGAGAGCCATCATCTATGCAATTATCTAGAAGCAGGTACTCCAGGCAGTAAGATCAGCAAGTACAATCCTATTGATGGGAATGGATGTCACTTGCTTCAGAAAAGGTAAACAGCACTGACATGCTTCCTTGTGAAGTAAAAATAGAAAGGTACAATGAAGAAAAAAGATTAAAAATGAAGATATGAATAAATTAGATAGGTATGGGATGCTGTGGGTTACAAGAAGAAAATTTCTGATGTTATTCTAAATCTGATGTCCCACTGGATCCAAAGTGCTCAAATAGTAGGTAGACACATCTGATTTACTTAGAGAATACTTTTAAAATGTGGTTCTAGCCGGGCTCTGGTGGCTCATAACTGGAATGCTAGCTACTAAAGAGGCTGATACCTGAGGATCAAGTTTGAAGCCATCCCAAAGAGGAAATTTGGAAATACTGATCCCCAATTAACCACCAAAAATATGTACGTGAAGCTTTGGTTCAACTGGTACAGTAGTAGGCTTGAGAAAAAAGAAACTAAGGGACAGCACTCAGGCCCTAGGTTCAAATCCCTGGACTTCATAAAACAAGCTACGAAATAAAATTTGGTTCTCAGTCATTCATCACTTAGCTTTCTAGTTCAAAATAATTCGTATGAACCTTGGAAATTATATCCTTCCCAAATACTCTCCCCTGATATTCTGCTTCATGACCAGCTTTCAAAGCCCTGGCATCAACAATGTCTTCTCCCAGTTAGCATAGTAGTCTACAACTGGAAATTAGAAGATATATTTTTATTAATCATCAGAATTCTGATCATCTGTCCACACACATCAAATGAGTACTAGCCACATTCCATTATTCTGAATATATTTTATGGTGCAAATACCGTACAGAGGGGTTACAATTACAGGAGCAAGGTAATGAGTACCTTTGTTATCAAGCAGTGTTGTGTCCTCTTTTGTTTCCCTTTCCCATTCCTTCCCATGTCCCCCTCCAACCTCCCCTTTCCCCCTGCCCCGCAACAAAGTTGTAAAGTTCATTTTTCAATATAAGATCTTGTATAACTCATTGTTGCAATGGGTCCACCTTTACCCTTATTTAAACAATTTACTTTTCCCTTCTCCACAAATTATACCAACATTAAGAACAGTGAAAACAGGGGTTAAACCGTGGGGGAGGGACATACAAACAACAAAGAAATCATCATATCAATACTTTAGAAACAATAGCAAGAAAGAAAAACCATTTGAGTCCTTATATTGGGGTTCATTTCACCTAACATCGACTTATCTGCAAATAATGGAAAGCTTGGGACCTATGTTTCTTTGGGCCTGGCTTACTTTACTTAATACAATTTTTTCCAAGTCTTTCTATTCCCTACATCAACAAATTGAAAATAGCTGAAATCAACAATTTAATGAGACATCTGATCCTCCTTGAAAAAGAGCAGCAAGATAAATCCCAATTCAGTAGACAGAAGAAATAATTAAAATTAAATCAGAATTAAACGAATTAGAATAAAAAAATAGAAAGAATCAACAAAACAAAGAGTTGGTTCTTCGAAAAGTTAACAAAATTGACAGACCCCTAGCAAATCTTATCAGCAAAATAAGAGAACACATCCAAATAATTAAACTCATATATTAGAATGGAAACATTACCACAGAAAAAGTCAAAATTCAGAACATTTATTGGAATACTTCTCAAACCTTTATTCTAATAAGTTTGAGAACTTGGCAGAAATGGACCTTTTCCTAGCAAATATCGACATGCCAAAACTAAACCAAGATGAGTAAAACAAACTTAGGAGGCCCATATGAAGCATTGAAATAGAAAGAGCAATAAGAGACCTTCCATCTAAGAAAAGCCAAGGACCAGATGGATTACAGCAGAATTCTAAAAGGCCTTCAAAGCAGAGATCACACCAATACTGCTCCAACACGTCAATGAATTTGAAAGAGAAAGTCCACTATTCTGAATATTTTTAATCCCACTTTGAGTTAATAAACCTTAATGATTAAAAACTATAGAATAGTTAGGCAATTAATTTAATAGTCATCATTCTCCCACCCAATCTCGTAACGTGAGTTATGTGATTTTTTTGTTTCTTTGTATGTTCCTCCCCCACGGTATAATCCCTGTTTTCACTGTATTTTATGTTGGTGTCCTCAATCTTGTGGGAAAAAACCAAATGCTTAATTATAGATGAAGGTTGTTGACCCATTGTAGCAATGAGATGTACAAGACACTATATTGAAAAACGAACTTTACAATTTAGGCAGAGAGGGGGAAAGGGGAAGTGGAGGAAGTGTAGTACTGGAGGTGGGAGGGAATGGATGGTAGGGGAAAACAAAGGAGGAGGTAACAATGCTTGATAGGAAATATACTCATTACCTTGCTCATGTAACTGTAGCCACTGTACAGTACTTTTACAATTAAAAAGCATATTTACAAAAGCAGAGACTATAAGAAAGTTTGCACATGATGCCTTCTAACTATAATACTCTCAAGGAGTAGGGTTTTCATTTATCTAGTACTGAGGACATGATTTTCAGAAATGGCAGAGGCAAAAGTTCTTACACAAATCACCTTATCATGAGGTACAACCAGAATGCCTAGATCAACTTTCCAGGAAAAATAAAAACAATGAATGAAATGCAACTAATACTTCTAAAACGAGCCAGTTGGTGGTAGTTCATTCTTGTTACCCTAGCTAATTAGAAGTCTAAGATGAAAAGATCTCAACAGAAAGCCTGGTCAGGAAGAAAACTTTCCTCTCTGCAACCAGCAGACAGGAAGCATCAGCTCTGTGCCTGAAGCCCAGCAGGACGGCCTCTGCCCACAGACATCCAGACACACAAGACCACCCCCACCTGAAATATTATCAAACACATTCGAATAATATATCCTATTTGGGAGATAATATTTGAAAGATGTATCAAAAATATTTCTCTGAGTTCCAGTAAAAAAAAAAAAAGGCAGAGTGAAAGAGGAAATATATACTCACTGACTGAAGGGTACGTTACCGACCAGAATGATGATAATGGGGCTAAAAGCCCATTTGGTAAAACGCACTCAATGATCTTTCTTCACATATTGTCAGATAGCGTGAAATGTGAGATTGTTGAATGCAAGGAATGTGTGTGAGCACTTAGCTTGTAAAAGTAATAATGAAAAGCTAGGCACTGTAAGCTCAGGCGTGTAAAACTAGCTACTCAGAACCCTGAGATATGAGGATCTCAGCTCAAAGCGAACTTGAGAGAAAAAAAAACCCTCTTACCTTCAGTTAACCAGTAAAAGGCAGAAAGCGGAGTTGTGCTTCAAATGGTAGAGTACTAGCATCGCATACAAAGCTAAGGGACATCCAGGCCCTGAATTCAAGCTCAGTACAGGCTCTCATACACAAAAGAAACAATGACAACACCACAGGATATGCATATGTTAGCAAGGGATGTAGATGAATGGGTTGATAACAGCATTTACCTCACTTTTAGTCTCAAACATTCTGTACAGCATAGCCCAGTCTGAGAAAAGCCCTAGGTGAAATCTTTCCTCAAAACCAGCAGATTCATCCTCATTTCCATCTGCACATTTATGACATACACACACAGACAAAAGTCTGTATTTTTCTATAAATTTTGAAATACATAACCATACACTAATGATTCAGAATTTTTTGCCATTGTTTAGGTTTCATAGAGATCACAATATATCCAGGGTCTGGCTCATTCTTATAATCTTAGCTACTCTGGAGGGTGGGATCTGAGGATCACAATTTGATGCCAACCCAAGCTAATACATCCTCAAGATTCTTATCTTCAATTAAGTAGCAAGAATTGGAGATGTGGTTCAAGTGGCACAATGACAGCATTGAGTAAAATAATCGAAGCAAGATTTCCAGACCCTCAGCTCAATCCAGAGTACTGGCCCACTAACATTCCAAAAACCAAAAACCCCTGAAAGACTAAACCAAAATTATGTCACATTTTTTTTAAGTTTTGAAGCAAAATCCAATGAGGCAACATAGCTTTTGGTTTGTTGAATATTTGGTGGTAAAAGCACAAATCCAACAAATGTTTGTGACATAAAACCAAATTAAAATTTCTCAGTAAAGAATTTTCCTCCTGCCCCCCCCCACCCCCTCTGTGCAGTATTTTCACATTAAAAATAGAATTCCTGTTGCCTCATATTCTCAATGGTATTTTTTATTTTGTTTGAGATTTCATTCATATTGATTTTTGACTTAGTATTTTTCTGATGACAAATATGATTCTGAGCATTTTTGTATATTTATTTGCCATCTATATATCTAACTTTGTGCGATGTATGTTTAGATTTGTCTATTTACAATTTAAAAAAAAGAATTTTCCTTAGTATTCACTGGGACCCCTGACTAAGAGTTTTTTATGCTTTTTGAAAATAAGTTATTTTTCAGTAAGTGAAATAGTATAAACCTTTATTGTCAGTGTGAGCTCCAAGAAAGTGAATGTAAAATTAAAAGCACACAACATTACACGTTTCTATGCCTCTAGTGAGACACTACAAACCTGTAATCATGTTGCTTCTATAAAGGATAAGGGGGATGCTCAGCATCACTGGTCATAAAAGAAATGCAAATCAAAACAACATTGAGATTCCACCTTACCCCAGTTAGAAGAGCCATTATCAAGAGAACAAATAATAACAGATGTTGACCGGGATGTGTCTAAATGGGAACACTACTACACTGTTGGTGGGAATGGAGGGCAGTATGGAGGTTCCTCAAAAGACTAAGCATAAAACTACCCTAAAATCCAACAATCCCACTTCTCAGCCTTCAACCAAATAATCTCAAACTAGACCACAAAAAGATACCAGCACAACTATGTTCACTGCAGCATTGTTTACCATAGCTAAGATATGGAACAAACCCAGTTGCCCTTCAATAGATGAGTGGATCAAGAAAACATGGTATATTTAAACAATAGAACTTTATGGTTCTGTCAGAAAGAATAACATTGTCACTTTCATGAGTAATTGCAAAGACTTGGAAAAAATCATATTACGTGAAGTAAGCCTAGGACAAAGAAACATAGGCTCTATGATTTCCTTCATTTGCAACAATTAGTATTAGTCTGTTAGTCCTGACAGAGGATTATAATAGTTCAAACACTATAAACATATGTATGACCATGCAAAATGATGCTAATTGAATGCCAAGATATTGAAACAGCAGGTCTTCTTTTGTTTAGTTGTCAACCTTGATGTAGCCCATGTACTGTAGCTAGTTCTTTCTTCTTACTTTATTTCATTTTTTCTTTTCAAATTTGTTTTATCCCTGGCAATTCCTGTCTTTGATTCTAGTACCCTCCATCCTATATATGTATGTATCTGATTGGGGAAAGGGAAGGGAAATAACAAAATGCTGAAAGAAGTACTAAAGATGACCCATTGCAACAATGATACTCAGGATACACTATGGCGGGAGTGAACTTTACAACCTTGTGGGTGTTTGGGGAGGAAGAGCGGAGGGAAGAGATAGAGGGAGAACAACAATGGAGTGGGTAACAATTTTTTAATGAGAAATATAACTTACTCATGTAAATATAACCCCTCTGCATAGCATCTTTGAATAAAACAGATTTTTAAAAATATAAAAATTAAAAATTTTTTACATAAAATGTCAAGCTGACACCAACAGAACTTCTGAGTTCATGTCAAAGAGTTTTCAAGGAGTTTCAAGAATCTAGTACTAAGTATATATACCCAAAATTAAGTGATAATGAGAAAAGTAGCTCTTTTTATTGTACTATATGAATGAAGGAAAATTTATTTTTGTTTCTGTTAACTTAGCACTCCTCTTTGTGATCTGCATTGTTCCCAAGTCAAACTAATCTCTTGTCCTTATCTCTCTTTGGTATATAGCTTTGGTATTTAATCTGAGATATAATCAGTATTCTTTGTTCAAATTGGTGGCCTAGGAGAGAGTTGCTCATTTCTGGGCAAGAAGTTAGATGGGGGGGGGGGGGGGGGGGAATTTCCAGGACATTTGCTGTGGCTTCTCTCACACAGCTCATTGATGAAGTTAGGAGTTTGAGAAAGTGACTGCTAATTAAGTGCCTCTTACTAATAAGAATTATTGGTAGACAGACTAAAGCTACCAGCACAACTATGTTTATTGCAGCATTATTTACCATAGCTAAGATATGGAACCAAACCTGATGCTCCTCGGTAGATGAATGGATCAAGAAAATGTGGTATATACACAATGGAATTCTTTGCCTGCATCAAAAAGAATGACATTGCCCCATTTGTTAGGAAATGGAAAGACTTGGAAAAAATTATGTTAAGTGAAGTAAGCCAGGCCCAAAGAAATAAGTCCCATGGTTTCCCTTATTTGCAATAACTAGTATATTTTTGAGACAAGAAGAAAAGGTCAGAAAAGTTTATGTTAGATGAAATGAACCTGAAGATAAGGATTCAAATGCTTTTTCTTTCTTGTGATGGTTTCTAACATATTTATAAGATGATTTCCTTGTTGCTTTGTATGTCCCTCCTCCATGGTATAACCCCTGATTTCACTGTATTTGATGTTGCTATAATTTGTGGAGTGGAATGGGAAAAAATCATTTAGTTAGGGATACTGGTGGACCCATTGCAACAATGAAATGTACGAGTTGTTATGTCGAAATATGACCTTACAACTATGGCTGGGGTTTAGGGTGGGTGGGACATGGCATGGGATGGTAAGGGGAAACAAAAGAGGAAGAAACAATACTTCATATGAAATGCACTCATTACCTTGCCCATGTAATTCTAACCCATCTGTACGACATATTCAGAATAAAAAATGTTAGAATTTGAAAACATATTTGATAATAAATAGAATAGAAAAAACGTTGTTTGCTATTTTTTTTATCACTACATCTCTTTTTGTTTAAGTATAAATCCCAGACTTACTCTAAGGGCCTAGAATAAGCAAAATGGCTTCTAGAGCTTAGATAATTTCTTTCCACAGAAAATGACAGCAACAGAAGGAAAGCTGAGCCACAACCTGCAGAAGGAAGAGAGAGTTAAATGTCTCCTTAATTCTTAGCTTTCAATGCTCAATGAGGAACCCTCAGTACAGAGGACAGGTTAAGGACCTAACAATTCCTGTGCTGTTCTATCATAGGAAGCAGACACCAGTATCACATCACTCTATAGGTGACACACCTGAGTGGTGATATTGACTGTGCCTGAGAGGGTCCAGGAGAGCTCTGTCATGGTCACTGGAGACTTGGGATTGCTCTCTAAGAGAATGACATAGAGGAAAGTAGTCACAAGGCCTGAGTCTGGGTTTTGTCAGACTTAGGTGATTTGTAACAGGCACTAATGCCTTCTGACTAAGAATGTGAATATATCATCAGAGTCCAGCACACAAATTTATTTTAAATGTTAGCTTGCACCATTTCCTTTTTTTATTGTGAAAATACTATACAGAGGGGTTACAATTACATGGGCAAGAATGAAAGCCAACATTAATACCCTCTGGACATAGTCTCATCAATATTTATTAGTTAAAAAGTTATAAAATCAAGTTCATGATGAGGAAAAACCCAAATGAAAACCAAATTTCAGGGGAATTTACAGAAAATGTTGTTCTGTACATATCAAATGTGTCAAATTATTAAAACTTAATGAAGCTGCGTAAGTTAAGTTGATTTCTTTTGTTCTACTGTTGCAACTTTCTTTTACATTTCAACTACTTAATAAAAAGAAGGTAGGCCAAGCACCACCAGTTGCTCACATCTAGCTGTAACTCTAGCTATTTAGAAGGCTGATAACTTAGGAAAGTGGGTTGTAGCTACGCAAGGTAGGAAAATCTGTGAAACTTTTATCTCCAATTAACAGTTCAAAATACAGAAGTGGAAGTTTGGTTCAAGTTGTAGTGAGTCAGCCTTGAGTAAAAAAGCTAAAGGTTACTTCCTTGAGTTCAACTCCCAGTATAGACACACACACACACACACACACACACACACACACACACACACAACCTATCTAAAAATAGCCACTGACCAGGAAACAGAAACAAATTAATATTTTTCTTTTTTTTTCATTTTTGTTATTTTTTTCATTTATCTCTATTTAGAAAGTTAAAGGGGGCATAGAAATGGAGGGACAAAAGATGAACATATGCAGCAGTGGTACTCAGTTGAGAGTATGTTGAAAGTGCAATATGAAACTTGTTGGTCGGGAAGGAAAGGAAAACTGGAAGAGACGAAGGGAAGTGTGATATTGCCCAAGAAGAAATGCACTCATGGAAGTAGAGCAGTGGCTCAAGATGAGTGCCATTCTTCAGCAAAAGGGCTCAGGTACAGTGCCCAGGCCCTGGGTTAAGCCTCATGACTGACTATAACAAAAACAGGGACAAAAGAAATGTAGTCATTAACACACTTATGTAACAAAACCCTCTACATCACAATAATAATAAAATAATAATAATAATAATGAATTTATTTTTAAAAAAATCAGTGAGAGAGAAAAATTGAGAGAGCAAGTGACGGGCTGACATTTCCAAAAAGAAATATCTAACTTAGATGACTATAACCTCGGTGTAAATCACCTTTATATTAACAATATAAAAGAAAAAAACAGAAAATATAGCGCTGGAGGCATAAAACAAATGGAAGAAGATTAGACTAATATGGGATACCGAGTTCAAACTCCATTATCAATTTCCCCTTCAAAAATGGCACTTCTCATCACTTGTACTTTCCCTAGCTTATGAGAAGGGGTGCAAAAAGTTAGAGTGAGGAATAAGTCATACATAGAGGAGAAAATTAATCTATTAGGCAGAGAACATACCTGTAAAGAGCAGTACTTGCTAGAACACATGTTGACTAGAACACATGCTGACTTCATGTTTTCTGAAATAAACAAACCTAGTTGAGTTTGAATACAGGCTTCATTGTATACTAACTGGGGATTTAAAGTTAACTAAACTCTCTGTACCTGAAATTCTTCATAGGTAAAGTGAGCATAACAATAATTATCTCACAGGATTATGTGAGATAATGTTATCAAACATGGTGTGTGTTGTGACTTAGATGTGTGTGCAACACTCATTGCTGGGGGGAGTATGAATTGGCATGATGTTTATCAAATTACTTAACAGTAATACAACTACTACAGGCTCACAATTGTAATCCTACTTACAAAACAGTCTGACACCTGAGGATCTAGGTTCTAAATCAGCCTGAGAAGAAAGTAAATGAGACTCATCTCCAATGACCTCTAAAAAGGCTGGAGGTGGAGCGTTGGTTCAAGTGGTAGAGTGTTAGACTTGAGCATAAACGTCAGGAACAGTTCCCAGGCTCTGAGTTCAAGCCCTAGGGTCAGCACACACACACACACAATTTTGTATCTTCCTATTACCCCACTTAAACAATACATTTTCTCTTTCAATCCCACCAGTTGTTGTTGGTGGTGGTGTTTTTTTTTTTTTTTAATTTTATTTTATTTTATTTGAGAACATACTGTACAGAGGGGTTACAATTACATGGGCAGGATAATGCATACATTTCTTACCAAGCATTGCAGCCTCCTCCTTTGTTTACCCTTCACCTCCCTTCCCAGCCTCCCCCCTCCCTCCCAACCAATCATACCCCCCCTCCCCCCCCCCACCGACATTGTAAAGCTGGTTTTGACATGACATTTTGTACTTCTCATTGTTGCAACAGGTCCACCTGAATCCTTAAACGACTTGTTTGTCCCCATCTCCTCCACATGTTATACTGACATCAAATATAGTGAAAGCGGGGGTTACACTGTGGGGGAGGGACATACAAAGCAACAAAGAAATAATCTTATAAATGCGTTAGAAACACATGCATGAAAGAAACAAAAACATTGAAATACATATTTGAGGTTTTGTTTTCCTAACATCACATTATCTGACTTTTTCCGCTTGACTCATACCTATACTAGATATTGCAAATAAGGGAAACCATGGGACCTATGTTTCTTTGGGCCTGGCTTACTTCACTTAATATAATTTTTTCCAAGCTTTTTCATTTCCTAACAAATGGGGAAATGTCATTCTTTCTGATGGAGGCATAGAATTCCATTGTGTATATATACCACATCTTCTTGATCCATTCATCTACTGAGGGGCATCTGGGTTGGTTCCATGTCTTAGCTATGGTAAATAATGCTGCAATAAACATAGTTGTGCTGGTAGCTTTAGTGTGGCCTTGTTTGTGATCATTTGGGTAAATGCCCAAAAGTGGGATTGCTGGGTCGTTGAGGAGCTCTATGTGGAGTCTTTTGAGGAACCTCCATACTGCTTTCCAAAGTGGTTGAACAAGTTTACATTCGGTGGTGGTGGTGTTGACAGGGACTTGCTGTGTAGCTCGGGCTGCTCTTAAACTTACAATCCTCCTGGGTACTGGGATTACAGGTATGTCTACCATACTTGACTTCACTCAGGAACTCTACTTATAACATTTTTCTGCAAGAAATTCATTTAAATTCATGATGATACTATGTCCTAAAGATGTTCACACTAATTTTCAAGTGTATGAAATGTAAATAATATAGGTAGACATGGTACTATGCTACCACATGGTAATTCCAGCCAATAATCAGGAACCTGACACAGGAGAATAAGGGTTTGAGGTAAGGCTGGTCTACACTGTAGAACTTTGTCTCCAAAGGAAAGAAAATTGTATAAATAGTAATATACTGTGAAACATACAATATGTTAAATTTATATAATGGAACAAATAGATCATTGTAATGGAAATGAAATCTTGGCAGAAATTTTAAATCCATACATATGTGTGTGTGTGTGTGTGTGTGTGTGTGTGTGTGTGTGTGTGTGTGTGTGTGTGTGTATTTAAATTTAGAGAAGAAAATTTTCAAGTGGTATTATCTGCATCTGTCAGTCTACCTGTCTTTCACCTACTTACTGATACACTGATTTCTACTTAGCATTCACACACTGCAAAACAAAAAATACAAATATTGCATTATAATATGTACAAAAGTAGTTTAATCCCTAACATAATGATGTAGGGAAAATATGCATTAAGTTAATGGCGTGGAATACTGCTGAAGAATAAAAGTATAAGAGAATGTAGATTTTGTGTGTGTGTGTGTGTGTGTGTGTGTGTTCCGTGAGCAAATAATGGAGTCTGAAATACACCTATTACTCTTGCTTAAACTTTTGGCTCAAAGCTGCCAATCTACTACTTGAGCCACATCTCCACTTCTGGTTTTGGTTTCTTTTTTTCTTTTTTCTTTTTCTTTTTTTTGGTGGGTTGTGGGGCTTGAACTCTGCTCTTGGGCACTATCCCTCAGCTCTTCAGCTCAAGGCGAGCACTCTACCACTTGAGCCACAACGCCACTTTCAGTTTTCTTGTGGGTTATTGGAGATAAGAGTTTCACAGACTTTCCTGCTCAGGCTAGCTTTGAATCGTGATCCTTACATCTCAGCCACCTGAGCAGCTAGGTTTACAGGAGTGAGCCACCGGTGCCCAGCTTGGATTTGGTTTCTTATTTTTTTAATTTTTATTTCTTGTGAAAATACTGTACAGAGGGGTTACAATTACATGGGCAAGATAGTGAGTACATTTCTTATAAGCATTGTAGTCTCCTCCTTTGTTTACCCTTCCCATCCCTTCCCATCCTCCCTCCCCCACACCCAATCCTCCCCCCCAAGTTGTAAAGTTCGTTTTTGACATGACAACTTGTACTTCTCATTGTTGCAACAGGTCCACCTGTACCCTTATTTAAACCACTTGTTTTTCCCCTTCCCCTCCACAAATTATACCGACATCAAATGCAGTGAAAGCAGGGGTTATACTGTGGGGGAGGAACATACAAAGCAACAAAGAAATAATCTTATCATTGCGTTAGAAACAAATGCATGAAAGAAAAAAAACACTTAAAATACATATCTTAGGATTCATTTTCCTAACATCACCTTATCTGACCTTTTGCTTGACTCATACATATACTAGATATTGCAAATAAGAAAAATCATGGGACCTATGTTTCTTTGGGCTTGGCTAACTTCACTTAATATAATTTTTTCCAAGCCTTTCCATTTCCTAACAAATGGGGCAATGTCATACTTTCTGATGGAGGCATAGAATTCCATTGTGCATATATACCACATTTTCTTGATCCATTCATCTACTGAGGGGCATCTGGGTTGGTTCCACATCTTAGCTATGGTAAATAATGCTGCAATAAACATAGTTGTGCTGGTAGCTTTAGTGTGGTCTTGTTTGTAAACATTTGGGTAAATGCCCAAAAGTGAGACTGCTGGGTCATAGGGGAGCTCTATGTGGAGTCTTTGAGGAACCTTCATACTACTTTCCAAAGTGGTTGAACAAGTTTACACTCACTCCCACCAACAATGAAGTAAGGTTCCCTTCTGTCCACATCCCCTCCAGCATCTGTTGTTATTAGAGTTCTTGATTTTTGCCATTCTAACTGGGGTGAGGTGCTATCTCAATGTTGTTTTGGTTTGCATTTCTTTTATGGCTAGGGAGGTTGAGCATTACTTCATGTGTCTATTGGCCATCCTTCTTTCTTCATCAGAGAAGTTTCTCTTTAAGTCATTAGCCCACTTATTTATTGGGCAGTTGTTTCTTTGAGGAATTGTTGCTGGGGGATTTAATTTTTTGAGTTCCAAGTATATTTTAGATATGAGACCCTTGTCCGTTGTATGGCTAGCGAATATCTTCTCCCAATCCGCAGGTTTCTATTGATCTTGCTAGCTATGTCCTTTGCCATGCAGAAGCTCTGCAACTTCATACAATCCCATTTGTCCAACCTTTCTTTGATTTGTTGTGTTTCCGGGTCTCTATTGAGAAAATTTTGGCCTGCGCCAAGGAGACCTAGGGTTTCTCCTATTCCATCTCAAAGCAGATCTCTCTCCCATTGAACTAACCTGGGAGGAGAATCGCAGAGCATTTTTCTGCCTGTTCAAAGAAACTGACTTAAGTAACCAACCAAGCCACAGGAACATAAGCAGACCAGAGACTCCAACAAGAGGCTGGTTATGGACAACAGGGAGGCACAGGATTTTTCCCACCCCTCCCAAAAAATTCAAAGAACCTTTTTTTTTCTTGTACCTTTTATTAAATTTGTTTTTTTATAAATTTTTTTTTAATCTTTAATTTTTACCTTTTTTAAAAAAAATTTTTCTAGTAATTTTCTTTCCTCTTAGAATTTTATTTTAGGAGTATAAGTGTGTGTGCGTTTTTCTTTCTTTTTTTGTTTTTTGGTTTGTTTTGTTATGTTTCTTGTTTAGCTCTACAGAACTTCTGATCTTTTTTCTTTCTTTCTTATCCTTTATACCTGTTCTTTTTTGTTCTTCTTTATGTGACTTAATTGCTGTTCTGCACATCCTCAGATATACCTGTAGTCGATTATTAGACCTTATTCCCCATTGTGTACACACTTAATCCAAAAATTTATTACTCAATTCAAAACCTCTTAGACTTAAATTCCTTAATAGCAGTACTATCTCTTTATACCTATATAATATTTAAAGTATTTTACTTTTTAAGTTTTTCACATCTCCTTTATATCCCTTCCCTTCTCTCATTATATTCATGTTCTTCTCTGAATAGTTTGTTTTCGATTCTGTACAATATTTTTAATTTTTACCTTTCTATTTTTCTGGTCTCTTTTTGTTACCTTTCTCTTTCTTCTTTTCTCTCTCTACTTTCATCCTATCCAACCTATTTCCTGCTTTGAGATTAGGATTTTGGTTTCTTAATTGAAGACCTATCTCTGCTTATTCTGCTTAGGCTGCTTTAAACCAGGATCCTCCGTTTTTGGCCTCTTCAGTAGCTGAGAGGTAAAATATGAGCCACTGGTGGACAGCAGCTATATTAACATTTTTGACATGTTTGAATGAATTTTAAAGTAAGACATATATGTTACTTTTGAAAATGGCAGGTAATAGTAATTAATGTTTAACAGAATTTAAAACATACAAAGCTGAGAATGGCAAGTAGCTGAGAACAGGATAGAATAAATCAAAATTACCTATGACAGTTTCCAGACTGTGCACACAAATGATTGAATTGTCGGAGCCCAAGGACATCAAATAACTGAGCTCCAACTGGCTGCCATACTCATGATGCCAGCTACTGCTATTCACAAGATTGTGATGTTGCTGGATGACACAGTTCAGTTTCAAGATGGGAACCTGAACTATTTCTATTGATCTAGAAGGAGAAACATCAGGACAAGAAATGTGATAATAGGGCCAAATGCAAAAAGATATTCAGTCCAAAGAAGACAGAATAACTCTATTTCTGAAAAGACTATTCTCTCATAAGGAATCCTGAGCTGAATATGGTGGTCCATGTTTGTAATCTCCGAACTTGAGAGGCTGATTTAGAAGTTAGCTTGAGACCAGCCGAAGTTTTAGACCAACAGAAAGACACATAGAAAAACTCTATCTTAAAACAACAACAACAACAAAAGTCCCAATGACTGGAAATATGGTTAGTATTAGAATGCTTGCCTAGCATGCATAAAACATTTTATTTGATTCCTCAGTATGACATAAGCAGAAAAACTGGAAGTGGTCCTGTGGCTCAGTTAGTAGAATGATAACCTTGAGCAAAAGAAGCTCAGAGAGTTTGCCCAGGCCCTGATTTCAAGCTCTAGGATCGTCAAAGTTAAACAAATGGTGCAAAATGCTGTTTGTTGGAATAAATATGTTGAAGAGTTCTTTATACTCACTAGAAAATTGTGCTGTTGGACATTCATAATGAACTTTGTAGGACAAAGTAAAATAAATTAATGAAATAATATCTGGCATTCGACAAGACATAGTAGATCTAAAACTGATAGTTGCCTATGATTTCTTGATACAACTTATGTTACAGATACACTTGCCAAATTGTGATATTTTAAAGGTACAATCATGGGTTTTCTCTTTTCCAAAAGAATTTTACTGCCGGGCACCAGTGGCTCACAACTGTAATCCCAGCTACTAAGGAGGCTGATAACTAACCGTCTGTGAGACTCTTATCTCCAATTAAAGGTTCAGAAAATGTAAAGTGTCACTGTTGCTCAAGTGGTAACACTAGCCTTGAGCTGAAGAGCTGAGGGACAGCGCCCATGCCCGCAGTTCAAGTACAACAACTGACAAAACTTAATAATAATAATATTAATAATAATTTTATGGTTACTATTAAGGTGTTATATATAAAGGCTACCATTTCATAAGTTTGTTTCTTTGATAAATGAAACACAAATCCATCTTCATTGCCAAGAGCCAGGATTTGGCCATCTGCTTTACAGCTGATCTCTGGGTGTAGAGGCAATCTGTAATACAAAGGAAACCAAACCAATTATGACTATGTTGGGTCTTTGTCCATCCCACAAAAGATGGACAGGGTCTGAAGAATGGTGAATGCGGTCGCTCGCCCATTCCCCAGCCATGCTTAGCGTGGGAGACAATCAGAAGCAGCAGGGAGTCAAGTCAAGTAGGAAAACTCGTTTATTAACACACAGTAAGCACTTTTTAAAGCAAAAAAAGACCCAGTGGCATGGGACGGAAGGAAAAGGAACCAATTACTGTAAAGTTCACACTCTATCATGTACCTAAGCTTCCACGGGCTGATTATGCACTGAAGGTAAAGCAAATGGGGTTCTGCCCATTCAGCCCCTCTCAATGCCATCTTTGCTGCCCATGTGCTCTACAGCAAACTGAGTTCTGCCTACTCAACTCCCTCTCAGTGCCATCTTTGCTGCCCACGTGCTCCACAGATTCCCCTTTATTTATTTTAATGGCAGACCCACCTCCCAGTTAGTAATCCTTTTCCTTCTACTGTAAAGGTTATTTTAACAGGATTACATTGGAAAGAATAGCATTGGCCATGCAGGAGGTTTGAGGCAAGTCTGGTGGGCAAGATTTGGCAGACAAGGATAGGGAGGGCCCTTGTGCATGATCCAAGAACTTGTCCCTATTAGATCACATCCCCACCTAGCACAGTAATAAACATCAGCTCCACCACAGTTAGAAATGTCCGAAACAGTTCAATTAATTCCTGAACATATATAAAAGTCAATATCTCATAAGGTTGTCCTCTTCAGAACATGGGAGCAGCCTGGGTATTGGGAGTTCTATACATGCGGCAAGGTGCATTTTCGTGGGCTCCTACACTCAGGCCATTCTACTATAGTGCAGAAAAACAAGGAAAATTTAAAAGAAACTGCAGATATAGCAAAGCAGTTCCAGTCACCTGGTGTGGTTTAAGTAAGCCAGTTCCTTGTATGTGCCTTTAAGTGAGCACAGGGTTCAAGATGACCTTTGAGCTTTACTGTCAGTTCCCAACACCCTGTCTTTGTTTAAAGAAGAGAACCCACCTGTCATAGGTTGGGTAGATTGCCTTGTCTGCCTTACCCATCATCGGGAACTTCTTCGGAGCAAAGCTAAAGGCCCTGTCTTAGGTTGGTTAGACTGACACTCCCTCTTACCCATCTCTGGCTGCGATTCCTCTCGGGGGAAATTCATTCACTTTGATCTTGATCTTATGTAACTGGCTGGCTAAGCTCGGAAGAGTTTTGCAGTGCACATATAATGCAAGGAGGCATAGAAAATCCATCAGCAAAAGCATTACCAGGCCAAGAAATGTCATTAGCAGTCCTTTAACATTAGTCAGGGATGGGATAGCAATCTTTGCCTCTTCAGAGTCCAGAGGTGGGGCTTGTTCTAATCTGGGTATTTGCCTGTGGGTTTGAAAAAGTTCTAAAGACAATTTTGATTATTTCTGCATTGCCAGCGCTGATCATTGCACAGGTCACCCGTTGAGGTCGATGCAGATTCCGTAGGGCCATTGCTGGGACTGTGAAGGTCTGGACAGCCAACAGCTGGAGTATCACCATCTGCAATTGTTAGAGAACACAAGACCTTCTCAAGGGCTGGTTGCCCTTGGGGATGGTTAGTAATTATCTTTTTTGCTTTCCCTCTTTTATACACAAGCCTCGGCCACCATAGCTGTTTTACTTTCTTTGTTGGTTAGTTTATCTTGGGCATCCTCCTGTATAGAGAAAATGGGTAAATAGTTAAGGTTCCTGGCAGGGATCCAAATGGAGGCTGTCTCCCCTATGGGAAAAATGCATCCAAAGGCCCTGCTCATGGTAACTAGGGGGTCAGGTTCTCTCCATTGTTGTGTCAGGGCAGGGGATCCTTCCACCTGACTTTCCTTAAGGTTTGGTGGTCCTCAGTGCTTCTGAAATCTGGATTCAGTTGCCCTTTTTGAAAAGTTTAAAATGGTAATGGTAAACAAAGATACCTATAACTACATATGGGGCTAACTCCCTTTTTTGTTTTAATAATTGCTCTTAAAGACACTGGAGATTTCTATCTATAACTACTTGGACTTCGGGAATTATAGGGAGTTCCTGTAGGACGATTAATATGCCATTTGTTAAAAAAAATTCTGACATTGCTTTACTAACAAAACAGGGTCCATTTTCTGTTTTAACTTGTGCTGGTAGACCCAAGGTGGCAAAGCATTGAAGAAGATGTGTATGTGCTGTGGCCCAGCATGCTCCTGAGTAGGTATTTATAGATACAGAGATATATTGAAACTTACCAAAGGCTAGGAAATGAGTAACATCCGTTTGCCAGAGGACGTTAGGTTTAAGGCCTCTGGGATTTACCGCTGGTGGTTGTAATAGGGATACTTTTAAGAAGAGCTGGCATGTTTTACAGGTATGTACAATTCTTTTGAGGTCCTTTACAGGAATCTTAGAAAATCTATGTTGACGACCTCTCCAATTAATGTGGGTTAAATCATGCAAACAGGTAGCCTCTTGTAACATTAATGCTTGTGGACCAGTAGCTAACTGGTCTACCCAATTATTGCCTAGGGATAAAAAACCAGGAAGTTTTGAATGCCCTCTCAAATGTTGAATATGAATAGGGGCTCCACATCCTTCTAATAGCCCCTTAAGAGTAAACATAAGAGGAGAAATAAGGTTTTCATCCAGCTTAATATACGTTGGGGAAAATGAGGGAGCAAGTTAATCATATATAGGTCATCAGAATAAAAATTAAAGGGTATTATATTTGAATGTCCTGAAGTGCCATAATTACAGCGAGCATTTTTATATTGTGCTGTCCCTGTGCAAAGTTTAAATCTTTGTTGGCTTCGGGTGTTTTGTTATTACTCAAAGGCTGCATACACAGAGCCTGCTTTACTTCCATCAGTAAAAGCATGGAGAGTGCCAGGAATAGGCGTATGAGAAAATAGAGATGGCATTTTAGAGGAAGTTGCCATAACATTACAGTCCATTTGGATGGCCCATAATGGCGGTCAATTTGGCCTAGAAATCCCTCCAATGAGAGAGCAAGATGAGCATTGGCTCGAGTGAACAACTCAATGTCTGCCATCTGAAAAGAAAAAACAATGGAGTGATGGTCAAGGCAATAATGCCTTTGGGCTTGGGTCCTTCCCTTGACAATAGCATCTGCAAGTTGGTCTGCCTGAGAGTACACCTGAGGTGTGCCCCCCAGGGGAGTGTGAACCCACTCTAATGGCTCCCCCCTTTGAGTTAAAACTGCAGAAATTAATGTGACACCTGCAAACAACCAAAAGGAAATGGGTTCAAAAATAGAATACCTCCTCAGGGAAACTTCATCCAGGGCTTTTTGGAACTACAAAAGTATTGCCCGATGACTGTCTATAATTGTAATAACTTCTTGGGGTGTCCTGTCTTTTAGTAGGGCAAATAAGGGCACAAGACTATCTGTAGGGACGGGAACCCATGGCAACAGACAATTGATTCCCCCTAAAAGACTCTGAAGTTGGGTTAAGGTTAGCGAGACTGGAAAATCCAGCAAATGCTTAAGGGGGCTGGCCTGAGTCAAGATATGGTGGGTTCTGAGCACCTTAAAAGGAGATACCTTTTGAATTTTATTGAGGGCTATGGTAAAACCCCCCATTTTCAACATGGCGAGAACCTGGGCCAGAAGGCCCTCCAGGCTTCCCAGGTCTTGGTGCTCCAAAATTATACTATCCATGTAGGCATAAGCAAGGGAGGTATCTGAACCCAGCACAGGCCCTAAAAGTGTGGACAAGTATTGTTGGCAAAAGGTCGGGCTATTGGCCATTCCCTGTGGCAGCACTATCCATTGAAACCTCCGATCAGGCTGGGAAAAATTAAGAAAAAGGATGGAGAAAGCAAACTTCTTGCAGTCATCTGGATGTAGGGGTATAGAAAAAAACTATCTTTAATATCATTGATAACCAAGGTATATTCTGAAAATATAGCAGTATTCCAGGGCATGGCTCTTAGGGGCTTTCCTAGTAGCTCCATTCTTTCATTTACCTTACATAGATCTTGGAGCATATGCCAAGCCCCAAAGTCTTTTTGAATAATAAATACAGGAGTGTTCTAAGGACTCACAGAAGGGCGAATGTGCCCAACATTTATCTGTTCCACCACCAAAAGGTGGAGTGCTACAAGTTTAGGTTTGGTCAATGGCCACTGCTCCCCCTAGATAAGGCTGGCCATCTAAATCAAACTTGCATTGACAATACTTTTTTCGAATGGAATCCCTTCCTGCCCCTGGGGCAGTGTGTAGGGAGCGATTTGCCCCCCTCCATGCCGGTTGGCAGGGGATTGTTTTAAACAGTCCCTCTTAAAGTGCCCCTCCTGCCTGCATTTAAAACAAGTTCTCTCCCCAATGGTATTAGGGTTTCTTGGTCCAGGCTGCCAATGCCTGGGTAATAGCCTCATTGCAGATGTCTAAGCCAGTAAGGCTAAAGCTAGTGATTGGGAATGGTGCTGTTGCATTCCCACATCCTGAGAGGCCACCACCCATCTGCTCAGGGTACTCTTTCTCAATCTTGCTCAGTCCATGCGGTGGTCTGCATTCATTCTTTCCCAGACCAGCAGCTTTACAAACTGATCTCATAGGTTCCCTGTGGGCAGCTTGCGGTTTATACTCTCTTGGAATCAGTCTACAAACTCAGCTAGAGGCGCACCAGGTTTTTGTCTCACTCCTGCTATGGGGGTCTCAGTGGGCCATCATCCAGTTTATACCAAACAGCAAGTCCAGCCTGCCTCACCTGGTCATGGTACAGGCCAGGTATTTTGGCCTTTTGGAGGCCAGTGGAGTATCTTCCCCTGTACCTGTTAACATGGCAAAAGTAATAGGTATCATGGGTTAAGCCTGCCGGTTATTCTCTGCTCGCACTCTGCATTCCTCCTTAAAGAAAGCACACCATTTAATAAACTGAGAACTATTGAGGACGGCTTTGGCAACATCTAGCCAGTCCTTAGGGACACACAGGTGATAATCAACGTCCTATAATAGGGTAAGGGCCCAAGGAGAGTTTGGGCCATCCTCCACCACCGCCTTGCAGAACTCTTTAAGGTCCTTAGCTTGCCCTGGATACCATTCTAATGGCCTGTTAGCTCCAGGTGCCAGATTGACTGGATGTGTTTGGGGAAGTGAATCCTGTGGCCTAGGGTCCAGGCTCCCAAGTGGCACTTCATTAAAGGGCAGACCTCCGAGTAGGTTACTTCCCCAGCCCTCGGCCTCTCCATGGGAGGTTGGTAGGGGTCCGAGTCTTACAGGTCTCTCTTGCAGGTCACGGAGGGCGCCATACCTCCCCCCTCTGAATCAGAGGAATAGGGAGGGGCCTAGAAGAGTCAGGGACACCCGAGTCAGAGGGGGTAACCTTCACCTTCGTTTTGATTTCCACTGTCCACTCAACTCCCTCTCAGCGCCATCTTTGCTGCCCATGTACTCCACATGAATATAAATAATATTTTTTTCTCTGCATATCTTAAAAAACCATGCTGACAACATGAAGTAAAAAATCCCAAAGTTTAAAACCTTCTTCTAGAAAAGTTAAAGAATTACTGAGAACAAGTATTTTAAGAATAATTTCAGAAAGCTTGAACTCAGGGCCTGGGTTCTATCTCTGAGATTAATAGCAAGGCTATTGCTGCCACATTGAACCATAGTGCCATTTCTAATTTTCTTGTGGTTAATTGAAGAGAAGAATCCCACTGACTTTCCTGTCCAACCTGACTTTGAGCTAGGATCTGGAAATCTCAGCCCTCTGAATAGCTAGAATTATAAGCATGAGCTACTGGCACATGGCTACACTAATTGCTTAACTGAAAGAGTTAAAATTGAATGTTAATCATGTTTAACTTTGTAAAATAAAGTTAACTGAAATGCCTTTTACTAGTAATAAGGGATCAAATGTGTCTACTGTGTAGGTGGGTTACAAAGTTCTTACCAAAAGCTAAATACTTTCCTTGTTTTCTATTCTTCCAAAATTGTTTGCTCTCCAGAATCATGCCTTATCTTTCCTTGCTGGTTTCTGTAGCTTATTTCATACATGCTCACAGCTTCTTCAATTATCATTTCCTTATGTGAAGAGCTTGCAAATATCTATTTTCAATCCAAACTACTTTTATGCACCTTTCATCCATATATTCAACTGCCATAAATACTTGTGAAACAGTAATCTTGTCTTTCCATTACTGGATATAAATGTGTAAGTAAAATTTAGGAAAATAAAGAATAACATCAATAAATATACCTGATGATTGTAATAGTAACGCTAAATATTGCTACAATGGTGTTTTTCTGAGCAATTTAATATAAAGCTCAAGGAAAACAACATTTTTGAGTGCTGATATTGGGGTTTAAAGTCAGGACCTTGCCTTCTCACTTATGCATTTTCCTTCAAGGGCGGTGTTTTACCCTTGAGCAGACATAGCTTTTATTTTCATTGATGTTCTCTGCTGTGTTCAAAAGCAGGATTTTTAAACCTCCTAATTAGGTGATTCTTAAATATTCATAGGGGAGCAAAAGAAGAATAGAAGACAATAGAAGAATAAAAGAGTATAAGTTCAGGCTTGAAATCGTAGCTATGCAGGAGGCAAAGAGATGAAGATTTTGTTTCAGAGCCAACCAGGGGAGAAAAATCTGTGAAACTGCTATCTCCAATTAACACCCAAAATGCTGGAAATTTTTTGGGGGGATTATTTAGAGATAAGAAACTCTTTGTCTTTCCTTCTTGGGCTGGATTGAAACCGGGATTCTCAGATATCAGCTCTCTGAGTATCTAGAATTACCGGTGTGTGCTAACAATGTCCAGTTTCAAGGAGAGGGCAAGGTACTGATTTCAAGCTCAAGGAACAGCACAAAAACAAAAACAAACCTTATGACATACAAATATACTGATAGAATACAAACCAAAACAAACAAAATATGGGTATCTAGATGGGTGAAGGTCTTAATAGCATTATTATCACTATTATCTTTTCTGGCATATTAAGTAACCCGAAATTATGCATTAAAGGCATAGCTTAGTGGGTAGAGTACTAGCTAAAATGAAATGTATCAAACCTACTTACAGAAGAAAGAGAAAAACAAACAGAATCTACACATATTTCGTTAATGTACTTTTAAATGCATTCCAATCAAGAAAACTCTAGGCATTGATGAATTTATTATTGACTTTTCCTAAAAATTTGAAGAGATCATTTTGATTCTACAAAAATACTTCTTTAGGAAGGTAAGAAATAGTCGCTGCCCTCTTAAAAGTTTCTTTTTTTTTTGGTCCAGTGGTAGGCCTGAACTCTGGGCCTGGGCGCTGTCCCTCAGCTCTTAGGCTCAAGGCTAGCGCCCACTTGAGCCACAGCGCCACTTCCGGATTTTTTCCCCTCCTTATGTGGTGCTGAGAAATCGAACCCAGGGCCTCATGTATGCAAGGCAAGCACTCTACCACTGAGCCACCTTGCCAGCCCTTAAAAGTTTCTTTAAAAAAATAATGAGCTGAATTTTGTCTGGAATTATATTCCATGTACTGAGCAATTAAGGCAAATCTTTTCAGGACATTGAGTCTTCTAACCATTAAGTACTTTATTCATCATTTACTTATTCCTTATTTTTTGTATAACATTTGAAAGGTTCTATAAAATCCATTTGGAGGGTCTTTACTCAAAGCAGAATGGCCTAATGTAAGCATCTCAGGATTTACAGCAGTGAGTATGAAAGCCATGAACAGTTTATCTTGTCTTTGAAGAAATTTTTAATGCATAGAGCATAAATAAGAAGGAACATTTTAGGTGATAGAGTAAATAATGGAGGCCAGGAGGTGGCCTAGCACCACCATAGGAAGACGAAAGCTTGGGTGCACCCTAAGGGAGAACTGTCCTGTCCTGTTCTGTCCTGTTGAGATACTTGTCATGCATCAGGTGCCTGAACAGGGAGGGCTAGCACTACTAATACAGCACCATGAATACAGTCAGCTTGGCGCCATCCATGGCTGGCAGGAGAAACCAGATGAAGTGGAGCAGGGATTGGACAGAGGGTGGCCCGTGTTTGTTGGATGGTACTTCTATGCATACATGATGAAGACCACAGACCTGCTTTTGTTTTTCCAATAGAGAAACTGCAGCACTGCCTGGGGCACGAGCATGTCCACTTGCCTGGGAAGCTTTGGGCCATGGAGTCCTCCACCAGTATGTTGGCAGAGCCAACACTGTCTGTGGAGTGTAGAAAGTAGTATCAAGGTTCCCAGTAGTTCTTGCTTTCCACAGAGTCAATGCCCAAAGCAAATGAACCAGGGGTGGCCCTGTTTCCAGGAACCCCAACTGAAATACTTCAAGGCTCTGGATCAGTGGGGTCCATCAAACTGAACATCCTAGCCAGACACTATATCCACTTCTGCCTTCTTTGGGGACTCCAACACCAACATGGACAGTGCTGCTGTGCTCTTTTGCTGGCCATGAGGTAAGAACAAGAGTGTGCTCCCGAGCACATGAACTCCTGAGCCCCAGAGGGCTTACTTTGGGTCATGTACCTGAAGAAGAGGGTCCAGTACTTCTGTCGTGCCCTTCACGCAGTTTACCTTGCATGTGATTGTTGTCTTCATTCTGGGAGCCTTCCTGCTCCACCATCGCTGCTGCCAATGTGGCCCAAATACTATAACCTTTAGAAAGACTAGGTCAAAGCCTGAAAGTATCAATACCAAGAATTGGGTGCATTAAAGAGGAGGGTATGGAAAGGGTAGACAAATGAAGGGAGGAAGGGACAGAATGTAAATGAGCTCATTGGATGAGAGTGAGGGAACAGAAGATGCTGTATGAAAGGAAATGTATTTATCTGCCTCATGAAATTGAAATCCCTCTACACAACCTCTTTATAATAATTATAAACTAAATTACTTTTCTAAAAAGGAATTCATTGCATATACCACAAAACTAAGAAAAGTAAAGGAAGGGATGTGTCAGGGAGGGTTGAATGTTGTAAGGATGGCATGGATCAATATGCACTGTCTTCATAAACTGCTTTGTTACATGGCACTTCTTTTGTACAACTGCTTAAAGATAATTGACAAATAAAAATAATAAATGAATAGATGTAAGGTAAGGTGAGTACAGGAGAAAGAAATGGATGATATATACTTCTGATATGGAACAGGGCTTCCCTTTAGGTTGAAATCCTGTAGAAGAACTCTACTGTTTTTATAATATTTCAGAATAAGATGAGATTCATAAAGCATGATTCATTATAATTTGTCAAAAATAATTTAAATAGTTGTTAATTACCCAACAAAATTAAATTCCTATAGTATCTTTGTGAATAAATTTAATTTATGATCATGTTTTGACAGAAAAATCTATGAAAATATTTTATTTACTTATTTTTTGGTCATTCATGGGTCTTGAACCCTGGACTTGGGCACTACAAATCAGCTCTTCAGCTCAAGGCAAGCACTCTACCACTTGAGCCACAAAGCCATTTCTGGTTTTCTGGTGATTCATTAGAAATAAGAGTCTCATGGACTTGCCTGCCTGGGCTGGCTTTGAAGCCAGAACCTCATATCTCAGCATATTGTGTAGCTAGTATTACAGGTGAGGGCCACCGGTGCCTGGCTAAAAATCTTAATTCCAATTCACCTGCATAAAGCCAGAACTTGAGGCTTTGCTTAAAAGGTGGAATGCAGGCAAAAAGTGAAAAGCAAATACTAGCAGAGAGGCAGGCAGAGAATGAGAGAGAAAAAGAGAGAGGGAGAAAAAAGAGAGAGAGGGCAAGAGAGAGGGAAGGAGACAGGGAAAAACGTAAAAACGGGGGAACAATGGGAGGAGACAGGCAAAAGTGGATGATGAAAGTGAATATTATCAAAATATATGAAAATATAATGGAGTCCATTATTTTGTGCAATAATAAGGCAATATGTTTAATAGAAATTCAATTTTGAAAGCAAATTTCTCAATTTATAAGTTTTATTTAGACAGTAATGAGGATGGAGATTAGCTGCTGGGGAAGGTATTACTTGCATTTTATTCTAAAGCCCCGACCACAATCCCTGAAGATGCTCCTATCCAGGCCAGTCAAGTAGCCACTGCCAGTTTTTGGAGCAAAAAAAGAGAAGTGTCATTCTGAGAACCAGAGGATTATAATGGCTAGCCATCTGTGGCTCAGGCTTGTAATCCTAATTACTCAGGAGCCTGAGATGTGATTATCCAAGTCAGGACAAGCAGGAAAGTCCCTGAGAAACTAATCTCAAGTTAAACACCACAAATAGGAAATGGAGGTGTGGTTCAAGTACAAAGGCTCCAGTACAGCACTCAGGCACTGAATTCACCCTCAGGTTCGGTACATACACACACACACACACACACACACACACACACACACACACAACGTTAATTATATATTAGAAAACACAGTCATATGTCAATATTTAATGCTCACAAATGTTAACTCCTACTGAATTTCACATTCTCTTAAAAGAGAGTAGCTTCTTGGCAGAATGTCCTTAATTTTTAAAAAGAATTTATAGCCATACTTCTTTGGCAGTCTCTATCACAAATTAGAATTGTGGGGGAAGGGAGGGCATGGGAAACTAGCCACTTCCTTTATGCTTCAATGGTATTCTTGTACTTCACTAGTGGAAAAACATTAGGAGGAATGAGATGTGTCTAAAATAATATAAAACCATTAAAATTGCCTCTGATCATGTACAGGCTGATTAATTCAGTACAATATGACATATACATTGAACACCACAGGATGCTCTATCAAGTGAGAAGCAAACTATATATGATATAATTGGTAATGTATGTATTTTATACTCATGGACATAGATATTTGTATATGCATGGGAAAGGTTCTGGCAATATATATCTAACAATGGAATTCTTTGGGGAATGGGGTATATGGTTGTGCAGATGGATTGGGGAGAAAAATTTAAACCCTAGATTTGAATTATGACATTTATATACAACCAAAAATCTGTTACTTTCAAAATTAAATAAAACACCTACTAGCATATGAGCTAAGAAAATACCATATAAAGCTGTAGTAATTTTTTTTCTCACTTTTTGATTAGCACACATTCTTCCAAGGGATTTGATTATGAAATTTTCGTATATTCAAACAATGTATCTTTATGAGACTCATCTCCTCCATCACTCCACACATCCTGATACACAGGATGAACCACTTTTGGGCGCAGTACTTCCAATAAAAAAGGGGAAAAATGAAATATATAAAAATTTAAAAATTACTATTAGTGTAGTCCTCACCCCTATAAAATACTTACTTGGAAAGCAGAGTCCAAGATTGCATAGGAAACAATTATCAAGATCCCCTTCTCAGCTGGAAATGCAGTTTAGTGGTAGAATGCTTGCCTAGTATGCATGAAGCCCTGGGTTTGATTCCTCAGTACCAAATATACAGAAAAGGCGGCTCAAGTGGAAGAGCACTAACCTTGAGCAAAAGAAACTAAGGGACAGTGCTCAATTCTGAGTTCAAGCACTACAACTGGAAAAAAATAAAACAATCCCATTCTCAATCAATAAGTAAGCATTTGTGCTTCCAGGTATGTAGGTATGTAATGAGAGGCATTCTAACCCTGCGTTCTAACACAACCTATGGAACTCATGATATTCATTCAAAAGTAACCGCTAAAAACAGGGCTAACTAACACTTCTCTAACATGTGCAAGGAAACGAATTTAATCTATGTACACAATGTGCATGTGTACACATATAGATTATACAGCAAGAAAGATATTCTGATAATTATGTGCTACAAATCCTGCCTTTTTCTACCACTTGCTCGTTCTAGAATAATACCATATGCACAACAGTGGGTGCTAGATGAACTCAACACCTTCTAGGAGATATGTGGCCTGATCATAGAAACAAAAACATGCATTTCTTTTAATGTACATATTATGAAAATATATACATACTCATATGTGTCTATAAGTTGAGTGTATTACACAGCTATATGACTCTGTATGTTACATAAGCACTTGAAAAAGGAAGGAAGGTCTACGGTTACCTCAGAAAAATTACTGAGCCATGACTCTGGTCTCATTATTTTTTCTGGTTAATTGGAGATAGAATCTTACAACTTTTCTGCTTTAGGGAGCTTCAAACTACAGTCTTCTAGGTTTCAGTCTCCTAAGTAGCTAGAGTTACAGGCAAGCCAGACTGGAGATATAGCTTAAGTGAGGAATAATCAACCTTGAGAGAAAAAGCTAAGGAAGAGAATAAGGGCTTGAATTCAAGTGTTAGTACTAAGGTATGTGAGCACACACATGCACACACACACACACACACATACACACACACACACACACACACACACAGATTAACAAGAATGAAACTCTGGTGACCCAGCTACTTTAAATCACCTGTAGATTGTGGTTTAATAATCTAATAATACAGAAATTAATCCTCAAGTTGCCTCCTCTTTATTACATTAGGAGTCTTAATTAACTTATCAGGGTTTTTTCCTTTTCTTTTTTCTCTTGTGTGTGTGTGTGTGTGTGTGTGTGTGTGTGTGTGTGTTATACACACACACTGGTGTATGTATAACAATACGGAGACTTGAACTAAGTGAATTGGCACGATGCTTTTGCTTCTTCTCTCAAGGCTGTTGCTCTACCACTTGAGACACAGAACCACTTCCATCTCTTTTGGGGAAAGAAGTGTCCGATGCATTTTCAAGGCCATACGGGGCCCAATAATAAGTCTTTGTATCTCAGCCACATGAGCATATTTTTTCTTATGTGCTAAAATCATCAGGTAATAGTCTTAGTTACAATAAAAAAAATTCTAGGACACTACTCAGGCCTTGATTAATGCCTAGGACCAACACAAAAATAAATGCAGTTTCTTGTAATTATTGCAGTTGACCTATTGCTACTCCTAGGATTATCATCTATGTCAAGGGTCTCTGGATTGTGACTCCCTCCATAGGTAAAGGATCACTAAATCTATCAGTCAAATGTAACTAAATCCTCCATATATTGCCTTTGTAATAGAAAATAAAATTGTTAATAACAAATAAATTATAATAAGTGTAGACAAAAAATCCATAAACACCAAAGATTTAATTCATGCTATCACATTTTTAGACCTCAAACATCAATAAGGATTTTTTTAGAAAACACACTTTTATCTCTACTAGTATTCTACCCACTGTGAAACTGAAGAACTGAAATCATACACTACCCAACTTAGAGGCCTACACCAAGAAATAATTAGATGGCAGACATTGGTACAAGCAAGCTTTACACTGCATATTCTCCTAAGTGAATTAATACTAAAAACAATTGACATGGTCCAGCCTGAGTTGAAGTTGAATATCTTGTCTCAAGAACAAAAAGTGAGGGCTGAGAATATGGCTTAGTGGGAGAGTGCTTGCCTAGCAGCCATGAAGCTCTGGGTTTGATTCCTCAGTAAGATATAAACAGAAAAAGCTAGAAGTACATTGTGGCTCAAGTGGTAGAGTGCTAGACTTAAGCATACAAAGCTCAGGAAAATGCCCAGACTCTGAGTTCAAGCCCCAGGACTGGTTTAAAAATGGTGAAGACAGGAAGCAGGGAGAAGAACAGAGTTATTTGTCTGAGCCTACATTTTCCCAGCCTTCATGAACTTTCATCTTGTGATTGGTTTTCATTCTATTCAGTGGTCAACAAACTAGTTTCCTCTGAGTCTCTGAATCCTGTGTTATTTAGAGTTAGGAATCCTAATTTTAGTGTTGGGGATTTTGCTAAATGGAAGAGCACTTGCTGGCAAGTGTCAGGACCTTAGTTTGCTTCTCAGGTCTGAAAAAAAGGACCCTTAAATCTTCTTTAGTTTGTGAAACTTCACAGAAGAAATAAATGCATTCACTCATTCATAGAAGCACAAATTGATACATTTTCTAGGCTCATTTGAGAAAATTTACTATGAAATAGCAAAACAAAAGTCACACACTGATGGTTCACACTTGTAATCCAAGCACTCAGGAGGCTGAGATTTGAGGATTATGGTTTGAAGCCATTTGGTGCAAAAATGTCCATGAGTCTCTTATCTCAACCAGTGAAAAACAAACCTGAAAAAATAAAACTGTAGCTGTAGCTCAAGCAGTAGAATGTTAGCCAAGAGTTATAAAGCTACAGGGCAGCACCCAGTCACTGAGTTCATGTCCCAGAAGAACTGGCAGAAAAAAAATGAACTCAAATTCAAAACAGCTTTATTAGGTTCAAAATAGTTCATGATCATTGAGAATAACTTGCCATTTGGGGCCAAACAAAACAATTATTTTTCTTTAATGAAATAGAATAAGACACTTTACTCCTTAATTAGTGCAAAATCATGTAGGATTTCACAGTGTGGAAAGGTACCTTTTCTAATGATAGCAGAAAACTTCAGTATCACTGTATGTATTATATCCCAGGACTGTAAAACATATAAAGTTAGATTTGTGCTCCATGGACCAAATTTCATGATTCATAAAAGAGTATCTTCACAGTACTTTATTTATACTGAACCTTTTTTCATTCTTTATTATTGACCACAACATAAATATTAGTAAGGCTTGCCTTTTCATTGGAAAATTCTCTAAATTTTTTTTAAACTTTCCTTTCTTTTATACAGCAAATAAAGCTATGTATGGCATGTGAATATCACCAGTAGGGAAGTAAGTATGTCACCTCTACAATGCTCTGGACCTGCTTAATCATCTCACGTAGCTGCAGCTCTGCCTTCTTTCAGGCATCCTTTCAGACCAATTGATCTTCTCCTTAGTGCCCAGGTTAGGTTGCTCAGCAACTTCCCTCCAGTCTCCAAGGATAGCTCATGGCTGTTTCTTCATTGCAGAAAATAGATTTCTCTATTCTACAAAAAAATAAATGTGATTGGGTTAAGCCTCTACTGTCATAAAGATTTTATTTTACATTAGTCCATGTTTCCTTTAGAGAATTCCCTAAATGTTTAATTAATGGGAGGAAGGGGCTGGGAAAGAGTGAGGAAACAGAAGACACTGTACAAATGGAAATGTATTCATTACCTGACTCATTTAATTGTAATCCCTCTTTACATGCTCTTTATAATACCAATAAAGTAAATCAATAAAAATGTTCAATTAGATGAATCTGGTCAGAATGTAGACATGTACACCTATTCACCTAACAAAACTAATGCTTTACACACATCAAGAAAACAGTGTACTCGCAAATAAATCGTACTTAAATGGTTTGCTAGGCAGATCTAGCCCAGCCACCACTGCCACGCCTGGTTCTTTTGTCCAAGATGGGGAGCCACGGGCACTGCCTTCTGGGCTTCAATGCAGCCACTGAGAGGGTCTGTGGGCCGCTGTTCCACCTCTTCATCCCTGAAGCTGCACAGTGGAGCCGAGTCAGCACGTGTTGTAGTCTTCAATGTGGCTGCAGTTGAAAGGGAGGCAGGCTGCACATGAGGCCTTTGGCACCCAGCATCCATCTCAGGCTTGAGTCCTTGAGAAGCCCCACGGCTGAGGGGGGGTTGCCACTGGGCAGAGAACCTCTAAGCTAGCAGTGTGCGCTCCTCGGGCTTGGGCGCCAGCAGCAGCAGGGACTAGGACAGCAAGTCCTCAGGGACTCAGGAGCCTTGGCCCATCGCACCATGCCTGATCCTGCTGCCACCTCCTGAGGACTGGCCTGTGGGCCCTGTCCAGCGCCTGCGAGCACCAGATGCTGGTAATCAGCAGCCTGAGTCCCATGCTGTCAGTTGAGCCCCCGAGGACCGGCTTCTCCACCAGGTCAAGGGCCTCAGCACGACAGCTAGTGCCTGGGAATATGCCCGACCTCCTCGGAGTGGCCTATCTGAATTTCAGGCAGCTGCAGGATGAGCCAGAGGCCGGGAAGCAAGTCCTGGCCAGCCAGCAGCTGCCTCTCATCCTCAGGCTCTAGGCAAAGCCAACGCGCACCTTCCCTGCAGAGGCAATAGCAGCAATGCAGCCATGGATGCAGCAGAAGCACCATTGCCTCCAGGCTGGCCCCACCTGCCTCCAGGTGTGCCCACATCATCAACCCAATGGGCTGCCCGCTCCTGCACTGATGCTGCACATACCTGCAGTGCTCACTTTCTTCTGTATCCGCCCTCCCCCTGCCCAATCCCTGCGGGCGTCTCTGACTCCTCTACCACCTTTGCCCTGAACATCTAGCATATGGGCTAGAGTTCATAGTGGTCGAGGGAACTTTTGGAGAACAGCCTCCAGGAAAGAGTCAAGGGTCAGGGTGATAGAGAGCCTTGAGTGTGTGGAAAAGGTATTGCACACATATTTTGATAGAATAAGAAACCAAAAGAAAGCAAAAATTATCAAATTTAAAAGAAGAGATTAACTAGGCATCAATGGCTCAGGGCTTTTATCCTAGCTCCTCAGAAGGCTGGGAGCTGAGGATCAAGATGGGAAGCCAGCTTGGGAAAGAAAGTCCCTGAGATTCTTATCTCCAATTATCTACAAACAACAACATCAACAACAACAGCAACAAAACCCACAACTGAAGCTGTGGCTCAAAATGATAAAGTGTTAGCTTTGAGTATGAAGCAATGACAGGGCTCCAGCAGCATCTGCAAAACTTGAGAAGCTCACCACCCCCAGGATAGCTCACAGCCACTGAGGAGGCTATGAGGAGGAATCGATCCCTGGGGTACACTTGAACCACTAAAATGCACCCCGCTTAATAGCACCAAGGTACCACTTAAAACTCAACAACCCAATTCTAACTCTTTCTCACCACACTTGGGCAGGAGGTTGGGGGAGCTATGAAGTAGCATGGTGCACCATTTCGGTTGAGGAGGGGGATATCTGACATCAGACTCACAGATAATACGTGGATAGACTAGAACTTCAGAAGAAGGCCAAGGTCGACAGATATAGTCATTCTGTAACAAGTGTAGAAGGGAGAATCTTGAGTCTGAGGACTCCATAGTGCCCAATTTTGGGGTTGGTGGCAGCTACTCCCCCCTGCTGTGTTGACTAAGCGGTAGCATTTGGTTTGCTAGCCTATGAACAGCAGACACGAAGTGGGGATGGAGTGAGGCTGGTGCCTGGGTGACTCCCTTTTGCTGAGTTGTTGCCACTGCCAGCACGTGGACATGCCTGGGCTTGGAGCAAGGCTGTAAGGTCGGTGGGACTGATTGGTTCTGAAGAAGCAGAAGGTGGAGCATCTTCTGCAAGTGATGCCTCCGTTACTGGTGGTCTTCCTGTCATCATGGGGTTGTGGGCTCTGCACCATAAGCGGCAGCCTGATGGAACCCTGAGGAGTCAGGAGCCAGACAGCTGAGTGCTTGGTATGGTGCAGACAGAATGCTGCTTCCCAGTCTCCCACCCCAATCTGGGTTTACTTCAAATCTAGGGCTCCTTCTCCTTCCTCCTCCTCTGGTAGTTGTCCTCAGCAGCAGCACTTGAACAGTCAGTCTGTGCTTCTTCCCACTTTTCTCCCAGGTGGGGTAAATTGAGGCTGTGAGGATAGAGAGTTGTCCACTCAGTGGAGTCAGAATAGAACCCAGAGCCCTTGGTTCCCCAGTATGAGACACTTCTTTCTACCTTCCATACTTTATAATCAGTTTTTTCTGTTGCCCTCTCTTGTCCCCTGACCTCATCCAGAGATCTCTTTCTAGGGAGTACCCTGTCTGCACATGCCTGTATCCCAGGATGTGGTGACTATTGTAGAACTGGTACCCTCATAAGCTTTGCTTCCCTCCCTCACCTCCACCTGCTTATCCTTGTGTCTCTACTCAGGAAAGTCCCTTTTGAAACCATTTGCACAGAGAACCCGGGCCTCCCTGCTCCTTCTCCCTATTCACCGTTTTTAGGTACCGTTGATTCCCTGAAGAGTGAGTGCAAAGATGCGCTTGGAACTGTAGGTCCCTTGGAGGGAGTGAAATGTGAATTTCTGGTTCTTGAGGAACTTGCCACTTTTGACTCTCCAGTAGTATATAGGTGTCCCGATGGAAGGATTGCCCAAAATGTCCCCTAAAGCAGTTCCCTGAGGGTAAAATGACACATGCCTTCCTTCTCTGCTATGAACTAATGGGACATGGTATTTTTTGTATTCCAAACAGTGATCATATATGTTTCTACATCTTTGAAACTCACTCAAGTACTTGCACGTGTGTATGTGCATTTGGACTAAATTAGCAATTTTTCTTTGTGTGTGTGTGTGTGTGTGTGTGTGCGCGCGAATGTGTGTTCAGATCTTGGGTCTTAAACTCAGGGCCTGTGTTCTTTCTTTTAGTTTTTTTCACTCATGGCCAGTGTTCTACTACCTGATCGATAGCTCTACTTCTTGCATTTTGGTGATTCTGCAAGGGATGCTTTAGAAATAACATTCTCAGATTTCTGCATCCTGAGTAAGTAGGATGGAACTCAAGAACTTGTACTTGCCAGGCAAATGCTCCTCCAGGAGCTAAATCCCTAAACCCAGCTCATATTTTTGATTGGCTGATTTTTGCTCACAAGTGGTGCTCTACTTTGTGAGCTAAATCTCTCTTTGTGGATATTTTTGTTTTCCTTTTTGTTTGCTTTTGGTCTGTCATGGGGCTTGAACTCTGAGCTTGGGCGCTATCTCTGTGGTTTTCAGCTCAAAGCGAGCACTTTATTGCTTGATCCACAGTGCCACTTCCGGTTTTCTAGTGATTTATTGGAGATAAGAGTCTCATGGACTTTCCTGCCAGGGCTGGCTTTGAACCGTGGTCCTTAGATCTCAGCCTCCTGAGTAGTTAGAATTACAGGCATGAGTCACTGGTGCCGGGCTCCTTCTGTTTTTGTTTTTCATTTGTTTTCCTTCTTAATTAATGATAAAAGACTCAGATTTGCCTACCCAGGTTGGCTTTTGAAGTTCAATCCTCTCACCTCAAACCTCATGATTGGCTTATAGCTGTGAGTCACCAGTACCTCTCTTTGATTTGTCATTTTTGACAAATGCCAAATGTGTCTTTTGAGATGGTCTGAGCATTGCACTAAACCCAAGGCAAATTTCAAGAGAATGACAAAGAGGTAGAGACCACTTGGTGACTCACACACATCATTACATAATGTAAGTTAAAGACTTTCTTCCCAGAAAGCACAACTCTTACCTTTATACAAGATATGGTGCTTAAGTACATCTTCATATCTATCTAAAATAGTATACACATTGAAAGGAACTCCACAATATGGATATGCTTCTCATGCATGATAAACAAGCACTCTACCACTGAGCCACCTTCCTAGGCCACTAAACAAAAGACTTTTAAGTGTCAGCTGTGCACTGTTGGCTGACACTTGTAATACTAGCTACTCAGGAGGCTAAGAACTGGGGATTGTGGTTCAAAGCCAGCCTGAGCAGGTAAATATGTGAGAATGTTAACCAATTAACCACCAAAAATGCCAGAAATGGATCTGTGGCTCAAGGTGTAAAGCACTAGCCTTGAGTAAAAATAGCAAAGGGACAGCCCCTGAGTTCAAGTCCCACTCTGCACTACCAGGTTAAAAATTAAAAAAAAAAAAAGATAATGAGACTTATCATCCCTGGGACTAAAACACTTGTGAGTAGTTGCTGATGTACATCACTGCCTTCCTATACCATGGGACACATACCACATGATAGACATACATTTCTGTTCATTTCAAGGTTAGGTAAATCACATGATTACAACTTATCTAGAAATTGCATCAGTGTGAAGTCCAAGTTAATTTCCTTTGCCAGTGATCTTAGAAGTGTGTCAGAGCTGAGTGTCCCTCACAGGAAGAAAAGAAGCTCCTACTGACTCACCTTAAACTTATGTTTTGAGTAGGAATAAGGCTAGGCTGTTTGTCAATGCAGCATTACTTGGATGGTTTTGACTCATCCTGGTTCCTTGAAGGAAGAATCCCATTTGGTTGCATGTTAGGGGTTTCAGTGGAGGTCACCATGATATAGGAACTGAAGAATATCACCAACTCCCTGCATTTAAACCTTATTATAGTTTGAAGACAGTGGTTCACATGTGTAAACCTAGCTACTCAGGAGGCTAGTAATCTGATGGTTGTGGTTCAATGCCAGCACTGGGTAGGAAGTCCATGACACTTTTATCTTCAATTAAATATCAGAAAAGCTGGAAGTGGACCAGTTTCCCAAGGGGTAGAATGCTAGCCTTGAGCAAAAAAGCTCAGGGACAGCCCTAGGAATGGCACACACACACACACACACACACACACACACACACACACACACACACTCAAATATACATACACCGCTTTTTGTTAGCTCATCTAATGCTCCCAACAACCATATAAGTCAGGTATCCTTACTTCCTTATTTACAGAGGAGGAAAATTCCTGGTGAGTCAGAGGCCTCAAACCCCAAATCCAGGGCTGGGAAGGTGGCTAAGTGGTAGAGTGCTTGCCTTGCATGCATGAGGCCCTGGGTTCGATTCCTCAGCACCACATAAGCGAAAAGGAAAAAGCCGGAAGTGGTGCTGTGGCTCAAGTGGTAGAGCACTAGCCTTGAGCTGAAGAGCTGAGGCACAGCGCCCAGGCCCAGAGTTCAAGGCCCACAACCGGACCCAAAAAAAAAAACCAAATCCATGCCCCTGTCCCAGGTGCCAGTACCTTTCCTTGCAGCAAACCTAGGGCCCAAAAGACAAAACAGGCTACAGGCATTCTGTGCTGTGCTGTGTGTGTGTGTGTGTGTGTGTGTGTGTGTGTGTGTGTGTGTGTGTGTGTGTGTGTGTGTATGTGAGAAAGTTCTACAGGTTGGTATCAGTGAGGGTGCATGAAAATGTGAATATACTTAAAGCCACTGGTTCATATGACACATTTTAGGCTATGGTTATTTTCCCAGCCAGAGAGGGCTTGGACAAGAAAATCTGGCAGGATGCAAGGCCCCTTATAAAGGTCACTGGTTCAGTTTCCCACCAAAAAATATCTGCTGTTGGGCCATTTGTGCTGGCCTTATGTCAGGTTGGAGCAAAGGCAGTGAGTGGTTACCTGTAACTGGCCCTCTATAATTTGAGCCACATCTGTACTTCTGGCTCTCTGTAGGTTAATTGGAGATAAAACTCTCAGATTTAGCTGACTGGGCTGGCTTTGAACCTCGATCCTTAGATTTCAGTCTTAATGTACTATCTTAAACAAATGATTGGAACTTGCTCTTTGTTGTTGTTGGTTTTGGTTCTCAGGCTTGAACTTGGGTCCCAGGCGCTGTACCTGAGTTCTGCTTAAGGCTAGCATTCTACCATTTTGAATTACTACACTACTTTTGGTTTTCTGGTGATTAATTGGAAATAAAAGTATCATAGACTTTACTGCTCAGACTGGCCTTGAACCTTGATCCTCTGATCTCAGCCTTTTTAGTAGCTAGGATTTCAGGTGTGAGCCAATTACACCTTGCTGGCAACCTGCTCCTTTATGAAGGAGGGGGTTCTGATTATCCCCATTTTCCTGATATAGAAACAGAGGCAAACAAATTGAAATGACTTGTATATGATGTCACATGCTAGTAAATTCTGGAGCTGGGTCTTTTATCTTGGTCTGTCCAATTGCAAAGCTCACCCTCAAATACTACTCCATTTGTGTGGGGCCTTGTTATCCCCTACACTCACATTCCTGTAGCAAGGAACCAAAAACGCCCACAAGTACAGGTGTGATTAAGTACATGGCTCTGTCTATTTAGGAGCGTGCCTGGGTTTGAGTCTCATCTTCACTACTGAAGTTGGATTGAGATGATTGTTGGGCCAATATTTAAGTTTTGAGATCTTGGAACTGGCAAATCATTGGTTATATTACAGTGGCCTGGACTGTAAGACTAAGATAATGATTACCTATCTTAAAGGTTTATTACCAAATTCACAAAGAAAAAAGTTGGTTGGTGCCTAGCATATAGTCAGTAACACATTGACGTCAGCTGTTTATTTCATTGAGTAAAGATGGCAGCCTATAGCTGGGTGTGCAGTTCAGTGGTAAAGCCTATACTTATTTAGCATGGTGTGGAGGAGGAAGGTTGTGAGGGGAGAGGAGGAAAAACCAAGAAGAAGGAAGAAGGGGTGGAATGTGGCAAGGCCCCAGCACCTCAAGCCTGTAATACTAGCTACTTAGGAAGCTAAGATCTGTGG